>NC_044033.1:5128227-5873599 GCF_901765095.1 Microcaecilia unicolor
TGTGATGTTCCTGTTATTTACATGGGGAAAACTACCATCTCAAATTTCCTCATAAAGATCCTTTTAACATACTGGATGACAGCAGATAAAGAGCTGTACGGTCGTCTGCCCAACAAGATAGACTCGTAGCATAAGGCATGACTGATAATACATAGGAGTCAACACTGATAAAATTATACCTGTTCTGATTTAATAGGAAAGCTCAGATTAATCAGAGAACCTTTTATCAGGATTTTGGAGTGGTCTTTGAATTATCCTTCCTTGAAGACATTTCCTGTTTCTGGGAAAGTGGAAGCAGGAGTGGAATAGGTTGCTCTTCCTAAAACTCCTGAATAGACTCCTTGGTACAAGGAGAGAATAAACCAAGTTATCAAAATAATGGTGAAAAAAGAATATCCTCCATTCCTGAGACAGCATATTCTACAGTAGCAGCAAAACAGTACCTGGGAAAAATTAGATTGGTTTAGTTGTTATACAATAGCCTGCATCTTCAAGAGTTTATTAACCACCTGATCCTGTTAGAATCATCTCAGTAAGAAAATACAAGCCTCTAACAACAGTGATCATCAGTCTGTTCAAAGAAATCCATAGCAGTTCACTATATTAGATTACAAGTGTACCTGTGACTTTTGTTCCTATAACCAGTGGCAAAGGGATTTCTTCTGGAAGGTCCTTGAATTGTGATATGTCTGCCACTTTCCTCTGTTGCAGAAGACGAATTTTCTGCCGTTTCTGTTTTAGAGCAGATCTCTCCTCCTCAAAGAATGCCGCAGAACACCTGCAGGTCAGCACAAGAAAAACATAGCGCAGATGAAACCCTGCAACTGTTTATGTGGATCATGAAATCAAAGGGTAAATTAATTCTTACCTGCTGATTTCTTTCCTTGAGTTACTCCAGACCAGTCCAAGCACCTGGGTTTGTGCTGTCCTGCCAGCAGATAAGGTCTGAGAATTATTGAGCTGTGATGTCATCACTTAAGAACCTTGTGCAACCCCTTGGCCAGTCAGTAGGGAAGTGAATGGGATTTGATATATCACCTTTCTTTGGTTACAATCAAAGCGGTTTACATATTATATACAGGTACTTAACTTTGTATGTGGGGTAATGGAGGGTTAAGTTACAAGGAGCTGTAGTGGGAATGAAACCCAGTTCCCCAGGTTCTCAGGCACTGCACTAACCACTAGGCTAACTTAAAACAGAAGAGCAATGGCAACTAAAAGAAAAAAAAAAAACTCCCCCCTTAAGAACTAATCAACCGCTCAACAGAGAACCATTAAAGAAAGAAAAAGCCCTCCAAACTAAAGATCCAACAGGAATAAAACTAGCAAAGATCAAAACCTTTATGCTTCAGGAAATAGAACCATGGATAGATTCTGGACTGGTCTGGAATGACTCAAGTAAAGAGAATTAGCAGTTAACATAACATAAAAACATAAGAGCAGCCATACTGGATCAGACCAATGGTCCATCTAGCACAGTATCTTGTTTTCCAAACAGTGGCCAAGCCAGGTCACATGAACCTGACAGAAACCCAAATTGTGGCAACACTCTATACTACAAATCCCAGGGCAAGCAGTTGCTTCCCATGTCTGCCTCAATATCAGACTATGAACTTTTCCTCCAGGAATTTGTCCAAACCTTTTAAAACCCAGATATGCTAAACGCTGTTACCATCTCCTCTGGCAAACAGTTCCAGAGCTTAACTATTTGTTGAGTGAAAAAATATTTCCTCCTATTTGTTTTAAAAGTATTTCCATGTAACTTCGAGTGTCCCCTACCTACTCTTTGTATTTTTGGAACAAGTAAAAAATTGATTTACTTCTACTTGTTCTACACCACTCAGGAATTTGTAGACCTCAATCATATCCCCCCTCATCCGTCTCTTTTCCAAGCTGAAGAGCCCTAACCTCTTTAGCCTTTCCTCATACTAGTCCAGACCAGTCCAGACCCTTGGGATGCATTTACCAAGGGTGGGACACTGAAGTCCATGCTGCTAACAATTTGGCCCTAAATATTGCATCACTTCAAGCTTGAACATCCAATCTGTAGGGATGGACAATAGAATGCGTAAGTTTCCAGGTTGCCACTTTGCAAATTTTATGAAGAGGAAGGAGTGCTCCACCCAAGAAGCATATTGACCTCTTGTAGAATAAGCTTTCAAAACTTATGGAAATGGATGACCACAGAGAATATTCACAAGCAATAGACTCTTTAACCCATCGCGCAACTGTTGCTTTTGATGTTGATTCCTCTTTAAGGGCTCCACTAATTTCCTTATTGCTTCTGTAGTTCTGTATCCACAGAATGCTCTACACACTTCCAAGGTTGCTAAGGTCCTCCCAAAGAGTACTCCTAACCATGTGACACATGTCCAATGAGCCTTCTCCAGATTAGCCCCCACACTCTGGAATGCAGTACCTAAAGGGCTTTGCTTCTTCAGGAAGCAGGTGAAAGCTTGGCTCCTCTCCCAAGCCTTTAATGGAAGAAGCAATCAACTTGCTAGCCACACACATATGCACATAAACAAGGACAAACACCGGCTGCACATACTATAGTAGGACTTGCTTATCCATTCCTGCCCTAGCTGAGATTATATTTATGCACCTTTCTGACTTCAAGTGCAATTTTAAGTTAGTCCCCTTATTTTCTAACTCCTGTTACTATATCTTATCTACGTGTTTCACTTACACACTATCCTATTAAGATGTTTTACTGTGTATTGTGCTGACACTAAGTAGCATATTATACTTCACTATATACTACTGTTTGAGTATTTTTACTGCTGTAATTGTCTATTGCTTCTTTGACTTGCTCTTGCTGTATACCACCCTTGGGAGAATTTCTTCAAAAAGGGGGTAAATAAATCTTAATAATAAAATTAATTCCTTCTGCGGTAATCCACTCATATATTTTGGGTCCCAGCCATATGCCCCACCAAGATGTCTTTCACATTCACCGCTGCCCAATCCAAAATGTGCACTTGTTACAGACTTCTTGTTCCTCCTCATCTGTTGGAGAACATCCTTACAGTTTTGTTTTGAAGTAGCTGATGAAGTTCCAGAAGAGCTAAGTAGATCGCCTGTGCTTCCAGAAGCTTGACTGACAACTGAGCTTTCACCAAGGACCATCCCATTCTTGTGCCCATTTGTCAAGACAATGTGTCTCTTCACCCTCCCCAACCTGAGACTTGCATTTATTGTCACAAGTATGAGTGTCCCAGATGTGTCATCCTGTGTGTAACCGAGGCATATGTCCACATACAGGCCTGAACCTGAATTATCTGTGTGAACAAGAGTATGATGGCTGCTTGAACATTTCCTGGTTCTCTTATCATCCCATGGACAGCGCTTGCTCACCAAGGACACTATTAGCACAGAGAACATCTGAACTTCATCTAAAGGAGTGAAGCTGGTTAGCGGACAGATTTATTTATTTGTTACATTTGTATCCCACATTTCCCCACCTTTTTGCAGGCTTAATGTGGCTTACATGTAACTGTTAGCGGCGTTAGCCGATTCCGGTCTGAACAAATACATGGTATGAATGAATACAAAGTGATAACCCTTAACTATGTGATAATGCCAGTGTGCCCCTTTTGGAGGCACCAACAGGCTCAGGGAGAGTGTCTGGATCAACACTGAACTTGTTTGTCTTAGAAGGCCTGGATTTCATCTACCGGAAGCAAGGAATGTGTGTCCTGATTGGGCCAACCCAGTCACCTGAGGACAAGAAAATTAAAGAAAGGAGAATTTTGCTTGGCACTGACCAGACTGGACGCTCCATAGATAACTCTGAAAAGACATTAAATTGTCTCATAGTGCCAACATTCTGGGTCTTCCTGTATAACCTTGTTACAGGAAAGTAAGTTAAGACTCACAGGTCCTATCTGTGCTAAGGACTAATTGCCTATGCTAGCTTAAGATAAACTGTCACCTTTATCCTGATAAGCTCGCTTTCAGCTGGAGCTGGAAACAGGACCCTGCATCTACCAGAGATCAGCCATGAAACAACTGTCTCAGGGTGATAAGCAGGGGTTCATTCCTGCAGTTTGGGGAAGTCAGATTATCATTTCGTTTGCCATAGGCTGGTCTAGAATCATAGACATGGTTATATATCTGGGTATATTTGGCTTATAGTTCTCAGCACTGACAGATATATATATATATATACACACACAGATTTCTATTTGGTGTAAGTTTCATTAAGACATATCTATATCTTTGGTATTATCTTAGTATTTGCTGCTTGTTTGCTTGCTTTTTCCACTAAGTATTATATTTTATTATTCATCTCTCTCTCTCTGTATATATATACAAAATATATAAAATATTTGCATTGCTTCTTTGGAAATTACCAGTGAGACTAAGAACTTGGGTTATGTGCTGTTTCCTTATCCTGTAGCAATACCCTAGACATTAATGGTTTCTGATAAATGTTATATTAGGTGAACGCTGTCTCTGGGTTATTGTTTACCAAATACAGTGATTATCTGATCAGTAATTACCACTATACAAGGATCCAATTTGGGGTTTCCAAACTTCTCTCTGGGCAGATTCCTGCTGCATAGCTACCTGTCTGACCTCCAGTGCTGAACTCTCAACTCTGTGAAGACCATTGACAAAGAAAAGACTACACTAAGACAAAACTCAATACCTTGGTTCAACGAAGAACTGAAACTACTAAAAACACGTTGGAGGTGAGAATTATTATATAGGATAAACTCTGTTATTACTATTCTTAACCCACTCCCCTAACCAACCTAGCCTGGCCTCCTCCTCCTTCCCTGAGATCACCGAAGAGGAAACTGCTCGCCTTCTTTCTTCCTCTAAGTGCACCACCTGTTCCTCTGATCCCATTCCCACCAATCTGCTTAACAACATCTCTCCTACAGTCAACCCCTCAATCTGTCACATCCTCAACCTCTCTCTCTCCACTGCTACTGTCCCTGACACCTTCAAGCACGCTGTCGTCACACCACCATCACTAGACCCCACCTGTCCCTCCAACTACCGTCCCATCTCTCTTCTACCCTTCCTCTCCAAATTGCTTGAACGTGCTGTCCACAGCTGCTGCCTTGATTTCCTCTCCTCTCAGGCCATCCTCGATCCGCTCCAATCTGGCTTTCGCCCACTTCACTCGACAGAAACAGCACTCTCTAAAGTCTGTAATGACTTGTTCCTTGCCAAATCCAAAGGTCACTATTCCATCCTCATCCTCCTCGACTTATCTGCCGCCTTTGACACCGTCAATCATAATTTACTTCTTGACACACTGTCCTCATTCGGGTTCCAGGGCTCCGTCCTCTCCTGGTTCTCTTCGTATCTTTCCCATCGCACCTTCAGAGTATATTCTAATGGCTCTTCTTCCACCCCCATCCCGCTCTCTGTTGGGGTTCCTCAAGGATCTGTCCTTGGACCGCTTCTTTTCTCGATCTACACCTCTTCCCTGGACTAGCTGATCTCATCACATGGTTTCCAGTACCATCTCTATGCTGATGACACCCAGCTTTATCTCTCCACTCCCGACATCACGGTCGAAACCCAGGCCAAAGTTTCGGCCTGCCTTTCAGACATCGCTGCCTGGATGTCCAACTGGCATCTGAAACTGAACATGGCAAAGACTGAGCTCCTTGTCTTTCCACCCAAACCCTCTTCTCTTCCCCCACTTTCCGTCTCTGTTGACAACGCCCTCATCCTCCCCGTCGCTTCAGCCCGCAATCTCGGAGTCATCTTCGACTCCTCCCTCTCCTTCTCTGCCCATATCCAGCAGACAGCTAAGACCTGTCGCTTCTTCCTCTATAATATTAGCAAAATTCGCCCATTCCTCTCTGAACAGACCACCCGAACCCTCGTCCACTCGCTCGTTACCTCTCGTCTTGACTATTGCAACCTTCTCCTCGCTGGCCTCCCGCTTAGCCACCTATCCCCTCTTCAATCTGTCCAAAATTCCGCTGCACGTCTTATCTACCGCGTGAACCGATACTCTCATATCACCCCTCTCCTCAAGTCGCTTCACTGGCTCCCGATCCGCTACCGTATACAGTTCAAGCTTCTCCTACTGACCTTCAAATGTACTCAATCTGCAGCCCCCCATTACCTCTCTACCCTCCTCTCCCCTTATGTTCCCACCCGTAACCTCCGCTCTCAGGACAAAGCACTCCTATCTGTACCCTTCTCCACCACCGCTAACTCCAGACTACGCCCCTTCTGCCTCGCATCACCATATGCCTCACCATATGCCTGGAACAGCCTTCCTGAGCCCATACGTCATGCCCATCTTCAAGTCCTTACTCAAAGCCCATCTCTTCTCCCTTGCTTTTGGCGCATAACCACCTTCCCCACTCATGATACCTACACTGACTACATAGTTTGTAACCTTTAGATTGTAAGCTCTTTTGAGCAGGGACGGTCCTTCCCCATGTTAAACTTGTACAGCGCTGCGTAACCCTGGCAGCGCTATAGAAATGCTAAGTAGTAGTAGTATTGGCGGCTGCGGGTGGTGAAGGGGTTGATGTGCCCGAGGGGGGGGGGGGGGTAGGAGCTTGGGTGATGCACTGGGGGGGGTAGGGGTTTGGGTGATGCGCCGAGGGGGGAGGGGAGGGTCGCTGGACATGGGTGGCTGCAGGGGGGGCAGGGAAGAGGGAGGTGGGGAGGGGGTCCTGAGACCAGATGGGTGTCTACAGGGGGGGCAAGGGGAAAGGAGAGGAGGGTCGTTGGACATGAGTGGCTGCAGGGGGGCAGGGGAGAGGAGGGTCGCTGGACATGGGTCGCTGCAGGGGAAGAGGAGGGTTGCTGGACATGGGTGGCTGCGGGGGGGCAGGGGGAGAGGAGAGTCGCTGGACATAGGTGGCTGCAGGGGAAGCAGGGGAGAGAGGAGGGCCGCTGCACATGCGTGGCTGCAGGGGCAGAGGAGGGTTGGTGGGGAGGGGGGTCCTGAGACCAGATGGGTAGCTGCAGGGGGGGCAGGGGAGACAGGAAGGATGCTGCGGGGTGGGGATTACCTTGCTAGCGCCCATTTCATTGCCTACCGAAACGGGCCTTTTATACTAGTACAATATATTGTGGATACAAATTGTAGTGTGTGTAAAGAATGTAGGAACTTGGTGAAGAGAAAGGCCTTTAAGGATTTACTGAAAGTCAAGTAGTTGGCGATCCATCTTATTAGGAATGGAATTCCATTAGTTGGTGCCCAGAAGAGAGAAATCCCTATATTGTATGGATTTGTATTTGATGCTCTTCTAACTAGGGTAGTGTAATTTAAGTTAGTCCCTAGAAGCAGGAGACGCATTACAGGCGGGAAGATCTATCAAGTCCAGCAAATAGTCAGGAGCTATCCCATGGATTATTTTATATATGAATCTGTATGTTTTGAAAATAATTCTGGCTTTGATGGGTGGCCAATGTAGCTTGATGAGAAGTGGTGATGCCCTGTCAAATTAATAATTATAATAATTTTCTTTCGTGAAAATTCCTTAAAGAGGAGCAAAACGTTTACACTGTGACGTATGTCTGCTGTCCACTCCACTTCTCCTACCTGAGCTGGTGGGGATTGGGATCCTAAGCTGAAGCCCATTCAATAGCTAAAGACCGCCTCCAATAGTGCTGAAAATGCTACAGCTCAGCAGTCTGCTGCATCTCCCTGACCACTGACACTGGCAAGCACACACGCTCAGTTTTACTAAGCAGGTTCTGGTATTGGCAAAGATCTGGGAGCTGCAGCAGCTGAAGAGCAGTGTTTTCAGTGTCATTGGGTGAGGTCCTTGGCTGGCACAGGTTGGGATCCCTGCAGTGTGCAGCTGCTGAGTGGGCCTCAGTCCTTAGTATGTCAGCCCCAGCCCATCTGGGCCCTCACATGGCCACGCAAGGTCTCTGATAGTGGCTGTTTTGGATCATTTGGAAGTACCCTGAAGACCTCAGCAGGTAAGTTCTTGCTGCAAGTGCTCAGTCCCTGAAGTTATGCAGAGAAGCTGGGGAGTGCTGGGGAGGAGCAGGCTGTCTTGGTACATGTGGGTACCAATGACCTAGGTAAATTTAAAACGAATCGGAGAAAATTTTTCTTCACCCAACGTGTAATTAGACTCTGGAATTCATTGCCGGAGAACGTGGTACGGGCGGTTAGCTTGACGGAGTTTAAAAAGGGGTTAGATAGATTCCTAAAGGACAAGTCCATAGACCGCTATTAAATGGACTGGAAAAATTCCTCATTTTTAGGTATAACTTGTCTGGAATGTTTTTACGTTTGGGGAGCGTGCCAGGTGCCCTTGACCTGGATTGGCCACTGTCGGTGACAGGATGCTGGGCTAGATGGACCTTTGGTCTTTCCCAGTATGGCACTACTTATGTACTTATGTACTTATGAAAATGTGGGAGAGAGGTTCTGGAAGCCAAATTGAGGCTCTTAGGTAGAAAGCTCAAATCCAGAACCTCCAGGGTAGCATTTTCTGAAGTGCTACCCGTTCCATGTGCAGGGCCCAAGAGTCAGGCAGAGCTTTGGAGTCTCAATGCGTGTAATTAAATCAAGAATTCCCCCTCTGAAGGGACACCACCTTGTAGTGGTGGAGGGGCTTCCGTGTTTCAATGACTCAGAGGGCTATGCTGAAGGGCTACCCATATCAGACAGGCCTCTGAGGAGAAACCAGACAAAGAGTGCCCCAAACTGGGAGAGTGGTGAGATGGTGACCTGGAGTTCGTATGCCCAACGGCCCGGCCCAGCTGCCCTCTGAGGTTCTGTCTTCTTTATGTAAATTTCCTCTCTGCAATTGCATTTTCCTTAACTGAGAGGAAGGGAACAACCGGCGGTCAGCCGCTGATGGCCAGCGTTTTGTCCCCTGAGCAGCAAGTGCGGGACCGCTACGCATCGAACTGCCCACAGATGAAAGGGTTAGCGAGTCCTTTGATTAGCGCCGGCGAAAGAGCGTCGACGCTCTTAGACCTGGAAAAACAACTCCATCGCTCCTGAATTATTCAACCACCATATCCAAAGGAGTGGAGGAGTGAGTTAGAGGCATATACTGAAACGGACGATGTTTACAGCAGAACCCGAATCGGCGGAACCACTCCTAAACACCTCAAGAGAAATCATCTTGGAGTTTTTGGCTTACGTGGAGGTTACATTGATTATCATCTGGAAGGCGCTTCGGGACCTAACGGCGGTAGTAAATAACTTTGTTTCAGATATGATCTTATTGGAGAGTTGCATGGACAATTTGACAGAACCCTCTGAGAGTGAAAAAAATTGATATGACAGATGAAGTTCTGTACAAGCAAGAAGTGGTTATGATCTTGAAGATGATAATGGACCAGAAACTTTGAATAATAAGGTGGATGTTTTTGTAGATGATTAATGTCGAGATTATTGTTTTTCCCAGAGTTCCAGGTATGACTCCTAAAGTTTTCCTCAGAAATATTTCCTTAATTATTACTTCGAAAGGAGTGAAGCCTGTGAAAACTGGGATTGCTTTAATCAGTGGGATTTGAATTAGAGACTTGAATATATGTATCGTTAAATAATTTCTGGTTTTTAAGAGAGAGAGAATGTAATCAGATGTATTATTTCTAACTAAACCCTGGACAATAAGTATGTTCTCAATGAAATGAATTGACTATATGCCGTATTTGGTCTTGAGGAAGCCAACCAGATGATCAATGTGGAATAATGTATTAGATGAGTAATATCTGGGGATAATCAAGTTAATACCATGTTTTCTTTTTTCTGTCTTATTTCACTCTCCCTATTTTTCTTCACTTTGTGGTCTAAGAAAGAGAAAGATTGTATATAATCCATATATCTAGTTGGGATTGTTTTCTTCTTATATTGTATTAATGTGCAATCATATCTATATTACTGTTTGCAAGTGACCCTTGTAAAATGAAAAAAAAAAAAAAATTCAAGAAATCGTTGCCAGAGAATGTGGTAAAGGAGGTTAGCTTAGAAGAGTTTTAAAAAGGTTTGGACAGCTTCCTAAAGGAAAAGTCCACAGACCATTATTAAATTGGACTTGGGAAAAATTCACAATTTCTGGGATAAGCAGTATAAAATATTTTGTACTTTTCTGGGATCTTGCTAGGTATTTGTGACCTGGATTATTATATGCAAAATTAAAGATGATTCACTACATGACTATTTGTCTTAACCTATTTTATTGACCACCAGGTAACTGGCCTTATACTGAATCTACCTTTACTGAATTCATCTCTAATATCTGTGTTAATAATGACAATGTATTTTATTTATTTATTTATTGCATTTGTATCCCACATTTTCCCACCTTTTTGCGGGTTCAGTGTGGCTTACAATACGATATGAATGATGGAAATACAATTTGTTACAACTTGTTATGGATTACATTGTGAAGAGTTATACAAGACAATCGGAGTGTTGTTAAGGAATATAAACACTGGGACCAAACCTTGAGACATTGGAAGGAGACAGCGGGAGGTTAAAAGGGCATTATGTATGGTATACATATTTCTGTGAGTAAGGGTATGAGTGAGGTGAGACTACGGGGGATGAGAGTTCAGAAGTGGATGTATTGATGCATTAGTGAACAGCGAGTGTGAGCTTTATGTGTTTTGCTTCTTTCCGTAGATTTTTTCAAAAAGATGGGTCTTCAATAGTTTGCGGAAGGAGGTTTGCTCGTGGATCGTTCTCAGGTTGCGCGGCAGTGCATTCCAGTACTGCGTGCCCACGTGAGAAAAGGTTGACGCGTGTAGCGTCTTGTATTTTACGCCCTTGCAATTAGGAAAGTGGAGGTTGAGGAAGGTTCGGGATGATCTTTTGGCGTTTCTGGGTGGTAGGTCTATTAACTCAGACATGTAGGCTGGAGCTTCGCCGTGAATGATTTTGTGGATTAACGTGCATACTTTAAAAGTAATGAGTTCCTTGAGTGGAAGCCAGTGTAGCTTCTCTCGTAAGGGTTTTGCACTTTCATATTTTGGTTTCCCGAAGATGAGTCTGGCTGCTGTATTCTGGGCTGTTTGAAGTTTCCTCAGTGTTTGCTTTTTGCAACCTGCGTATAGTGAGTTGCAGTAATCCAGATGGCTTAATACGAGGGATTGCACTAGGCAGCGAAAGACGGATCTTGGGAAGAATGGTCTTATTCTTTTGTTGAATAAGGGCATAAAAGAATGGAAGTGGAAGGCTCCATGATTACAACAAGCTGTGTTAACACTAAAACCTCCTGAGGCATGAGAAAAGAATGTGACAGACATTAAACATCAGCCAAAGGCACGGCTCCAGAAAGTCTGTGGGAAAGAGATAAGGGGAAACAGATGCAGCATCATGTTCTGCACATGATTAATTTGTGGTATTCAGAGACTTGCATGGAAAGAAAAAGGGTATATAAGACCAATGAGAAATTTGTGTATTAAGCATTCTGACTTCTTTGCCTGTACATTGCTTGTTTAAGCATTCTGATTTCTTTGCCTGTACATTTTCTTCAAAGTACAGATATGCTTCCTGTATATCCCATTGATGCTATACAGTAAAGGTGAATAAACTTTTTATATTGAATATGAAATTCGTCTAGCCTTTTCTTCACTTTTCAGTTTCCACATGCAGTAGAACATCTTTTTGGTTGTATTGTTTGCATGAGTTTCGAGTGTTACAGTGGTGGAAATAAGTATTTGATCCCTTGCTGATTTTGTAAGTTTGCCCACTGACAAAGACATGAGCAGCCCATAATTGAAGGGTAGGTTATTGGTAACAGTGAGAGATAGCACATCACAAATTAAATCCGGAAAATCACATTGTGGAAAGTATATGAATTTATTTGCATTCTGCAGAGGGAAATAAGTATTTGATCCCCCACCAACCAGTAAGAGATCTGGCCCCTACAGACCGTCCCTACAGACCAGGTAGATGCTCCAAATCAACTCGTTACCTGCATGACAGACAGCTGTCGGCAATGGTCACCTGTATGAAAGACACCTGTCCACAGACTCAGTGAATCAGTCAGACTCTAACCTCTACAAAATGGCCAAGAGCAAGGAGCTGTCTAAGGATGTCAGGGACAAGATCATACACCTGCACAAGGCTGGAATGGGCTACAAAACCATCAGTAAGACGCTGGGCGAGAAGGAGACAACTGTTGGTGCCATAGTAAGAAAATGGAAGAAGTACAAAATGACTGTCAATCGACAAAGATCTGGGGCTCCACGCAAAATCTCACCTCGTGGGGTATCCTTGATCATGAGGAAGGTTAGAAATCAGCCTACAACTACAAGGGGGGAACTTGTCAATGATCTCAAGGCAGCTGGGACCACTGTCACCACGAAAACCATTGGTAACACATTACGACATAACGGATTGCAATCCTGCAGTGCCCGCAAGGTCCCCCTGCTCCGGAAGGCACATGTGACGGCCCGTCTGAAGTTTGCCAGTGAACACCTGGATGATGCCGAGAGTGATTGGGAGAAGGTGCTGTGGTCAGATGAGACAAAAATTGAGCTCTTTGGCATGAACTCAACTCGCCGTGTTTGGAGGAAGAGAAATGCTGCCTATGACCCAAAGAACACCGTCCCCACTGTCAAGCATGGAGGTGGAAATGTTATGTTTTGGGGGTGTTTCTCTGCTAAGGGCACAGGACTACTTCACCGCATCAATGGGAGAATGGATGGGGCCATGTACCGTACAATTCTGAGTGACAACCTCCTTCCCTCCGCCAGGGCCTTAAAAATGGGTCGTGGCTGGGTCTTCCAGCACGACAATGACCCAAAACATACAGCCAAGGCAACAAAGGAGTGGCTCAGGAAGAAGCACATTAGGGTCATGGAGTGGCCTAGCCAGTCACCAGACCTTAATCCCATTGAAAAATTATGGAGGGAGCTGAAGCTGCGAGTTGCCAAGCGACAGCCCAGAACTCTTAATGATTTAGAGATGATCTGCAAAGAGGAGTGGACCAAAATTCCTCCTGACATGTGTGCAAACCTCATCATCAACTACAGAAGACGTCTGACCGCTGTGCTTGCCAACAAGGGTTTTGCCACCAAGTATTAGGTCTTGTTTGCCAGAGGGATTAAATACTTATTTCCCTCTGCAGAATGCAAATAAATTCATATACTTTCCACAATGTGATTTTCCGGATTTAATTTGTGATGTGCTATCTCTCACTGTTACCAATAACCTACCCTTCAATTATGGGCTGCTCATGTCTTTGTCAGTGGGCAAACTTACAAAATCAGCAAGGGATCAAATACTTATTTCCACCACTGTAAGTGGCGGTCGATAGTGACTCCAAGGATTTTTAGCGTTTCTGAGATTGGGAGGTTTAATTTTGGTGTGTTTATGGCGGTAAATTCATTCGTGTTGTATTGAGAGGTGAGTATCAGGGATTGAGTTTTTTCTGCATTTAATTTCAGACGAAATGCATTTGCCCATGTGTTCATGATGTGTAGACTTTGATTGATTTCGTTATGGATTTCTTTGATGTCCTGTTTGAAAGGGATGTATATTGTTACATCATCGGCGTATATATATGGGTTGAGGTTATGGTTTGATAGGAGTTTTGCCAAAGGGATCATCATTAGGTTGAAAATGGTTGGTGAGAGGGGTGATCCTTGTGGTACTCCACATTCAGGTGTCCATGCATTAGATGTGGTTGAATTTGATGTAACTTGATACGAACGCTGTGTTAGGAACCCCTTGAACCAGTTCAGGACATTTCCTCCAATGCCAAAATATTCAAGTATGTGTAATAGGATTCCGTGGTCAACCATATCGAAGGCACTTGACATGTCAAATTGTAGGAGGAGTATATTGTTTCCGGTTGCTATTGTTTGTTTAAATTTGGTCATGAGGGTGACTAGGACCGTTTCTGTGCTATGATTTGATCGGAATCCTGATTGGGCATCATGCAGTATTGAGTGTTTGTTTAGGTAGTTTGTGAGTTGTTTTGTTACCATTCCTTCAGTTATTTTGGTTATTAGTGGTATGGATGCTACTGGTCTGTAATTGGTTATTTCGCTCGTGCTTTTCTTTGTGTCTTTAGGAATTGGGGTGAGTAAGATTTTTCCTTTTTCTTTTGGGAAAAGTCCGTTTTGTAGCATGAAGTTTACGTGTCTCGTTAGGTCTATTATGAATTGTTGAGGAGCAGATTTCATGAGGTTATTTGGGCAAATGTCTAGTTTGCAGTGGGATTGGCAAATCTTTTAAGTGTTTCAGAGATGAGGTCTTCTGATAGTAGTTCGAATTCGGTCCAGGTTCTGTCTGCTGGGTATGTTCCTTCTTCTGGATCTAGACAATCTAGAATTGTGGCGTATTCAATAGGGCTAGCGGGTATTTTGAGTCATAATTGTATAATTTCTCCTCGAAGTATTTTGCAAGGTTGTCTACATCTGGTATGTCTTTGCCGTTGTTTTGACTGGTGTGGTGTCTAACAGTTTGTTCACAAGGTTGAAGAGTTTGTGTGTGTCTTTGTAGTTTGGTCCTATTATTGTTTTGTAATATAGTCTTTTAGTCTGTTTTATGGTATATTTGTATTTTCTCCGAAGCAATTTCCAGGCGTTTAAGTGTTTGTTCGTCTCTCTTTTTGTTCCATGCGCATTCTAGTTTTCTGACTTGTGTTTTAAGTTTTTTCAGCTCTTCGGTGAACCACGGATTTGATTTTTTCCTATGCGATGTTCTGGTTTGGATTGGGGCAATTTTGTCGAGTGTTGTTGTGCATACATCGTCCCATTCTTGGAGGAATTGGATGGTGTCAGCAGTTGTTGACCATTCGTTCTGGTAGATCTGTTGCCAGAATATTGTGGGGTCTATTTTTCCTCTTGTTGTGTATGTTGTTCGTTCATGTTTATTGATTGTGTTTGTGTGTGTTTTTCGCCAGCAGAGAAAGACATTTGCTTTATGGTGGTCTGACCATAATGTAGGTGTCCATCTTGTGTTGGTGAGTGTGATCGTTGAGTCCGGTTCGAATTTGCTTGTTATGATATCTAGTGTGTGTCCTTTTTTGTGTGTTGGTTGCGTGTTGGGTGCTTGCAGATCCCAGAGTTTTAAGAATTCTTTGCATTCTCGTGTGCTTGGTGAGGTATCATCTTCTAGGTGTAGGTTGATGTCTCCTATTATAAGGATGTTTGAGGCGGATACACAGGAGTTCGAGATGAAGTCCATAAGTTGCGTTTGGGAGTCTTGCCATCTTCCTGGTGGTCTGTAGAATAGGATTGTGTTCAGGTGTCCTATTAGGTTTGGGTGATTAATCCTTGTCGATGCAATTTCAAGTTGTGGTGAGGTGGATTCACCCGTAATTGTGATGGTGAATTCGGGTTTGTAAATTATGGCTATTCCGCCTCCTCTTTTTCCGTTTCTTGTCCAGTGGATGATTTTGTATTCTGGTGGGCATGTTTGTAGGATGGCGGGGTCTGTGGGGCTATGGAACCAGATTTCTGTGATAAATAGAAGGTCTAGGTTATCTGTAGTGATCCAGTCTTGTATGTCTACTGAGTTGCTTACTGCTGATCTTGCATTGATGTATCCTAGTTGGATTGAGTGGTATGGTTCTGTGGGGGGGTTCGATGTGTTTTTTATTATTAGTTGTCTGTTTCTTCGGTGGTTGAGTTTGTTGTTGTTTTCTTCTTTTTGTTGGTGGTGTTCATGTCCGGGGACTTTTCCTTTTGGTTGGTTATTGTGTCTTTGGATTGATGAGTTGTTAAAAGGTTGTACATAGGTTTGGTGTATTGTGGGTGAGTTATTGTGGGTGTTCTTTAATTAAGTATTAATGACAATGTAATACTTGTGGGAGACATCTACATTTAAATAATGCAAATAATGCTAATACCAGAAGATTTCTTGACTTCATACCATTGTCGAAATTCACCCTCTCAAACTACAGCATCTCAAATCAAAGGTCACCTGCTGGACTTACTAGAATGCAGACTTAATGTCTCAGATAACCATCATATTGGCAATATCTCTTGATTTTCAATACCGTAAAAACTAAAATTTTAACAAAAAACTAACATTTACCTTGAATTGGAAAGAACCAACTAAAAACAAATCTACTCTAAAGACCTCATCAACCTTTCAAACCAAAGGCAAAGTTGATTCTATTAAATTCTGGACGAACATACTAAACAAACAAAACTTACCTCAAACCGACTCAATCAACTTCATAGCCGACTGGAATGCTTTATGTAATTCAGTTCTAGATGACATAGCTCCTACAAAAACTAAAATCAGGTCATCTGAAAAAACATCACCCTGGTTTGCTCATGAAACTCTCCTACAGAAAAGAAACTGTCACAAACTAGAGAGAAAGTGGACGAAATTCAGATCAGACCTTGATAAACAAAGCTGGAAATCAGCAAACAAAATTTATAAATCTAAAGTAAGTAAAAAAAACCCCAAGCCTTCATTACAACAAATCAGTGGCCCATCTCCCAACGCTACAAAATTATACAACTTAATTAACTCACTGATTAGCACAAACAATTTATCCCAAATAGACATAACATAAGAGTAGCCAACCCTCACAGCAGCCCAACTAGCATTTTATTTTGAGAACAAAATTCTTAAAATAAGAAAAGATGTCTCGAAGTAACAAAGTCTCTATCTGAAGAACCGATAAATCTACATTGAGGACTAGCAACCGAAAGATCATGGTCCACCTTCGCTGACCCATCACTGAAGAAAGTAAAGTTCTACTTAAAAAAATATTCTTCCTCTCACTGTTCTCTGGACGCTTATCTGAGCTATCTATGAGAGAAGCTCCAAGCATTTTCATGGAGCTTCTTAAAACAAGTATTTCTTCTTTCTTGTTAAATCATGGTATCTTCTCTAAGAATTTAGGCTCAATTATTCTCACTCCTATTCCCAAAACTTTATCTGTCTCAAAGATGTTACTAATCACAGAACAGTAGCATCTTTACCATTAATAACAAAAAACATGGAAGGTATTGTTTTTGCCCAGCTCACCTCACGGACTATCATCTTTCTTATTCCTACACAAATCCCAATCAGGTTTTAGACCTTCCTGTAGCACTGAAACAGTTCTCACCACTCTAATATCCAACTTTAAGAAATCAGCTATGGCAGAAAGATAATGCTGATGCAATCTGACATGTCCAGTGCTTTCGACATGGTAGAACGTAACATATTATTAAACATATTAGATAATTTGGTCTGAGTGACAATGTTCTCCATTGGTTTCAAGGTTTTCTTAAGTTCAGAACATATCAAGTAAAGATGGCCGGTTCTATATCTCCTTCTTGGACTCCAGATTGTGGAGTGCCACAGGGCTCTCCTCTCTCCCCCATCCTATTCAAAGTAATGACGTCCCCCCTAGGTAGTAGTTTGGAATCTGTAGGTTTCAAAACCTTTATATATGCAGACTATCTACTTCCCTTTCATAAAACATTACTTAAGTAAAGAGGTGTGTTAGCCGTGCTAGTCCACTCTTAAAGGTAATCAATAGAAATCAAACAAAATTAAAACATGGAAAAGAAAATAAGATGATACCTTTTTTATTGGACATAACTTAATACATTTCTTGATTAGCTTTCGAAGGTTGCCCTTCTTCATCAGATCAGAAATAAACAAATGTGTTAGCTGACAGTGTATATAACCATAAGTTGTATTTCACTGCTTATCACCCTCTCCTTCCCTCCCCTCCCCATAAACATCCTGCTAGACTATGGAATGCTTTGAAGTCCCCGTACACATCTCCTACCCACCCTGCTAGACCATCTATGAGGGGCTGTTATATACACTGTCAACTAACACATTTGCTTATTTCTGATCTGATGAAGAAGGGCAACCTTCGAAAGCTAATCAAGAAATGTATTAAGTTATGTCCAATAAAAAAGGTATCATCTTATTTTCTTTTCCATGTTTTAATTTTGTTTGATTTCTATTGATTACCTATAAAGCATTACTGAAATTCTGCATAAAAATAAATGATGTCTCAACCTCATGGAGTCCCAGGCATCTGAATTCAGATTAAAACTCAACAGGAACAAAACCAAATTTCTGGTCATAACTAATCCTTACGACCCCACTCTCTTCAATTCCTTCACCATTGATCAGATTTCCTATCCTCTAGAATCCACACTAAAGATATTAGGTGTTTTCATTGATAATCATCTCGTGTTTGAACACCATATTTCCAAAGCAAGCTCCAAGTCCTTCTCAACCCTTTGGAAGTTAAAACGCATCAGACCCTACTTTACAATGGGAACTTAAAGAGAGGGTCCTAAAAAACCTTCAAATTGTACAAAACACAGCTGCCCGTTTTATTTTTAAACTTCCCCCTTTTGAGTGAGCCACTCCTCTGTTAATGAAATTACATTGGCTTCTCATTAAAGCCAGAATATCATTCAAGTTGTGTGCCTTCATTTATCAAATTCTTAATGGTATGACTCTAGATTATATGAACCTTTTAACAGAGATATCTCCCTTGAAGTCAGAGACTCCCTTCTACTCCATCCACCAAGCTTTAAAAATGTAGTATACAAATCTGTTCTATCTGCAGATTTATCATATATTGGAACCAAATATTGGAACTCTATTCCCAGTTCTGTTAGATCTCATCTTGACTACCTACAATTCCGAAAACTATTGAAATCCCATTTCTTTCAAACTCATTTCAAAATCCATTCCATAAGTCCAGACTACAATTAAACAGCTTGCAATTCCAATTTTCTGTTTTCTCTATACCTCTTTATGCACAAATACTTCTTTTATGAATCCTTCAATATTTTCAATACATTCTGCAATTCTTAGCTAACAAAATATTTCAATAGTGTTGTACTTTACTACTCTGTATCATTAATACTGCCCTCCACAACCCATATATCCCCATATGTATCTGACACACCACCCTGCAAACTGCCCCATCTCCAAAAACGTAATCCCCTGTTGAACCCTGGCCAGAAATGATCAGAATTCAGTTTCTTTATAGTCTGTCCCCACCACCCAAGCTAGGTGTTACCGTTCGTAAAAATGTAGGAAATCCCCCCCCTCAGTGCATCCTGTGAAGAAGGCTGGCTCTGTAGAAAAATTAATTGCTCCCAGATTTGAGGAACAGCACCTATCACACTATTCGGTGATAGTTGAATCTGCTCTTAAGACAGTCAAGTGGACAAGAACTCACTCCTAGTTATCCTATGTTTTTGAGGTAGCATTGAAGGTTTGTCGCTTTTGGGCTTCATATCATCTGCACAACAAGCTTGCTGAAATGCTCTGCAAGGGGTAGAATCTCTTCAGAGAAGGTGAAGGAGGCTGTGCAGACCCCTTTGCAGCCACTTGACTGCCATCTTCCTAATCCAGGAAATGTTTGAGGGGTATGTCATTTTCTGTTTTTTTTTTTTTTTTGTTTCAATAATTTTTATTGTTAAACAACAGAATAAACATTACTTCCTTAATTCACAGTAGACATTTGACTATTTCTTCTTTGATATACAATTCTATACTTCTCTCACTTTACACCTTCTCTTTTGTCCATCAACTGTAAATCTGTAATTGAACATTGACAAACTTTAATTTTTCATTTCCCCCCCCCCCCCACCCCTACCCCTCCCCCCCCACCCCCCCATCAAACGCCTATTACTAACTCACTTGGGTCATTGCTCTAATATGTGTCCAGACTTCATCTTGCCTGTTATAAATTCCCAACCGTTTATCAGTTAATTTCTCCATCTCCTCAATTAGAGAAAGTTTTAGAGTCCAGTCTTGCTCTGTTGGTGCCGCTTGCTGTTTCCACAACCGAGCAATGACACTCTTTGCAGCTGTCAAGCACATCCTCTTCAAACGTCTTTGCCATTTGACTCCTCGTCTGTTCCCCAGGCCCAGCAGGCACCATTGAGGCTCACACAAAAAGTTTTTGCCTGTATGGGCAGTTATCTTTGCCGTTATAGATTGCCAATACATTTGTAATTTCCCACAGGACCACCAGATATGCAAAAAAGTTCCCACATCTGTTAAACATCTCCAACAATACTGGGAGGCCCCTGGAAACATCATATGTAGTCTATATGGGGTAAAATACCATCTCGAGAGTACCTTGAAGGCGTTTTCTTTCAATAACACGCATGTTGATGCTTTATTGACCTCCGAGATAATGGCCTTCCATTCATGAACTGTCAATTCCTTTTCCAAATCTCTTTCCCATTTAGTCATATATAAACATTTTTCAAAACTCCCTCCCCTTATAAATTTATATAACCGGGATATAACTCCCTTCATTGTTCCCAGTGAGCCCCACATGTTTTCTAAGACTTCATAGTCCTCTGGATCGTTTCTCAACCATCCTTGTGTGTAAATGTAATGTTGGACCTGTAAGTAGAAGAATCTGTCCCTGTCCATAACCCCATAGTCTTCCTTGAGTTCTGTGAACAATCTCATTTTCCCATCTTCCAATAAATCTCGAAACCTCAATATGCCCCTCTCAGCCCACCTCTTTGCTACCGGATTTCCCAACCCCACTCTAAAAGTAGGTTCCCCTTGAATATACGCGTATGTAGATGTTTTTCTAGTTTTCCAGAAGCGTGTCCTAAGGGAACCCCATAGTGCCAACAAGTGCCCAACAAACGGATTGGTAGTAAGCCTGCCAATAGTAGGATAAGCAGAAGATGCCCATATTACTGACTGCAGGCTATGCTGCTGCACCATCTCCTGATCCATGTGTGCCACCACTGACCATTTCTCCTGACCCCACAGGGATATAAGTTTCATTTGTGCTGCCCAGTAATACCATTCGAGGTTTGGAACCCCTCTCCCACCCAACTCTGTCGAACGCCAGAGCAGCTTCCTGCTAAGCCTGGGGGCCTTGCCTCCCCAAACAAACTTCACTATAGCCTGTTGTAGGGTTCTCAGTTCCCTCCCAGGGATTGCTACCGGTAATGTTTGAAACAAGAACAAAAGTCTGGGCAATACATTCATCCTAATCGATGCTATCCTGCCCCACCATGACAACCACTTTCCCGTCCAACCCTCCATGTCTTTGCGTATTTGCCGGAATAACGGTATATAATTTAGCTGATATATCTGAGAAATCTGAGCTGGTATTTGGACTCCTAAATATTTAATTTTATCCCTCCTTGTCATTTTCTGTTTTGTCAGCCATAGAAGTATTAACTTCTGCCTCCTTGTTTTTGGAGCCCGCGGAAACCATCTTGATTTTTTTTTTTTTTTAAAGCCCAGGAGTTTCCCTGTGCTCTCTAGGATCAGCAAATATGTGGAATAAAATTCCCATCCCTTTTCCCCTGGAGGAATGGGCTTGACTGCATTGGGCACTAAAAGGGAGGGAGTTTCTTTAGCAGTAAATCCCGAGAGTTTGACTCTATGGACATTCTGAGTGATTTCCAGTAAGTAGTCTAACAATTCTGTATTATGCGGAGAGCCCAGAAATCTGAAGTTATACCTGGTCAATGGTTTATATATTAAAAATAAATAAAACAAAGCAACTTAAACCTTCCTCCCACAGGAAGAGTCTCTGGAATAAACACTGGCATACTGGCTATGTCTCTAGAACACCGTCCCAGGCTTTGCCTCTTGTTAATTTACATCTCTCCTGTCCAGGACAAGTGTGAAGTCTTTGCTGATGCTAATGGGATCAAGGAGGCAGAAGTTAATACTTCTATGGCTGACAAAACAGAAAATGACATACCCCTCAAACATTTCCTGGATTAGGAAGATGGCAGTCAAGTGGCTGCAAAGGGGTCTGCACAGCCTCCTTCACCTTCTCTGAAGAAATTCTACCCCTTGCAGAGCATTTCAGCAAGCTTGTTGTGCAGATGATATGAAGCCCAAAAGCGACAAACCTTCAATGCTACCTCAAAAACATAGGATAACTAGGAGTGAGTTCTTGTCCACTTGACTGTCTTAAGAGCAGATTCAACTATCACCGAATAGTGTGATAGGTGCTGTTCCTCAAATCTGGGAGCAATTAATTTTTCTACAGAGCCAGCCTTCTTCACAGGATGCACTGAGGGGGGGGATTTCCTACATTTTTACGAACGGTAACACCTAGCTTGGGTGGTGGGGACAGACTATAAAGAAACTGAATTCTGATCATTTCTGGCCAGGGTTCAACAGGGGATTACGTTTTTGGAGATGGGGCAGTTTGCAGGGTGGTGTGTCAGATACATATGGGGATATTATATGGGTTGTGGAGGGCAGTTTGAGCTTGAGGCAGTTGTGAGGGGGCTAAGGTTTCAGGGTTTGTAAGAGTAGGGAATTCCATCTTTTAAACTGCTTTGCCCTGTTTTCTCACTGCTACATTTCCCTCTAAGTTTCTAAGCTACAGAAGCTGCAACATCTTTTCCCACAGAAATGCACTAGACAATTTTTCTTTGGGGGGCTCATTCTTCTGGAATCCCTAGTCCAATTTGGCCCATTTTCTAACTCAGTGTGTCCTTTTACTGTTTCATCCCATTCTGTTAATTATTCTCTGCAAAAGAAGCTGGAGTTCTTTGTGCCACAGAAATGCACTGGGTCTTTTTTGTATAATTCTAATTTCTATTCAGTTGGAAAGATTTGAGCACAGTAGAAAATTGAAGCAGAAGTGCCCTCTATCTGCTAAACGTAAGAACTGCATCAACTTTGAAATTTATATTTTAATACAAACTTAAATGTCCTTTCAAGTATATCCTATATAATAATTCTCACCGCCAACATTCTAATGTGCCTGGTACTATGGCTCCCTTGGATGTGGTCTGCTAGGCAGTTTAGAATGCACTGACGTCAGTGATGTCACTGACAGCTGATTCCAAGGGAAGAGGAGGAGTAGGTACTCCTCCTCCTGCCTGGGAAACAGCTGTCAGTGCCCCCCCCCTCGGCGCAACACCCAAGCCCCTGCCCTGCAAAACCGTGAGCCAGGCAGGGGGAGGAGTAAGGAAACACGCTCTGCGTGTTTCCCTACTCCTCCCCCTGCCTACCAATCAGCTCTCAGTGCCCCCCCCCTCGGCGCAACACCCAAGCCCCTCTGCCCCGGCGCAGCACCCAAGCCCCTACCCTCCTTCGACGCATCACCCAAGACCCCCCCCCCGGCGCATCACCAAAGCCCCTACCCCCCCCCCCCCCCCGGGCACATCAACTCCCTCGCCACCCACAGCCGCCAATACTAACGCTGTCCGGCCGCTGCTGCTTCTCCTGTGGAGCAGCAGCGGCCGGTACAAAAAGAAAAAAGCCAAAAAAAGATTTTTAACCTGAAACGTGGCTCCGTAGACAGACATCTGGCATTGGCTGTCGTCACTGCAGCCGCTCCTCCTCTCCCCTCCACGTCACTGCCCCTGCAGGAAGACCCCGGAGGAGCAGAGCGTCGTCAGAGGGGAGAGGAGGAGCGGCTGCAGAGATGACAGCCATTGCCAGATGGCTGTCTATGGAGCCATGTTTCAGGTTTAAAATCTTTTTTTGGCTTTTTTCTCTTTGTACCGGCCGCTGCTGCTCAACAGGAGACGCAGCAGCGGCTGGACGTTAGTATTGGCGGCTGCGGGTGGCAAGGGGGTTGATGTGCCCGGGGGGGGGGGGGGGGGGTAGGGGTTTGGGTGATGCGCCGAGGGGGGAGGGGAGGGTCGCTGGACATGGGTGGCTGGAGGGAGGCAGGGGGAGAGGAGGGTCGCTGGACATGGATGGCTGCAGGGGGGGCAGGGAAGAGGGAGGTGGGGAAGGGGTCCTGAGACCAGATGGGTGGCTGCAGGGGAGGGCAGGGGAGACAGAAGGGACGTTGCAGGGGGAGAGGAGGGTCACTGGACATGGGTGGCTGCAAGGGGGGCAGGGGAGAGAGGTGGGTTGCTGGACATGGGTGGCTACAGGGGGGGCAAGGGGAAAGGAGAGGAGGGTCGTTGGACATGGGTGGCTGCAGGGGGAGAGGAGAGTCGCTGGACATGGGTGGCTGCAGGGGGAGCAGGGGAGAGAGGAGGGTCAGTGCACATGCATGGCTGCAGGGGCAGAGGAGGGCTGGTGGGGAGGGGGTACTGAGACCAGATGGGTGGCTGCAGGGGGGGCAGGGGAGACACGAAGGACGGTGCAGGGGGGGGATTACCTTGCTAGCGCCCGTTTCATTGCCTACCGAAACGGGCCTTTTATACTAGTATAAATAATAAAGCAACAAACATGGCAATAGCAGTGCAGAGAGTCAAAGAACTGCGTAATCTCAACTGTGCGATCCTAGAGAAGTTATGGGAGAAAAATTACAGCTGATCATTCTGGCTATTTTCATAGGATTAGGAGTATGGCTTACTGTACCCTTCCCAAAGTTTCAGGGGACACTGTTACAGATATGAATATCCAGGCTTCATTCTGTTATTACGAAAACTAATGTCTAGCAAGGTAATCAGGGATTTCTGAGCCAATACTGGATATCCCTAAATATCTGGAAAATAAATCTGAAATTAAGCATGTCTTTAGCTCATGTACTACTGAAAACATCTTTACTTATTATATACTCGATACTATAAGAGTCACCATTACTTCCGGCATGGCAGTGCTGGTTACTTGCATAAAAAGGCATGAGGGACAGCCTGATTCCGAGCATAACTGAAGTCTTTTTCAGTTTCTTACCTTCGAGGTTTTCCCATAAGCCGCCTGATTTTTCCCCATTCCACTCTTGTTAATTTTCTAGTTTTCAGATTGGGAAAGGATTCTTTCAGACATACACAAAAGTCATTATCTCCTTCAAATAGTGGTCTGTTAACAAAAGAACATGTGCATTCAAGTTAATATGTGTCGCTGATCAATTTAAGAAAGACAGAAGTTTACATACACAAAAAAAAATTACATTTATACATGGTTTTGGGTGCTTAATGCACTTTTCAGGCCTCAACAAACCCTTCCCAAAAATATAACACTTGGACTCTTTTTCCATCAGAAAGCATTTATCTAAAAAACAAGCATTTGAAAAATAAATTGAAAATGGAATATATAAGTAACTACCACTACTACTATTTATCATTTCTATAGCGCTACAAGGCATACGCAGCGCTCTACACCAGACACAAAAAGACAGTCCCTGCTCAGAGAACTTAGAATCTAGATAAGACAGGTAAACAGACAGAACAATTAAGGGTAAGGGAATAATAGGTGAGGTTGAAGGACAGGGCAAGTGAGTAGTGGTTAGGAGTCAAAAGCAGTGGGCTTTAAGTCTGGACTTGAAAACGGCCAAAGACAGGGCTAGACGCACAGGCTCGGGAAGTCTATTCCAAGCGTGGGGTGCAGAAAGACAAAAGGAACGGAGTCTAGAATTAGCAGTAGAGGAGAAGGGGACGGATAAGAGAGATTTATCTACAGAACGGAGTACTCGAGGGGGGGTGTAAGGAGAGACGAGAGTGGAGAGGTACTGGGGAGCAGCAGAGTGAATACACTTATAAGTAACTCAGACCAAACAGTAGAATTCTCTCTAAACAAATTCTTGTGTTCCTTTTGTAGCAAAATTAAGTCATCTATGCATATCAGAAGCCATCAAAACCTTTTTTTAAACCCAGATAAGCTAACTGCTTTTACCACATTTTCTGGCAACGAATTCCAGAGGTTAATTACAAGTTGAGAGAAGAAATATTTTCTCCGATTCATTTTAAATGTACTGCTTTGCAGCTTCATCGTGTGCCTCCTAATCCTAGCATTTTTGGAAAGAGTAAACAAGCGATTCACGACTACCCGTTCCACTCCACTCATTATTTTATAGACCTCTATCATATCTTCCCTCAGCTGTCTTTTCTCTCAGCTGAAGAGCCCTAGCCACTTTAGCCTTTCCTCATAGGGAAGTCGTCCCATCCCTTTTATCATTTTCATCGCCCTTCTCTGCACCTTTTCTAATTCCACTATATCTTTTTTGAGATGAGACGACCAGAATTGAACACAATATTCGAGGTGCGGTTGCACCATGGAGCAAAACAAAGGCATTATAACATCCTCATTTTTGTTTTCCATTCCTTTCCTAATAATACCTAACATTCTATTTGCTTTCTTAGCCGCAGCAGCACACTGAGCAGAAGGTTTCAACGTATCATCAACGATGACACCTAGATCCCTTTCTTAGTCCGTGACTTCTAATGAGCAACCTTGCATGACGTAGCTATAATTCGGGTTCCTCTTTGCCACATGCATTACTTTGCAGTTGCTCACATTAAACGCCATCTGCTATTTAGACGCCCAGTCTCCTATTTTCGTAAGGTCCTCTTGTAATCCACCTGCGATTTAACTACTTTGAATAACTTTGTTCCATCAGCAAATTTAATTACCTCACTAGTTACTCCCATTTCTAGGTCATTTATAAATATGTTAAAAAGCAGCAGTCTGAGCACAGACCTCTGGGGAACCCCACTAACTACCCTTCTCCATTGACAATACTGACCATTTAACCCTACTCTCTGTTTTCTAACTTTTAACCAGTTTTTAATCCACAATAGAACACTATCTCCTATCCCATGACTCTCCAATTTGCTCTGCAGTCTTTCATGAGGTTCTTTGTCAAACGCCTTCTGAAAATCCAGATACACAATATCAACCGGCTCACCTTTATCCACATGTTTGTTCACCCCTTCAAAGAAATGTAGTAGATTGGTGAGGCAAGATTTCCCTTCACTAAATCCATGTTGACTTTGTCTCATTAATCCATGCTTTTGAATATGCTCTGTAATTTTGTTCTTCATAATAGTCTCTACCATTTTGCCCGGCACCGACGTCAGACTCACCGGTCTATAATTTCCCTGATCTCCTCTGGAACCTTTTTTAAAAATCGGCGTTACATTGGCCACCCTCCAATCTTCCGGTACCACACTGATTTTAAGGATAAATTACATATTACTAACAATAGCGCCGCAAGCTCATTTTTCAGTTCTATCAGTATTCTGGGATGAATACCATCCGGTCCAGGAGATTTGCTACTCTTCAGTTTGTAGAACTGCCCCATTACATCCTCTAGGTTTACAGAGAATTCATTAAGTTTTTCCTCACCCGTCAGCTTTTTCTGGCACCAGTATCCCACCCAAATCTTCCTCGGTGAAGACTGAAGCAAAGAATTCATTTAATCTCTCTGCTACGGCATTGTCTTCCCTGATCACCCATTTTACTCCTTGGTCTTCTAGCGGTCCAACCGATTCTTTTGCCGGCTTCCTGCTTTTAATATACCTAAAAAAAAAAAATTACTATGTGTTTTTGCCTTCAACGCAATCTTTTTTTCGAAATCCCTCTTAGCCTTCATTATCAGCACTTTGCATTTGACTTGACATTCCTTATGCTGTTTCTTATTATTTTCAGTCAGTTCCTTCTTCCATTTTCTGAAGGATTTTCTTTTAGCTCTAATAGCTTCCTTCACTTCACTTTTTAACCACGCCGGTTGTCGTTTGGTCTTCCGTCTTCCTTTTTTCATATGCGGAATATATTTGGCCTGGGCTTCCAGGATGGTGTTTTTGAACAGCATTCACACTTGATGTAAATTTTTGACCCTCGCAGCCGCTCCTTTAAGTTTTTTTTTCACCGTTCTTCTCATTTTGTCATAGTCTCCTTTTTTAAAGTTAAACGCTAACATATTTGATTTCCTATGTATACTTACACTTCAAAGCTAATATCAAATCCGATCAAATTATGATCATTGTAATCAAGCGGCCCCAGCACCATTACCATGCGCTCCACTAAGGACTAGGTCTAGAATTTCTCCTTCTCTCGTTGGCTCCTGTAGAAGTGCTCCATAAAGCTGTCCTTGATTTCATCAAGGAATTTTACCTCCCTAGCGTGCCCCGATTTTACATTTACCCAGTCAATATCGGGGTAATTGAAATCACCCATTATTATTGTGTTGCCCAGTTTGTTTGCATCCCTAATTTCCTTTAACATTTCTGCATCCTTCTATTAATCCTGGCCAGGCGGACGGTAGTACACTCCTATCACTATCCTTTTCCCCTTTACACATGGAATTTCAATCCACAGTGATTCCAAGAAGTGTTTTGTTTCCTGAGGAATTTTCATTCTATTTGATTCAAGGCTTTCGTTAATATACAATGCTACCCCTCCACCAATTCGATCCACCCTATCACTATGATATAATTTGTACCCCGGTATGACAGTGTCCCACTGGTTATCCTCCTTCCACCGGGTCTCAGAGATGCCTATTATATCTAAATTTTCATTTAGTGCAATATATTCTAACTCTCCCATCTTATTTCTTAGGCTCCTGGCATTCGCATATAGACATTTCAAACTATGTTTGTTGTTCCTATTTAGATCATACTTAGTACTTGACAGTATTAATTTGCAATCTTTTGTCTGATTTTCATTTAAGGATACCTGATCTACTACGGTCTCTTTTGCAACCTCACTATCAGGATACTGATAGTGTTCAGAACCCTTATTTTATCATCCTCACTTTAATATTCCCTTATCTCATTTGTCCTGTTTGTCTGTCCTAATTAGATTGTAAGCTCTGTCAAGAAGGGACTGTCTCTTCATGTTCAAGTATACAGCGCTGTGTACGTCTAGTAGCGCTATAGAAATGATTAGTAGTAGCAGTATTAGGATTCGCTATCTTCCCTGCTTTGGTGACATCTTTGAAAGATACCTTATCCCGAACCATACTTTTTTGAGCGACTCTTTGCCTCCCCCCCCCCCCCCCCCCGTTTCCAGTTTACAAGCTGCTCTATCTCCTTTTTAAATTTATTTATTTGCTATATTTGTACCCCACATTTTCCCACCTATTTGCAGGCTCAATGTGGCTTACAAAAGGTATAATTATTAACAGAGTAAGAGGTTTGTTCTAATTTAACATATTACTATGTAAGAAATAAGGAAGATACTTCTGTAGAATGATTGGTACCGGAAGATTGGAGGGTGGCCAATGTATCGCCGATTTTTAAAAAAGGCTCCAGGGGAGATCCGGGAAATTATAGACCGGTGAGTCTGGCGGGGATGGGACGACTTCCCTATGAAGAAAGATTAAGGAGCTTAGGGCTATTCAGCTTGGAGAAGAGAGAGCTGAGGGGAGACATGATAGAGGTATATAAAATAATGAGTGGAGTGGAACAGGTGGATGTGAAGCATCTGTTCACTCTTTCCAAATATACTAGGACTAGGGGGCATGCGATGAAACTACAGTGTAGTAAATTTAAAACAAATCGGAGAAAATGTTTCTTCACCCAACGTATAATTAAACTCTGGAATTCGTTGCCGGATAAAGTGGTGAAGGCGGTTAGCTTAGCAGAGTTTAAAAAGGGGTTGGACGGTTTCCTAAAGGACAAGTCCATAAACCGCTACTAAATGGACTTGGGAAAAATCCACAATTCTAGGAATAACATGTATAGAATGTTTGTACGTTTGGGAAGCTTGCCAGGTGCCCTTGGCCTAGATTGGCCGCTGTCGTGGACAGGATGCTGGGCTCGATGGACCCTTGGTCTTTTCCCAGTATGGCATTACTTATGTACTTATGTACATAACACATAATAAAAAGCAGTAAAATATAATGACCAATAATGATAATATGACTAATATAATCAATTCAGAGGGATCAGTAAGTGGTTGGTTTAGATATAGAATAATCAAGTCGTTAAGGAGGATTCTTATTGTAAGTTTCTTCGATAAGTGCATTTTCAATAATTTCCTGAAGGCTGTCAAGTCACGTGTTATTTTTATAGTATTCGGTAGTTTATTCCATGCTTTTGTGCAGAGGTATGTGAAGGTAGATGCGTGTAATGATTTGTATTTGAGTCCTCTACAATTAGGGTAGTGGAAGTTTAGGAAGGTACGTGATGAACTTTTGATGTTTCGTGCCGGTAAGTCAATTAGGTCTGACATGTATGAATGATGGAGCTTCTCCATGGATGATTTAATGGGTTAAGGTGCAAATCTTGAAAGTAATATGATCTTTTAGTGGAAGCCAATGTAATTTTTCTCTGAGGGGTATGGCGCTCTCATATTTCGCCTTTCCGAATACGAGTCTAGCTGTGGTATTTTGTGCAGTCTGAAGTTTCTTAATGGTTTTTTTCTTTGCATCCTGCGAAAATGGAGTTACAATAATCCA
Source organism: Microcaecilia unicolor (assembly GCF_901765095.1). Classification (NCBI taxonomy): domain Eukaryota; kingdom Metazoa; phylum Chordata; class Amphibia; order Gymnophiona; family Siphonopidae; genus Microcaecilia; species Microcaecilia unicolor. The sequence continues at coordinate 5,158,164 of NC_044033.1, forward strand.
GGTGGCTCAGTACTAATGATTGCATTAGCGTACGGAATACTTCCCTTGGAAAAAAAGGCTTCACTCTTTTTAGCTTCCACATTGCAAAAAAACATTTTATTTGTCACATTCTTCGCATGGAAATCAAGGGTGAGATTTCGATCAATAGTAATACCCAGGAGTTTCAAGTTATTCGCAACAGGGAGAGTGTGGGATGGCGTATTTATACTGGCGTAATTAGTCTTGTTAAACTGCGATGAGTCTTTTCTGCATTGAGTTTAAGTAGGAAGGCATCCGCCCACGAGTTCATAATTTTGAAACTGGTATTAATTTTATCTGTAGTTTCTGATAAGTTGCTCTTAAATGGAATGTATATTGTGACGTCGTCAGCGTAAATATACAGATTTAGGCCTTGATTGGATAATAATCTGGCTAGTGGTAACCATTAAATTAAAAAGGAACTGGTGAAAGCGGCGAGCGTTGAGGCACTCCACCATCCAGGTCTCCATGGTGAGGATACGGTCGACTTGGATATCACTTGATAAGATCTTACAGTTAGGAATTTGTAGAACCAATTCAATACGTTTCCACCTAGTTTAAAATGTTTTCAAGGATGTTTAATAGAACACTATGGTTAACCATGTCAAACGCACTAGACATGTCGAATTGGAGGAGTAGAACGTTATTGCCAGCTGCGATAATTTGTTTGAATTTAGTTAGCAGGCTGGTCCCACCCTGGTTAAGGTAAGATCCCATCCTTTCGGAATAGGCTCCCCCTTCCCCAGAATGTTGCCCAGTTCCTAACAAATCTAAAACCCTCCTCCCTGCACCATCGTCTCATCCACGCATTGAGACTCCGGGACTGCCAGTCTCTTGGGCCCTGCGCGTGGAATGGGTAGCATTTCAGAAAATGCTACCCTAGATGATCTGGATTTGAGCTTTCTACCTAACAGCTTAAATTTGGTTTCTAGAACCTCTCTCCCACATTTTCCTATGTCATTGGTATCCACATGTACCAAGACAGCCGGCTCCTCCCCAGCACTATCTAAAATTCTATCTAGGTGATGCGCGAGGTCCGCCACCTTTGCACCAGGCAGGCAAGTCACCAGGCGATCCTCACATCCACCAACCACTCAGCTATCTATATGCCTAATGATCGAATCACCAACTACAACAGCTGTCCTAACCTTTCTCTCCCGGGCAGCACTTGGAGACATATCCTCGGTGCGAGAGGATAGTACATCCCCTGGTGGGCAGGTCCTGGCTACAGGAGTACTTCCTACTTCACCAGGGTGATGCTCTCCTTCTAGGAGACCTCCCTCCTCCAAGGTAGCACAGGTGGAACTTCTCTACAACATCCCTGTGGGTCTCCTCTATGAACCTCTCTGTCTCCCTCAGCTCCACCAAGTCTGCTACTCTAGCCTCAAGAGAACGGACACGTTCTTTGAGAGCTAGGAGCTCTTTGCATCGGGCACACACATATGACATCTCACCAACTGGGCGATAATCATACATGTGACACTCAATGCAAAAGACTAGATAGCACCCCTCTTGCTGCTGGACTGCTGACTAGGGATCCGCTACTAGGGACTGAACGCACTGACCCTGCAAACTGAAACAGCAGCCACCAAGAACAGGACCTTCCAGGTCAAATACTTAAGATGACAGGAATCCAGCGGATTATCAGCTGGGTAAGGATGACACAGCTCCCATGAGGCAGAGGGTCTGATATGGAGCTTTAACAATAGCAAACCTCTCGTGAAGTAAACAATTTGAGGCTGTCCAGAGGTAGGCTTACCCTCTACGCGATGATGGTAAGCACTAATTGCACTGAGGTTAACCCTTATAGAGCAGGATCTGTACAGGGCAAGAAATAAGATCTAGGGCCCTGCCCTCACACCAGATGGCAAACCTTCTCCATTTGAAAGCGTAGCACCTCCTGGTGGAATCTTTCCTGGAAGCTAGCAAGACCTTGGAGACTCCCTCTGGAAGCTGCAAAGAAGCAACATCCAGGATATGAAGGACAAGGACTGGAGGTTAGGATGCAGAAGAGATCCCTCATTCTGCATGATGAGTTGAAAAACACTCCAATCTCCAAGGCACTTTGCAGGATAACTCCAGAAGAAGAGGGAACCAGATATTCCTGGGCCAATAAGGGCGATCAGGATCATGGGTCTGCGGTCCTTCTTGAGTTTCAGAAAAGTCTTCCCCACGAGAGGGATGGGAGGATACGCATACAGAAGACCATTCCTCTACTGAAGAAGGAAAGCATCAGATGCTAGACTGTCATGTGCCCTGACCCTGAAACAGTACTCAGGGACTTTGCGGCTGAGTGGAGTGGCAAAGAGATCCACCGAGGGGATGCTCCACTAGGAGATCTCACAGGTTAACACTCATACTGAGTGACCACTCATGTGGTTGCATGACCCTGCTCAGTCTGTTGGCAAGGGTGTTAGATTTACCCACCAGGTACATAGCCCTGAGTACTATCCTGTGCTGGACAGCCCAGTGCCACATTTGAATGGCCTCCTGATACAGAGGGTATAACCTGGTACCTCCTGCTTATTGGTATTAATACACTGCAACCTGTTGTCTGTTTGAATGAGCACAATTTGGTTGAACAACTGATGTCTGAAAGCCTTTAGAGCGTTCAAGATTACCCGTAGCTCCAGGTGGTTGATCTGAAGATCCGATTCCTGAGCTGACCATACATCTTGGGTGTGAAGCCCATCCACATGAGCTCCCCACCCAAGCGAGATGCATCAGTCATCAGCACTTTCTGAAGCTGAGCAATTTGGAATGGTAGTCCCACAGTCAAACTGGTTCGAATTGACAACCAGAGTAGAGACTGAACCAACTCTGGTGTCACTTGGATGACATCTGCTAGGTTCCTGGAGGCCTGACTCCACTAGGTAGCTAGAGTCCCTGGGCCGTTCTCATGTGAAGATGTGCCATGGGTGTGACATGCACCGTGCAGATCATGTGGCCCAGCAACCTCAAAATATGCTAAGCCGTGACCTGCTGGCTAGATCAAACCAGAGTGGCAAGTGTGACTCGAGTGTCCACCCTCGGTACAGGGAGATAGGCTTGTGCCTGCTGTGTGTCTAGCAGGGTTCCAATGATTTTCAATTGCTGAACCAAGAGCAGATGGGACTTGGGATAGTTTAAAATATTAAAATAGGATTAAAATACAAACTAATACATGCGTCCAGCTTTTCTTACATGAGCTCGCAGTTGTGGAATACACTACCAAAATACTTAAAAATAATTAATGAAATAACCAACTTTCGCAAATCGTTAAAAACCTCTCTCTTCACTAAAGCTTACCACGAGAATCCATAACCAACCACAACATACCACCACAACTCTTTGACTATGACTGTCTCCTTTCTATAACTGTTTGATTATATTGACATGTGAACCTGTTATTCTTAACATCTTTGTAACACCAATTGTATTTTGTACCCTGAAATGGCAATGCCATTACAGGTATTTGTAAGCCACATTGAGCCTGCAAACAGGTGGGAAAATGTGGGATACAAGTGCAATAAATAAATAAAACAAACCCTAATAGCTCCAGCATCTGAGTAATTCTCCGCATGGACTCCTGAACATGTCCTTCAATATGCTCTTCATCAGCCAACTGTTCAGGAAGGGAAAAAACATGGATTCCCAGTCTGCATAACAATGCTATGACAATTGCTAGACACTTGGTGAAAACCCTAGGAGCTGACTTGAGGCCAAACGGCAATAAGTGGTAATGGAAGTGATGTGCTTGCATGCGAAATCCAAGATACTTCCTGTGGACTGTAAGTATAAGGATGCAAGTATAAGCACCTTTTAAGTCCAGAAACTTAGCCAATTTTGTTCCTGAATCATTGGGATAAGTCCCAATGATTCAGGACCAAGGAGCTGAGGGGGACAGAGGTACATAGAGGAGACCTACAGGGACGTTGTAGAGAAGTCCACCCTCCATTCTGGCAGCACCTGTGCTACCTTGGAGGATGGAGGTCTCCTAAAAGGAGAGCATCACCCTAGTGAAGTACGATGTATTCCTGTAGCCAGGGCCTGCCCATCAGGGAATGCAATATCTTCTCACTCCGAGGATATGTCTTCAAGAACTTCTGCCCAGGCGGGAAGGGTTAGGACAGCTGATGTAGTTGTAACTTTCGCAAATCTCTGAAGACACATCTCTTCAACAAAGCCTACAAAGAGAACCCATAACCTACAAAACTACCTCACCAACTCACCCAGTCATTAAAGTCCACCTTCTACACTAACCTGCCTCACACTTTCTTTCTCCCTTCCCTTACCTAATCTGTGTACTTTACTAATTGTAACTGATAGCCTGGAATTACTATGTCATAACAAAACTCTTTAAGCCACATTGAGCCTGCAAATAGGTGGGAAAATGTGGGATACAAATGCAATAAAATAAAATAAATAAAATTAGGCACACAGATAGCTGGGTAGCTGGTGGAAGTGATCACCTGGCCACTTGCCTGCCTGGTGCGAAGGTGGCAGATCTCATTCATCACCTAGATAGGATTTTAGATAGTACTGGGGAGGATCTGGTTGTTTTAGTACATGTGGGTACCAATGACATAGGAAAATGTGGGAGGGAGGTTCTGGAAATCAAGTACGCTAGCGTTTAACTATAGAAAAGGTGATTACGACAAAATGAGAAAAATGGTGAAAAAAAGACTGAAAGGAGCAGCTCGCAGAGTAAAAAACTTGCATCAGGCGTGGATGCTGTTTAAAAACACCATCCTGGAGGTTCAGGACAAATATATTCCACGTATTAGAAAAAAGGGAAAAAAGACTAAACGTCAGCCGGCGTGGCTAAACAGTAAGATAAAGGAAATCATTAGAGCCAAAAAACAATCCTTCAGAAAGTGGAGAAGAGAACCAACTGAAAGTAACAGGATAGATCATAAGGAATGCCAAGCCAAATGCAAAGCGGAGATAAGGAGGGCAAAAAAGGACTTTGAGAAGAAATTAGCGTTGGAAGCAAAAATACATAGTAAAAATTTTTTTAGATACATTAAAAGCAGGAAACCGGCCAAAGAGTCGGTTGGGCCGCTGGACGAAAATGGTGTTAAAGGGGCGATCAAGGAGGACAAAGCCGTAGCGGAGAAATTAAATGAATTCTTTGCTTCGGTCTTCACCGAGGAGGATTTGGGGGGGACACCGGTGCCGGAAAGAATATTTGAAGCGGGGGAGTCGGAGAAACTAAACAAATTCTCTGTAACCTTGGAGGATGTAATGGGTCAGTTCAGCAAGCTGAAGAGTAGTAAATTACCGGGACCTGATGGTATTCATCCCAGAGTATTAATAGAACTAAAAAATGAACTTGCGGAGCTACTGTTAGAAATATGCAATCTGTCCCTAAAATCGAGTGTAGTACCGGAAGACTGGAGGGTAGCCAATGTTACTCCGATTTTTAAGAAGGGTTCCAGAGGAGATCCGGGAAATTATAGACCGGTGAGTCTGACGTCGGTGCCGGGCAAGATGGTGGAGGCTATTATTAAGAATAAAATTGCAGAGCATATACAAAAACATGGACTGATGAGACAAAGTCAGCACGGATTTAGTGAAGGGAAGTCTTGCCTCACCAATCTAATGCATTTTTTTGAGGGGGTAAGCAAACATGTGGACAATGGGGAGCCGGTTGATATTGTATATCTGGATTTTCAGAAGGCGTTTGACAAAGTGCCGCACGAAAGACTCCTGAAGAAATTGCAGAGTCATGGAATCGGAGGTAGGGTATTATTATGGATTAAGAACTGGTTAGTGGGGTCCCGCAGGGGTCTGTGCTGGGTCCGTTGCTTTTTAATGTATTTATAAATGACCTAGAGATGGGAATAACTAGTGAGGTAATTAAATTCGCCGATGACACAAAATTATTCAGGGTCGTCAAGTCGCAGGAGGAATGTGAACGATTACAGGAGGACCTTGCAAGACTGGGAGAATGGGCGTGCAAGTGGCAGATGAAGTTCAATGTTGACAAGTGCAAAGTGATGCATGTGGGTAAGAGGAACCCGAATTATAGCTACGTCTTGCAAGGTTCCGCGTTAGGAGTTACGGATCAAGAAAGGGATCTGGGTGTCGTCGTCGATGATACGCTGAAACCTTCTGCTCAGTGTGCTGCTGCGGCTAGGAAAGCGAATAGAATGTTGGGTGTTATTAGGAAGGGTATGGAGTCCAGGTGTGCGGAAGGGTAGGTTAATTGAAGGGTAGGTTATTGGTAACAGTGAGAGATAGCACATCACAAATTAAATCCGGAAAATCACATTGTGGAAAGTATATGAATTTATTTGCATTCTGCAGAGGGAAATAAGTATTTAATCCCTCTGGCAAACAAGACCTAATACTTGGTGGCAAAACCCTTGTTGGCAAGCACAGCGGTCAGACGTCTTCTGTAGTTGATGATGAGGTTTGCACACATGTCAGGAGGAATTTTGGTCCACTCCTCTTTGCAGATCATCTCTAAATCATTAAGAGTTCTGGGCTGTCGCTTGGCAACTGGCATCTTCAGCTCCCTCCATAAGTTTTCAATGGGATTAAGGTCTGGTGACTGGCTAGGCCACTCCATGACCCTAATGTGCTTCTTCCTGAGCCACTCCTTTGTTGCCTTGGCTGTATGTTTTGGGTCATTGTCGTGCTGGAAGACCCAGCCACGACCCATTTTTAAGGCCCTGGCGGAGGGAAGGAGGTTGTCACTCAGAATTGTACGGTACATGGCCCCATCCATTCTCCCATTGATGCGGTGAAGTAGTCCTGTGCCCTTAGCAGAGAAACACCCCCAAAACATAACATTTCCACCTCCATGCTTGACAGTGGGGACGGTGTTCTTTGGGTCATAGGCAGCATTTCTCTTCCTCCAAACACGGCGAGTTGAGTTCATGCCAAAGAGCTCAATTTTTGTCTCATCTGACCACAGCACCTTCTCCCAATCACTCTCGGCATCATCCAGGTGTTCACTGGCAAACTTCAGACGGGCCGTCACATGTGCCTTCCGGAGCAGGGGGACCTTGCGGGCACTGCAGGATTGCAATCCGTTATGTCGTAATGTGTTACCAATGGTTTTCGTGGTGACAGTGGTCCCAGCTGCCTTGAGATCATTGACAAGTTCCCCCCTTGTAGTTGTAGGCTGATTTCTAACCTTCCTCATGATCAAGGATACCCCACGAGGTGAGATTTTGCGTGGAGCCCCAGATCTTTGTCGATTGACAGTCATTTGTACTTCTTCCATTTTCTTACTATGGCACCAACAGTTGTCTCCTTCTCGCCCAGCATCTTACTGATGGTTTTGTAGCCCATTCCAGCCTTGTGCAGGTGTATGATCTTGTCCCTGACATCCTTAGACAGCTCCTTGCTCTTGGCCATTTTGTAGAGGTTAGAGTCTGACTGATTCACTGAGTCTGTGGACAGGTGTCTTTCATACAGGTGACCATTGCCGACAGCTGTCTGTCATGCAGGTAACGAGTTGATTTGGAGCATCTACCTGGTCTGTAGGGGCCAGATCTCTTACTGGTTGGTGGGGGATCAAATACTTATTTCCCTCTGCAGAATGCAAATAAATTCATATACTTTCCACAATGTGATTTTCCGGATTTAATTTGTGATGTGCTATCTCTCACTGTTACCAATAACCTACCCTTCAATTATGGGCTGCTCATGTCTTTGTCAGTGGGCAAACTTACAAAATCAGCAAGGGATCAAATACTTATTTCCCCCACTGTATCTATAAACACACACATACAGATGTGTGATAATTTTGACATGTATTTTATGTTTTGAAGAGTCCACAAGTGAACAGAGGCTCAGACAACCGCAGGAAGGTACAAAGTCAAAACATGACATCCTTCTGCAATTTTTAATACATAACTGATTTTTTTTTACATATATTCAAAATAAGAAAATATGAATATAGCAAAGTGCAAAAGTTTGGACCCCCTTCCAGTTGATTCATTATTAATTGTTAGTAAGGCTTACAAACTTGGCCAACTCATTAGGCCTTAAATTAGTCAAGAGAAGATAATTCCACATTATAAGTATGCTGACCCTTTTAACCTCTAAGGTTGCAATTGTCATTCTGTCTATTTACCACAACTATGGGCTTCTCCAAGCATTTGAAAAAGGGCAAATCACTTTTACAAAGCAGAGGAAGGCTAAATACAACAACAAAAATCTCTGAATGCTTTCAACTTGCAATTTCAACTGTCAATCATTGCTAAGAAATGTATATGGCAATGCATATATCTAGTAGCTCTATAGAAATAAGCAGCAGCAGGCAGCACATTGTGCATAAAATACTGCAAACAACCTGCCGATTGGTTTAGCCAACATTGGAGTAGTTAATACAGGTCCACAGTAGAACACTGTGGACCCTCAAATGTATAAATAAGGGAAGTATTTGTGATGGCTGGTTTACCTCTTCCTGACCTGGATATTTTGTGATTATTTCCAACTAAATATTGACATATCCTAGAAACTAATGAACTACAATCAGTGAGAAAACTGAGCTGATAAAGAGGATGGATATTTTAGCGAGATATTGATCAAAAATGTGTCTCAAAAGTCAGCCACTAACATAGAAACATAGAAAAATGAAGGCAGATGAAGACCATATGGCAGGGCTACTCAGTTGTGGTCCTTGAGTTCCACAGGCAGGCCAGGTTTTCAGGGTATCGGCAATGAATATGCATGAGAGAGATTTGCATGCACTGCTTCCATGTTATTCAAATCTCTCTCATGTATATTCATTGTGGATATCCTGAAAACTTGGCCCGCCTGTGGACCTCGAGGACCAGAATTGAGTAGCTCTGCCATATGGCCTATCCAGTCTGCCTATTCATGAATTCTACTAGCTCTTCCTCTCCCCTAGAGAGGAAGGGCTTTCTTGAATTCAATTACAGTTTTTGAGGTCCCATGACACAGGCGGAGGTTTGACAGAGGGTTTTGACAAAAGCAAGCCTCTCATGAAGCGAACTAGAGGCTGTCCAGATTTGGGCTTACCCTCTACACAATGATGAAGCTTGAAGAATGGTCCGATAATTGGCAACTAAGATTTAATGCTAAGAAACGCAGGATGATGCACTAGGGTTACAAGAATCCAAGGTACAGTATAGGGGGTGAAGTGTTTCTGTGGACGAAAGAAGAACGGGACTTGTGGGTGATTGTGTCTGATGACCTTAAGGTAGCCAAACAGGTAGAAAACTTGACGGTCAAAGCCAGAAAGATGCTCGGGTGCATAAGAAGGAGGGATGACCAGCAGGAAAAAAAAAAAAAAAGAGGCAAAATGCTCGTATAAGTTTCTGGTGAGGCCCCATACTGCGTGCAATTCTGGATACCGCACCTATGGAAAGAAAAACAGGATGGAGTCGGTCCAGAAGGCAGCTACAAAACTAGTAAGCAGTCTTGTCATAAAACATACAGGGACAGGCTTAGGAACATGTATACGCTGAAGAGAGGCGAGAGGGGATATATGAGAGATGTTTAAATACCTCAGTGGCGACAATATACAGGAGGCGAGCCTTTTTCAAATGAAGGAGAACTCTGGAATGAGGGGGCATACGATGAAAAGAGAAAATAGACTTAGGAGGAATCTAAGAAAATACTGTTGCACCGAAAGAGTGGTGGATGCGTGGAATGGCCTCCCTGTGGAGGTCGTGGAGAAAAGGACTGTTTCAGAATTTAAGAAAGCGTGGGACAGGCATGAGGGATCCCTTAGGAAAGGAAGAGCTAGTGATTACTGAGGATAAGCAGACTAGATGGGCCATTTGGCCCTTATCTGCCATCATGTTCTGTGTTTCTATGATAAGCACTAATTGCACCGAAGTGAACCCTTAAGGAGTTGGTCTTGAGACCAGACTCAGGGAGGTGTAGAAGGTATTCAAGAAGGGTCTGTGTAGGGCAGGAACAGGAACAGGATCTAGGGCCTTGCCCTCACACCAGACGGCAAACCTCCTCCATTTGAAAAAATAACACCTCAGTGGAATCTTACCTGGAAGTCAGCTAGACCGAGAAGACATCCTCTGACAGACCCAAAGAAGCAAATTTTAGACTTTCAACATCCGTGCGAGGGCAAGAGACTGAAGGCTGGGATGCAGAAGAGATCCCTCATTCTGTGTGATCAGGGTCAGAAAAGATTCCAACCTCCATGGTTGTTTGGAAGATAATTCTAGAAGAGGGAACCAGATATGCCATGGCCAGTAAGATGCGATCAAGATCATGGTCTTGCTTGAGTTTCAGCAAAGTCTTTCCCATAAGAGGAATGGGAGAATACAGGTACAAAAGACCTGTACCCCAATGCAGGAGGAAGGTATCAGACACTAGTCTCGTGAGCCTGAAGCACAACTGAGGGACTTTGCGATTCAGTTGAGTGGCAAAGAGAGCCACCGAGGGTGTGCCACACACTCGGAAGATCTTGTGGGCAACGTCTATGTTGAGAGACGACTCGTGCGGTTGCATAACCCTACTCAGCCTGATGGCCAGACTATTTTTGCCTGCCAGATAAGTGGCCAGAAGGAACATGCCATGCTGGCGAGCCCAATGCCACATCCGGACGGCCTCCTGATACAGAGGACGTGATCCAGTGCGTCCCTGCTTGTTGGTGTAATACATTGGAACTTGGTTGTCTGTTTCAATGAGCACAATTTGGTTAGACAGACATCTCAAAGCCTATAGAGTGTTCCAGATCACCTGGAGCTCTGGAAGACTGATCTGAAGACCTATTTCCTGGAGGGACCAGGCTTCCTGAGTTTGAAGCCATTCTACACGAGCTCCCCAACCGATGAGAGATGCATCTATCATCAGTACCATTTGAGGCTGAGGAATTTGGAATGGTAGTCCCAGGGTCAAAATGGATCAAATGGTCCACCAGACCAGAGAATGAACAAGCTCTGGAGACACTCTGATGACATCTTTTTTGTTACATTTATACCCCACATTTTCCCACCTATTTTGCAGGCTCAATGTGACTTACATAGTACCGTAATGGCGTTCGCCAAGTCGGTAGATAACAAATACAAGCTTATATTGTGGTCTAATGATGTAGGTGTGTATTAGGTACCATGAGGGTCGAGGGGAATGAAGATTGTATATTGTACGATCATTGGTTATGCTGTGTTATGTACATCTACATAAGTACATAAGTATTGCTATACTGGGACAGACCAAAAGTCCATTAAGCCCAGCATCCTATTTCCAACAGTGGCCAATCCAGATTACAAGTACCTGGCAAGATCCCAAAACAGTACAATACATTTTATGCTGCTTAAATAAGCAGTGGATTTTCACCAAGTCCATTTTAATAATGGCTTATGGACTTCTATTTTAGGAAGCCATCAAAACCTTTTTTTTAAACTAAGATAACCTAACTGCTTTTATCACATTTTCTGGCAACAAATTCCAGAGGTTAATTACAAGTTGAGAAAAGAAATATTTTCTCGGATTCGTTTTAAATGTACTACTTTGTAGCTTCATCGTGTGCCTCCTAATCTTAGCATTTTTGGAAAGAGTAAACAAGCGATTCACGACTACCCGTTCCACTCCACTCATTATTTTATAGACCTCTATCATATCTTCCCCTCAGCTGTCTTTTCTCCCAGCTGAAGAGCCCTAGCCACTTTAGCCTTTCCTCATAAGGAAGTCGTCCCACCCCCTTTATCATTTTCATCGCCCTTCTCTGTACCTTTTCTAATTCTACTATATCTTTTTTGAGATGCGGTGATCAGAATTAAAAACAACATTCGAAGTGCGGTCACACCATGGACTGATACAAAGACATTATAATGTCCTCATTTTTGTTTTCTATTCTTTTCCTACTATTACCTAACATTCTATTTGTTTTCTTACCCTCCGCACACTGAGCAGAGGGTTTCAACACATCATCGACAATGACGCCTAGATCCCTTTCCCGGTCGGTGACTCCTAATGTGGACCCTTGCATTACATAACTATAATTCGGGTTCCTCTTTCCCACATACATCACTTTGCACTTGCTCACATTAAATGTCATCCGTCATTGATGCCCAGTCTTGTAAGACCCTCTTGTAATTTTTCACAATCCTCTTGCGATTTAACAACTTTGAATAACTTTGTGTCGTCAGCAAATTTAAATTACCTCACTAGTTACTCCCATCTCTAGGTCATTTATAAATATGTTAAAAGAAAGCGGTTCCAGCACAGACCCCTGGGGAACCCCACTATCTACCCTTCCCATTGAGAATACTAACCATTTAACCCTACTCTCTGTTTTCTATCTTTTAAGCAGTCTTTTTAGGCAATAAGCATGGTGCAGCAAGAGTACAAATCTGGGGGAAAACAGAGGAGACCGCGGAGGTATCCTGCCTCATGAGAACCGGTGGCCCCTCTCCTGAATCAAGGCCTGTAGTACTCTGTCCCAAGAAGACAGATGTTCCTGCCAAAACAGCATCTGATGTGCCCCATGTCAGAAGCGCATTCTCCTCACTCTTCCGGGGTGGGGGGGCCTTTCTGGCACCCCCAGCTCCAGAGACACCCAATTCAGTGTCTGTGCTGCCCTCCAGGTGTCTCCTCGCACACGTGACACAAACCGCTGTGCAAGGAGACCATCTGGCGAGCGGAACCTCTCTGCCTGAGAGGTCTTGCTGCACTCACACTGTGGTGTCCAACTACCAGCTTCCCAACACCACAAAAACACCCCTGCAACTGGCACCCTGTGCCTTATTCTGTTACTTTTTTTTTCTTCAAAGTAGCGGTGCTCTCTTCCAACTATGGGCCTGCCTCAAGGAAATCCTCCCAGGCAAGCGGGGGAGAAAGCCAAGGCACTCCACTCCAGAATGGAGAGCTGGGTGGGAATGGACACGGAAACTGGAGTATACAACCCCCCCCCCCCCCCCCAAAAGGTGCAGGGGCGCAAAGCCTGAGAGCAAATAGAGACCTCTCTTTAAAAGTCGATTAAGTTCCGTGTTCTGTATTGGCTTTTTGTTTTTTGGCTCAGGACACCCCCGAAGAACGATTCTGATGATTCCCCTTCCCCACCCCCCCAACTGGGTCAAACAGACATACCCAACCAAAGAAGAGCAGGGCTGCAAAGATTCACCTACCTCTGCTGGGAGACTGAGAAGCACTGAGCAGGTCAGGGTTGCACAGTCCCTTATATAGGTGTCACTACTCAATAGTTCTCAGTCTCTCTCTGCTGGTAGGTGTGCATATTACCCACTCGTTGGGAATGGTCTGGAGCAGACAATAAGGAATGGGTGTCTTTGCCATAGATCGTCCGATTGCACTAAGAACAGTGCTTAAAAGCCACTGGAGCTTTAGTGGACATGGAAGGAAAAACTTCCAAAACCAAGTCAAAGGACATGATGGTGCCTGAAAAAAAAAGAGGTAAGGCACCACAAAAAAAAAAACAAAAAAAATCACAGGAAAGACCAGAGACACGGCCTAAACGCAGCCTAAGTCATGGAAAATAAAGGAAACTAAAAACAGTCAAAAAGAACTAAAATACACGGGAAGAAGAGGGGACAAAGGCCTGAGAAGGCACAGCGAAAAATCGCAAAAAAGAAGCCAAAAAGGCACCAGAAAAGAAGCTCTTCCAAACCAGGAGTGAAGAGAAACACAAAGTCTTCTCCTAACCGCTGTAGAAAAACAACTGCTCTAACTGCGCCCTTGCGACGGGTGAGAAGGCACTCGTGCATACACAGTGGAGCCTGTCTTGCTCTCCACAAAGCTCTGTAAAGCTTGTTATAAGCTCGGGACCGGGCAATGCGGTGCCGCATTACCTAGTTGTGAGAATTAATGGCCTGCTTGTCCTCTGAGAAATCTAAATACGCCACATCTAGTATTCTCCTTTAGTCCAACTTTCTGGTCATCCAGTCAAGGAAATTAACCAGATTTGTCTGACAAGACCTGACTCTAGTAAAACCATGCTGCCTTGGGTCCTACAAGTTACTGGATTCCAGAAACTTCACTCTTTTCCGTTTTAAAGGCTTTTTAAATTTACTTACTACAGAAGTCAGACTTACCGACCTTTACTTTACAGGAAGGAAAGGTCTTCACAGTTCCCAGACTAGAACATTATTGAAAAATCTTTAGGGAGATCTAAAACATACAATGCCCGTAAGGACACTCAAGAATATTTCTGAACTAGAAGAGTTCTGCAAAGAAGAGTGGAAAAAAATTCCAAAAGGAAGAACAGAAAAGGACTGAGCTGGTTTCAAAAGACATGTGGAAGCTGTTATTTCTGCCAAAGGGCGTCCAAACGCTTTTCCACCTGCCATATTCTGTTTTCTTATTCTGAATTAGTAAAAATCTTCAAATAAACATAATTACGTATTACAGAAAGATGTGGTTAAATTTTGTACCATGTAGAAGTTATGTCACTTCAGGATTCACTATCGATACAATTCGACCAGCAATTCCTACATTTTTGTACACAACTGTATACATACATACACTATGTTAAAACAATCAAAGTTCAAGAATTCAGAACACTTACTTGTCTATATTTGAATAGAACCATTCATATATACACCATTTATGGGCCTTTGGAAGTTTTAACAAGTTCCGCAACCGAAGACCAGTTTTCTGAGAGGCTTTCTTGACAGGTGTTGACATGGTTGCTGTAAACTTCTAGAGAACAAAAGAGAGGTGACTTGCAGTTGCATTATCAATAGTAACTGACTGGAAGAAAACCAGATTATGAAAAATGACTTGTCACCAATTTTCCAATATTTTGAGCAGGTAAAGTAGCATACTCTATGCCCATTCATACAAAAAACAATGCCTATGCAGCATTCAGATTCTTACTCTAGAAACATCAGCTTGGTCGGAAAGAACTACTGGTTCATGAAGCACCATAACTCACTCAACCGAATTCACTTCTTCTAGCAGGAAGTCATCGCCGTATAAGTAAATGAGGCCTTTATAAACTAGATATTACTAGATATTGCTAGTTTTCCCTTCCTAGACAACAGTTGCAACAACCTGCCAATTTTCTTGTAGACCTCACTTCATTCTGCAAGTGTACCAGCCCATCAGATGACTCCCTGCCTCTGTGTGAGGAACTTACCGTACTATATGTTATTAACATATGGGGCAAACTGTCTACAATGGAACAGGCTGGCATTCTCTCCACCAAGCCTCAGAATTAAAAAAAAAACCCCACATAAGTACTTCACCCTGAAATGTAGCACAGGCACAAACATCATGTGGGTCCCCAGCACAGGCTTCCTACAGGTAGAATTTTGCTGGAAAGTACTTGAAAAGATTTGAAGATTTTATTAAATGTTTTTATGATTATGATTATAGCTTAAGTAATTCGTATGAATTGTTTAACTGTCTGGTTTGCTCTGCTTTCCTATCATAAATGGATTTCAGAGTATGTTTTATAGTATTTTAACATTATATTTTAATGTTATTACATTGTAAACCTTTCTGACTTACTTTTGTAATAAGTGACGGTCTAGTAAATGAATAAATGATAAATGATACGTCTACTTTTCCTTCCACCTCTTAACAGTGGCGTAGGAAGGGGGGGGGCGGTGGGGCAGTCCGCCCCGGGTGCATGCCGCTGGGGGGGGGGGGGGGGGTGTCGGCTCCGCTGGTTCCCTGCTCCCTCTGCCCCGAAACAGGTTACTTCTTGTTCCGGGGCAGAGAGAACAGGGAACCAGCGGAGCCGACGCAGCTCCCAACGACGTGCACTCGGAGGCGGATCGGCCCTCTCGCCCACCCCTCGCTTCCTAATTCAAGTAAGAATGCGCTCTGGGGGGGGGGGGGGGGGAGGGTGCGCGCAGAAGGGGGGGGGGCGCCATGCTGCACCCGGGGTGGGGGGGGGGGGTGCGCAGCGGCGACCCGCCCCGGGTGTCAGCCGCCCTCGCTACAGCACTGCCTTTTAATGTGATTATAAAGAATTATTATTAGATTCTTTTATATACTGCCTTTCTGTAGTACAATCAAAACGGTTTATATGATTACATTAAGGTACTCTTGTCCCTAATAGGCTCACACTCTAGTTTTGTACCTGGAGCAATGAAGGGTTAAGTGACCTGCCCAGGACCACAAGAAGTTGCAATGGAAATTGAACTCCATTTCCAAGTTTATTATTCACTTGATATACCACCTCTCAGGAATGCAATCTAGGCAGTTTATAAATTAAACATAACATTAAATCAATAAGACTATAGAGGAACTACAATGTCATAAAAAGAAACGATTAAAAAGTATAGATCCTCATATAGGCAGAGGGCCCCCATCCCCACAACTCAAAAAAACAGGCACGAAACAAATACCAGTCTCAACTATAACTATGGGTAAATTAATGTGTTTTTAGGGCAGATTTGAACCTAGAAAACAGAAGTTCAATTTGGAGAGAAAGGGTAAGGGAGATTCCTTTGGTTCTCAGCCCACTGCACTATTAGGCTACTCATCCACTCCTAGTATATGTGTTGTGCAATGACATGTGGACTTAACCGCACACAGAACAATTTGATCCAAAGAAATCACTTGAAAATTCACCTCATAAAAGATACTTCACAGGTATAACATAACTTAAGCATAGCCATACTGGGACAGACTGAAGATCTCATCAAGACCAGCATCCTGTTTCCAATAGTGGTCAATCCAGGTCACAAGTACCTAACAAGATCCCAATGACAAAAAAAAATATATATAAATTTTTTTGGCTCTTAAATCTACAGTTCCTCCTGCTTGGAGCACACTTCAAAAATAAATACCCCAATACAGCAACTGAGGAATTAGAGAGAAGAAAACAGCAAGCAGATCAGTCTTCTTCTGTACTCAAGCCTTTCATCACCAACGAGATAGCACATTAAACTCACTATAGAGGACTTCTGGTGATGTCATCATCGAGATGGTGGCTTAAACCTGAAGCTCCATGTGCTTTCCCTACCTTATTTGAGTAATCTGTGCATTCCGCACAATCTGCACTCCCAACATAGTGGAGATCTTTTCGCTTTATCGCTGAAGTCCAGATTCTGGAGTTGGAGACAGTGCGCCACTGCCCCAGTGAAATCAAGCAATACTTTGCTGCACAGCCGCAGGAAGACCACAGCAGCCTACTTGTGGAGCCTGTTTCACGCCTTTAGCTGAAGATGTTGATCAGCCATCCTCCCCAGTGGAGTCAGCCGGGGAGGATGGAATCTCACAGGCCCCGCTGACAAAATTTACAATGATTTGAAGCAATTACTGCGTGAATTAAAGCTGGCACTACAGGCGGACACTGCGGCTCACTTGGGTGAATTGAAAACACTTATACAGGCCTCAAGGACACGCATAGAGGAAGTGGAATAACAACTAGATGGCCACGTGGACGCTTCACAGCAATATTCGCCAGGACTTGACCACTGGGCAACTTGCTGAACTTACTGAAAAACTTGATGATTTAGAGAACCGAGCTCGATGCGCAAACATAAGATTTCGTGGATTTCCTAAATCCACTAGAAGGAAGGACTATATTTCTACAGTGCAAGCGATTAAGTTAGTTAATCAGATATTGCTGACCTCACCTGAACATAATCTCTCTAAAGAGGAGGACATTGAGCTTGAGCGAGCACAACATTGTGTTGGGAGCACCAAACAATAAACCGCGAAACATTATTGCCTGTTTTCACTCTTTCAGTTAAGAGAGAAAATATTCACTCTGGAACGGAAGATGGGACAGATCATATAACACTGAAATCATGTTATTTCAAGATCTTTCTCTGCTTACGCTGCAAAAAAGACAGGAGCTTCGCCCCATCATGCAACTTCTGCAGCAAGAACACATTCACTATTGCTAGATTTTTCCTTTTGGGCTCACACTTATGGTTCAGGGCAAGCCCCATAAGGTAAAAGCTTTGCAGGAAGCACATCTACAGAGAGCCAGACTGTGGAAACTGTCGGAACCTGCCTCATGCAGCCACAACTGGTTGGAGTCGCCACAAAAAGCAACTGGTTGAAGCGCCAAGCCACTGAGTCTGGGGGTGCTTCACAAAATAAGACACTATTGTTGCTTCATTATCCTGCATTATTTTCTGTGTGAGACTCGATGGTTACACAGTTTCAATTTAAAGGGGGGGGGGGGGGTAGCACACAAAATACTAATTTTGTTTTATGGTTCTTGTTGGGAGGGAGGGGAGATTTAAAGGGAATGGTTCACCTTCCCACGCTGGGAAACCTGTCCGTTGTGGCGTATGCCGGCCTATCTGGTGTGGGATACAGATTTTCAGCTTAGATTCTCAAAAAAAATGGGAGGAATATTGTCAGAATGCAGGACACCAAGATACCCCCGGCCTTTTCTGGGAAACAGGCACGGCAGTATTATGCAGAGATATCATTTCGTACGTGGCCTTTCGGGCTAGGCATTTGAATCACCAAATCTTACAGTTGCAAGAGCAATTACGGCAAGCACAGGGAGTTTTAGCACATGATCTGACTGTTGAAAATAGAACACAATACCAACAAATACAAATGAAGCTCAATACTTTAATTCATCAGCGTACCTTTAATTCAGTGCATTACGGACGACATTGTTTCTTTCGATATGGGAATTGCACGAGTAGTTGTTTGTCAGAACGCAGGCAGATCCCCGTTTTGTGCCTTGTCTGCGGGATACAGTGGGTGCAAAGCTTACAAGAATAAACCAATTTTTTTCCACAATTTCCATTGCACTCTCTACACAGCATCCCATGATCCTGACCCCGGGGACCTCCAATTCCTAGATGCTCTCCCATTTCCAGAGAAGACCGTGGTTATCTTGAACGAGTCACTGCCCGTGGAGGAGATTCAATATGCTATCCGGACAGCCCCTGTGCATAAAACACTAGGTTAGGATGGTCTTCCATTCAAATGTTTTAAGCTAATGAACCTCCCACTATTGAGCACTTTGCTTGCAGTTACAATGAGGTCTTGGAACGTGGGAGACTTCCACACACATTGCAGGGAGCAGTGGTGGTTCCCCTCCTGAAACCGGGATGTGATCCACTTAGCACAGGCTCATATAGGCCGATTTCATTATTGAATGCTGATTCTAAGATTTATACAAAAGTGTTGGCTAACAGGCTTAGTGCAATTGTACACGATGTGGTCGCTTCCCATCAGGTTGGGTTCGTCCAGGGTAAAAATGCAGGAGGTACTATATGCAAGATTCTTATGGCACTTACTTATATCAACCAACACGAGGTGGCTGTTCTTTTCATAAACTTTGATTTACAGAAAGCTTTTGATCATGTTTCCTAGCCCTATCTCTGGGAAGTTCTTAACCATTTTGGTATCACGGTCCCATAGCAGACATGATTTGCTTACTGTACAATGCACCTTGGGCCCCGATTTTTGATATTCAACAAGGCGCTTGACAGGGACATCCTCTGTCCCCTATCCTGTTCATTTTATGCATGGAATCTCTAGCATTGAAACTTCTGATGGACGATACCCATCAAGGGTATACCTGTAGGACCGATGGGATTTAAACTAACAATGTTTGCAGATGATTTATTTATGGCATTGGTAGAGCTACAGACCTCCTTACCCCACACCCTTGAAATTTTGCTGGAATTTGGACCAGCCTCAGGTTTGTGGACTAATATGGACAGATCGGAGGCTCTGGGGTTGCCTGGGGATCTTTCAGCACACTGGCATGAACTATTTCCGCTGTGGTGGGCCGAGACATCCATATGGTACCTGGGGTTGATGATACCACGAGATTTCCATATACTAAGTGATTTAAATATAGCTCCTCTTATTAGAAACTGTGCGGCTTTGTGACAGCTGGGCAACCCTTCCCGGTTTCACTGTGGGGTAAAATCCATTTGCTAAAAATGAGTGGAGGAGTGGCCTAGTGGTTAGGGTGGTGGACTTTGGTCCTGGGGAACTGAGGAACTGAGTTCGATTCCCGGCACAGGCAGCTCCTTGTGACTCTGGGCAAGTCACTTAACCCTCCATTGCCTGCCGCATTGAGCCTGCCATGAGTGGGAAAGCGCGGGGTACAAATGTAACAAAAAAAAAAAATTACTATTTTGTAAAATTTGCCCATTATCTTAAGGGTCCAGGATAGGAGACGCTGGAATCAGATGAGCCATCGTTTCCTATGGGGTAACAAACATCCTAGGGCCTCTTTGCAACAACTACAGCTATTAGGGAGGAAGGAATGGGCTTATCAGATATTCCAATGTATAATGTTGCTGGTAATATGAGATTTGTCAGAGATTGGATTTTTTACACATCAGTGTTTTGTGACATGGTTTTTGAAAAGACAATATCATCAGACCTATCCTTCAATTACACTGTTTAATCTCAGGCACGAAAACTGACTACAGAAAAATACAGTGATTTGTCCTCTTTGCTGGGCATGGAGATGATTTAGACAACATTTTTGCCTCCCTGTCAGTTGTTTGAAATACCTCCCGATTAAGGGTAATGCAGATTTTGAGCCTGGGCTGTGTGGTGATGATTTCATCTATTGGCAACATGTGGGCATCACCATGTTAAGGGATGTTGTCGATAAGAATGGTCCCACATCCAATCAAATTCAAAGAACTTATGACCTACCGCACACAGAATAGTACAGACACCTCCAATTGCAACATTATGCAGACTCTGTAGTGAAGCAGCATCCAGAAGCTTTCACGGAATCTCAGTATGATGACTCTTGGCCCTGATAATTCCATGAACGCTGCATCCTCTACATTGGATACCGGCTCTTTGGATTACAGACTTTGGCTTCCATGATACTGACAAATTCCTACTTAGTCTTCGCTTTGCACCTGTTAGTGGAAAGCACGCAGCTGCAGGAGCTTCATTACAAATTTCTCCTAGGAATGTATATTCATTCATCTCGCAATCAAAAGACGGGCTGCCAAACAGATGGGTCTTGTGTGAAATGAGGGGGCAAATCGGCATCTTACAAACACTGCATATGGGACAGTCCTCTCAAAGGAATTTTGGGAGACTCTGGACACATTTAATGGGTAATTACCACAGTGAACTTTAGCGAATAAACTGGCCTTCAGGCTTATAATGTAGCAGGCATTCATGAGGGCTCTCATCTCATTAGTTTATTTTTTCGTAAAGCTTTCTTAATTGCCAAACGTTGTATTTTCTTCAAATGGATTAAGCCTGATCCTCCTACCGTGACCCAATAGAGATCCTAATTACATGAACTTTTGCACATGGAGCACCTTTCAGTTGAGACACGAGGTTGACCAGCTAAACGTTATTTCCTGAGATTGTGGACACTCTTTTTTGAATACTAACTGCAAGCTTTTGCTCTCGTTTGATAAATGATCTAGAACAGTGATGGCGAACCTATGGCACGCGTGCCAGAGAGGGCACGCAGAGCCCTCTCTGTTGGCACCTGCGCCGTCGCCTCACCCACCGGAAGTTCGTTCCCTCCTCTCTTCGAGTTCCAGGACCCCTCCCTCCAAATTTTAAAAGTCATCTATTTTACCTCATCAGGGTTAGGGCGGCAGCATGCAAGCTCAGCTCGGTGCTTAGTTCAGTTTTCCTTTCTCTTTCTCTCAGCTCTGGTCCCGCCCTTGTGGAAACAGGAAATGAGGGCGGGACCAGAGCTGAGAGAGAGAGAAGGGAAAACAACTAAGCACCGAGCCCAGCCTGCATGCTTTTTACCGCTGCTGCCACCCTAACCCCGACAAGGTAAGATAGATGACTTAAAAAATTTGGACGGAGGGGGGACCCTGGAACGGGGAGGGAGGGAGGGGGGCCTGGAACTTGGAGGCAGGTGGAGGGAGGACGGGGGAGGGGGACAGGGGGGAGGGGGATGAGGGGGAGGGAGGAACGCACCACCTGTTAAATTGCCCTGTTGGCACTTTGCGATAAATAATTATTTTGGGTTGCTGTTTGGGCATCACTGATCTAGAAGTTTAATTTTGCGTCCTATCCAGGTGAGAAGGTTCTGAGGAAGTAAGAGAGAGAGAGGGAGGGGGAGAGGGGGGAGGAAATCATTAAGATGTCGTTATGCATTCTCTCAGGTATTGGCATTGAGGGGTTACTTTATATGAATGCATTTTATGTTATTTGCTTCCATTCACTGCTTATATACATTGCATATCGTTAATTGGTAATTTTGAAACTTCAATAAATATAATTTCAAATTTAAAAAAAAGGCACTATATAAACATGTCCTGGTCACATGCATTCAGTTTACTGGTCAAAAATACAGTCAACTTCTGCACAGCAAAACAGATATGTGGCTAAGTAAACCTTTTTCTCTGGAGTCATCAACAAAAAAACAGATGCCAGCTACACAAAAAATGACTATTTTATGTTCAATATTCCATGTGCAGTATTACAGTACAAAATGAAGAGGCTTTTAACAAGTAAATTGAATAGGAATGGCATAAAGTTCCCAAATGGTCCCTGTTTGCACAGTAACATTTCTTAGTTAAATTAGTCTATTAGATTGTAAGCTCTTTGAGCAGGGACTGTCTTTCTTCTATGTTTGTACAGCGCTGAGTACGCCTTGTAGCGCTATAGAAGTGCTAAATAGTAGTAGTAGTAAATATTTGTGCAGTGTACAGTGCATTCTCATGCAGGAGCATGACATATCTTTTCCCTGCTCCAGAAAGTGAGGGATTTTTAAAAAACTATATTTTATTAATCAGATAAGGCACTAATATCAGGGTAAAATAAGAGGCGAGGAGGAATGGGAATAGCCATGCAAGAGTAGAGGGGATCTCCTACTACAGGGTTGGAAAATCTTTGTGAGTGCCATAACCATGAAGACGCAACCATGTGAAGTGCCCATCCTGATAGGGGCCAGTTTCAGTGGGTCTTCAGGTCATTAACTTAATTGCAGATAGTTACCATCATTGAATACATGAGCCGAAGATTCTCATATATTATCTTAGCAGCTTGGCCAGGGAAGCGGCTTCTTAACACAATGGCAGAGTCTGAAAGTGCCAAAGTTCCAACCTGGTCATGCACAGCAAAATACAGCTATAGCACTACATAGTGCTGTAGCTGGAGTGGAACTGTGTGGAACTCTAACACATAAGCACTAAATCTTTTTCAAGAGCTCTGTGAGTATAGGGTAACTTCAAAGGGGGTGGGTATTTTTCTTCTGCTGGAGTCCAGTGCTTAAGATAAAACATTTTAACCAACTGAATAAGAAGAATTAAAAGTGGTATGGCAAATGTTAGAGAATACCTGTATATTTGAAAGTCTTATGTTGGATATAGTGAATGATACATACCTGTAGCAGGTGTTCTCCGAGGACAGCAGGCTGATTGTTCTCACGACTGGGTGACGTCCGCGGCAGCCCCCACCAACCGGAAGAAGCTTCGCGGGCGGTCCGCACGCAGGGCACGCCCACCGCGCATGCGCGGCCGTCTTCCCGCCCGTGCGTGACCGTTCCCGCCAGTTGAATGACAAGCAAAAATGATGAAATGCAACTCCAAAGGGGAGGAGGGAGGGTAGGTGAGAACAATCAGCCTGCTGTCCTCGGAGAACACCTGCTACAGTTATGTATCATTCACTTTCTCCGAGGACAAGCAGGCTGCTTGTTCTCACGACTGGGGTATCCCTAGCTCTCAGGCTCACTCAAAACAAGAACCCAGGTCAATTGAACCTCGCAACGGCGAGGATACAACAGAAAATTGACCTACGAAGAACAACTAACTGAGAGTGCAGCCTGACCAGAATAAATGCGGGTCCTGGAGGGTGGAGTTGGATTTACACCCCAAACAGATTCTGCAGCACCGACTGCCCGAACCGACTGTCGCGTCGGGTATCCTGCTGGAGGCAGTAATGTGATGTGAATGTGTGGACATATGACCACGTCGCAGCCTTGCAAATCTCTTCAATAGTGGCTGACTTCAAGTGGGCCACCGACGCTGCCATGGCTCTGACACTATGAGCCGTGACATGACCCTCAAGAGTCAGCCCAGCCTGGGCATAAGTGAAGGAAATGCAATCTGCTAGCCAATTGGAGATGGTGCGTTTCCCGACAGCGAACCCTAGCCTGTTAGGGTCGAAAGAAATAAACAATTGGGCGGACTGTCTGTGGGGCTGTGTCCGCTCCAAATAGAAGGCCAATGCTCTCTTGCAGTCCAATGTGTGCAACTGACGTTCAGCAGGGCGGGTATGCGGTCTGGGAAAGAATGTTGGGAAGACAATTGACTGGTTAAGATGGAACTCCGACACCACCTTCGGCAGGAACTTTGGGTGAGTGCGGAGCACTACTCTGTTGTGATGAAATTTTGTATATGGAGCATGAGCTACCAGGGCTTGAAGCTCACTGACCCTACGAGCTGAAGTAACTGCCACCAAGAAAATGAACTTCCAGGTCAAGTACTTCAGATGGCAGGTATTCAGTGGCTCAAAAGGAGGTTTCATCAGCTGGGTGAGGACGACGTTGAGATCCCATGACACTGTAGGAGGCTTGATAGGGGGCTTTGACAAAAGCAAGCCTCTCATGAATCGAACGACTAAAGGCTCTCCAGAGATGGCTTTACCTTCCACACGATAATGGTAAGCACTAATCGCACTAAGGTGATTCCTTACTGAGTTGGTCTTGAGGCCAGACTCTGATAAGTGCAGAAGGTATTCAAGCAGGTTCTGTGCAGGGCAAGAACGAGGTTCTAGGGCCTTGCTCTCACACCAGACGACAAACCTCCTCCACTTGAAAAAGTAACTCTTTTTAGTGGAATCCTTCCTAGAGGCAAGCAAGACACGGGAGACACCCTCAGCCAGACCCAACGCAGTGAAGTCTACGCCCTCAACATCCAGGCCGTGAGAGCCAGGGACTGAAGGTTGGGGTGCAGCAACGCTCCATCGTTCTGCGAAATGAGAGTCGGAAAACACTCCAATCTCCATGGTTCTTCGGAGGACAACTCCAGAAGAAGAGGGAACCAGATCTGACGGGGCCAAAAGGGCGCTATCAGAATCATGGTGCCGCGGTCTTGCTTGAGCTTCAGTAAGGTCTTCCCCACCAAAGGTATGGGAGGATAAGCATACAGGAGGCCGGTCCCCCAATGGAGGAGAAAGGCATCCGACGCTAGCCTGCCGTGTGCCTGTAGTCTGGAACAGAACAGAGGCAGCTTGTGGTTGGCCTGAGAGGCGAAAAGGTCCACCGAGGGGGTGCCCCACTCTCGGAAGATCTTGCGTACCACTCTGGAATGAAGCGACCACTCGTGCGGTTGCATGACTCTGCTCAGTCTGTCGGCCAGACTGTTGTTTACGCCTGCCAGGTATGTGGCTTGGAGGAGCATGCCGAACTGGCAAGCCCAACGCCACATCCCGACGGCTTCCTGACACAAGGGGCGAGATCCGGTGCCCCCCTGCTTGTTGGTGTAATACATTGCAACCTGATTGTCTGTCCGAATTTGGATAATCTGGCAGGACAGCCGATCTCTGAAAGCCTTCAGTGCGTTCCAGATCGCTCGGAGCTCCAGGAGGTTGATCTGCAGATCCTTTTCCTGGAGGGACCACAGACCCTGGGTGTGAAGCCCATCGACATGAGCTCCCCACCCCAGGTGAGATGCATCCGTCGTCAGCACTTTCGTGGGCTGCGGAATTTGGAATGGACGTCCCAGGGTCAAATTGGTCCGAATGGTCCACCAGAGCAGTGAAGTGCGGCAACAGGTGGAGAGGCGGATTACATCTTCTAGATTCCCGGTGGCTTGAAACCACTGGGAAGCTAGGGTCCATTGAGCAGATCTCATGAAGACGGGCCATGGGAGTCACATGGACCGTGGAGGCCATATGACCCAGAAGTCTCACCATCTGCCGAGCTGTGACCTGCTGAGACGCTCTGGTCCGCGAAGCCAGGGACAGGAGGTTGTTGGCCCTCGCTTCGGGAAGGAAGGCCCGAGCCGTCTGGGTATTCAGCAGAGCTCCTATGAATTCCAGAGACTGTGTTGGCTGGAGATGGGACTTTGGGTAATTTATCACAAACCCCAGCAGCTCCAGGAGTTGAATAGTGCACTGCATAGACCGGAGGGCTCCCGCCTCCGAGGTGTTCTTGACCAGCCAATCGTCGAGATATGGGAACACGTGCACTCCCAGCTTGCGTAGATACGCCACTACCACCACGAGGCACTTTGTAAACACTCGTGGGGCAGAGGCGAGCCCAAAGGGCAGCACACAATACTGAAAGTGCCGTGCGCCCAGGCGGAATCTGAGATACTGTCTGTGAGCTGGCAGTATTGGGATGTGAGTGTATGCGTCCTTTAAATCCAGGGAACATAGCCAATCGTTTTTCTGAATCATTGGCAGAAGGGTGCCCAAGGAAAGCATCCTGAACTTCTCTTTGACCAGGAATTTGTTCAGGCCTCTCAGGTCTAGGATGGGATGCATCCCCCCTGTTTTCTTTTCCACAAGGAAGTACCTGGAATAGAATCCCTGCCCTTCTTGCCCGGGTGGTACGGGCTCGACCGCATTGGCGCTGAGAAGGGCGGAGAGTTCCTCTGCAAGTACCTGCTTGTGATGGGAGCTGAAGGATTGAGCTCCCGGAGGACAATTTGGAGGCAGGGAGGCCAAATTCAGGGCGTATCCGCACCGCACTATTTGGAGAACCCACTGGTCAGAGGTTATGAGAGGCCACCTTTGGTGAAAAAATTTTAACCTCCCTCCGACCGGCAGATCGTCTGGTACGGACACTTTGAGGGCGGCTATGTTCCCGTGGATCCAGTCAAAAACCCGTCCCCGGCTTTTGCTGTGGAGGCGCAGGGGGCTGCTTAGGCGCACGCTGTTGACGAGAGCGAGCGCGCTGGGGCTGTCCCTGTGCCTGACGAGGCCTTCGGACCGGCTGGGTGTACCTACGCTTGACAAAAGAATAGGGCACAGCCTGCCGGGCCCGGGAAAAACGTCCACCTGCTGAGGTGGATGCTGAAGGCGCCCGGTGGGAGAGCTTGTCGAGGGCGGTTTCCCGCTGATGCAGTTGGTCCACCAGCTGCTCGACCTTCTCACCAAAAATATTATCCCCCCGGCAAGGGACGTCGGCCAGTCTCTGCTGGGTGCGGTTGTCCAGGTCAGAGGCACGCAGCCATGAGAGCCTGCGCATCACTATACCTTGGGCCGCAGCACGAGATGCCACGTCACAGGTGTCATAGATACCCCTGGACAGGAACTTTCTGCACGCCTTCAGCTGCCTGACCTCCTCCTGATAAGGCCTGGACTGCTCCGGCGGGAGCTTGTCAACCAGGTCCGCCAGTTGCTTCACATTGTTCCACATGTGGATGCTCGTGTAGAGCTGGTAAGATTGGATGCGGGTCACGAGCATGGAAGATTGGTAGGCCTTCCTCCCAAACGAGTCCAGAGTGCAAGACTCCCGCCCCGGGGGCGCCGAGGCGGTATCCCTCAAACTCCGTGCCCTCTTGAGAGCAGAATCCACGACCGCCGAGTCATGAGGCAATTGGGGCCGCATTAACTCTGGGTCCGAGTGAATTCTGTACTGGGACTCTGCTTTCTTGGGGATGGTGGGATTAGATAATGGTCGCATCCAGTTCCGAAGCAGTGTCTCCTTAAGGACATTGTGCAACGGCACCGTGGAGGACTCTCTAGGTAGTGATGGATAGTCGAGGACCTCGAGCATATCAGCCCTCGTCTCATCCACAGAGACCACGGGGAAGGGAATGCAAATAGACATGTCCCTGACAAAGGAGGCAAAGGAGAGGCTCTCAGGAGGCGAGAGCTTCCTCTCTGGTGAAGGCGTGGGGTCAGAGGGAAGGCCCACAGACTCCTCTGAGGAGAAATATCTGGGGTCCTCCTCTTCCCTCCACGAGGCCTCTTCCTCGGTATCGGACATAAGCTCATGCAGCTGAGTCCTCAACCGGGCCCGGCTCGACGTCGAGGCACCGAGGCCTCGGTGTCGTCGAGCGGTGGACTCCCGCGTCGGCGGGGACGAAGCTCCCTCCATCGACATCGACGGGGACTCCACCTGCGTGGCGGTCGAGACCGGCGCCGCAAGCGGCGGCAGTGTCGAAGGCCTCGGCACTGGGCTAGAGCTCGCCGGCGCCACAGTCAACGGCGCCGAGGGCGCAAGCACCCCCGGCGCCGGCACAGCCTGGCGCATCAGTCCTTCCAGGATCCCCGGAAGGATGGCTCGGAGGCACTCGTCCAGGCCCGCTGTCGGGAAAGACGGAGGGGCTGGTAGAGGCGTCGGTGCCGGAAGCTGCTCGGGTCCAGGAGACTGCACCGAAGTGCTGGGACCCTGACGCGTCGGTACCTCCACTACCGA
Organism: Microcaecilia unicolor; assembly: GCF_901765095.1. Taxonomy (NCBI): domain Eukaryota; kingdom Metazoa; phylum Chordata; class Amphibia; order Gymnophiona; family Siphonopidae; genus Microcaecilia; species Microcaecilia unicolor. The sequence continues at coordinate 5,186,326 of NC_044033.1, forward strand.
GGGGGACCTTTCCTTTCGACGTTGACGCTTCGGCGTCGACTCCTCTCCGGCACCGAGGGCCGGGCGCACCGATGGGGACCGATGACAGTGCTTCTTCTGTTTTTTTGCGGTGCCCGTCATCGGCGCCCGGTGGAACGGAGGAAGAGGAGGTCGATCCCCCTCGATCTTGAGGAGCCGGGTCAGACAGGGTTCGGTCCCGAGGGCCATGAGCAGAGGGAGTGACTGGGGCCGATTGCCCACTCGGCCTCTCACCCCTACCGTCACCGGAGGACCGGCGGGCCGACGGGACCTGTACTCCTGGGGTCGATGCCATCGGTGCCAATTTCGCAGACATCGATACCGGTACCGAAGAACCGGCCGTCGATACCGATGCCGTCGAGGTCGACGTCGAGGGGCTGGCGCAAGTTCCAAAAAGACGGTCCAGAAGAACTTGCCTCACAACCTGAGTCCGTTTCCGGAGACCAAGACACAAAGAACACGACTTGATATCGTGCTCCGGCCCGAGGCACTGGAGGCACCAAGCGTGGGTGTCGGTCTGCGAGATAGGCCGGCCGCACCGACCACACTTCTTAAATCCACTCGGGACCTTCGAGGACATCGACGGAAAAATCGCGTCGGCGAAGTTAAAGTCCTCGATGGTGGCGGTAAATCACACCTCGAAAAATAAATCGACCGCGCGGCCACAAGGCCGCAACGCGACGCCCCCGCTAGAAAACGAGGGAAAATTCAGCGCGTTCTCTTCTTCTTTTTTTTTTTTTTAAGAAAAAAAGTTTTGAAGGTGCGCGACAACAAAAAACAGAAAATAAGCAAAGATTCGCGGACAACACGACGGTTTTCCGGGGCTGACTAAGAGAGAGCGGCGACGCATGACTCTCTCCAGCGCGGAAAAGAAAAGACTGGCGGGAACGGTCACGCACGGGCGGGAAGATGGCCGCGCATGCGCGGTGGGCGTGCCCTGCGTGCGGACCGCCCGCGAAGCTTCTTCCGGTTGGTGGGGGCTGCCGCGGACGTTACCCAGTCGTGAGAACAAGCAGCCTGCTTGTCCTCGGAGAACTAATGTTTTGTTTAGGGGTTCAGAGACCCCTAGGTTCTGTCTGGTACTGGAGCTCGGCTGTCCAGTGGCAGAGAGAACCCCCAAGAAGGCTGACTCCATCTCTGAATAGCACCAGTACTGGGGTAATCAAGAAGTTGTGAAGTTCTAAAAGGAATTGCCACTGAGAGAGACGTTAGTCCGCCTCTCAGCACTGGCAAGGGAAAGATACCAGCCTTATGACAAACTGGATTTAGGCTACAGGTTATACAATGCAGCGAAAGAGAGCCTGATAGAGCAAAAGCATTTATACTTACAGCCTTTGATCATTAAGTGAAGCCCACAGAACATCATTTGGGATGAGAGTTTATTTGCCAAGATACAAGCCAAAACGGTGATTAACAACAGGCATGTACAATCAATTAGTTATAGGAATAATAATAATCCAGCTGCAAACAGGTGTTAGCTAGTTCCTAATCTTTTATAATTTCTTTTACCAATTAAAGGTTTTACAAGGGAAAGTAATTAGGTAATTTGTCAATTCTGCTGGTCCAGGGGTTCAGGCCCACCCAGCAGTGGAGGCAGCGGAGCGGAGGGAGCAGGCTGAGCTCCGATCCCGCATCTGCCTCCCCAGCCCGCCACTGCCCCGCCCCCCGCAGTACCTTTAAATATTACAGTTTTGCTGGAGTCGCGGGCAGCCGGCATTGAAGACATCGGCAGGCTTACGCCGGTTCCAGCAGCCTTCCCTTCCCTCGTTGCAAGTCGGATGATGGCTCCGCCCTCTTCTGACGTATTTCCTGTTTCTACGAGGGCGGAGCCATCATCCGACTTGCAACGAGGGAAGGGAAGGCTGCTGGAACCGGCGTAAGCCTGCCGATGTCTTCAATACCGGCTGCCCGCGACTCCAGCAAAACTATAATATTTAAAGGTACGGGGGGGTCGGAAGGAAACAGGGCAGACAGGAGAGGAGGGTTGCTGCACATGGTGGAAGAAGGGGAGAGGAGGGTTGCTGGATGGAGGGAAGGGGAGAGGAGGGTTGCTGCACATGGTGGAAGAAGGGGAGAGGAGGGTTGCTGGACATGGTGGAAGAAGGGGAGAGGAGGGTTGCTACACATGGTGGAAGAAGGGGAGAGGAGGGTTGCTGGATGGAGGGAAGGGGAGAGGAGGGTTGCTGGTCATGGTGGAAGAAGGGGAGAGGAGGGTTGCTGGATGAAGGGAAGGAGAGAGGAGGGTTGCTGGACATGGTGGAAGAAGGGGAGAGGAGGGTTGCTGGACATGGTGGAAGAAGGGGAGAGGAGGGTTGCTGCACATGGTGGAAGAAGGGGAGAGGAGGGTTGCTGGATGGAGGGAAGGGGAGAGGAGAGGAGGGTTGCTGGACATGGTGGAAGAAGGGGAGAGGAGGGTTGCTGGATGAAGGGAAGGAGAGAGGAGGGTTGCTGGACATGGTGGAAGAAGGGGAGAGGAGGGTTGCTGGATGGAGGGAAGGGGAGAGGAGGGTTGCTGCACATGGTGGAAGAAGGGGAGAGGAGGGTTGCTGCACATGGTGGAAGAAGGGGAGAGGAGGGTTGCTGGATGGAGGGAAGGGGAGAGGAGGGTTGCTGGATGAAAGGAAGGAGAGAGGAGGGTTGCTGGACATGGTGGAAGAAGGGGAGAGGAGGGTTGCTGGATGGAGGGAAGGGGAGAGGAGGGTTGCTGGACATGGTGGAAGAAGGGGAGAGGAGGGTTGCTGGATATGGTGGAAGAAGGGGAGAGGAGGGTTGCTGGATGGAGGGAAGGGGAGAGGAGGGTTGCTGGACATGGTGGAAGAAGGGGAGAGGAGGGTTGCTGGATGGAGGGAAGGGGAGAGGAGGGTTGCTGGACATGGTGGAAGAAGGGGAGAGGAGGGTTGCTGGACATGGTGGAGGAAGGGGAGAGGAGGGTTGCTGGACATGGTGGAAGAAGGGGAGAGGAGGGTTGCTGGATATGGTGGAAGAAGGGGAGAGGAGGGTTGCTGGATGGAGGGAAGGGGAGAGGAGGGTTGCTGGACATGGATGGAAGAGAGGGAAGGGAGAGAGAAGAAATGCTGGACATGGATGGAGGGGATGGAAGAATGAGGAAGGAGATGAGATGAGGGAAAAGGAAGAGAGGAGAAAAACTGCACATGGATGAAGAAAATAGGCAGAAGCTGAGGACCAGAAATGAAGAAGAAAGGAAAGAAATGGAAAGGAAGCCCTGGAAACGGAGTTAAGAGGACAGATAGCAGCAGAATCGGATACTGGGCCAGCATGATCAGAAAAACAGTCACCAGACAACAAAGGTAGAAAAAAATCATTTTATTTTCATTATAGTGTTTGGAATATGTCCACTTTGAGAATCAGGTGCTCAACATTAAAAGTTTATATTTATTTACTCATTTATGGCATTTTATCCCACATTAAACATGAATTAAATTGGAACCTGGGATCATTTAATTTTTTTTTCCTGGAGACAGTAATGCATTGCCCCCCCCCCCCCCCCAGGCTCTCTCCCCGGCTATAGCCAGCTCTGCAATTTTGAGGGGAGGTGCACAGGTGGATGGGGGGGGGGGGGGTGCAGAGGTTGACCGGGGAGAGAGAGTGGCAACCCTTCTCTGTAGCTTAAACCAGGAAATACTCTGATTTTTATAGGTGCTCTCAAGATATGGATAATATAACAGTAGATATACCTGATTGGATCTATGCTTTTTTTTTTTTTTTTAATACTTTATTTATAATTTTCATATTTACATCTCTTGACATAAATCAGGAAATATCAGTAATACACAAATGACAACAACTTTAGTTACTTATTACCTATATAGGTTCTAAGTTAGGATTAACAAATTAATATTAGTCCACAATAATTTGAGACAAGATACTAGGAAAAAAAAAAGAACGAAAAAGAGGCCTATAAAAATAAGCCAAATATTCTTAACGGAAAGGGCATAGTTGAAATTCACAGCCGACGTATCAGCGCATTTAGGATAGCAACACATTAGGTTCTAGAACATTTTCCTTGGATGAAATAAATTGTAATAATTTTTGTGGGGAAAAAAATATATAGTTATTAGAACCAAACATAATATGACATTTGCATGGGAATTTCAAAAGAAAAGTGGCACCTAATTTCAAAACTCTAGATTTATAAAGCAAAAATTCCTTTCTTCTCTTTTGTGTATTCCTAGCTAAGTCAGGAAAAATCTGTATTTTTTGCCCCAAAAAAACATCATTTACATGGCGAAAATATAATCTAAGAATATTTTGTTTATCAAGTTCAAGAGCAAAAGTCACTAACAATGTTGTTCTCTCTGTAATACATTCCAGAGAGGTCTCAAGAAATTCAGTCAAGTTCAAATTTGCTGTAATCTGAGGTTGCTCTTTCAATAATTTCACGTTTCCAGTAATATACTGGAGCCGTGTAATAGGTGGAAATCCCTCTTTCAAAATCCCCAGTACTTCACCGAAATATTTTTTAAGCATTTCATCTGCTGATATTAGAGGGGATTTGGGGAAATTCAGCATCCTCAGGTTATTCTTCCGAGTATTATTTTCCAAGTATTCTAGTTTTCTTTCCTGGATTTCTTTGTCCTTTACTAAAGTTATAGTTAAATTCTTTAATTTCTCAACCTCATTTTCCATCTGAAAGATCTTTTCCTTGTGCTCTTGGACATTTAGAGATAAATCTTGAACAGTTTGCTTCAATTCACCAATCTCACCTTTAATAGACTTATTCATCTGTAGTAACGTTCCATTGACCTCCTGTATTGCGTCCCACAGACTTTCCATAGTCACCGACATTGGTCTTATTCGTCCTCCATTCTTCTCGGAAGGCAAACCTCGAGTAGCGGGGGTGGCGTCCTGCGTCTGCCCCTGCTTTGTTGTTTCTAAACTCGAGGTTAATCCGGCGGTGGGTCCTCCTACCACTAGCATCGGAGAGCGCGCTTCCAACTGCAGTGACCCCACTGCTAACGGTCCACTTCCGGGTTGTGGAGGCGCGGTGAGAACGGGAGGACTCAGCGTCGCTCCCTCTGCGCTGCACTCGTCCCCGGAGGGGTTTGAGACCGTCGAAGTGGATACCAACTCGCTAAGGATCCCGATACCAAAGTTCTCCAAAGTCGATTGCCTAGAGATAGGTGTTGACGTTGGTGCCACGGAGGTAGGTACCAGCGTTTTTCCCTTTCTTTTCCCCATCTAAACTATCGGGGAAAGAAGTTCTCAGGATCAAACAAGGAGAGATCTGAGGAGCTTCGGGATCACACATCCGTTATCGCCGCCATCTTGTCTCGAGGACTGGATCTATGCTAATGTCATGGTTACCACTGATTGGCTCATGCTAATGAGTAGCTTTTATCTTGCTAACATGGTTTTGTCTTTAGCTCGCTTGACCACAAATCTTAAGCAAGACCATGGCTGACCACAATGTCACTCTGTCCTTTGGACCCCCACCCTTGTGTTTCCTGTTGTTCTCTGCAGTGCTCCAACACTGGGAGTTCAAGCAAGAGCCACACAGGCCTGAAAGTTTTTCCCTCATTTCAGAGCCTGAACCAAAGTCTAGGCAGGGGACCAAGGCTCATAGCTGTAGCATTTTTATACACTAATTAAATATCCTACTTAAAAATCTTAAAGGAAGAAAAAGAACTCAAATGTCTCAACGTGGCAGCAAGCAAAGGAATCTTTGAACGTTCAGACTCCATTCTTCTCATCGGTCTTAAAAAACCTCCTTCCAAATTTTTTTATTTCAATTTTGTTCAAATATTGTGCACTCAAACTTGTTCAAATAATTTAAATCCTTACTGTGGTTTTCCAATATACTCAAACATTGAACAAACATATATTTACACTTAATTCTTGTACTCAATGGGGCTTGCCATTTCATTTTGTACGAGTTTCTTCAGGGGACTAAGTGCTAAACAGGCTAAATTAATCTAAAAAATAATAGAAATATGCACTCAATATATTCTGACTCTTAATATAAAAAATGAACAAACTTACTTCTTTAATGACATCATACATCAAACATGGCGCTAACATTATCCCTAACTGGATACAAAACTCTGCTGTTTAAATAAACTTTATCCATCATTGTTGTCAAAGAGGCCCAATCTAGCACCGTCACAAAACACTGTCCATTATAATTACAAAAACTCTAAGAGGGTTAATGATAGATAATAGACAGTGCTATGTGACACTAACATTTCTTTGCTTGCTGCCACACTGGTACATTTGAGGTCTTTTTCCTCCTTTTTAAGATTTTTAAGTAGGATATTTAATTAGTTATCCAACATAAGACTTTCAAATACACAGGTGTCTTCAGCTTTAATGATTGTTTAAGCGTAAGATATTTTGCAGAAGTTTTGCCAGGTTATTGAACTGAGCAATGTTAAGAGGATAGACATTTCCTTGCTTAGTTACTGAGATCTCCAGGCCTTCACACGTACCTGAGGGATCATTGTGACCTTCTGATTCCTTTTGGGCGACCTGGTGTTTAACTGCCTTTCTTCCTCCTCACAAAAAGGCCGGCTTCGTTTCGAATTCCTGGAGGGCTAAGGAAAGCAGAATTAGAAATTCACTGAAGACAGACTAGCTCAATGCACCATACACTTGAAAAACAGTATCACTTTATGAGAGGCACAAAAGAGCACAAAGCAAACAAAATGCTGACCACCACCACACAACATGGAAGTACAGAACTGCCAAATTCTAGACTGTACAGTTTGCCCAAAATCAGAACTCTCTCTGCAGTATTTACAATAGTCTGCTGGGAAACAAAAAATTCTGCAACACCACCAACTTACATTTTACCATACTGCAGGAAAGCTGACTAGTCTTGATGGCTGGAGGTTTTAAACATTTAGCCCATCAGATCAGACAGTAAAGGTCTAAAGAAGTAGATGGCAGAAGGTATGAGAACCAAGATGCTAAATCATCCTGCCACCCAGGGTCCCAGTGACCAAACTTATTTACTAATGACAGTATGAAGGTCTGTGTGAAAAGAGAAGATGGCTCTGCTCAGCATGAACAGTACAATCACAATCTGAACCCACCAACACCCAATCGAGCAAAGCGACCTCAAGCTGAAAGGTATGAAACACCTTCCATGTGATAGTCTACAGTGGAAGGTTGGCATGGGGTATCTTAAATTCCACTGTTTGTACTCTACCTGTTCGATATGAAAGAGAGGGGTGAGCATTTCTCATAGGCAAATTCAGAAGACACAGGCCTTCAGCCAGTGTTGGGCTAAGACAGCAACATCCTCATTTCTTATCATTGTCATTGCTTCCTTACCATCTCCATGGGTGCGCCAGAGTTGCTGCCTTTCCAAACAGGTGTTTTTGGAGGAGATGTGTACTTTTCATTCCATGTTTCAGATAAACTTCCCTCTGTTAGCAAAATACTGCAATTTATTGCATGTTCAGAATTAAGAAATGCTCATGAAGTCTGAAGTTAACCTAATACAATGTTTACATCTTATAGCCCTACAAATTACTTTATGATGCCCTCTATGTTTGGTCAATATTCAACAATTTACACAAATCAAGAAAAAGAAAAGCAACTACCTCACCAATGAAAGGGTCTTTCAAAACATGTTGCTCTTGAGAGCAGTCCTATCTGTACAACTCTGTGTACATCTAGTGACACTAGAGAAATGAGAAAGGAATTATGTGGTTTCAGCAGCTCAAGTGTATCACCCTCCTTGGAAAATTCTTGAATTGTTAAATTAATATCAGTGTAACCAGTCCACTGCAAATGGGCTTATATAAGTGAAGCAGTATTACAGAAAGAACGACCAACTCAGAATATGGACATTCAAGTCACTGTTTCACAGGTATTATAGAACAGGATACAGCCTGTTCTAAAATACATGAGATAGACGTCCCTCTATTAGAAACGTCCAGCATGAACATCCATTTTACAAACTGAATAGTCCAAATTATGAACAGGGGGGAAAACAAGGGACATGGACATCTGTGTGGCAGCAAAGAACATCCACCTTATAAAATGGCCACAAAGACATCCATGCAGAGCAGAGGAGTAGCCTAACGGTTAGAGTGATAGGTTGAGAATTGGGGAGGGAGGGGGGGAAGCAGGTTCAAATCCCACTTCAGTTGTTTGTGGATTTTTTTTTTTTTAATTGTGAGCCTTCCAGGAACAGAAAAATACGTACTTTATCTGAATGTACACCACTTACTACTACTACTTGACATTTCTAAAGCGCTACTAGGGTTATGCAGCGCTGTACAATTTAACATAGAAGGACAGTCCCTGCTCAAAGGAGCTTACAATCTAAAGGACAAATGTACACTTCAATAGCCTTCAGGCTTGTAGGAGTCTTATACAGGTGTCCACCCTCCCTCTTAAGTCTAGAGGAAGGATTGAACATACAAGATATTGAACATGTCCATGTCTAATCCATTAACATTCATAAAAGATTGGGCTGTATTAAGTAAGACAATACTAGACTCCGTGGCACTAGTAAAAATGAAATCTAAATCAAAAATCAGCCAATTCATCTGGTTCAACAAAGACATCCTATGCATCAAACGAAAATGTAGGCAGCTTGAAAGAGAATGACAAAAATCCCAAACTGAAGAAACGTGGAAATCAGCTCTAAGATTTTCTAAATCTACAATAAAAAAAAAAGACCAAATACTACGGAAATTTAATATCAACTGATCCTTTCGATACCAAACCTATTTTCAGTATAGTCAACACCCTCTTAGATAGCAGGGCTATTACTACCTCCAACTAATCTGCTCCATCTGCTACCCAATTAACTACATATTTTGAACAGAAAATCATAAAAATTAGCGATGTTATAATGTTTAAAGGAGACCCTACAATATTCATGACTGAACTGACACAACTGTCATCATTCTCTTCCCCTTCATTCTCTGTGAAGAAATCTTTGCTATTGAAATATTCAGCTTCTAAATGTATACTGGATTCCTGTCCTAGATTTCTATTAAAAGCTGCACCTGACCTGTTTATAGTATCCCTCAGATCACATCTCTCTCTTGTGCTATCCTTATGTCATTCCCCTGCAGAAAAGGGGTCCATAATGTTACATTAGTACATAAAGTATTGCCATACTGGGACAGAGCAAAGGTCCATCAAGCACAGTATTCAGTTTCCAACAGTGGCCAATCCAGGTCACAAACACCTGGCAAGATCCCAAAAACGTACAATACATTTAATGCTGCTTATCCCAGAAATAAGCAGTGGATTTCCCCAAGTTCATTTTAATAATGGTCTATGGACTTTTCCTTTAGGAAGCTGTCCAAACCTATTTTAAACCCTACTAAGCTAACCTCCTTTACCACATTCTCTGGCAACGAATTCCAGAGTTTAATTACATATTGAGTGAAGAAAATGTTTCTCTGATTCATTTTAAATTTACTACGTTGTAGCTTCATTCCATGCCCCTTAGTCCTAGTATTTTTGGAAAGCTTAAACAAACGATTCACATCTACATATTCAACTCCACTCATTATTTTATAGATCTCTATTATATCTCCCCTCAGCCGTCTTTTCTCCAAGCTGAAGAGCCCTAGATGTTTCACCCTTTCCTCAAAGGGAAGTTGGTCCATCCCCTTTATCGTTTTCGTTGCCTCTCTCTGTACCTTTTCTAATTCCACTATATCTTTTTTGAGATGCAGTGACCAGAATTGAACACAATATTCAAGGTGCAGTTGCACCATGGAGCGATACAAGGGCATTATAACGTCTTCATTTTTGTTTTCCATGCCTTTCCTAACAATACCTAACATTCTATTTGCTTTCTTAGCCGCCGCAGCACACTGAGCAGAGGGTTTCAATGTATCATCAATGACACCGCCGCCTAGATCCCTTTCTTGGTTGGTGGCTCCTAACTTGTAACCTTGCATTATGTAGATATAATTTAGGTTCCTCTTTCACATATGCATCACTTTGCACTTGTTCACAATAAACGTCATCTGACATTTAGACGCCCAGTCTCGTACGGTCCTCTTGTAATTTTTCACAATCCCCTTGCGATTATTTAACAACTTTGAATAACTTTGTGTCATCGGCAAATTTAATTACCTCACTAGTTACTCCCATCTCTAGATCACTTATGTTAAAAATATGTTAAAAAGCAGCAGTCCCAGCACAGACCCCTGGGGAACCCCACTAACTACCCTTCTCCATTGAGAATACTGACCATTCAACCCTACTCTCTGTTTTCTATCTTTTATCCAGTTTTAAATCCACAGTAGGACACTAACTCCTATCCCATGACTCTCCAATTTCTTCTGGAGTCTTTCATGAGGTACTTTATCAAACACCTTTTGAAAATCCAGGTACACAATATCAACCAGCTCACCTTTATCCACGTTTGTTCACCCCTTCAAAGAAATGCAATAGATTGGTGAGGCAAGATTTCCCTTCACTAAATCCACGTTAGTTTTGTCTCATTAATCCATGCTTTTGAATATGCTCTGCAATTTTGTTCTTTATAATAGACTCTACCATTTTGCCTGGCACCGATGTCAGGCTCACCCTATGCCTAAAAATCCCCTGGCAAAAATAAACAATGTAACAAACTACAGGCCAGTGGCCTCTATCCTTTTACTAGTAAAGGTGATTGAGGGCATAGTCGCTCACCAATTTATGGATTATCTGTCCTCCTTTTCTTTTCTTCACCATACACAATCTGGCTTCAGACCCAGTTTCAGCATGGAAACAGTCCTAACCATATTAATTGCCAACTTCAGGAAAGAAATCAGCCTATGCAGGAAGATCATCCATATGCAATTTGATATGTCAAGTGCATTAGAAGTGGTAGACCATAATTTGCTACTTGCATAATGGTCTGTCGTAAATTGGTTCCGAGGATTTTTAAAATGTAGATCCTATCAAGTCAAATCTCCTAATTCCATCTCCCCCCAATGGGCTCCAGACCAGAGTCCCAGAGGGATCCCCCCTTTCACCAATTTTATTCAATATTATGATGCCCATAGTTACAATAATTTTATTTAGGTGGATGATGGAACCATCTACATCCTTTTCAAAGATTCTATTGAAGAAGTGCCATCTATCATCAAATCTGGTCTAGAGCTGATGGAGAATTAGGCCTCCACCTTTAAACTAAAATTAAATAGAGAGAAAACAAAACTGTCTATTATCTAACGCTCACCGTGTCATAAACTATCACAACTTCACACGTGATAATGCAATTTATCCATTGCAGTCCCAACTAAAGATACCTGGTATAATAATTGATTCCTACATGTTATTTGACATCCAAGTCCAAGCAGTCATCATAGAAACCTTTAAAGCAATGTGGAAACTAAAAAGAATCAGTTATTTCTTCCCTAATGATATGGTTAGAACCTTAATACAAACATTAGTATGATCACACTTTGATTTTTGTAATGCCATTTATGCTGGCTGTAAGGAATCTTCCTTGAAAAAACTGCAGAGCTCAAAATACAGTAGCCTGATTAGTCCACAAGGCTATGGAATCTGAAAGTGCAGCCCCTTAGTTTATAAAGTTACAATGCCTACCAATCAAAGCCAGAACAACATTCAAACTATGTACATTTGTTTTCAAAACTCTATGGCTTAACCCCTGATTATATGCAACCTTTAATTGAACTCCCCCTTCGCATCACTCTCCCTGGTTCAAGAGATTATCTAACCCTCCACTAATCTACAAGTCAATCTACGTCAGGATTCTCTTACCTCTGTACCAAATGGTGGTATTTCCTGCCAAAATTCATCAGATGGGAACCTAATTATTTGATGTTCAGGAAATACCTGAAAGCTTCTCGGTTTAAGAAATTTCTCAGGGATGATCATAATTAATTTAAACCCCTAATTGTACAATTATTCAATTTCTCAATTCCATTCTAATTGTTATTATACATGGATGACTATAAATTGTTACCTTTTTGCGTTTAGCATTCATTTCCATATTACATATTGTAATTACTCAATCCTCATTTATTTTATTATTAATCAATCAATACTACCCTGCATCACTCTTTGTACTGTTAATCACAATAAGTTGTTAGCCACACTGAATCTGATCTATTGGGATATCCTATATAATAAAACTCACCTCCAACGTTCTGAAGCTGACTGCCAGACTGCGTGGACATCTGCCTTGAGGCATTCGTGCGCTTCCGTTCGAACGTAGAGGCGCAGTTTCAGGCTTTTGCCACGCCCATCAGGTCGCCGCTCCTCACCCCTCCAACCCCCCCAAGGATGCCAACGCTCCGCTCCATCCACCCCCAGGTTGCCGCCGCTCCCTCCCTCCATCCACACCTGCAAAACTGCTTTGAAAAAGGAAGCGGGGCACCGCAGGCAGCCATCGGCTGTCAACTGTGCATCCGCTCCTTCTCTCACTTCTCACGTCGCTGCGCACCAGGAGCAGTGACGTCAGAGGTGAGAGGAGGAGCAGATGCACAGCTGACAGTCAACCAGCACAAAGCAACACGCCCCAAAAAGCGTGTCCCAACGTCAACGGAATGCAACCGCCAAGCCTACTCGCCAAGAAGTACAGCGTTGCGCCGGTAAAGCACAGGACAAACACACTCAAAAACGCCCCCTCCCCCGGTGCTTTGACACATCTCCATCATCACCCCCTCCCGTCACGACACGCCTCCGGCCATAGAGGACCCCAACCTGTCCCTCCGCCCTCATGGGTCGACGTCGTCCCTCCAAAACACCCGAACACACACTTGCAGGCAAGCTCCATCGACGGAGTTACGAACCCCCCCCAGCAAAATAAAGAACACAAGCCACTCCACCCCTCATCTAACACAGACCCCACTCCAAACACCCCCACATTTCACACACCCATGGACCCTCCCCCGTCACTGACAGACACAAACACACACAATACATCCCCCCTCCACCCCCAAAAAAGAAAACATGCAAAACCACCTCCAAAACCAAAACAAAACCCTCTAAGTTCAAAAACAACTCCTACTCCTTTGACAGCACAACACAAAAAAAAAAAAAAAAAAAACACAGACAACCCACTCCACCCCTCAGCAAAGGCTGACCCCCCTACAACCACCCTCACATTTCACCAACCCAAAGACCCCCCCCCAAAAAAAATAACAAAAAAACCCACAGACACTTGCCAACAACCACCACACACACCCCACCCTCACACACTGACTCTGTGCCCGTCTTCAAGTCTTTGCTTAAAGCCCACCTCTTCAATGCTGCGTTCGGCACCTAACCCTTACCGTTCAGTGAATCCAGACTGCCCCATTGTTCAGTGAATCCAGACTGCCCCAATTTGACTGCCCCTATCGGACCGACCATTCATTTGTCTATTAGATTGTAAGCTCTTTGAGCAGGGACTGTCTCTCTTTGTTAAATTGTACAGTGCTGCGTAACCCTAGTAGCGCTCTAGAAATGTTAAGTAGTAGTAGTAGTAGACATGCACAAAGTAGCTGCGTGAAACACATTATCTTTCACACGTCCCCCCTCCCACCCTCAAAACCACACGAGATGCACAAGGATACATGTACACTCAATCACTCTCTCTCTTACTCTACATCATCCCTGCAGTAATAACCACCCTCAAAGCCACACACCACTCCATCCCACTTTGCCAGCACGGCACATCCCCCACCCAAAAAAAAAAAAAAAAACAACCCACAGACACTCACCAACAACCTCCACACACACCCCACCCTCACACACACACACAAACTAACTGTGACACAGACACACACAATGCAGCTCTGTGACACACATGATCTTTCAGAAGCACCCATCCCCCACAAAACCACAGAACATGCACACACAATCTCTCTCTCTCACTCTACATCATCACTGCAACAATAACCACCCTCAAAGCCACACACTACTTCATCACACTTTGCCAGCAAGTGACATCCCCCAACCACCACCCCCCCCAAAACCCACATCTTAAAAAAACCCCACAACACACATACAAGTCAACAACAACACGGCCAACCCCCCCCCCAAAAAAAAACAAACAAAAAACAAACACGAACCCCCCCTCCAAGCCCAATACAACACCCCCTCACAGCAGCTTCAACAACCCACCCTCCCCTACCAGACACTGTGAGACATACACACAATAACAAAAAAACACAAACACTAGCAACCAACCTCCCACTCAACCACACCCTCTCTCACTTTCACACACACACAAACACTCTTTGTGAAACGCACAAAGACACACTCTCTGTGTCACACACACAGTGAAGCACACTTAATGATCACAAAACACACCCCTTCCCCAATATATGCCCCCAACACCGAAACCCACCAAAATCACAAAACAACTGCAACTTTAAGACAAAAACAAGCAAACAGCCAACACCTCCATGCTCACCAGACACCCTCCTCCCACCCACACCATTACTACACAAATCTCGCCCACGCTCTCCAACTTTGCCCCACCCTCTTCCACTTCCCCACACACACAATCTATCTTTCAGACACATCTCTGTCTCTAAAACTCACAAACACCACTACCGCTTTGTAACTTCCTTATACTACATCCTACAAATACAAAAAAACAAAACAACCAACACTCCAAAAAACAAAACAACAAAAATTAAAAAATAAAATTGCACATAAAACAAAAATTTCAATTATTCATTACCAACAAAACAACCAACACTCCAAAAAACAAAACAACAAAAATTAAAAAATGAAATTGCACATAAAACAAAAATTTCAATTATTCATTACCAACAAAACACAGTTATAATAAAAACCACTTACAACACATTCATGGCAGAAAACAAATACCTTGCTAGCGCCCGTTTCACTGCTCTCAGAAACGGGCCTTTTTTACTAGTAAATGAAATAAATATATTCAAGTACAGTAGATATTTTTCTATCCCTGGAGAACTCACTTTAAAAAAAAAAAAAAAGGAGGCGGAGCCAAAGTGGGATTTCAACCTAGGTCCCTTAGTTAGTGCACTGCTCTAACCTTTAGGCCAGAGGTTCCCAAACCTGGTCCCCGAGACACCCCAGTCAGTCAGGTTTTCAGGATACCCACAATGAATATTCATGAGAGAAATTTGCACGTACTGCCCTCTATACAAATATATCTAATGAATATTCATTGTGGGTATCCTGAAAAGCTGATTGGCTGGGGTGCCTCTAGGCCCAGATTTGGGAACCAGCGCTACAGGCTATTCTTCAGACCTGCATGTCCATAATACCTGAAGCTGTCATAGAACCTGGTATTCCTTGTTTCATGTTCAGGGAACAGCGAACACTGAGGGATTAAGGAGGTGTAGTGCCTTAATCCCTCCAGTGGAGGGCTGCTCAGAGCACCTTTTCTGCCTGGTGTGACAAGTACTGGGTCGAAATACAGACATCCATCTTTTTGGATGTCCCTCCCCCTTCTGTGATCGGAGCTGGATGTCCATATTTTGGGCACTCTCTAGTCCCACCCAAAACATACCCAGGCCACGCCCCTTTGCTATGTGGACATATTGCAGTGTTAGACGTCCATATCCTGCCTTTATAAAATTGGGATTTGGACGTTCATGCAATATGAACACCTAAATGCCAGTTTCAGACATCCAAAACAAGAATAGAGCTTCAAAAATAACCACCATAGTAAAATAATAGATGGCAGAAAAAAAAAAACCCCAGTCGATCCAACCAGTTCTGGTCTACATGGCTAAAGGGAAGAGAAGTCCATTTCTAGAATGAATACATTATTTCCCTCACTTTTTTTTTTTTTTTTTTTTTTTTATTTTACTTTTGTTCAAATACATTTATGCAATCCACATAAATTCACATTCTAGAAATAAAACAAAACTTCTATATTGGGAATAAAGTCCCTTAATAAAGGCAAAATGTATAACAATTTAGTCCACATAATATTGATCCAAGAAATAGGAAGTATAAATGTAGGTAAACTAACAATATTTTGATACAGACAGAGCCAGAAAAATTGCCACTGGGCTTCACGCTATCACTCAGGAACTACTGCAGCACTTTCTTTAGAAGACACAAATTCTAATAATTTCTCAGGTTCAAAAAATATGTAGTTAACAGAATTCAAAGAAATATAACATTTACAGGGGAACCTTAACATAAAGGTTGCACCTATGCGCAATACTCTTTCCTTTAATAACAAGAATTTCTTTCTTTTTCTTTGAGTCTCTCGTGCAAAATCAGGAAATATTTGAATTTTTGAGCCCAAGAACGGGGATTTCGAGTGGCGGAAATATAATTTAAAAACATTATTCCGATCTAATTGCAATGCAAAGGTGACCAAAAGTGTAGTTCTCTTGGTCACTACATCTAATGAGGACTCTAGAAATTCTGTTAGGTTTAAATCAGACTGGGGGTTAAGCAAACCAGGCTCTCCAGCTCCAGAGATATATAATGCTTTCGTAATAGGTGGATACCCCTCAGGGGGAATACCTAATACTTCATTAAAATACTTTTTTAACATATCTATAGCTGGCATAAGAGGAGACTTCGGAAAATTCAAAAACCGCAAATTATTTCCCCTAATCTGATTTTCCAAATATTCTATTTTCCGTTTTTGAAGATTATTATCCCTCATCAGTGTCTGTGTAATGGAATTCACAGTTTTAATTTCTTCATCAAAATGTTCCATCTTAGAAGCTTGTTCAACAGTTTTTGCTACAAAGTCATTTTGTGATTGCTTTATCTCCGCTACTTCGCCCCTCAAAGTACCTGTTATTTGCTGCAGGTTGGTAGTTAGTCCCTGTAGTGCTTCCCATAAGGAATCCAAAGTAACGGTCGTTGGTTTGATCAAAACTCCGAGGCCAAGGGAGGGTTCGTCAGGATTCCTCGGTAACGATACCTGAGGTGGTGTTCTCACTGGCGTCGACGCGGCAACGGGGTCTCCACGCACGGTCTCTGTAAAACGACTTCCGGATTCAGCTGGCTGTGCACTCGCTCCCGCGGTTTCCCTTCCTGGTCTCGGGGGTACCGTTATCGACGGAGGGCTCAGAGACGCTCCTTCAGCGCTTAGGTCCGCATGATCTCCTGGACCACCCAAAGCATTTCCTCCGGTTCCCGGCATTCGGAGTCCAGATTCTACCAGCGTTAGTTGCCGCAAGAGAGGGGGATCAACTCTACCTGTGGAGGTAGGTACTCCGAGTTTACCCTTCCGCTTTCCCATTACGGGATCTCGGTTTCCCAATTAGCAAACTTTCGGAGGGTATCTGGAGCTCGTTCTTGCACGTCTGTTCAAGCACCCCTCACTTCTATCAATATATATGATTTGCTTTTCTGGGTAGCAGCTGAAGCCAGACCAGCCTTGCACATATCATGTGGTGTGAAGTTAAAGAAGTGCTTCCACATATTCCATTAACACATTTGAAGCCTCGTTTTGTAGAGGATATGTACGTCAGAAACAAGATGTCCCAAGTCAGGGGTGTAGCTAGGTGGGGCCATGGGGGCATGGGTCCCCACACAATTAGCCCTGGCCCCCTCTACTTTCGACCCCCCCCCCCCGCCACCGCCCCTCTCCCACTACTTTCGATCCCCCTCCCCCGCCACTTTCGACCCCCCTCCCATCGCCACCAGGCACCTTTACTGGTGTGGGTCCCCAACCCCCACCAGCCAAAGTCTTCTTCAGGAGGTGCTTGCAGGATGTCAGGAGTCAGGACTGACAGAAACAGATCAG
Organism: Microcaecilia unicolor; assembly: GCF_901765095.1. Taxonomy (NCBI): domain Eukaryota; kingdom Metazoa; phylum Chordata; class Amphibia; order Gymnophiona; family Siphonopidae; genus Microcaecilia; species Microcaecilia unicolor. The sequence goes on from NC_044033.1 coordinate 5,203,994, forward strand.
CGAAGGTGCTGGAGACCAGCGCTGAAGACGACTTCGGCTGGCGGGGCTTGGGAACCCCTGCCAGCAAAGGTACCTGGCAGCGGTGGCAATGGTCGAAAGTGGTGGTGGGGGGTGGGCTAAACTGTGCCCCCCCACCTGAGGCTCTGGACCCCCCTCCCGCCGAGATCTAGCTACGCCAATCTTTGCAACCTACACACAAGTATCATCAGTTACAGATGTTGAAAAGTAGGGTTTAGTTAGGCACAAAAGTGGGTGACTCAAGTTCAATAACAACCTAGTCTTTAGAGCAGCCTGCACAGTTGACTGCTGTTAGCGCATAGGAAAAGATTAGCCAGCAACACCTAACCAAAGATAGTATCTTGTGCTGACGATAGAGTCCAAACAATATGAAGAGAGGATCATGTGGCTGCTTTGAAAAATGGTATTCAGCGAGTACTTTAAGAGGAGAACTATTGTCACTACAGTAGATCTAATTTAATGAGACCTGACCTTGGAGCTCAGAGGAGCAACTGTTTGATCATAGTGGAATTGTATACATGATGCAAGCCAGTTTGCTAAAGTCCTTTTTCTAAACTGGCCTACCATATCTAATGGGACCAAAGGAGCTGAAAAAGCAAGTACATTACATAAATGATTCTGTTCCAATTAGCAGGCATGGACTGTTTAGTCTGAAGTATAGAGGGCTTTTCTGATGAGGATCTTAATGGGGCTTCGGACAGAAAGTAGGAAGGAGAGAACTTTGTGCCTGAAGTGGTGATTGGATTGCAGGGGAAGCCTCGGATGGTAAAATTATGACTTAACTGATACTTTCTTTAGTCAAAGCAGATGAATCCAGAAAGGAGAAATTAGACCTTACCTACATAAGTACATAAGTAGTGCCATACTGGGAAAGACCAAAGGTCCATCTAGCCCAGCATCCTGTCACCGACAGTGGCCAATCCAGGTCAAGGGCACCTGGCACGCTCCCCAAACGTAAAAACGTTCCAGACAAGTTATACCTAAAAATGCGGAATTTTTCCAAGTCCATTTAATAGCGGTCTATGGACTTGTCCTTTAGGAATCTATCTAACCCCTTTTTAAACTCCGTCAAGCTAACCGCCCGTACCACGTTCTCCGGCAACGAATTCCAGAGTCTAATTACACGTTGGGTGAAGAAAAATTTTCTCCGATTCGTTTTAAATTTACCACACTGTAGCTTCAACTCATGCCCTCTAGTCCTAGTATTTTTGGATAGCGTGAACAGTCGCTTCACATCCACCCGATCCATTCCACTCATTATTTTATACACTTTATCATATCTCCCCTCAGCCGTCTCTTCTCCAAGCTGAAAAGCCCTAGCCTTCTCAGCCTCTCTTCATAGGAAAGTCGTCCCATCCCCACTATCATTTTCGTCGCCCTTCGCTGTACCTTTTCCAATTCTACTATATCTTTTTTGAGATACGGAGACCAGTACTGAACACAATACTCCAGGTGCGGTCGCACCATGGAGCGATACAACGGCATTATAACATCCGCACACCTGGACTCCATACCCTTCCTAATAACACCCAACATTCTATTCGCTTTCCTAGCTGCAGCAGCACACTGAGCAGAAGGTTTCAGCGTATCATCGACGACGACACCCAGATCCCTTTCTTGATCCGTAACTCCTAACGCGGAACCTTGCAAGACGTAGCTATAATTCGGGTTCCTCTTACCCACATGCATCACTTTGCACTTGTCAACATTGAACTTCATCTGCCACTTGCACGCCCATTCTCCCAGTCTCGCAAGGTCCTCCTGTAATCGTTCACATTCCTCCTGCGACTTGACGACCCTGAATAATTTTGTGTCATCGGCGAATTTAATTACCTCACTAGTTATTCCCATCTCTAGGTCATTTATAAATACATTAAAAAGCAACGGACCCAGCACAGACCCCTGCGGGACCCCACTAACTACCCTCCTCCACTGAGAATACTGGCCACGCAATCCTACTCTCTGCTTCCTATCTTTCAACCAGTTCTTAATCCATAATAATACCTGTTAATTTGCTTTCCTTTAGTCCCTCCGGATCGGCCCAGGATTGGACTGATGGGTTGTGTACGCCTACCAGCAGGTGGAGACCGAGAAAATTCTGACTCTAGAGAGCCAATAGGAGCCCTGGCCATGTGACCCTAGCCTCAGTATTTGAATAACAAAGCAGAAAAGAAAAGACCAACCTTCTGTGCCTTGTAGAATCCAAGCAGCCACAAAGCACTCCAGAAACGTGCTTAAACAACAGCTGTGCCGTGAAATAGGGCTCACCAGCAACTCTTACCAGAGAAGAGGTATGGCCCCCCCCATAATCATATATATAAAAAGGCTTTTTTATTTTTTTTTTTTTAAACTATCAACTTGCAAAACAGCTCTGTATCCGACAACTGAACATCTGAACACAGTAACTCCGAACACAGAAAAGAAAACCACAGTCATGAAAGAACACGGGAGGGACCTGGGCCGGTCCGGAGGGACTAAAGGAAAGCAAATTAGCAGGTAAGGTCTAATTTCTCGTTCTTTAGAATCCCTCCGGACCGGCCCAGGATTGGACTGATGGGATGTAACAAAGCAGTAGTCCTACGGAAGGGACCCCAGCAAACCCGCTGTGAGTACTCAAGATGCAAAAACCGCCTCCAGCAGGCACTGAACATCAAGTCTGTAATGTCTAGAAAAAGAATGGAGAGAGGACCATGTCGCTGCCTTACAAACCTCTGCTGGAGGTACCAAGAAACACTCCGCCCACGAAGCTGCCTGCCCTCTTGTAGAGTGAGCTTTAACACTTTTTGGAACTGCTCTACCCGCCAAAAGGTAAGCAGAAGCTTTCATCTCCTTGATCCACCTAGATAACATGGGCTTAGAAGCTGGCAAACCCTTACGACAACCAGCAAAAAGAAAAAGACGATCCGTGCGGCGAAAGTCCTCAGTAACTGCGAGATATCGTTTAAGTACTCTCTCAACATCCAAAGTACGCAATTTCCTCTGCTACTCCGTTCCTGAGGCCGATCCCAAAACAGGAAGAAAAACAGACTGGGACAAATGAAAATGAGAGACTACCTTAGGCAAAAAGGAAGAAACTGGACGAAGGACCACTCGCTCCTTAGAAAACTCCAAAAAAGGAGACCTGCAGGAAAAAGCTTCCAACTCCGAGACCCTCCTTGCTGACGCAAGACCAAAAACACTGTCTTAAAAGTCAAATCCTTCAAAGAACAAGCCAGCAACGGCTCAAAAGGAGGCCCCGTTAGAGTCGAAAGCACCAGATTAAGATCCCAAGATGGAAGGACCGATCTGGCTGGTGGACGAAGAAGACTAACCCCCTTCAAAAAGCGGGAGACATCAGGAAGACTAGCCAAGGACTTACCCTGAATCCGACCTCTGAAACATGAAAGAGCTGCCGCTTGCACCTTAAATGAAGAGAGAGACAAACCTTTATCAAAGCCTCACTGCAGAAAATCTAACATCTGAGCCACCGAAGCCCGAAAAGGAGCAATCCCAGCATCTGTACATCAAGCCTCAAAAATTCTCCAGGTGCGACTATAGCTTAGAGAGGTGAAGCGACGACAAAACCGAGGCATGGTAGAAATCACCGGAGCTGAAAATCCCCTCTTAGCTAAACGGGCTCGTTGAAGAGCCAAGCCGTAAGACAAAAATCGAGCCAGGTCTGGATTTTTATTTTGTTACATTTGTACCCCGCGCTTTCCCACTCATGGCAGGCTCAATGCGGCTTACATATTGTATACAGGTACTTATTTGTACCTGGGGCAATGGAGGGTTAAGTGACTTGCCCAGAGTCACAAGGAGCTGCCTGTGCCTGAAGTGGGAATTGAACTCAGTTCCTCAGTTCCGCAGGACCAAAGTCCACCACCCTAACCACTAGGCCACTCCTCCACTCGGAACTGGCCCTTCCAACAGCAAGGTTTTGTGCACTGGAAGACGAAGAGGAGATGCCACCCGAAGACGCTGAAAGTCCGCATACCAGGACGTCGAGGCCAGTCTGGAGCCACCAGAATTAACGGCCCCCCATGCTCCCCAATCCTCTGTAGGAGACAACCTAAGAGAGGCCACGGAGGAAACGCGTAAAGCAGACCGGAGGGCCACTGCTGTAAGAGGGCATCTATTCCTGCCGCTCTTGCATCCCTTCAGCGACTGAAGACGTGAGGAACCTTTGAGTTGAGACTGGACGTGAAAAGATCTAGAACTGGAGTGCCCCACTGCTCGATTATCAACTGAAACGCTCGATCGCTGAGAGCCCATTCTCCTGGATCGAGAGTGTGGCGACTGAGAAAGTCTGCTTGAATGTTTTCGACTCCTGCCACATGGGAGGCTGAGATGGCGGTGAGGTGAACCTCCGCCCATGCCATGAGACTCGCCACCTCTCGACTCAAGAGACGACTCTTCGTTCCCCCCTGGTGGTTGATATAAGCCACTGCTGAGGCATTGTCCGAGAGAACCCGCGCCGCCTTGCTCGCCAGCAGAGAACGGAACTCCTGCAGAGCTAGCTGAATAGCTCTGGTCTCCAAAAACTTGATGGATTGAAACACTTCTAGAGGAGACCAGAGACCCTGGGTCTACCTGTCTAGGCAATGGGCTCCCCAGCCCCGGAGACTGGCATCTGTCGTTAAGGCTACCCACAGAGGAGACTCCAATGGCATCCCTGCAGAAAGATTCTTCATCCGTAGCCACCAGAATAGAGAGCTGCGTTCCTGGTTGCTGAAAGACAACCTCATCTGAAGGGAACCCATTTGAGAGGACCACCGGGACAGAAGAGACAACTGGAGAGATCTCATGTGAGCCCTGGCCCAGGGAACTACCTCTATAGTCGCTGCCATGGACCCCAGAACCTGAAGATAATCACCCAAGTGTAGCACCCCAGAGGCTGAAAAGGAAAAAACTTAAAACCTGACCAGCCTCTAACAGAATTCCCCTGGCACAGAAGATGAAATAAAAACCAGAGTAATGTAGACACAAGAGAGAGAGACTAATGGGCTCACTTCCTACCTGCTGGGAGACTGAGAAAATACTGAGGCTAGGGTCACATGGCCAGGGCTCCTATTGGCTCTCTAGAGTCAGAGTTTTCTCAGTCTCCACCTGCTGGTAGGCGTACACAACCCATCAGTTCAATCCTGGGCCGGTCCGGAGGGATGCTAAGGAACTGATAGTTTGTGTCCATCTACCAGCAGATGGAGATAGAGAATACTGTACTGAAGACAGTGATCCTGGACGGCTATCCCCTCACTTAGTCAGTATATATGTCAAGTCATAATTTTACCTTCCTATGCGCCAGCAGCAGATGAATCCAGAAACTGATGGGATGTACCAAAGCAGTCCTCTAATCAGGGTGCGAAGCTGCCGCTCCCCTAAACAGCACTGTTGCACCAAACCGGGCATCTGCCCGGGTGGCCACATCCAACCTGTAATGCTTCAAAAATGTATGCAAGGAAGCCCAAGTGGCCACAAAGCTCTATTTTTTTAACTTTGGCAAAATGCCGGACCAGGTGAAACGGATAGGCGTCACCCACTTGTGAGAAGAGTGAAGCCTGCTTGTCCTCAGAGAAAAAAAAAAAAAAAAGGACAGCAACACACTTTAATAAATAATTGTTTCACAAAAGTTTGCTGTCCAAACTTGTGATCTTTGTTATATTAACTTATGTATCAATACTACAAAAAAAAAATTGGGGGGGGGGGTGGGGGAAGCTTCCTCCACCGATGTCGAGGGGGGTACTGGCTGCGGATCAGCGTCACCTACTTGTGAGAAGACTGAAGCCTGCTTGTCCTCGGAGAAATAAAATGCCAGCAATACACTTGAATAAATGATTGTTTCACAAAATTTGAACCCATTTAGAAAAAAACTAGAAAAAAAAGTTTAACTCAAAATGGGGGAGGGGGGAAGGGTGGCCCATTAAATCTCTGCCCTGGGCATGATTTTGACTATTTACGGTAATGTGATCAACAACTGATTCACATTTCTCACCAAATCAAAAAAGCCTAAATTTAGAAAAATTAGAAAGTCAAGACTGTAGTGCACACCTCCATTTCAGTCCCTCACCTTAGTGAAGCTGGGGAAGGAAGGCACGGCAGGGCTTACCTTTCAAACTGACCAGTGCCTTTACTGAGGAATCTGGGGGAGAGAAGAAAAAAGGGAACATATAATTACTGAAAACTGGTCAACAAATCCTTAGCAAGGTAAAAGCAGCACCACATCACTAACTGGATAGTTTTCTGGGTTTATTTTTTTTTAATTTAACACCAAGATTTTTTTCAACTATGATGAAGCGCAGCTTTTAAGTTTCAGTTTGTTTTAGACATTAACAGGATAGTGAATGACAACAATACTAGAAAATGTGTGCGTACCCCCTCAGACTACCATTGGAACGCTTTCTATGACTCGCTTTTTTAGTATTGCCATCTTTCGCTCATCGAGTGTCATTTTATAACAGGCCACCTAGGTTAATTGGGCAGGAAGGCCTCTACTTTGCACCCGTTTTATAAAGACATAGGCAATACTAGCACAAATCCTGAAGAAATCACACCTAGATTTGAGGTGCATGCGTTACATCAGCTCAAGAGCAAGTATTTTTGTATTTTATAAATGCACTAGCCGTTAAGCCCGTAAAAACGGGTGAGTATTGCAGCCCTTCTCTCTCCCCTGGCCTCACCCCGTCCACCGATCCTCCCCCCCATATCCAGCAACCCTCCTCTTTCCCTTGGCCTCCCCCCATGTCCAGCAACCCTCCTCTCTGCCCCCCCTGCCCTCCCCCCATGTCCAGCTACCCTCCTCACCGCCGCTCCCTCCCCCCTCCGTGCCAGGCCCCCTGCACTGAGCGCCTCTCACCTCCTTGTGAAAGCGCTACAGGCAGCAGCAGATCGCTCTGCAGCTGCCTGCAGCGCTTCCACACGGAGGTGACAGGCACTGTTAGGTCAGTGCAGGGGGCCCGATACGGAGGGGGATGGGGGTAGGGTAGAGGTTGGTTCGCGCGATGTTCATTTCCAGGTGGCGTCCAACAGTCCGACTCCATTTCCCTCTCTGTTTTGGCCTCTGACGTCTTGATGCGAGGGCAGGACAGAGAGGGAAGTCTGTACTGCGCATTTGCAGGTGAGTCGGTCACTTGCCGTTTATATGTTTGATGTACACTGACACCTCAAAAGCAGGTGTAAACACATACCCACACACACAGTATATATGAGCGTCTATTTTACAAATGCACATGTAGATTGTGACTCTGCCCATGCTCCATCTTGAACATGTCTCTTGTACAACTAGATACCAGCTTTCACCTCACTTACTTTTAGGTGTGATCTTTATTTTAATAAGATCCTATCTATACATGTAAATAAGTTTTTATATGGCTCCCTTGGTGGCGAACCTGTTTATGAGAGCTTTTGAGCAGAGGTACGTTTATACTGCTGAACTTATGCCCTTCTATGGGTTCGTTTTATTGATGACTAGTAAAAAAGCCCCGTTTCTGATGCAAATGAAACGGGGGCTAGCAATGTTTTCTTCTGTGTGCATGTGGGAGTGTGTGTGTCCCTGCCCTCTGGCCTCTCTCCCCTCCCCTCTCTGAGTCCTTCACTGTTACAGAGCCAGCGATTTGATTTCGTGCTCTGCTGTTTTCCTTCACTGACTGTGTTACAGAGAGGGCGGGGCAGACACTCATAGGGAAACCGGATATCTCGCCCCCTTTACACTTCCGGCTGGAGGCTTCATAGAACGTTGGTTTTGCCTTTTATATAGAGAGATATCTTTCTCCTATGGGAAGGAAGTGTAGACCTTCTACATCAGTTCTGTGACTATTTGAACAACTGTCATTCTCAAATTAAATTTGTACTACATTTTGAACCCCTAAGGATTTCCTTTTTAGATGTTTTGGTTACAAAAACCACTAGGGGGTTTAGAACTAAGGTATTTCACAAAAGCACTGATCGAAATACTTTGCTGGACTATAATAAGAGTAGTCATCCATCATCTTTGAAAAATAGTTTACCTTTTTCTCAATACCTCATATACCGAAGGATTTGTTCTACTGACGAAGGGTTTAAACAACAAGCCAAAGATTTATCAGGTAAGTTATTAGCATGAGGCTATCCTGTAGATGTGGTTCATAAAGACTATCGCCGAGCTAAATATAACAATCGGGATCTCTTATTGACACCGAAATTAGAGATGTATAAAGATGAAGAAGAAGAAATATTTACATATGTAATGCAATACAATTCCTTCTCCTCTAGAATATCAAGGGCAGTATGTAAGCATTGGCATTTGGTGAGAATAATTCCGAGTTCACAGATTCCTCTCCAAGTTTCTCTTTTAGTAGGACCAAAAATTTAAAGAACATGTGAGCCCAGCTCTCTTGCCTGTACTGTCGCCTGCTGCTCCTTTAAATGAAGAAATAATGGGACATGTTAAATGTGGGAATTGTGCCATTATGATTAGAATATCTGTTTTTGTTAACCCCGTAGATCAGAAGAAATGCCCTTTGAACTCGAAGACATCCTGCAAATCTGATTTTGTGGTGTATTGTTTGATCTGTCCATACCAGAGGGTGTACGTTGGTCAAACCTCCTGGAAATTGAGTCCAGTTGAGTGAGCTCAAGAGCTCATTGTCGACTAACAGAACTGGGTTACCCTTAGCGGAACATTGTGAGAAACATCTTTTTTATGACCTTCGCTGTGTTGTTTTACAGCATATACCGCCACTACCTAGAGGAGGTGATAATCATAGGACTCTATTGCTACAAGAACAGCAATGGATATTTAAGCTATGTTCTTTGGAACCCACGGAGCTCAATTCACGTATTGAATGATTTCATTTTTTCTAAGATTGGTCCATCTGAAGGCGTCCAACGTCAGAACCTTATTAAATAGAAGCTATTTTGCTGTTCGTAGTGTGCTGGAGATGGCCATAGAAGATTTATACTGTATACCATGCTTGTGAGCGACTGAATTTGTTTTATAATTTGTTCTACTTGATTTTGAGCGCCTGCCCTAATAAATGACTGTTCTTTTTTAGAAGACACTCTGCTATCCGGGACCCTGAAGCAGCTAAGCGAAACGCTAGCCATCATTACATATAAGTACATAGGTAATGCCACACTGGGAAAAGACCAAGGGTCCATCGAGCCCAGCATCCTGTCCACGACAGTGGCCAATCCAGGCCAAGGGCACCTGGCAAGCTTCCCAAACGTACAAACATTCTATACGTTAGTCCCGGAATTGTGTATTTTTCTCAAGTCCATTTAGTAGTGGTTTATGGACTTGTCCTTTAGGAAACAGTCTAACCCCTTTTTAAACTCTGCCAAGCTAACCGCCTTCACCACGTTCTCCGGCAACGAATTCCAAAATTTAATTACGCGTTGGGTGAAGAAAAATTTTCTCCAATTTGTTTTAAATTTACTACACTGTAGCTTCATCGCATGCCCCCTAGTCCTAGTATTTTTGGAAAGCGTGAACAGACGCTTCACATCCACCTGTTCCACTCATTATTTTATATACCTCTATCATGTCTCCCCCTCAGCCGTCTCTTCTCCAAGCTGAAAAGCCCTAGCCTCCTTAGTCTTTCTTCATAGGGAAGTCGTCTCATCCCCGCTATCATTTTAGTCACCCTTCGCTGCACCTTTTCCAATTCCACTATATCTTTCTTGAGATGCAGCGACCAGAATTGAACACAATACTCAAGGTGCGGTCGCACATGGAGCGATATAGCGGCATTATAACATCCTCACACCTGTTTTCCATACCTTTCCTAATAATGCCCAACATTCTATTCGCTTTCCGAGCCGCAGCAGCACACTGAGCAGAAGGTTTCAGCGTATTATCGACAACGACACCCAGATCCCTTTCTTGGTCCGTACCTCCTAACGTGGAACCTTGCATGACGTAGCTATAATTCGGGTTCTTTTTTCCCCACATGCATCACCTTGCATTTGCTCACATTAAACGTCATCTGCCATTTAGCCGCCCAGTCTCCCAAGGTCCTTCTGTAATTTTTCACAATCCTGTCGCGAGTAAACGACTTTGAATAACTTTGTGTCATCAGCAAATTTAATTATCTCGCTAGTTACTCCCATCTCTAAATCATTTATAAATATATTAAAAAGCAGCGGTCCTAGCACAGACCCCTGAGGAACCCCACTAACCACCCTTCTCCATTGTGAATACTGTCCATTTAACCCCACTCTCTGTTTCCTATCCTTCAACCAGTTTTTAATCCACAATAGGACTTTTCCTCCTATCCCATGACCCTCCAATTTCCTCTGTAGCCTTTCATGAGGTACCTTGTCAAACACCTTTTGAAAATCCAGATACACAATATCAACCGGCTCCCCTTTGTCCACATGTTCATTTACTCCTTCAAAGAATTGAAGTAAATTGGTCAGGCAAGATTTCCCCACACAAAAGCAGTGCTGACTTGGTCTCAGTAATCCATGTCCTCGGATGTGCTCTGTAATTTTGTTTTTAATAATAGCCTCTACCATTTTCCCCGGCACTGACGTCAGACTCACCGGTCTATAATTTCCCGGATCTCCCCTGGAGCCTTTTAAAAAATCGGCGTTACATTGGCCACCCTCCAATCTTCCGGTACCACACTTGATTTTAAGGATAAGTTGCATATCACTTAGCTCCACAAGCTCATTTTTCAGTTCTATCAGTACTCTAGGATGAATACCATCCGGTCCAGGAGATTTGCTACTCTTCAGTTTGCTGAACTGCCCCATTACGTCCTCCAGGTTTACAGTGAAGTCAGTAAGTTTCTCCGACTCGTCCGCTTGAAATACCATTTCCGACACCGGTATCCCACCCAAATCTTCCTCGGTGAAGACCGAAGCAAAGAATTCATTCAATCTCTCCACTACGTCTTTGTCTTCCTTGATCACCCCTTTTACCCCTCGGTCATCCAGCGGCCCAACCAATGCTTTTGCCGGCTTCCTGCTTTTAATATACCGAAAAATTTTTTTACTATGCTTTTTTGCCTCTAATGCTATCTTTTTTTCGTAATCCCTCTTGGCCTTATCTGCACCTTGCATTTGCTTTGTCACTCCTTATGCTGCTTCTTGTTATTTTCAGACGGTTCCTTCTTCCATTTTCTGAAGGCATTTCTCTTAGCCCTAATAGCTTCCTTCACCTCACTTTTCAACCAGGCCGGCTGTCTTTTGGAGTTCCATCTTTCTTTTCTAATTTGTGGAATATGTTTGGCCTGGGCCTCCAGGATGGTATTTTTGAACAGCGTCCACGCCTGTTGTACAGTTTTTACCCTCTCAGTTGTCCCCCTAAGTTTTTTTTTCACTGTTCTTCTAATTTTATCATAGTCTCCTTTTTTAAAATTAAACGCTAACGTATTTGACTTCCTGTGTATAGTTACTTCAAGGTTGATATCAAAACTGATCATACTATGATCACTGTTATCAAGCGGCCCCAGTACCATAACGTCCCTCACCAGATCATGCGCTCCACTAAGGACCAAGTCTAGAATTTTTCCTTCTCTTGTCGGCTCCTGCACCAGCTGCTCCATAAAGCTGTCCTTGATTTCATCAAGGAATTGTACCTCTCTAGCGTGTCCCGATGTTACATTTACCCAGTCTATATTTGGATAATTGAAGTCACCCATTATTATCACATTGCCCATCGTTGGCCTGAGGGGCATGTATCCAGCAGGAACAGTGGCATTTTGGCTCCGATTCTGCACATCACATTAGCGCTATAAAGATACGCACTTTTTGTTGTTGCTTTTTTGGGATATGAACTTAATTTGTCAAGAAACAATATATTGAGCAATATCGTATAAGGAACGCACTGATAAGCAACAAAAGAATATATTCTTTTTGGATGGTCCTTTTGAGAAGGTTTTTGCCAATAATGAACAATTAAGTGGTCGAATTGATCCTTTCAAGTCTTTAAATCTTTTTTAGATTTTGAGCTCTTTGAGGCTTTTCCTTCCCTTTTAACAAGAAGTTATATTAGTCACTTTTCACCGAGTGGATTTTGTATTTTGTTTTATCTATTTTATCCACATCTGTTTTTTTTTTTAATATAGTGACTACTGAAATGTGTACCATGGAGACAGCCAGTAAATGAGACTACACCCAGCTGGAGGGCTGCCTCATAAATTACCATCGCACACCTGATATCCCCTGCTTATTGACATAAGTCCTGCTGTGATGTCCAACATCACTTGACTTACCTTCCCCTCTAGCAGGGGAAGAAATTACAGAAGGGCCAAGCAAAGAGCTCTCACTGACTGTCCATGATGCTTTTAGCTGCAGCTAATTGGGGGGGGGGGGGGTACTCCTTGCCCTTACCTCAGCTCTTAGATTTCAGATCCCAAGGTGGGTAGGCTATATCCTCTGCCCCAGGAGGACTTGCATAAAGGCCTGGAATTTCCTAAGGTTGTTGCCTTGGTATCCATGTTAACAAAGAAGAGCAGTGAAACTCTGCCAAAGCAGAGGAACACTGAAATCCCACGGAAACAAGCAGAAAGTGATAGGGAGTGGGAAGTAGACCAGGCTAACCAGGAACACATGTGGAGCCTTCTAGGTGTGGTAAAACATTTATTAGTGAAGACTCGACACAGATCCGTGTTTTGGCGTTTAACCTGCTTCAGGGGTCTAAATAAAAACAATAAACAATTTAAAAATATACACAATACAACTATAAATGTATGAATATCTACAACAATCAGAAAACAACAACATATAAATGTATAATCAAATGAGAAGACTATAATGATAACGGAAATCTTGTATAATACTTAAACAAAATTATAAAAGATATGAATAAACCAAAGAAGAAGGACTGACCTTCATATAATATGTAAAGCCCCAACAGATGAATGGTGGTTGGTAAAAGTAGATAAGCACAATTGTTTTGTATCGGATGCTCTAAAAAAAATCATTTGACACGGGTTTGTGACATGGAAATAAAATTACATGAACACACTAATGAGGGGATGTGCAGAACTGTTTACAGATAGCGAAAAGCTAAAAAGCAAAAAAAACGAAGAGAGCTCAAAGAAGAATATAGCCAAAAACTTAAATCAGGGAGTAACAAAGAAGAGCACCATCCCTGTTGAAGGTGGTCTTGAATTGAAGAGCAGTACGACGCCGAATATCTGAATGCCGATCATCTGGATGTCCAGTTATCCAGACGCATTATATGCCCAACAGTACCTTCCCAGCCAATCCTCACAGTCTTCTGAAGGAAATTATATGAACGGGAGCAGGGATGCAGCAGAGAAAATCCCTGCCCTTTCCCTTTTCCTCTCGACTCATACACAGCAGAAAAAAAGGTTGTGGGGACGCTGCAGAGGAAAAAGCCTTGCACTTTCAACTTGCTTGGACACGGCAGAGAAAATTGAAACAAAGCAAAAAAGGCATGTTTTATCAATAAAGGACAAAATTGATATTGTGGAGAAATTAAGAAAGGGAGTGTTGGGGAAAAATCTAACAGAAGAATATAGAAATATCAACAATATCTGATATAAAAAGACAAAGGTGATGCTACTGTAAACTATGGGTAGTGGTGTTGGGTTCCCTTGGAAATAGTGATCATAACATTATCAAGTTTGAGCTATCTGGGATGAACCCGCAAAGGAAATCTACTGTAGCTGCATTTAATTTTTGAAAGGGCGACTATAATAAAATGAGGAAAATGGTTAAAAAGAAACTAAAAGGATTTTGGTCACTAAGGTTAGGACACTAAATAAGGAATATACGTTATTCAAAAATACCACCTTGGAAGCCCAGTTCAGATGCATTCCATGTATTTGCAAAGGAGGAAAGAAGAAAAACAGCAGCCAGCGTGGTTAAAAGGTGAAATAAGAGGTTATTGCAGCCAAAAGATTGTCTTTCAAAGAATGGAAAAAGCATCCAAATGAAGAAAACAAGAAGCAACATAAGCACTGGCAAGTCAGATTCAAAGCATTAATAAAGAAGGCTAAAACAGAATATGAAGAGAAAATTTGCCACACTCATGGGACTGGTAGATCACAAAGGACCGTGGCTCAGGGAGATTAAGGTCATAGCAGAAAAACTGAATGAATTCTTTGCTTCTGTCTTTACGGAAGATGTAAGAGATCTGCCTGTACTGGAAACGGTTTTCAAGGGTGGTGATGCGGAGGAACTGAAAGATGTACTGAGACAAAATGATACATTAAAGAGTAGTAAATCACCTTGACCAGATGGCATACATCCAAGGGTACTCAAAGAACTCGAGCATGAAATTGCTGATCTGTTATTAGTAATATGTAACCTGTCGTTAAAATCGTCTGTAGTACCTGAAGATTGGAGGGTGGACAATGTGACACCGATTTTTTAAAAGGGCTCTAGAGGCCTGCTTATCCGACATTGCTGCCTGGATGTCCAACCGCCACCTGAAACTGAATATGTCTAAGACTGAACTTATTGTCTTCCTACCCAAACCCACTTCCCCTCTCCCTTCACTCTCTATCTCAGTTGAGAACACCCTCATCGTCCCCGTCTCATCTGCCCGCAACCTCGGTGTCATCTTCGACTCCTCCCTCTCCTTTTCTGCGCACATCCAGCAGATAGCCAAGACCTGTCGCTTCTTCCTCTATAACATCAGCAAAATTCGCCCCTTCCTCTCCGAGCACACCACCCAAACTATCATCCACTCTCTCATTACCTCTCGCCTTGACTACTGCAACCTACTCCTGACTGGCCTCCCACGTAGCCATCTACTCCCCCCTTCGGTCCATCCAGAACTCTGCCGCACGTCTTATCTTCCGCCTTAACCGATATACTCATATCACCCCTCTTCTCAAGTCACTTCACTGGCTCCCAATCAGATACCACATACAGTTCAAGCTTCTCTTACTCACCTACAAATGCACTCGATCTGCGGCCCCTCCGTACCTCTCTACCCTCATCTCCCCTTACGTCCCTACCCGTAACCTCCGCTCTCAAGACAAATCCCTCCTTTCAGTACCCTTCTCCACCACCTCCAACTCCAGGCTCCGTCCCTTCTATCTCGCCTCACCCCATGCCTGGAACACACTCCCTGAGCCCATACGCCATGCCCCCTCCCTACCCATCTTCAAATCAATGCTCAAAGCCCACCTCTTCAATGTCGCCTTCGGCTCCTAATCACTACACCACTTCTCAGGAAACTTATCTACCCCAACTTGACATTTCGTCCATTAGATTGTAAGCTCTTCCGAGCAGGGACCGTCCTTAATTGTTAATTTGTACAGCGCTGCGTAACCCTAGTAGTGCTCTAGAAATGTTAAGTAGTAGTAGTAGTAGTAGTGATCCGGGAAATTATAGACCAGTAAGCCTGACGTTAGTGCCGTGCAAAATAGTGGAAACTATTATAAAGAATAAAATGACAGAACATGAAGACAAACATGGTTTAATGGGGCAGAGTCAGCATGAGTTCAGCCGAGGGAAGTCTTGCCTCACCAATTTGCTTCATTTCTTTGAAGGCATGAATAAACATGTGGATAAAGGTGAGCCAGTTGATGTAGTGTATCTAAATTTTCAGAAAGCTTTTGATAAAGTTACTCATGAGAGACTCCTGAGAAAATTAAAGACTCATGGGATAGAAGGCAAGGTCTGGTGTGGATTAGGAATTGGCAATTGGACAGAAAACAGAGGGTACGGTTAAATGGTCATTTCTCTCAATAGAGGAGGGTGAACAGTGGAGTGCTGCAGGGATCTGTACTGGGACCGGTATTATTAACATTTATAAATGATATGGAAATCGGAACCATGAGTAAGGTGATCAAATTTGGAAATGATACAAAACTATTCAAGTTTGTTAAAACTCATGCGAACTGTGAAATATTGCAGGAAGACTTTAGAAAATTGGAAGACTGGGCATCCAAATGGCAAATGAAATTTAATGTAGACAAATGCAAAGTGATGCACATTGTTAACTGATGATAGGGTCCACCTTGGGGATCAGGACTCAAGAAAAAGATCCGAGTGTCATTGTAGATAATAAGCTGAAATCTTCTGCTAAGTGTGCGGTGGCGGCCAAAAAAGCAAACAGGATGCTAGGAATTATTAGGAAATGGATGGAGAACAAGACCGAAAATACTATAATATCTTTGTATCGCTCCACTGTGGGTCTGCACCTTGAGTATAGCGTTCAGTTCTGGTTGCCATACCTCAAAAAAGATATAGTGGAATTAGAAAAGGTTCAAAGAAGAGCGAACAAAATGTTAAAGTGGATGGAACTCCTCTCGTATGAGGAAAGGCTAAAGAGGTTAGGGGTCTTCAGCTTGGAAAAAAGACAGATGAGGGGAGATATGATTGAGGTCTACAAAATCCTGAGTGGTGTAGAACGAAAGTAATAAATCAAGTTTTTACTCGTTCCAAAAGTATAAAGACTAGGGGCCACTCGAGGAAGTTACATGGAAATACTTTTAAAACAAATATGAGGAAATATATTTTCACTCAACTAATAGTTAAGCTCTGGAACTCTTTGCCGGAGGATGTGTTAATAGCAGTTTGTGTAACTGGGTTTAAAAAAAGGTTTGGACAAATTCCTGGAGGAAATGTCCATAGTCTGCTATTGAGATAGACATGGGAAGCAACTACTTGCCCAGGGATTTGTAGTATGGAGTGTTGCCACGATTCAGACTTCAAAGCCAGCTCTGGATGGCTTCAAAATTTCAAGCACCACCACCATGGAATAAGGCAAATCAAAATCCATGGTGAAAAACTTTTATTGAATTTACCAGCAGCTAATGACGTTCTTGGTTAATTTAATAACCTTACTTTTAGATAACTGGAAGCCACATTGAACCTACCATGAAGTTGGAAAATGTGAGGTACAAATGCAGAAATAAATAAATATGACCCCAGATGAAACGGATCTGAGTTGGAAATCGCTCCGCAGTAAATCACTAGTTCGTCGCAAGGAGCAATTTGCTCTTGGATTCAAGTCATCTAAAGAACTTGTCACACTGTCGGTTGGGGGAAATGAAACTGGTAGTCATAAGCTGGAGT
The DNA here is from genome assembly GCF_901765095.1 of Microcaecilia unicolor. NCBI lineage: Eukaryota > Metazoa > Chordata > Amphibia > Gymnophiona > Siphonopidae > Microcaecilia > Microcaecilia unicolor. The sequence goes on from NC_044033.1 coordinate 5,220,974, forward strand.
TATTGCCGATTTGTAAATCTAAAAATCCTCGTGCACTCAAAAACATACATAACTTTCCGCTGTTGTACAGAAGCATAAAAAGAAAAAGAAATGCCTGGATGAGTTTCAAGGCTTTCCTTGACTGGTATGACACTTGCTTCATACCGGAAGTGAAAAGATTTCAGTTTTAAACAGGAAAAGATGGAGATGTCATTTTATTGTTGTACAATGCACCTTCACGTCCTACAGCAGAAAGCCTAGAGCGAAAGGAAGGTATATGCAAAGTTTTATTTTTGCACCAAATATGACATCGGTAATGCAGCCAATGGATCAAGGAGTTATCGTTTCATTGAAACAACTGCTACAAAACTTATTTTGGCTGACATAGAAACTGAATGCAGAATGATCTAATTGCTAAAAGAACAGAACATAAAACATTGTTCCTACATGGTTGCTGATGTTTGCAATCAGGTTAAAAACGAAATCCTGAAAAATATGTGAAATATAATTCTACACAAGAAGATGATGATTATGTCCTTGAAAACATTGCCAAAAGGTTCCTGGTTGCTCCGATTGTGATGTCAGCGAATGGATATGCAGTCATGCAAATGATCAGATCATAACAGATGATGAAATCATGGAATCAGTACAAGACAAGGAACAGAAACTGATGATGATCACCAGGTTAATGCTGATGTGGGATTGACACATGCAGAAGTCTTTAAATGTTTAAATACAGCAATGACTTGGCTGGAAATGCAGGAAGAAAGCAATGCGATCCAGCTCCTTTGTCCTAAAAGACCACATGATCTTGCAGCAGAGAAACGAAAATCAGCCTTGAAGCAATTATTACTTCCTTTTTTAGTGTAATGTATATACAGTACCTGTACGTATTTCACTTTTTAATACTGTACTTCATTACAGTGTATTTCCCTATTTTGTGTACTACAAGTACTGTACTATAGTTTGTACCTTTTTTCTGCCAACTTATTGTTGAAAATGAAACTAATGTTCAACATATAATGCTGTGATTTTGTTTTCTTGATAAAAATTAGGTATGTCCAATTATCCAGATTTATGATTATCTGGACCACCTCTGCAGAGGGCATGACAGGAAGGTGGAATAGCTGCTCAAATAGGCCTTTGGTTCCTCTGCATTACAGGTTCAGGTGACAGTCTATGGCGGTTATGTGACGAGAACCCTTCTGTGCTGGGTGCAGCAGCTCCCAGCCTCTTCCAAAATGGCTAGGCTTGAGTTTGGTGCCACTTGTTTGGCATACATCCTCTCTGATCTGATTCAGATTTCAACTCATTTGGAGGCTGCCACTGTTGGTTATGGCTGTTGAAATGATCTTCAGATGTGGTGTCCCAGGCTTGCCTCAGTAAACTTCCCTTTAACAGGTGGCTCTTGTTTGGTGAGGATTGGGAGAACTTGGTAACGGATCTGGGAAAGAGTCTCCTCGTCAACTGCTTCTGGAGGACAAGGTGTGCACTTTTTCGATTCCCACTGCAGCTCCTTGTAACTCTGGCCAAGTCACTTAAACCTCCATTGCCCCAGGTACAAAATAAGTACCTGTATATACTATGTAAACTGCTTTGATTGTAACCACAAAAAGGCAGTATATCAAGCTCCATCCCCTATCCCTAGCTAAGGACTGGGGCTCTTGGAGAGGAATGATGTAAAGATTCTTCTTTAACCATTAGGTAAAATTCCAAAGAAATTAGCCCTTTCAGGGTTGCCTCCCCTGGTAAGAATCCCCAATGAGGGAATATGGGCCTACTCCCTCAGAGGTTCAGGTGGGCAGCCAGCTCTGCCTGTTCTACCGGGAGTGAGTCCGGGTGACCTCAGACCAGTGAGTCCTGGAGGTAGTTTTCTCCAGTTACACCCTGGAATTTGCAGAACCTGTTTCTGATGCCTTTTAGAGCAGAGCCGCAGGGTGACACCATAAACAGCAGGCTGTCAAGGGCATGCTTCATCAGCCACTATTCCATTTACTTTGTGTTCCCCCCCCCCCCCCCCCAAGTTCCTTCAGGACCATTATGGACCTCAAGAGTGTGAATGCCTCCCTGTGAGTCCTCCATTTTTCATATGGTGAACCTTTGGGCAGTGATGGTTTCGGTAAGGCCAGAGGAGTTTCTTACTTCTCAATCTCTGAGGCACATCCACACATTGTGATCCAGGATCAGCAAACAGGATTTTTCTGGTTTTGTGTATTGTTTTAGTGATTTCAATTCATGGGTTCTCCCTTTTGAGCTAGCACACCAGACCTTCACCAAACTCATGGTGCTGGTGGCAGTCTTCCTCTGCAAAGAAGGGATCCAAGTGCATCTATACTTAGACAACTGCTAATTTGAGTGGACTCCGTGGTGGACTCTTGGTTCGCAGCAGTGAGGGCGATTCAGTTACTACAGAGACTTAACTAGGCAGTATTACGTCAGTCAGTTGGTTTGGAATACCTGGGGGTACGGCTTCAAGTGCCTGGGGCTGTTTGTAGCTATTGGGCTCCATGGCGGTGACCTTGGAGCTACTGCCCTGGGCGAGAGTGCACACAAGACCTTCAAGTGCGTTCTTCCTTTCCACTGGTCACCCAGATTGCAGGAATTCAAGGTCAGGCTACTCCTCTCATTGTCATTTCAAAGATCAGCTGTCCTAGTGGGCTCATCCTGATCACCTGCTCAGCGGAGTCTTCCTGGACCCACTGGAGTGGGTGGTGGTAACAATGGATTGCTGGGTTTGAAAGCTCATTGCCTGAATTGGGTGGCTCAAGGTCACTGGTTGTGTTGTAGGTACCCGAGAGAACTAAAGAGTTGAGGTCTAGCAGGGGATAAGTGAAAAATGGGAAGTCTGTGTCAGTCATATAATGAAAGAAGTTTAAGTTTTACTGAGGCTGAAAACAGCGGCCTTGAAAACTATGAACGGTGAATGCTTGGATTAGGCTGTCAGTTAGTACATAAGTACATAAGTAATGCCATACTGGGAAAAGACCAAGGGTCCATCGAGCCCAGCATCCTGTCCATGACAGCGGCCAATCCAGGCCAAGGGCACCTGGCGAGCTTCCCAAACGTACAAACATTCTATACATGTTATTCCTGGAATTTTGGAGTTTTCCAAGTCCGTTTAGTAGCGGTTTATGGACTTGTCCTTTAGGAAACTGTCCAACCCCTTTTTTAAACTCTGCTAAGCTAACCGCCTTCACCACTTTCCCAGCAACGAATTCCAGAGTTTAATTACACATTGGGTGAAGAAAAATTTTCTCCAATTTGTTTTAAAATTACTACACTGTAGTTTCATCGCATGCCCCCTAGTCCTAGTATTTTTGGAAAGCGTGAACAGACGCTTCACATCCACCTGTTCCACTCCACTCATTATTTTATATACCTCTATCATGTCTCCCCTCAGCCGTCTCTTCTCCAAGCTATATAGCCCTAGCCTCCTTAGTCTTTCTTCATAGGGAAGTCGTCCCATCCCCGCTATCATTTTAGTCGCCCTTCGCTGCACCTTTTCCAATTCTACTTTATCTTTCTTGAGATGCGGTGACCAGAATTGAACACAATACTCAAGGTGCGGTCGCACCATGGAGCGATACAACAGCATTATAACATCCTCACACCTGTTTTCCATACCTTTCCTGATAATACCCAACATTCTATTCGCTTTCTTAGCCACAGCAGCACACTGAGCAGAAGGTTTCAGTGTGTTATTGACGACGACACCCAGATCCCTTTCTTGGTCCGTAACTCCTAACGTGGAACCTTGCATGACGTAGCTATAATTCGGGTTCTTTTTTCCCACATGCATCACCTTGCACTTGCTCACATTAAACATCATCTGCCATTTAGCCGCCCAGTCTCCCAGTCTCCTAAGGTCCTCTTGTAATTTTTCACAATCCTGTCGCGATTTAACGACTTTGAATAACTTTGTGTCATCAGCAAATTTAATTACCTCGCTAGTTACTCCCATCTCTAAATCATTTATAAATATATTAAAAAGCAGCGGTCCTAGCACGGACCCCTGAGGAACCCCACTAACTACCCTTCTCCATTGTGAATACTGCCCATTTAACCCCACTCTCTGTTTCCTATCCTTCAACCAGTTTTTAATCCACAATAGGACATTTCCTCCTATCCCATGACCCTCCAATTTCCTCTGTAGCCTTTCATGCGGTACCTTGTCAAACGCCTTTTGAAAATCCAGATACACAATATCAACCGACTCCCCTTTGTCCACATGTTTGTTCACTCCTTCAAAGAATTGAAGTAAATTGGTCAGGCAAGATTTCCCCACACAAAAGCCATGCTGACTTGGTCTCAGTAATCCATGTCCTCGGATGTGCTCTGTAATTTTGTTTTTGATAATAGCCTCTACCATTTTCCCCGGCACCGACGTCAGACTCACCGGTCTATAATTTCCTGGATCTCCCCTGGAGCCTTTTTTAAAAATGGGCGTTACATTGGCCACCCTCCAATCTTCCGGTACCACGCTCGATTTTAAGGATAAGTTGCATATCACTAGCAGTAGCTCCGCAAGCTCGTTTTTCAATTCTATCAGTACTCTAGGATGAATACCATCCGGTCCAGGAGATTTGCTACTCTTCAGTTTGCCGAACTGCCCCATTACGTCCTCCAGGTTTACCGTGAAGTCAGTAAGTTTCTCCGACTCGTCCGCTTGAAATACCATTTCCGACACCGGTATCCCACCCAAATCTTCCTCGGTGAAGACCGAAGCAAAGAATTCATTCAGTCTCTCCGCTACGTCTTTGTCTTCCTTGATCGCCCCTTTTACCCCTCGGTCATCCAGCGGCCCAACCGATTCTTTTGCCGGCTTCCTGCTTTTAATATACCGAATGTACTAGCAAAGGCCTTAAAACCTAGGCCTGAAAGAAACAGAGAAAAATTGTCTGTAATGTAGCCAAAGAAGGATGTGTATGGGCCATCATAATATGGTGTACCTACTGATGGAGAAGACAGGGCCTGAGAAACAAAAAAGTGCATTTGCTTGCCAATTATATTATCATGCCAAGCAATGAATCTGACTGGTAGCGCTATAGAAATGATTTGTAGTAGTAGTAGTGAATTCTAAACTTTGCTAATAAAAGCAGCTTAGCTAAAGGAGAGATCAGAGACTTATCTGGCAAAGCTGTGGATTTTTGCAGCTACATGATAGTCTCTCCTGAAGCTGGCTTTAGCTATAGCTGTAACCTGTGTTGTGTGTTTAAGAGCATAAGAATAGCCATACTGGGTTAGACCAATGGTTTATCTAGCCCAGTATCCTGCTTCAGACAGTGGCCAAACCAGGTCCGAAGTACCAGGAAGAAACCCAAATAGTAGCAACATTCCATGCTACCAATCAAAAGCTCAACTAGCACCAACCTCCTACCCGGTTCTCCCAGGCCAAACAGGGAGGGAAGAGGGCTCGTCTGGGAGCTGAAATCAAGACCTCTTGCACCCTAAGCATCATATCGCTAGACCAATGAGTCCTTGAGCACCAAATTGGGTGTTTACTATTCCACCAGGACCATCTGTGATAGGGCCCTGTGGAGAAGAAAGGCTTTTTTAGGGGGGAGGGGGGGCTTCTCTATCAGGAACACAGCAGACCTACTTGATGAATAGAGAGCACCTCCAACACCTGGTCTGTTAAAGAAGGATGCTTCTCTTTCATGAGAAGCCTCACCATGGGAACTTGTTCTCATGAGGAATCTCCCTTACATAGTAACATAGTAGATGACAGCAGAAAAAGACCTGCACGGTCCATCCAGTCTGCCCAACAAGACAAACTCATATGTGTATACTTTACCTTGATTTGTACCTGCCTTATTCAGGGCACAGACCGTACAAGTCTGCCCAGCAGTACTTCCCGCCTTCCAACCACCAGACCCGCCTCCCATCACCGGCTTTGGCACAGACCGTATAAGTCTGCCCTCCACTATCCTCGCCTCCCAACCACCAACCCCTCTTCCCCCCACCTGCTCCGCCACCCAATTTCGGCTAAGCTTCTGTGGATCCGTTCCTTCTGCACAGGATTCCTTTATGCATATGCCACGCATATTTGAATTCCGTTTACCGTTTTCATCTCCCCCACCTCCCGCGGGAGGGCATTCCAAGCATCCACTACCCTCTCCGTGAAAAAATACTTCCTGACATCATTCCTGAGTCTGCCCCCCTTCAATCTCATTTCATGTCCTCTCGTTCTGCCGCCTTCCCATCTCCAGAAAAGATTTGTTTGCGGATTAACACCTTTCAAATATTTGAACGTCTGTATCATATCACCCCTGTTCCTCCTTTCCTCCAGGGTATACATGTTCAGGTCAGCAAGTCTCTCTTCATACGTCTTGGAACGCAAATCCCGTACCATTCTCATAGCTTTTCTTTGCACCGCTTCCATTTTTTTAACATCCTTTGCAAGGTACGGCCTCCAAAACTGAACACAATACTCCAGGTGGGGCCTCACCAACGACTTGTACAGGGGCATCAGCACTTCCTTTCTTCTGCTGATCACACCTCTCTCTATACAGCCTAGCAACCTTCTCGCTACGGCCACCGCCTTGTCACACTGTTTCGTCGCCTTCAGATCCTCGGATACTATCACACCAAGATCCCTCTCCCCCTCAGTACCTATCAGACTCTCACCGCCTAACACATAAGTCTCTCTTGGGTTTCTACTCCCTAAGTGCATCCCTAAGGGAAATATTTGTGATCATGCATGTAATCCCAATATAATATGGGAAATAAACATATAACTTTTTGTTCTATCTAAATCATATCAACATGATATCCCTTGGGACTTGGGGATGATTGTGTCTGATGACCTTAAAGTGGCCAAACAGATAGAAAAGGCGAAGGTCAAAGCCAGAAGAATACTTGGGTGCATAAGGAGAGGGATGACCAGCAGGAAAAAAGAGGTGGTAGTGCCCGTGTATATGTCTCTGCTGAAGCCCCATTTAGAGTACTGCGTGCAATTCTGGAGACCGCACCTACAGAAAGATATAAACAGGATGGAGTCGGTCCAAAGGGCAGCTACAAAATTGTAAGCGGTCTCCGTCATAAAACATATGGGGACAGGCTTATGATCCTCAACATGTATATGTTGGAAGAAAGGCGGGAGAGAGAGGATATGATAGAGATGTTTACATACCTCAGTGGCATCTGGTTTGGGCAATCTCCTCCCTCCCTTAGAAGGCTGGACCCATTATACTCCAGGACCACCCAAGTTTCCTCTCAGTAAGAGGCAGATAGCAGAGGGCTTTTATTTTCAAATAATGTGCCACAAGAGTACCTAGGCCGCTTGGGGCCACTAGTGTCCAGAGTGACTTGACCCTCCAGTTGTTCAGACATCTGAGGAGACTGCTGGCTCCACCAAGGAACCCTTATAAGCGGGTCTGGATCAAACAGGGCTCAAAATCTGCATGGGGTCCCCACACTCACTAAGGGGCAAAGGCAGTCTCCCCCCCCCCCCCAACTCCATAGGGCACTCCTACATGTCCTGATCCAGAGGGTATGGGAGCCCCTCATACTGGTGACAAGATGGGTGCTAGTCCTGCTGAAAGTGGTTCTTCACTCAGTTCGGTAGCTTGCAAGTCCAGAGGGCGGGAGCTTGTAGGCTGCCGCTTTGACAGCACCTGTGTCTCCAAACCAAGGCTATTCCATCACAGCGGGCACAGTAGAAACTGGCTGTGGTGCTTACACTCTAGCTCCCAAACCTCCCATACTGGTGACCTGCTGGCACTGAGGCCCCAAAGGAACCCTATGTAAGGTCCCCAGGATTCCCTTCCCCACCTGAGTTCACCAAAGCTTCTCTTCTCTTCTGCAGCTGTGTTGGCCCGCCTTGATATTCCTGTGCTCCCGATTCTGCTTTTTTTTTTTTTTAATTTAAAGAGTCAAAGGTGGCCAAGTTTATTATTTTTTTTTAATTGAGACAGTACTGGGGGGGGGGGGGGGGGGGGGAGGAGGCAGAGATCAGACATCAGAAAGGACCAAACTTACTCTACCAGCCGGGATCCTTAGGGACCACTGCTGGGTACTGGCCCCTCAGGAAGGCCTGTAGGCCATGTTCAGAGCCACAGAGGGCAATATCATTCCAAGTTCATGGGGGAAGGCTTGTGGACTGATCCCTAGGAGCAATAGCTATAGACTCAACCTCAGTGCCACAGCCTTCAGTCTGCAGCCTAGGAGTCAGGCCAGTACTGTTATCCTGTTGTACCAGTTTGACCTGCACCATCTGCTGGAGGCAGAGAAATACTGAAGTGTTCCAGGTTCCACCACTCCTCATAGTGGCAATATCACTTAATATTCAAATTCTCTGCCTCCTGTCTGATAATACAGGGTTACAACCCATTGGTCAGGTCTAGTTTAGCAGGATGATAATGCATGGGATTTGCGTTACAAGACGTATGAGGTGAGACTTGCTGACCTGAACATGTATACTCTGGAGGAAAGGAGAAACAGGGGTGATATGATACAGACATTCAAATATTTGAAAGGTATTAATCCGCAAACGAACCTTTTCCGGAGATGGGAAGGTGGTAAAATGAGAGGACATGAAATGAGATTGAAGGGGGGCAGACTCAAGAAAAATGTCAGGAAGTATTTTTTCACGGAGAGAGTAGTGGATGCTTGGAATGCCCTCCCGTGGGAGGTGGTGGAAATAAAAACGGTGACGGAATTCAAACATGCGTGGGATAAGCATAAAGGAATCCTGTGCCGAAGGAATGGATCCTCAGGAGCTTAGTCAAGATCGGGAGGCGGGGCTGGTGGTTGGGAGGCGGGGATAGGGCTGGGCAGACATACGGTCTGTGCCAGAACCGGTGGTGGGAAGCGGGACTGGTGGTTGGGAGGCGGGGATAGTGCTGGACAGACTTGTACGGTCTGTGCCAGAGCCGGTGGTTGGGAGGCAAGGCTGGTGGTGGGGAGGTGAGGATAGTGCTGGGCAGACTTATACGGTCTGTGCCTGTGCCAGAGCCGGTGGTTGGGAGGTGGGGCAGACTTATACGGTCTGTGCCCTGAAGAGCACAGGTACAAATCAAAGTAGGGTATACACAAAAAGCAGCAAATATGAGTTATCTTGTTGGGCAAACTGGATGGACCGTGCAGGTCTTTTTCTGCCGTCATCTACTATGTTACTATGTGTTGTTTATGCAAGAAAATCCTCAAATAGTTTGAAAATAAAAGTAGAACAGCACTGATAATAGAAGTGTCAGTGCCATGTGATGCAGTTTACATATTATATACAGATACATTTCTCTGTCCCTAGTGGGGTCACAATGGGAAAATTAGGTTCTTACCTTGGTAATTTTCTTTCCTTTAGTCATAGCAGATGAAGCCATTACGTATGGGTTATGTCCATCAACCAGCAGGGGAGATAGAGAGCACTCAAACTTTCTGCCCTCTTGGCCAGCTAGCTCCACTGCCTCTTCAGTATTTGAAGCTTCCAAAGCAGTATGGCAAACCGCAATGGGAATCACAAGAGCTTTCCTCACAGCGAACGATGGCCCATCACAAGGGCATGAACTCATAAAGGAGGGAATGCACATCCTCCTGGAGGGAATAAACTCATCCTCCTTATTGTATAAGTGGAGGGGAACACGCGCGCCTCCTGGAGGGAATCACACATCCTCCCAACACACTGGAGGGAATGAACTCATCCTCCTATTTATAGAACTGGAGGGGAACACACGCACCTCCTGGAGGGAATGAACACATCCTCCTAAATTTAAACTGAACATGAATCCTGAAGATTGTTTTCCAACTTTCTCCCAAGGAAGGAACTTCAGGAAATTAGAACAGAACCTGAAAAACAGATTCACAGCATACAGACAATCATACAGGGAGGGCTCATGGCTTCATCTGCTATGACTAAAGGAAAGAAAATTACCAAGGTAAGAACCTAATTTTCCCTTCCTTGTCATCAAGCAGATGAAGCCATTACGTATGGGATGTAACAAAGCAATCCCTAGATAGGGTGGGAACAAGCCACACCACGCGCTAGCACTTGTGCACCAAAACGCGCATCCCTCCTGGCAGCCACATCCAGCCTGTAATGTCGGGCAAAGGAGAGCTTAGAAGCCCATGTTGCTGCATTGCATATCTCTTGAAGAGAGAGTGCTCCAGTTTCAGCCCAAGAGGAAGAAATCGCTCTAGTAGAATGTGCCTTAAAGGCTACAGGCGGAACCCTGCCGGCCACCAGATAAGCTGAAAAGATAGTTTCTTTGAGCCAGTGGGCAATAGTGGCTTTAGACGCTGGAGACCCTCTGCGAGAACCGGATAGCAAAACAAACAGATGATCAGAAGTCCTGAAAGAGTTAGTAACTCGCAGATACTGCAGCAGAGTCCTGCGCACATCCAAAAGGTGCAGCTGCCGAAAAGATTCTGGAAACTCTTCCTCTGAAAAAGAGGGCAAGAAAATAGGCTGGTTTAAGTGAAAGGCTGAAACCACCTTAGGCATAAAGGAAGGCACAGTCCGAACCGTGACTCCGGACTCTGAAAATTGCAGAAATGGGTCTCTACAGGACAGCGCCTGGAGCTCTGACACCCGTCTCGCCGAGGTAATGGCCACCAGAAAAACGGCCTTCAGTGTCAAGTCTTTCTCCGATGCTCGCTGAAGCGGCTCAAAAGGAGATGCCTGCAGGGTTTTCAAAACTAGCCCCAGGTTCCAAGCTGGACAGGGTGCTCGCACTGGAGGTCGGAGCCGAAGCACCCCTCTAAGAAACCGTGCCACATCTGGGTGAGCAGCCAAAGACACGCCTTCCACCTTACCACGAAGGGAGGCCAACGCTGCCACCTGCACCCGCAGGGAATTATAGGCCAAGCCTTTTTGTACACCTTCCTGCAAAAAGTCCAGAATCGGCGAGACAGGAGCCCGCATTGGAACAATGGCTCTGGAAGCACACCAAGACTCAAACAGGCACCAAATCCTGGCATAAGCCACGGAAGTGGACCGCTTGCGGGCTTGCAGGAGAGTGGAAATAACTTTATTGGAATAACCTTTATCCCTCAATTGCGCCCTCTCAATAGCCATGCCGTAAGAACAAAGCGGCCGGCGTCCTCCATGGCTACCGGTCCCTGAGTCAACAGGTTTGGTACCAGAGGTAACGACAGAGGAGCCTCCAGGAGCATCTGTCGGAGGTCTGCATACCAAGGTCTCCTTGGCCAATCCGGGGCGATGAGGACCACTTCTCCTGGGTGCAGCTGAATCCGCAAGAGCAGGCGCCCTATCAAGGGCCATGGGGGAAACACATAAAGTAGACCCGGAGGCCAGGGTTGAGCCAAGGCATCCAACCCCGCCGAGCGAGGATCTCTCCGTCTGCTGAAGAAGCACGGGACTTTGGTATTGGCACTTGTCGCCATTAGATCCATCACGGGCTTGCCCCATTTGGCACAGATCTGCAGGAATACTTCGTCTGCCAGATTCCATTCTGCTGGATCGATCTGATGCCTGCTCAGATAATCGGCCTGCACATTGCTCTGACCTGCAATATGAACTGCCGACAGACACTGAAGATGCAGCTCGGCCCAGTGGCAAATCAGTTCGGCCTGCGCGGCTAGTGCTCTGCACCTTGTTCCGCCTTGTCGATTTATATAGGCCACCGTTGTCGTGTTGTCCGACATCACTCTGACAGCCAATCCTTCCAGGGTCACTTGAAAGGCCAGAAGCACCTGAAACACCGCTTTCAACTCTAGGCGGTTGATGGACCACTCCGACTCCTCGGGTGTCCATAGACCCTGGGCATGCTTCCCCTTGCAGTGTGCGCCCCAGCCCTTCAGGCTGGCATCTGTTACCACTAGGCACCAAACGGGGAGCGTCAGCGGCATTCCTCGCCGCAGCATGCTGTCCGAGAGCCACCACTCCATGCTGAGACGGGCCGCAGGGAGCCAAGTAAGTCTGCATTGGTAATCCTGAGAAATAGGAGACCATCTCCGGAGTAGGGAATACTGTAGAGGTCTCAGGTGCGCTCTCGCCCAGGGTACCACTTCCATCGTGGCTGTCATCGATCCCAGCAGCTGGACAATGTCCCAAGCTCGCGGGCGGGGCATCCTCAGAAGCAGACGGACCTGATTCTGAAGCCTGCACCGCCTTAGCTCGGGTAGGAACACATAGCCCGAAACTGTGTCGAACCTGGCCCCCAAAAACTCTAGAGATTGTGAAGGGGACAGGTGACTTTTGGCCATATTGACGACCCAGCCTAGAGATTGCAGTACTGAGACCACCCTGGCTGTAGCTTGTAAGCTCTCTGTTGCAGAGTCTGCTCTGATGAGCCAGTCGTCTAGGTACGGGTGAACCCTGATACCTTCTCGCCTGAGAAAAGCAGCTACTACCACCATTACCTTCGAAAAGGTTCGGGGAGCTGTGGCGAGGCCAAAAGGCAAGGCCCTGAACTGGAAATGTTTTCCCAACACCGCAAACCTCAGAAACTTCTGGTGCGGGGGCCAAATCGGTATGTGCAAGTAAGCTTCTTTCAGGTCTAGAGACGTGAGAAACTCTCCTGGCTGAACCGCCGCAATGACGGAGCACAGGAATTCCATGTGGAAATGCCGCACTCTCAGGGACTTGTTCACTTCTTTTAAGTCCAGAATAGGGCGAAAGGACCCACCTTTTCGCGGCACCACAAAGTAGATGGAGTATCGGCCGCAGCCTTGCTCGGCGGGAGGCACCGGGGTCACTGCCCCTAACTGAATCAGACCTTGTAAAGTCTCCTCCACCGCCGCCCGTTTGACGGCAGAACCGCATCGGGACTCCACAAACACATCTCTTACTGGAGCGTTGAATTCTATTCTGTATCCATCTCTGATCAGGTCCAGAACCCACTGATCTGAGGAAATCTTGGCCCACTCCTCGACAAAGAGGGAAAACCGTCCTCCGATGACAGGCATCGAGGAGAGGGCCGGTGCACCATCATTGAGAGGGTCGCCCCTGAACTCCTGGTCTTGAGCCACCGGCTGCGGAACGCTTGTCCAAGCGAAAGGAGTTCCTCTGCTGACCACGGGCACGTGAAGTGAACCCAGCAGAACGCCTCGGGCGGTACCTTCTAGCTTCACGGAAGCGAGGTCTGTACGAGGAGTGGACCGCCTGGCCCTTAGAGGAAGGCCTCTGCCTATCTTCGGGCAAGCGCTGGGGTTTTGGATCACCCAGGCCTTTCACAATTTTCTCTAACTCCTCACCAAATAGGAGAAGTCCTTGAAAAGGCAACTTCACCAACCTTTGCTTAGAGGCCATGTCCGCTGCCCAGTGTCGTAGCCACAGACGACGGCGAGCCGCCACTGCTACTGCCATTTGTTTAGCCGAAGCTCTGACAAGGTCATAAAGGGCATCAGCCAGAAAGGACAAGCCACATCCAAGAAGAGCTCCGCTCCATCTCCGGGCTGAGCCACTGCCTGTTGCAGCCAAGCTAGGCAGGCTCTCACAGCATAACAGCTGCATGCAGACGCCCGAACAGTGAGACCTGCAATTTCAAAGGACCGTTTCAACGCTGTTCCCAGCCTACGGTCTTGAACGTCCTTCAGGGCAACACCTCCTTCAACAGGGAGGGTAGTTCTCTTTGTCACCGCAGTGACTAGGGCATCCACTGTAGGCATTTGAAAACGAGCCATATGTCCCTCACGCAGAGGGTATAACTGCCCCATAGCCCTGGAAACTCTCAAAGGTCCCTCGGGGTCAGCCCACTGAGCCGAAACAAGCTCTAGGATGGAGTCATGCAAAGGGAAGGCCCGAGCAGCTTTCTTGGTACTAGCCATCCTGGGATTACCCGAGGAGGCCATGCCACTGTCAGGATCTTCAATCGAGAGGGCCTGCAAGGTATCTGAAATAAGCGCTGGCAGCTCATCATGGTGGAAAATCCTCACCGCGGAGGGATCATCCAGATCCTGTGGTAAATCCGCACCTGACTCTGGTTCCTCAGACCAAGAACGTCTGTCAGAGTTCTCCCCGACCACGGGGGGGGGGGAAAAGGTGCACCACAATCTGAAGGGGAATTAACCCTTCTGCGCTTATCTTTAGGCCAAGCATCCGGGAAAAAAGCCTCACTGGGCAGTCCCAGGCCAGAATCCATCGGGGGGGGCAATCAGAGGAGCCTCAGGCGACCCTTGAGGAAGGGCTCTTTTCATCATGTATGCTTTATGCAGCAAAAGCACAAAATCCGGGGAGAAAATCTCACCCTGGGCACCCAAATCCTGTCCGGTGCTAGCCACTCCTGAAATAACCTCATCTCGAGGTGCCCCACCCGGCTCAGGTCTCTCCGTGTCCATGGAGGCCGTGCCATGCGGTGTAAGCAAAATGGCGCCCGCTGCCAGCTCAGAGCGGGAAGAAACGTCGCTCGCCATGATCGGGCCGACTCCTACGCCAATACAGCACGATTTACAGAGCCCTGCTGCTGATTTGCGCTTGTCACAAGTGGAACAGCGCTTTACATTGTCCGCAGCCATCGCCGAAAACGGCGGTAAAATCCAAAATGGCGGTTCGCGCCAAAATTGCCCCGATCGCGGGCCCACCCCGGAGGAGTTGGAAAACACTCTTACCTCAAAGGATCTAGTGTACAACTACGATCCTGCTGAAAATCAGGTCAAAAACCTCTGTTCCAGCGTCTCTGCGTTTAAAAACGCGACGCGACTTTTTTTTTTTTTTTAAGCTGTGAGGAAAGCAGAGGTATTGAAGACTCCGGAGGCTCAGATGAGTGGGAAAGGCAGGGAAAGGGCGAACCTATATGCCTGCATCCACTGTTGGTGGGTAAGGACAGGGAAAGCAAGGCAATATGTCCACATCCACAGAGGTATGGGTAAGGCAGGGAAAGGGCTAACCTATGTGCCTTTAAAGTGAAGCTGCTATAGCCTCCAACACCCCGGTTAACAACTGGCAAGCCAGGAACCACTTCCCGGCAGATTTTTCTGGAGCTCGAACAAGCTGCAGCCACCCTGCTAAGGGAGATAGAGAATACTGAAGAGGCAGTGGAGCTAGCTGGCCAAGAGGGCACTGTGAAAGTTTGAGTGCTCTCTGTCTCCCCTGCTGGTTGATGGACATAACCCATACGTAATGGCTTCATCTGCTTGATGACAAGGAACTAAATTTTTGTACCTGGGACAACAGAGGGTTCCCCCCGTGTTCTCAGCCTACTGAATTAACCATCTGATAAACCCTTCACTCCACTATATATTGTAAGGAGAGAAGATACGCAAAGATTCATGAAAAAAAAAGTTCTGTATGAAGAATGGATCAATCAATCAACCAGTTACAGGAAACTTTTAGTTGTCATTGCTGGTCAAGGTGCTGCCACACCACATGTTAAACAAAGGATTCACATACTTTCTCACACAAGACAGATTCAGAAATAAAAGTTTCAGGATCTAATCATGTTAAGTACAAGTTGTGCTAACACACAGACCATCTGAAAAAGTTGTTTTTTAAAAATCAACTCCTCTCTCATTCCAGACACACACTTGTACTTTACTCTCATCAGGCAGGATTTCGACAGCACCATAGCACAGAAACTATAATTGCCTCTCTCAAAGGCGCAGCCATACTAGGTCAGACCAACAGTCCAGTCCATCTAGCTCAGTATCCTGTTTCAAACAGTGGCTCATCCAGGTCAGAAGTACCTGGCAGAAACCCAATTAGTAGCAACATTCTACACTACCAATCCCAGGGCAAGTAGTGGCTTTCCCCACATTGCAATATTTACAGAATTTTTTGAGGGGGTAAGCAAACATGTGGACAATGGGGAGCCGGTTGATATTGTATATCTGGATTTTCAGAAGGCGTTTGACAAAGTGCCGCACGAAAGACTCCTGAAGAAATTGCAGAGTCATGGAATCGGAGGTAGGGTATTATTATGGATTAAGAACTGGTTGAAAGATAGGAAGCAGAGAGTAGGATTGCGTGGCCAGTATTCTCAGTGGAGGAGGGTAGTTAGTGGGGTCCCGCAGGGGTCTGTGCTGGGTCCGTTGCTTTTTAATGTATTTATAAATGACCTAGAGATGGGAATAACTAGTGAGGTAATTAAATTCGCCGATGACACAAAATTATTCAGGGTCGTCAAGTCGCAGGAGGAATGTGAACGATTACAGGAGGACCTTGCGAGACTGGGAGAATGGGCGTGCAAGTGGCAGATGAAGTTCAATGTTGACAAGTGCAAAGTGATGCATGTGGGTAAGAGGAACCCGAATTATAGCTACGTCTTGCAAGGTTCCGCGTTAGGAGTTACGGATCAAGAAAGGGATCTGGGTGTCGTCGTCGATGATACGCTGAAACCTTCTGCTCAGTGTGCTGCTGCGGCTAGGAAAGCGAATGGAATGTTGGGTGTTATTAAGAAGGGTATGGAGTCCAGGTGTGCGGATGTTATAATGCCGTTGTATCGCTCCATGGTGCGACCGCACCTGGAGTATTGTGTTCAGTACTGGTCTCCGTATCTCAAAAAAGATATAGTAGAATTGGAAAAGGTACAGCGAAGGGCGACGAAAATGATAGTGGGGATGGGACGACTTTCCTATGAAGAGAGGCTGAGAAGGCTAGGGCTTTTCAGCTTGGAGAAGAGACGGCTGAGGGGAGATATGATAGAAGTGTATAAAATAATGAGTGGAATGGATCGGGTGGATGTGAAGCGACTGTTCACGCTATCCAAAAATACTAGGACTAGAGGGCATGAGTTGAAGCTACAGTGTGGTAAATTTAAAACGAATCGGAGAAAATTCTTCTTCACCCAACGTGTAATTAGACTCTGGAATTCATTGCCGGAGAACGTGGTACGGGCGGTTAGCTTGACGGAGTTTAAAAAGGGGTTAGATAGATTCCTAAAGGACAAGTCCATAGACCGCTATTAAATGGACTGGAAAAATTCCTCATTTTTAGGTATAACTTGTCTGGAATGTTTTTACGTTTGGGGAGCGTGCCAGGTGCCCTTGACCTGGATTGGCCACTGTCGGTGACAGGATGCTGGGCTAGATGGACCTTTGGTCTTTCCCAGTATGGCACTACTTATGTACTTATGTACTTATGTACTCCTTTCCTTTAGGATCAACACTGCAGGTAAAATCATGCACTGGGAAGGAAAAGCTAGGAAAGGCCTAAAGTCTCCTGCTGATAATCCAGACTGCAATCCACATTAGAAAGCAATGAAATACATCCAGACACTATTTTAATATTTATGTGTTCTAAAAACAGGTAACCCATCCTTTGTACTGTATGTCCCACTTCTCTCAATACGCCAACTTTTTGAAGTTTACTATTTTACAGAAAAAAAATGATCCTGCTTATATTTTTACTGATAAATGGCTGGAGCAATTTTCGGTCCTCAGGCAGACTGGGCAGGAGCATCTCAGCAATGATCTGCTAAAGCAGGCTTGCAGCAGCAGCCCCATGGTTATATTTGTTTGTGGGAACAAAAGTTACACTGAGTGAAAGAACTGGAGAAGCCACTCAACAAGAGATTAGCACTATTTGGGAGAGGAAAAGAAAGGAAAGATGTGAGGGGAAAAATAACCCCCACTGGTGTTAAGGCCAGTTAGTGCAGGAAACAGAAATGGCTGCAAATTGTATTTAAATGTAAGCAAATGGAGGTTAATGAGGTCATCTGCTATGCCCGCTCCATGCTCAGAGAACGGAATACAAGCCCTGCTCTTACCACTAGCTCGGAATGGCATTGGGGGTTTGAAGAAAGGATTTCTTTTGATTTTCAGTTCAAACTCTGCTGTTTTGTTTTTATTTGAAAAAAAATAACTTTATTGAAAAGATAAAGAAAGTACAAAATTAAGCAGAAAAAGTAAACCTTGATAAGAAAAGCATCATACTGTAAAATTCCCCCTCGATCCCACCTCCCCCCTTCGTAATGAGAGCTCTTTAGAATCTCCCTTCTGGATCTGTAGTAGCTTTACACAGTCCTCTATAATACAAGGAAGGAGAACATCTCACTCAGCAGGCTTCCAAATAGCCTTCACTCTTTATTACTAGATCTCCAAGTCCAATTATCCCAAATTCTACGGAATGTTGTAATTTGCCCATTATTGAGGGCCATCAGTTCCGACAAAACCTGTCAGCTTTGATTTCTTTTGGAAGTGGAAGAAAGCCCATGTAAGCTGGTAAGTGCCTACGGAGAAAGAAACGTGTGCGAGACTGATCAAACCCGAACGTGAAAGCACACATTGGTGCTTATTTTCTGTGCTTAAATATAAGCTTTCCAAGTTAAAAAAAAACCCCACCACAACTGAAAAATATATTTAAAGGCGCAGAACAGCAGAGCCGATGTGTGCTTCACTTTTGGGTTTGCCTGGCACATGAACACAAGACCTACAATTACCGAGAAACTCTTCCGTGGATGCGCCAAGCACGTCCCCCCCTTGCTTTCGCTTTTACAGCACACATATAATTTGAATATCACTTCCTTTCAGCATTGGTGAATTAGTTTTCTGTGCTGTTCCGGCAGTATGAGGTGTGTGCTGTTGACTTTAGCATGGGAGCTCTGAGCATCAGCCCCCTGAGGTCTATGCATGCAAGCTCTCTGGTGAAGCATGGATGGAGGAGGATAAACAAAAAGCAAGGACTTTCCTGAAGTCTTATCATTAATCCAAACGTCATGACCCTGGAGAGCAACCTGACTGCTTCTAATCTCAGGGGAGGGAACCTTAATTAGACAAGTGTAAAAAAGAGCGAAGGTAAGTGGGTCCCCAAATCCCTTTACCCTTTGCTCTTTCTTCAGTATTCTCAGCTAACTGCTCTTTAGTCTTCCACAACCAGGTACCAAACAGAGAAATCTAGAGCAGAAAAAGGACCACCAGGATCATCAATATTATAGAACATACTTAATCTTCCCTCAAACAAATCCCACACAGACATCTCAGGACTGATTCAAACAGTAAATTGATCAAAAACTCCATCAGCTGGGATGTTATCTCACTATCAATTTTTTCATGCAAGTCACAAAGAGACATTCCTCTTTTTTTTGATTCTTGGAAATAAGCGATCTGAAAAAATAAAATGTATTGCAACACCCTTTATTTTGGACTAGCTTAATACATTTCATGACTAGCTTCCTAGAGCTATGTGCCTTACTACTGAAATTGTTTTGTCAAATTTATCAGTAGACATCATATGAAAAATGCCAGTACAAACAAAGATGTCACGCCTGTGGAACAGCACATTACAAAACCAGAACACTGTATGGTAAGGATCCTGAAAGGGAACTTTAAAACAATACAGGAATGTAAGACCTTTGAAGTCAAAATGATTAAATATTTTGACAACCACCAGACAGGACTTAACAAAGATCTGGGTTTTCTAGCCCATTACAAAGCATAAAATTGTATTGCTTTCTAAATTGTATTGCTCTCCTGTCTCTCACCTATCCACCCCCATCCTGTTAGACTGTCACTGAAATGCTTTGATGTTTCACTCATCCCCTGTCTCCATGCATATAGACGGTCACTGAAATGCTTTGATGTTTCGCTCATATATACTGTCAACTACCAACATTTGCTTGTTTCTGATCTGACGAAGAAGGGCAACCTTTGAAAGCTAATCAAGAAATGTATTATGTCCAATAAAAAAGGTATCTTATTTTCTTTTCCATGTTTTATTTTGTTTTATATTTCTATTGATTATCAGTAGATAAAGTAGTATGGTTACCATATTAGTTCAAATTAAAAAGGAGAAATTAGATTTTACCTGCTAATTTGCTTTCCTTTAGTCCCTCCGGACCGGCCTAGGATTGAACTGATAGGTTGTGCACTCCTTCCAGCAAGTGGAGACTGAGAACGTCTGACTCTAGAGAGCCAATAGGAGCCCTGGCCATGCGATCCAAGACTCACTATTTGACTAACAAAGCAAGAAAGGAAAGAAAGAACTACCTTCTGTGCACCCCGGAAACTAAGCAGCCACAAAGCACCCTTAAAACGTGCTGGAAAAGGCACGGCAAGGCCGTATCCCAGATGCTCACACACAACTCACCTCTGAGAAGTGGTTATGAAGGAGTGGAACGCCGGTACTACCTGAATACTACTGAGCAACAGGACAACCTCATGTTTTGTGCCTACTGATGGACTTTTACTTATGCACTCTACCTCTGCTTTTGGCTGTTTGGCCACACCTTATTACTGCACTGGACATTTGTGCCTTATCCAGTTTTACTGTTTACTAACAAGACAAGTTTGCTGTTTACTAATGTACAGACAGAATGCAGGGCTATTAGATATATAGCTTGTAACAGTAGTTTGCAAGGCCTATACAAGACCAGCTTGCACGTAGCAACGCCATCTGAATAGGCGACCTTGGAGGGTGCTGACACCCCCCTGCATTCCTGAGCCGCACCTTATCTCCTGTGCTAGAAAGGAGCATTGTGTGTACAGAATAAGCTGCTAAGTTTCGTTTTTCTTGCCAGTATCATTTCAGTGTTATGACGTGTGTACGTACTGGGACTACAATTTTGTACTGTAAGAACTACAAATGTTTACTGCGCATGACAGGTATGACGTGTAAGGGGCCAAATGCGCAGGCCCAGTAGGGAAGTATAAATGTAAGCGTCAGATGATTTATGACACACAGTGTCCCGAGGCTACTCGGTGCTGTTCACTTGCTAGCAATAAAGTTGCCTTGTTTGGAACCAAAATTTGCCTTTCGTCTCCTGATTTCCCACCTGTTTCATTGGCGACCCAGATGGGACAGAAGTAGAAAGGGGAATCGGATTATATTCTTCCCCTCCCCCACTGCGGTCGGATCGGGTCATCGACCCCCACCTGAGAAGGTGGTGAGTGGCCACCGCTGATTTCAGCGTCCATCTCCCGGAGGAGGGCCGATCCACTCCGCCTGACTGTAGAGGGGGCTGTGTGGTTCCGACAAGGCACCTTTTTCCATTTCAGAGAGAAGCGTACGACGGCGCAGCCTGCGACCCCGGCGGACAGGCGAGTATACTCTACGTAGTGACCGGCCCAGTAAGGACCGAAGAAGAGGCGTGATCACCCTCTTTTAGCCAGTGACTAATACGGACTATTGGTATCCGACTAGGTCCCGAAACTCACTAGGCTCCGACGACGAAACCGAGCGGCGAACGGGAGGGTTTCTTGTGGCGTATGAAAGTGTGTGAATGGGCTTGCAGTTCCAGGCCGGGCGACCGCGTCCTGGTCAGGCCGAGTGTTGACCCTTCTGTGTCTGGTGGAACGAGACCCCTTACTCCTCCACCTCCCCTTTCCCCCTTTTGTCCGTCACCTGTCCTTTGGCACTCAGGTTAGGATGGGCGGGGGTGGGTCCTCACCGTTAGATTTAATGACGGAACACTTTAGCGAAGTGTTCGACCTAGATAAATGTAGCAGGGCCGGGATGATACAGAGATGTCAATTTATGTGGCCCGGGCTAGGAATTGCTGGATGGCCCCCGGAAGGGTCATTCGAGTATGAAAAAGTGGCGGCGGTCATGAATATTGTTATAATTGAGGGAAACCCAGGCTGTCCCGAGGACATTCCATACATAGAAGCGTGGTTGGATGTAGTCCGGGATCCGCCGGCTTGGGCCCAACGGAAGGTAGAAAAGGCCGCCCTTATGTTGGTAAAGCAGAGAAAAGGCCGGAAAACCAAACTTAGAACCCTGCCGACCCATGCCTTCGCTCTCCAAAGCTCGGCAACCGCTGCCGTCCCGAAGGCCGCAGGGACCGCCCCCATACGGCCTACCGCCCCTAGCACTGAAGCCACTGAGACCACGCCCCCTGCTACCAGAGTCAAGGCAGGAACTACGCCCAGTACCACCAACACACTTTCTAGAAAAAAACCCCCAAAGAAAACCGCAGGGAAAGTTCAGGGTTCGGCCGAGAAGAAGCCTCCAAAAGCCCCGATACTTGCTACGGCGGAGGCATACGAAGACGACATTGCGCCGCCGCCCTATGCTCCTATGTACCCTGACCTTACGGGCCTAGCAGAAGGCCCCGCTGACGCCGAGACTTCCGGGTCAGAGTCGGATGCCGGGGAGACGTCCCGCCCAGCCTCACCTGAGTCACCTGGCCTCGCAACCACACGGAAGAGTAAACGGGTTGTGAAGAACATTACTCGGTTCCCCCAATCGAGTCCGCAACAGGCCCAGGCCCTTCCGTCCAACCGAAAAGGGGGAACCTCCCACTTATTCCCAGTTCGACAGTCCACCACCTATACCCCTAACCCGGCGGAAGGGGGGGGCCAGCCCATCGAATCAACAGTTTATAGCCACGTTCCCTTCTCAAGTGCCGATTTGTATAACTGGAAATTCCATGGGCCGTCCTACGACCAGAAACCCGAGCAGCTGATAGAGCTGGTGGAAGGCATTATATACAGCTATAATCCAACTTGGGCAGACCTTAGGCAGTTGAGCGCCCACATCCTGACCTCTGAAGAACGCCGCCTTTTACAACAAAATATGGAGCAAGCCATCCGGGATGCGAATCCGGCCCATGCCAATTTACAGAACCTAATAGAAACGGAGGCGCCCATCGCTGCCCCTACGTGGGACTACCGAACCGCCGAAGGCCAAACCTTTATCCGCCGATACCAGCAGGCGTACCTGGCCGCCTTAAAGAAGGGGAAGCAGAAGGTTACCAACATGGGAAAAATCCACAGTGTAGTCCAACAAAAGGACGAGAGTCCAGGGGACTTCCTTGAACGACTTATGGAAGCATTCAGAAGGCACAGCCCGATAAATCCCGAAGACCCTAAGAACCTCCCAACCGTGGTTATGAGTTTTGTTAGCCAGTCAGCACCGGATATACGAAGAAAGCTACAGAGAACGGAGGGGTTCGAAGGGATGAGCCTAAGCCAACTGAAAGCTATAGCTGATCGCGTATTCGGATATCGCGACCAGGAGGAGAAGGTGGAGGCCCGGAAGGAATCGACCAGACGGATGCGGGAGAAGGCAGATGTGTTGGCCACGGTGCTGGAAGAACGAATGAGGTCTAGACCAAAGGGGAGGGGCAGGAGAACAAGAGGAACGCGGTCCCCCATAGGGCGTAACCAGTGTGCAAATTGCCGACAAGAAGGACACTGGTGGGCTGATTGTCCAGAGGAGATACGGGACAACCCGAGAGAAGAGGAATCATGGGACCGGCAGAGAGAGGAGGAGACCGGCGACCGCACGGGGGCCCCTAGGCGAGGCCGTGGAAGGGGCCGAAGAGAGAGAGGACGGGATGACCGGAGGGAATGGCAGATGGCTGTGGACGCTACCCGAGACAGCACAGCATGAAGAAACCGGGAGGGCAGAGTCCCCACTGACCCTCTGGTGGAAATTCGGGTGGGGACAGAATCTATGAAGGCCTTACTAGACACGGGGGCCCAGCGATCTGTTATCACCACTGCCATAGCCCCAGCCACGAAAGAAACTATACCAATTGTGGGAGCCTCCGGGAAATCCCTTGCGGCCCCCCTCCTCAAAGAGCGCCAAGTCCAGATCGGAGGGACGATGGTGTCCCATCAGTTCATACACATCCCTGGATGCCCGGTCCCCTTGATTGGTCGAGACCTACTCTGTAAGCTCCAGGCCACCTTGAAGTTCAAGACTACGGGTGAAGTGGAAGCTCGCTTTGAAGACCGACCTCAACTACCAACATTTGCTTGTTTCTGATCTGACGAAGAAGGGCAACCTTTGAAAGCTAATCAAGAAATGTATTATGTCCAATAAAAAAGGTATCTTATTTTCTTTTCCATGTTTTATTTTGTTTTATATTTCTATTGATTATCAGTAGATAAAGTAGTATGGTTACCATATTAGTTCAAATTAAAAAGGAGAAATTAGATTTTACCTGCTAATTTGCTTTCCTTTAGTCCCTCCGGACCGGCCTAGGATTGAACTGATAGGTTGTGCACTCCTTCCAGCAAGTGGAGACTGAGAACGTCTGACTCTAGAGAGCCAATAGGAGCCCTGGCCATGCGATCCAAGACTCACTATTTGACTAACAAAGCAAGAAAGGAAAGAAAGAACTACCTTCTGTGCACCCCGGAAACTAAGCAGCCACAAAGCACCCTTAAAACGTGCTGGAAAAGGCACGGCAAGGCCGTATCCCAGATGCTCACACACAACTCACCTCTGAGAAGTGGTTAGGCATTCAGGAACACTCCACAAAGAGTGATCCGATTCATTTTCTTTTTTTTTTTTTTAAACTGTGAATCCGCAAAGCAGCTCCATCCTAGAACTCCTAAGCAGAGTAAGGATCACAAACTGTTCTCTGGAACTATACACAAGAAACAACTATCCAAAGAATACGGGCAGGACCTGGGCCGGTCTGGAGGGACTAAAAGAAAGCAAATTAGCAGGTAAGATCTAATTTCTCCTTCCTTAGCGTCCCTCCAGACCGGCCCAGGATTGGACTGATGGGAAGTAACAAAGCAGTAGCCTTATGGGTTCTCACAGCAACCCAGCTGTGAGAATCTGAGTTGCAAAGACCGCCTCCTGCCGATACTGCACGTCCAGTCTGTAGTGCTTGGAAAAGGAATGCAGGGAGGCACAAGTAGCTGCCTTACAAATGTCCGCAGGCGGCACCAAAAATTGCTCCACCCACAAAGCTGCCTGTCCCCGAGTGGGATGAGTCTTGACATCTTTTAGGACCAATCTACTGGCAAGAAGGTATGCAGAAACTATCATCTCCTTGAGCCACCTAGAAATACTAGGCTTAGAAGCTGTCAAGTCCTTATGCGAACCGCCCAGGAGCACAAACAGGCGGTCCGTGCGTTGGAAATCGTCAGTAACCTTAAGACAGCACTTAAGGACTCTCTTAATATCCAAAGTGCGCAATTTTCTCTGAGCCTCCGTGCCCGAGGAAGACCCGAGGACTGGCAGGAAGACCAATTGGGAAAGATGAAAACACGAAACCGCCTTAGACAAGAATGACGGCACCAGACGCAAAACCACTTGCTCCTTGGAAATTTCTAAAAATGGAGTCTGGCAGGAAAAGGCTTGGAGCTCCAAGATTTTCCTAGCTGAAGCAATGGCCACCAAAAACACGGTCTTGAGAGTCAAATCCTTAAGGGAACAGGAAGACAACGGTTCAAAGGGAGGTCCCGTCACAGCGGAAAGCACCAAGTTGAGATCCCAAGCCGAAAAGACTGTTCTAACTGGCGGACAGACCCCCTTCAAGAAACACGATACGTCTGATGGCTAGCCAGCGACTTACCCTGCACCTGACCTTGAAAGCAGGACAGCGCCACAACCTGCACCTTAAGGGAAGAGAGAGCCAAGTCTTTATCAGAACCAAGCTGTAAAAAATCCAACATCTCCGACATCGAAGCCCACAGTGGAGAAATACCACGGTCTACACACCACGACTCAAAAATACGCCAAGTACAAACATAGCTCAGAGATGTAGACCGGCGACGTGACCTGAGCATGGTAGAAATCACTGGGGCAGAATAGCCTCTCTTCCTTAAGCGAGCTCGTTCAAGAGCCAAGCCGTAAGACAAAATTGAGCTGGGTATGGATGGGTCTGGATGAGGATCTCAAGGCAGTCAATGGAGCCCTCAAAGTCACCAGAGTTTCGAATGGAGACACTTTGGTTAGTTATTGTCGCCGTTCGCTCTGGGGACTTTCTAATGGCTTTGGCTCAGGGGAGTTTCTAACCACTTTGGATCTGAAGGAAGCTTATCTGCACATTCCTATCCAGCCTGTTCACCAGAAGTTCCTGTGCTTTGCGATTCTGGGTCAGCACTTCCAGTTTCGGGCACTTCTGTTTGGTCTGGCTACCGCTTCTCGCACATTCACCAAGATCATGGTAGTAAGAAGGAGGTATCTCAGTCCATCCGTACTTGGCCGACTGGCTCATCTGAGCGAAATCTTATCAGGAGAGTTTGCAGGTCACGGACCAGGTAGTACGGTTCTTGCAGTCCCTAGGCTGGGTGGTCAACTCAGTCAAGATCGTCTGGTGCCTTCACAATCCATAGTGTCCCCCGAACTGCGCCCACTTTGAGGCGAGAATGACAGGGAGACTCCAGAAAGCAGCCTGGCAAATTCTAAGGGTACCTGTCTCGAATAACCTCCAAGACCCACTGGTCGGTAGTGATATGGACCCACCTCTGAAAGAATTGTGACACTCAAGCTCCCACAGAAATCAGAGGAGAGGCCCACACACCTTCACTGGGAAAGATGGGAAGGGGTCTGGAAAGAGGCACCCGAGTCACGACCTCCCCTGCAGGAGCCTCGAAAGGACTGAGTTCTTTGGAAAACCCTGGATTTATGAGCCTGAGCTCCCCGGCCAGGGCAAAACCTAAGGAAATCCCTCATGTGACCCTAGTCAAACAGAGAACACAGACTAGCCAAATGGAGTCTATCTTCCGTGAGTCGAGGGACCTTCGTATCCCACAAGCTACGCACCAGCTTATCCAAATCTTCCCCAAATAAAAGGGAACCCATGAAAGGAAACTTACTCAACTTAGATTTGGAGGCAGCATCCGCCGACCAACCTCGCAACCACAGGGAGCAGCGACCCCCAAAGCCAAGAACTTGGAAGACACTCTCAGCAAATCATACAAGGCATCTGCCAGAAAAGTGGAGCCCATCTCAATCTTGGCTACCACGGCACTGATAGAAAACAGATCATCCAAAGACCTATCCAAGACCCTTTCCGCCCAGCGGAAGCAGGCCCTGGCTACCAAGGAGCTGCAGATGGCTGCTTGAACCACCAGAGAGCCCAGAGAGGAGACATCAAAGCTGTCCTTAAGGCGCATCCAACCTCCTGTCTTGGACATCCCAAAGGGCTGTTCCACCGTCCACTGGGACACTACAGGCGGGTTACTATTTTCACCCGCCTGTAGTTTTCAACCCCTCCTCCTACCGCAATCTCACTGCTTCTCATCCTTTGAAGTTCACGCCATCCGTCTATTCTACCCGCTGCCACTCAGAGTTGCAGTCATTTACCGCCCCCCTGATAAATCCCTCCCCTCCTTCCTTACCGATTTCGATGCTTGGCTCTCCGTTTTTCTTGAACCCTCATCTCCGTCCCTCATTCTTGGCGACTTTAACATACACGTTGACGACCAGACTCTTACGCTTCTCAGTTCCTCACTCGGACATCCTCCTTCAACCTCCAGCTGAGCTCCATCACCCCCACTCACCGAACTGGCCATTGTCTTGACCTCATCCTCTCCTCTACCTGCTCACCCTCCAATTTGTGCGCCTCAGATCTTCCTCTCTCAGATCATCACCTGATCACCTTCACACTTCATCACCCTCCCCCTCAGCCCCGCCCTACACTAACCACTACTTTCAGGAATCTCCAGGCCGTTGACCCTCCCACTTTATCCTCTAGTATCTTTAATTTCCTCCCCTCCATCATGTCCTCCGAGTCTGTCGATAAAACTGTCTCTGCTTACAATGCCACTCTCTCATCTGCTCTGGATACCCTTGCACCATCCATCTCCTGTCCCACAAGGCGAACTAATCCCCAGCCCTGCTAAGCCCCTGCATCCGATACCTTCTCTCCTGCGCCCAATCTGCTGAACGCCTCTGGAGGAAATCTCGCACCCATTCAGACTTCATTCATTACTAATTCATGCTATCCTCCTTCCAGTCCTCCCTATTCCTTGCCAAACAGGACTATTACACCCAACTAACTAATTCCCTCAGCTCCAACCCTCGTCGTCTCTTCGCCACCCTTAACTCCCTCCTCAAAATGCCCTCTGCTCCCAACCCCCCTCACTCTCTCCTCAATCACTGGCTGACTACTTCCGCGATAAGGTACAGAAGATCAACCTCTAATATACTACCAAACCACCTCCTCCTCTAACTCATTCCCTCAACCAACCAACCCAGGCCTCCTTCTCTTCTTTTCCTAATATCACCGAAGAGGAAACCGCCCGCCTTCTTTCCTCCTCGAAATGCACCACCTGTTCCTCTGACCCCCATCCCCACCAACTTACTTAACACCATCTCTCCTACCGTCACCTCCTCCATCTACCATATCCTCAACTTCTCTCTCTCCACTGCAACCGTCCCTGACACCTTCAAACATGCTGTAGTAACACCACTCCTCAAAAAACCATCACTTGACCCTACCTGTCCCTCCAACTATCACCCCATCTCCCTCTCCAAGATACCTGAACGCACTGTTCACAGCCGCTGCCTCGATTTTCTCTCCTCTCATGCCATCCTCGATCTGCTTCAATCTGGTTTTCGCCCTCTACACTCAACAGAAATGGCACTCACTAAAGTCTGTAATGACCTGTTCCTTGCCAAATCCAAAGGTCACTACTCCTCGACTTATCCGCCGCTTTTGACACTGTCAATCATAACTTACTTCTTGCCACACTGTCTTCATTTGGGTTCCAGGGCTCTGTCCTCTCCTGGTTCTCCTTTTATCTCTCCCACCGTACCTTCAGAGTACACTCTCATGGATCTTCCTCCACCCCCATCCCGCTCTCTGTTGGAGTTCCTCAGGGATCTGTCATTGGACCCCTTCTCTTTTCGATCTATACTTCTTCCCTGGGCTCGCTGATTTTATCCCATGGCTTCCAATATCATCTCTACACCGACGACACCTAGCTTTATCTCTCCACACCAGACATCACTGCGGAAACCCAAGCCAAAGTATCGGCCTGCTTATCCGACATTGCTGCATGGATGTCCAACCGCCAACTGAACATGTCCAAGACAGAGCTTATTGTCTTTCCACCCAAACCCACCTCTCCCCTCCCTCCACTCTCTATCTCAGTAGATGTCACCCTCATCCTCCCAGTCTCATCTGCCCGCAACCTCGGAGTCTTCTTCGACTCCTCCCTCTCCTTCTCCGCGCATATCCAGCAGATAGCCAAGACCTGTCGCTTCTCTCTATATAACATCAGCAAAATTCACCCTTTCCTCTCTGAGCACACCACCCGAACTCTCGTTCACGCTCTCGTTACCTCTCGCCTTGACTACTGCAACCTACTCCTCACTGGCCTCCCACTTAGCCATCTATACCCCCCTTCAATCCGTTCAGAACTCTGCTGCGCGCCTTATCTTCCGCCTAGACCGATAATGTTTACTGGTGCTAACATCCAATTTCATGCTTTAAAGATGGTAGAGCAAGAAAACACTTTACTTATCTTCGGATGTTAGTGCCAGTTCGTCCTACAGGGGTCCTTGTCTCAATGTGTGTCCATCTATAAGAAACTGTAAACTCTAAATACGATGGGCTCAATGTCCATCAATTATAGTCCACAGTGCTTTTAGGTTCCGGTTCCATGTTTAAAGCATGAAATTGGATGTTAGCACCAGTAAACATTATTGATGACACGTAGAGAGGGAGTTGGAGTGCTATGATGTCATATTGGGCGAGGTAACACAGTTCATACTGTGTAAGAGTCCTACAGGACAGCCCTTTTCACTGAGCACTATTGCATATATTAAAAAAAGAAAAGATTTTTAAGCACAATAGCATCATGGAAGTGTATTCATTTAGAAATACTGAAGGTTTTGATTAGGTATACTTAGGTAACACAAACAAAACCAGACGAAAAAATATATACCCTAGCATTTCTCACTATTAAATTTAACCACCAGACCCTTGAACATTCTTCTAATGTTTGGAGATCCCTTCTCATTGTTTTTACTCCCTCCAGTATATCCACTTTACTGGCTATTTTTGTGTCATCCACAAAAAGGCAAACCTTTCCTTCCAACCTTTCAGCAATATCGCTCACAAATGTATTAAACAGAATAGGCCCCAGCACTGTCCCCTGAGGATCTCCACTGCTTACCTTCCTTTTCTCCGAGCGGATACCATTTACCACCACCCTCTGCCACCTGTCGGTCAACCAGCTTCTTATCCAGTTCACCACTTTCGGTCCCAAGTTCAGCCCTTTCAGCTTATTCACGAGTCTTCTGTGGGGGACCTTATCAAAGGCTTAGATGAAATCCAAGTCGATTACATCTAGCACATGTCTTTCATCCAGTTCTTTGGTTACCCAGTCAAAGAAATCAATAAGATTTGTCTGGCAGGGTTTTTTTTTTTGTTACATTTGTACCCCGCGCTTTCCCACTCATGGCAGGCTCAATGCGGCTTACGTGGGGCAATGGAGGGTTAAGTGACTTGCCCACAGTCACAAGGAGCTGCCTGTGCCTCAAGTGGGAATCGAACTCAGTTCCTCAGGACCAAAGTCCACCACCCTAACCACTAGGCCACTACTCCACTCCACTTTTCCTTTGGTAAAGCCACGTTGCATCAGATTCTGTAACCCGTTGGCTTCCGCAGCGACTCCATTATTTTTCCTACCACCGATGTGAGACTTATTAGTCTGTAGTTTCCCACTTCTTCCCTGTCTCCACTTTTGTGAGGAGGGACCACATCCACTTGTCTCCAATCCCACAGAACCTCTCCTGTCTCTAAAAATCTATTAAATAAATCTTTAATAGGTCCCGCCAGGACTTCTCTGAGCTCCCTCTGTATCCTGGAATGTATCCTATCCAGCCCCATAGCTTTGTAACCCTAAACTCTGAATGGGAAAAAATGTCCTTATTTTTTCCCAATGCTACTATAGTGAAGAGTTGGAGTCTCTGAACTGAATTCTTAGAAATATCACAAGATATTACTACAAAGGCAACTCTCCTTGAAGCTCTAAACGGGAAAAAAAATATGCTTATTTTTTCCCAATGTTACTATAGCTACTCAACTAATGAGAAAGCATTTATTGGAATATAAATCTCATGTATTAGCTCTAGGGGTATTGCTCTTTCTTAAATGTCCTTATAGATATTTAACTAAATATAATGAGAAAAAAATATATGTTTTCTTTTACCCATTTCAACTGGAAAAGTTTCTGTTAGAAAAGGAAAAACAAAATGGTAGTATTTAGACACAACATTATTGGATCTGTATATGGATAGATTTTCCTAATTTCTTGAGTTGTTTCGTTTAAACATTCTCTCTGTATTCTGTAGCTAGCATTCCTTTGATGGCAAAACTACTTGAATTTTCAGTGAAGAAACAGCTACAGGGGTATATTGAAGCCTATATCTTGCATAAAACAGAATATGGTTTCAGACCAAGACACAGCACAGAAACTTTACTCTTCATTCTCACTTCTGAGGTAAAACATTACTTAAGTAGAGGACAGCAGGTCCTCTTGCTTCAATTTGATATCTCAGCAGCATCTGATGCTATTAATCATGCATTGTTGCTGCTTAGATTGAGTGAATTGGAGTAACTGGCTCAGTGTTAACTTTGTTTGAACAGTTTTTGGTTTCTAGAAGGTAAAATGAGAAATTATTTTAGTTAGAACTCAGGTTGTGGAGTTCCACAAGGGTCGCCACTTCAGCCTTCTCTGTTGAATATATATTTATTAACAATCTCTATAAAGAGATTCATCCAGGGCGATGCACAGCAGGTACAATCTCTCTCTATAAAAGGCAACCCCAACGTTCTAATGAAGCCTCACCGGAAACTTGAAGGGGGTGAGATATCTGGTTTGCCACAGACTGTGTGCCTCGCCCTCGCGCCAGGTTTGGAACTGGTTAATCTGGCAACCCTGGCCAAGATGCGTGGTACAGAGCCAGTTGGGATACATAAATGGGTGGCTAAACTAAAGGCAAGTTCTTTGTACAGTTAATCAAGATATAAGGACCTGGTCTAAGTTACAGTGTGTGTATAGTCCAGGTGTGGAATGAGTGTATAGTCAGTCACCCTATGTATTAAAGGCTTGGGAGAAAAGCCAGGCTTTTACCTGCTTCCTGAGGTAGTCTTGAATTATATGCAGCCCCTCTGGGAGTTTATGCTCACTGGGCAAATTTCTTACAGATCTGGGTATTTTTATCTTGTGCAGATGATATTTTCTTGCCGAGATCTATTTCAACTAAATTTTCTGATATTGCTCATAAGGTACAAAGTTACATCTCTGTTATAGATGAATGGGCTACTAATTTTTTTAAAGTTCAATAAACAAAAACCAAACTTTTATGGTTTGGGGATTTTGATTTCCTTTCAGAAAAAAAACATAAAGCTTCCTTCTGGAGAAAGTTTAACAATTGATGATCACACAAAAATTTATTAGACTCTAAACTGTCATAAGGTAAAATTATGTATAATCATACCTGATAATTTTCTTTCCATTAATCATAGCTGATCAATCCATAGACTGGTGGGTTGTGTCCATCTACCAGCAGGTGGAGATAGAGAGCAAACTTTTGCCTC
This sequence comes from Microcaecilia unicolor, assembly GCF_901765095.1. Lineage (NCBI taxonomy): Eukaryota > Metazoa > Chordata > Amphibia > Gymnophiona > Siphonopidae > Microcaecilia > Microcaecilia unicolor. Next base: position 5,253,025 of record NC_044033.1, read on the forward strand.
CCTATATGTGGTCATGTGCTGCCGGAAACTCCTCAGTATGTCGATAGCAAAGCTCCATCCGCAGGACTCAGCACTTAGAGAATTACACCCACGAAGGGACACTCTGCCCAGCTCACCACCGCCGAAACGGGGGAGGGGAATTAACCCAGCTCATCCCCACACAAGTGGGGGAGGGGAATCCGTCCAGCTCATCCCCGCGGAGCGGGGGAGGGACACCACACCCGCCGATGCGGGGGGATCTGGCTTATCCTGCAACCGCAACCGCGGGAGGAGCTGACTGACCCTAACACCGCCGAAGCGGGAAGGGTACAAAGCTGCCCTACAGCCGCACGAAGCGGGAGGGAGTGCCGGCAGAATTTAAGTCTCAATCCAGCCCCGTAAAACGGAGGGGAGAGGAATGCAGCAGCTCACTGTAACACAAACTCGTCTTAACTCTTGAAGAATCCAAGTGAAAAAAACTTGAACACGAAGTCTTTCTGAAGTAACTGAAGACTAAACTTGAACCTGAAATGCAACCAGAATAAAAACAGTACAGATATCTGGGAGGGGCTATGGATTGATCAGCTATGATTAATGGAAAGAAAATTATCAGGTATGATTATACATAATTTTACCTTCCATATCATCAAGCTGATCAATCCATAGACTGGTGGGATGTACCGAAGCAGTACTCACCCAGGGCGGGACATTGAAATCCCTGACCTCAACACTGAAGCTCCAAACCGGGCCTCCGCCCGTGCAGCCACAGTCAAACGGTAATGCTTGGAGAATGTATGAGCCGAAGCCCAAGTTGCCGCCTTGCATATCTCTTCCAAGGAGACGGATCCGGCCTCTGCCATCGAGGCCGCCTGAGCTCTCGTGGAGTGAGCCTTCAGCTGGATAGGCGGCACCTTCCCCGCGGCCACATAAGCCGCTGCAATGGCTTCCTTGACCCATCTTGCCACTGTAGGCTTAGCAGCCTGCAGACCCTTACGAGGACCTGCAAACAGGACAAACAGATGATCCGATTTCCGGAAATCATTGGTCACTTCCAAGTATCTGATGATGACTCGTCTCACATCCAGATATTTAAGAGCAGAGTACTCCTCTGGGTAGTCCTCCCTACGAAAGGAAGGGAGACAGAGCTGCTGATTCACATGGAAGCGAGAAACAATCTTGGGCAGGAAGGAAGGCACTGTGCGAATAGTCACTCCTGCCTCAGTGAACTGCAGAAAAGGCTCTCGACATGAGAGCGCCTGGAGCTCGGAAACTCTTCTGGCTGAAGTGATAGCCACCAAAAAGACTGCTTTCAACGTCAGGTCTTTCAGAGATGCCCTCGACAAGGGTTCAAAAGGCGGCTTCTGCAATGCTCTTAGCACCAGGTTGAGATTCCACGCAGGCACCACTGAGTGCAGAGGAGGGCGCAGGTGATTAACTCCCTTGAGAAAGCGCACCACATCTGGCTGCGAAGCCAGGGAAACACCCTTCAGGCGGCCCCTGAAGCAAGCCAGAGCCGCTACCTGGACTTTAAGGGAACTGAGCGACAGGCCTTTCTCTAGACCTTCTTGCAGGAACGCCAACACTGAAGAAATTGGAGCAGTGAAGGGAGAAAGTGAGCCTGCTTCACACCACGCTGCAAAGATACGCCAAACCCTGGCGTAAGCAGTAGAAGTAGAGCGCTTCCTCGCTCTCAGCATAGTGGCGATGACCTTGTCTGAGAAGCCCTTCTTCCTCAGACGCTGCCGCTCAATAGCCAGGCCGTAAGACCAAAGGGGGAGGGATCCTCCATCACCACGGGACCCTGATGTAACAGGCCCTGCTCCACTGGCAGTCGCAGAGGATCGTCGACTGAGAGCCTGATCAAGTCCGCATACCAGGGACGTCTGGGCCAATCCGGACCCACCAGGATTACCCTGCCGGGATGCTTTGCCACCCGGTCTAGCACCCTGCCCAACATGGGCCAGGGCGGGAACACATAGAGAAGCTCTTGTGTCGGCCACTGTTGGAGAAGAGCATCTACTCCCAGGGATCGAGGGTCCCGTCCTCTGCTGAAGAAGCGCGGCACTTGGCAATTGGCCGATGACGCCATCAGATCTAGGCTCGGCTGGCCCCAGCGCTTCGTGATGTCCAAGAACGCCTGAGCAGATAGCTGCCACTCTCCGGGCTCCAAGGTATGGCGACTGAGAAAGTCCGCCTTGACATTCATGACTCCGGCAATGTGGGCCGCTGAAAGCTGCTCCAGGTTCGCTTCCGCCCACTGGCATAGATTCATAGCCTCCTTGGCTAGAGGGGCGCTCTTGGTACCTCCCTGGCGGTTGACATAGGCCACAGCCGTGGCATTGTCCGACAGGACCCGTACAGGCTTCCACACCAGTACCGGGATGAACTCCAAAAGCGCCAACCGAATGGCTCTGAGTTCCAGGAGGTTGATAGACCACTTTGCCTCTGCAGGAGACCAGAGCCCCTGCGCTGTCCTTCCCAAGCAGTGGGCTCCCCAGCCCGACAAAGAGGCGTCCGTCGTGACGACAATCCACTCTGGGGTCACCAGAGGCATTCCCGCAGACAACTTGTCTGTCTGCATCCACCAGCTCAGCGCCTTGCGCACTGCTGGGTCCAAGGGAAGTCGCACAGCATAATCCTCCGACATCGGAGTCCAGCGCTGCAGCAGAGAGTGTTGAAGTGGTCTCATATGAGCCCTGGCCCAGGGCACTACTTCCATCGTGGCCGTCATAGAGCCCAACAGCTGCACATAGTCCCAAGCCCGAAGAGGAGAGGCTACTAGGAACTGGTTCACCTGAGCCTGAAGCTTGACAATCCGATTGTCTGGCAGGAACACTCTGCCCACTTGGGTGTCGAATCGAACTCCCAGATACTCCAGGGACTGAGTGGGGCGCAGCTGGCTTTCCTCCCAGTTGATGATCCATCCCAGGGAGCTCAAAAGAGCAACCACCCGGTTCACAGCTTTGCCGCACTCTGCATAAGAGGGGGCTCGGATCAACCAGTCGTCCAGATAAGGATGGACTTGTACTCCTTCCTTCCTCAGGAAGGCCGCGATGACCACCATTACTTTGGAGAAGGTCCGCGGAGCAGTAGCCAACCCGAATGGGAGGGCTCTGAACTGGAAGTGTCGGCCCAGTACTGCAAAACGCAGGAAGCATTGATGAGGAGGCCAGATGGGAATATGCAAGTACGCTTCCTTGATGTCCAAGGATGCCAGGTACTCCCCTGCCTTCACTGCCGCTATAACAGAGCGGAGAGTCTCCATGCGAAAGTGCCGAACTTTCAAGGCCCGATTGACCCCCTTGAGGTCGAGGATAGGCCGGACAGAACCTCCTTTCTTTGGTACCACAAAGTAAATGGAGTAACGTCCCTTGCCAAGCTGATTTTCTGGCACCGGAACGACCGCCCCCAGGCGGATGAGATTGTCCAAGGTCTGCTGCACTGCCACAGCTTTGACCGGAGACTTGCAGGGAGAGAGTACAAACCCGTCTCTTAAGGGTCGGCAGAACTCTAGCTTGTAGCCGTCTCTGATGACTTCCAGCACCCAAGCGTCTGAAGTTATTGTGGTCCACTCGCCCAGAAACGAGGACAGCCGTCCTCCAATCTGCACTGGGGCGTGGACCAAGACCCCGTCATTGGGTACGAGACCCTGGGGGAGGACCGGAGGGAGCACCTCCGGGACGGCGGTCTCTGCGAAAGGAACGCTGCTTGGGGGAGAAGGTCCTCTTAAAGGAAGAGGAGGCAGAAGAGCCCGACCTGCCCGGGCGGTACCGACGGGCTTCCTGAAACCGTCCTCTGGAGGTACCGGGGCGAGCACTAGCTCGAGCCTTGACCTCTGGTAACTTCTTGCCCTTAGACGTGCCGAGATCGGTCACGATTTTGTCCAGCTCGACCCCAAAGAGCAGCTTGCCTTTAAAAGGCAATCTAGCCAGGCGGGATTTAGAGGCGTGGTCAGCAGACCAATGCTTCAGCCAAAGCCACCGCCGCGCAGAGATTGTCTGAGCCATGCCTTTAGCTGAGGCTCTCAAGACATCATACAGCAAGTCTGCCAAATAGGCCAAGCCCGATTCCAGGGCCGGCCAATCATCCCTCAAGGAAGAATCCGAGGGGGAAGCCCGCCGCACCATAGTCAGGCACGCCCTGGCCACATAGGAACTGCAAACTGAGGCCTGCAAATTTAAAGCAGTAGCCTCGTAGGACGACCTTAAGGCCGCCTCCAATCTTCTGTCTTGGGCGTCCTTTAGGGCCGTGCCAACTTCCACCGGCAACGCCGTTTTCTTAGTCACCGCAGTGATTAAAGAATCCACGGTAGGCCACAGATAGGCCTCACGTTCACTCACAGCCAAAGGATAGAGGCGGGACATAGCCCTAGCCACTTTAAGGCTCGCTTCTGGGACATCCCATTGAGCCGAAATTAAGGTGTGCATAGCATCATGCACGTGGAAGGTTCTAGGCAGGCGCTTCGTCCCCAGCATAATGGCAGAGCCAACAGGGGCTGAGGGAGAGACGTCCTCCGGAGAGGAAATCTTCAAAGTGTCCATGGCCTGTAGCAACAGGTTGGGCAAATCCTCTGGGCTAAAAAGCCGCGCTGCAGAGGGGTCATCCGCTCCAACCGAGCGGGGATCCGTCTCCTCCAAGGAATCCGCAAAGGACCGTTGGGAGACCTCAGACACGCTGCCCTCATCTACATCGGAGGAGACAAATTCCTCCAAGGCCTGGGAATCAACCCGAGGACGTTTACCTCTGGGAACCTCAACCTCCTTACCAGACGAGGGAGCAGGGGCAGCGTTGTGCATGAGGAAGGCCTGATGCAGCAGCAAAACAAACTCGGGGGAGAAACCCCCCAGACTGTGCACTTCCGCAGCCTGGGCAACAGCCCTAGACGCACCCTCAACCGGCGCTCGCAAGAGCGGGGGAGAGACATGCTGCGCATCCAAGATGGCGTCCGGCGCGACACTCCGCGAAGGAGCCGCGCGGGAAGAACGGCTCTTAACTTTAGCCGCTTTTGTGCCGTCGCCCAAATTAAGGGCGTTCATGGCATTAATGTCTCCAACCTCAAGGGCGGCCCAAGAAGAAGCCGTCCGAGCCGCGTGGCCGGCCAAGATGGCGGAGGCGAGGAGCGGGGGATGGGCGTTTATGGCGGGAAAAACCGCCACGCCGGAGGAAGGACCGGGACATACATCGGTCACGAAACTGTCACCCAACAAGGGCGAATCAGGCTTGAAGACCCCCGCATCCCCTCTAGAAGCGCTCCAGCGATCCGGGGAGCGACCCTTTGCGCCCTCGCCCTCCGACGCCATATGCTACGAGGAGAAGAATCGGGGAACCCCCTGCCCGCTATAAAAAGGTAAAAATTACCTGCTGTCCGCTCCGAGCTGTAACGACCTGGTGTCCCAGTGAGTAGCTGCAATAGACGCTTAAATAAACGTCGAAATAAACGCCTTTAAGGACGTTCAAAATTTTTTTTTTTTTTTTTTAACGGAGCCAGCGGGAGGGGGGAGAAAAGGAGGGACCTGGCACCACCAGGTTTGCACTTGCTCAAAAGAGCCCTCAACCCCAGGCACTCAACAAAACCTAAAAATTAGGCTTGGAGGCCTAGCCAGAGCTGCTGCTGTGTGTGACCACCACCTGCTGAGATAGAGAACATACTGAGGAGTTTCCGGCAGCACATGACCACATATAGGGAGGCAAAAGTTTGCTCTCTATCTCCACCTGCTGGTAGATGGACACAACCCACCAGTCTATGGATTGATCAGCTTGATGATATGGAAGAAAGAAATTAATGCTCTTAGTAAAAAGGTTTTTTTCGGCTTAGACAATTAAGAGCAACTAGATCTTTATATCAAAATAATTTTAGGACAGTTGTTCAGGCAGTGTAGATTACTGTAATTCTCTCTATTGTGGAGTCTCATCTGGGCTGCAGACGCCTACAGTAAAACATGGCAGCCAAACTGATCTTTGGATTGAATGTTTGACAGAATTTCTTTGGCTTTCAGAGACTTACATTGGTTGACTGTTGAAAAACGTATACAGTTTAAAATTATTACCTTGATTTACAAATCTATATATGGATTAAATTCAGAGGGAGTGGGGGAACTATTAGTTGTGTCATCCCAAAGTCGTCAACTATGCTTTTCTAGGACACTACCTTTAGGTTTCCCTCCTTTTAAAAATGTACTTTCTGAGAGAAACATTTTTATTATGAGTCTAGCTGCAGTGTTCTGGGCTGTCTGAAGTTTCTTAATTATTTGCTCTTTGCATCCGGCGTAGAGTGCGTTGCAGTAGTCTAGATGACTGAGCACCATTGATTGTACCAGGTTACAGAAAACAGTCCTTGGGAAGAAAGGTCTTACTCTTTTTAATTTCCACATTGAGGTACTTAGCTGACAGAACACTACTAAATAGCAATTATTCTGGACTAGTGTCTAGGGGAAATGTACCTCTTTGGCCCAATGGCTAGCTAGCTGTGATGGAAAAAGGAACAGTCACAGATGGAATATATATTATTTATTAGGTAAAGAAATATATATATATATATAAATAGTTCTGAAGCAAAATGCCAAGTAAAATACAAAACTTGCTATAAAAATAGATTATCACCAAAATATTGATAATGATTTATGATTATCCTAATGGACTAACTAAATGAGTGATTACACAACCAATCACAATAATGACATCCTAATGATTATGAGAATTTACACCACACGTCTTATGCAACATACACAGTTAGCAGCTAAATTCACAGACCATAAGTCATGACATAAAACCCATCTGTCTCAGACAAAAGCCAAGGACTAATTATCCCCATGACCATAGGTAGTATATCATGTTATCTCACCTTGCCGTCTGCAGCAGACTTCCAATGGTAAAGAAGCGGATTCCTCCTCTGAGACTCAAGCTGAAGCCTCAGCGAGTCTCTCTGTCCAGGAATAAATCCGAGATCTGTATTCTGGATGCAGATGACACAGTCATTAGGTAAAGCCGTATATTGTAGCTAAGCTAACCTTGTGAGTTTGTTACAAGGTATGCAGTTCACCGGTGTTTAGGAAATCAGTCTCTTGCTCTTTCCGAGCCTTCTATCCACCTGCCAGTCTTCTGGTCCTTTCTACTCTCTTCCTCTTCTTCAGTCCAATCTTTTGGCATCCATGGGTCAGATGACACCTGTGGACCAATCACAGACGGTGTAATAATGTCCCGCCAGCTTCATGGTCATGAAGAGAGCCTTTGTTGTAGCCATGTAACTGTTATCGATGGCATGCAAACCTCCCTGTCTGATCCCATACTCCTGGAGCCATGTGTCTCTCTCTTCTCCAATCTTCCCAGGAAATAACTTGGCTAGTTTGCAACAAATAATATGTCCTTGGATGAAGTCATCATGGTATGCTCAGCAGTAATTTCCCCTTTTGTAACCAAGCTGGTTTCTGATGGTTACTGATGCATACAGGCCAGAAGCTGTAAGATCCATATTGTTATAACAGAATGGTGGTATAGGCCAAGACCAGCAAAGGTGAGATCTCAGGTAAATACTCCTACAAACCCAAATGGTGGCAACATTCCATACTACAAATCCCAGGGCAAGCAGTTGCTTCCCATGTCTGTCTCAATAGCAGACTATGGACTTTTCCTCCAGGAACTTGTTTAAGCCTTTTTTTAAAACCCAGATATGCTAACTGCTGTTACCTCATCCTCTGGCAAAGAGTTTAACTATTCGTTCAGTGAAAAAATATTTCCTCCTATTTGTTTTTAAAATATTTCCTCCAATTTGTTTTAAAAATATTTCCATGCAATTTCACTCCCCTGGTCTTTGTACTTTTTGAATGAGTAAAAAATTGATTATATCCATCTGATGCACACCACTCAGGATTTTGTAGACCTCAATCATATCCCCTCTCAGCTGTATCTTTTCCAAGGTGACGAGCTCTAACCTCTTTAGCCTTTCCTCATAGGGAGAAGTTACACCCCCTCTATCATTTTGGGTGCTTTTTCTTTGAACCTTTTCTAATTCCACTATATCTTTTTTGAGATATGGTGACCAAATGTCCTGTTTTCGCTTTGGTGAGCCCTTAGGTCCCGCAAGGTCGAAAGACCTCAGAGGACAGCCGTGCACCCCAATCTTCACCCGCGGCGACCGCGGTTCACCAGAGGTTGAGCCCCCAGCTGCAGGCGGTCAGCAGGACTGCTGGAACCGCGGGGTGGACGGCTGACCTGGCTCGTGTCGGGAGTATAGCCAGCAAACACAGTCGTCAAGTGTAGAAGAATTCTCTGGACAAGCGGGGAGCAGTCCACGGTCGAGGATAGCACAGTCTTTGGATAACGGCTAGCAAGCTGTGCACAAGGACAGCACAGTCTCTGGATAACGGCTAGCAAGCTGTGCACAAGGACAGCACAGTCTCTGGATAACGGCTACCAAGCTTTGAACAAGGATAGCACAGTCTCTGGATAACGGCTACCAAGCTTTGAACAAGGATAGCACAGTCTCTGGATAACGGCTAGCAAGCTGTGCACAAGGACAGCACAGTCTCTGGATAACGGCTAGCAAGCTGTGCACAAGGACAGCACAGTCTCTGGATAACGGCTACCAAGCTTTGAACAAGGATAGCACAGTCTCTGGATAACGGCTAGCAAGCTTTGAACAAGGATAGCACAGTCTCTGGATAACGGCTAGCAAGCTGTGCACAAGGACAGCACAGTCTCTGGATAACGGCTACCAAGCTTTGAACAAGGATAGCACAGTCTCTGGATAACGGCTACCAAGCTTTGAACAAGGATAGCACAGTCTCTGGATAACGGCTAGCAAGCTTTGAACAAGGATAGCACAGTCTCTGGATAACGGCTACCAAGCTTTGAACAAGGATAGCACAGTCTCTGGATAACGGCTACCAAGCTTTGAACAAGGATAGCACAGTCTCTGGATAACGGCTAGCAAGCTGTGCACAAGGACAGCACAGTCTCTGGATAACGGCTACCAAGCTTTGAACAAGGATAGCACAGTCTCTGGATAACGGCTACCAAGCTTTGAACAAGGATAGCACAGTCTCTGGATAACGGCTACCAAGCTTTGAACAAGGATAGCACAGTCTCTGGATAACGGCTAGCAAGCTTTGAACAAGGATAGCACAGTCTCTGGATAACGGCTAGCAAGCTGTGCACAAGGACAGCACAGTCTCTGGATAACGGCTACCAAGCTTTGAACAAGGATAGCACAGTCTCTGGATAACGGCTACCAAGCTTTGAACAAGGATAGCACAGTCTCTGGATAACGGCTAGCAAGCTGTGCACAAGGACAGCACAGTCTCTGGATAACGGCTACCAAGCTTTGAACAAGGATAGCACAGTCTCTGGATAACGGCTAGCAAGCTGTGCACAAGGACAGCACAGTCTCTGGATAACGGCTAGCAAGCTGTGCACAAGGACAGCACAGTCTCTGGATAACGGCTACCAAGCTTTGAACAAGGATAGCACAGTCTCTGGATAACGGCTACCAAGCTTTGAACAAGGATAGCACAGTCTCTGGATAACGGCTAGCAAGCTGTGCACAAGGACAGCACAGTCTCTGGATAACGGCTACCAAGCTTTGAACAAGGATAGCACAGTCTCTGGATAACGGCTACCAAGCTTTGAACAAGGATAGCACAGTCTCTGGATAACGGCTACCAAGCTTTGAACAAGGATAGCACAGTCTCTGGATAACGGCTACCAAGCTTTGAACAAGGACAGCACAGTCTCTGGATAACGGCTAGCAAGCTGTGCACAAGGACAGCACAGTCTCTGGATAACGGCTACCAAGCTTTGAACAAGGATAGCACAGTCTCTGGATAACGGCTACCAAGCTTTGAACAAGGATAGCACAGTCTCTGGATAACGGCTACCAAGCTTTGAACAAGGATAGCACAGTCTCTGGATAACGGCTAGCAAGCTGTGCACAAGGACAGCACAGTCTCTGGATAACGGCTACCAAGCTTTGAACAAGGATAGCACAGTCTCTGGATAACGGCTACCAAGCTTTGAACAAGGATAGCACAGTCTCTGGATAACGGCTACCAAGCTTTGAACAAGGATAGCACAGTCTCTGGATAACGGCTACCAAGCTTTGAACAAGGATAGCACAGTCTCTGGATAACGGCTAGCAAGCTGTGCACAAGGACAGCACAGTCTCTGGATAACGGCTACCAAGCTTTGAACAAGGATAGCACAGTCTCTGGATAACGGCTACCAAGCTTTGAACAAGGATAGCACAGTCTCTGGATAACGGCTACCAAGCTTTGAACAAGGATAGCACAGTCTCTGGATAACGGCTACCAAGCTTTGAACAAGGATAGCACAGTCTCTGGATAACGGCTAGCAAGCTGTGCACAAGGACAGCACAGTCTCTGGATAACGGCTACCAAGCTTTGAACAAGGATAGCACAGTCTCTGGATAACGGCTAGCAAGCTTTGAACAAGGATAGCACAGTCTCTGGATAACGGCTAGCAAGCTGTGCACAAGGACAGCACAGTCTCTGGATAACGGCTAGCAAGCTGTGCACAAGGACAGCACAGTCTCTGGATAACGGCTACCAAGCTTTGAACAAGGATAGCACAGTCTCTGGATAACGGCTACCAAGCTTTGAACAAGGATAGCACAGTCTCTGGATAACGGCTACCAAGCTTTGAACAAGGATAGCACAGTCTCTGGATAACGGCTAGCAAGCTGTGCACAAGGACAGCACAGTCTCTGGATAACGGCTACCAAGCTTTGAACAAGGATAGCACAGTCTCTGGATAACGGCTACCAAGCTTTGAACAAGGATAGCACAGTCTCTGGATAACGGCTAGCAAGCTGTGCACAAGGACAGCACAGTCTCTGGATAACGGCTAGCAAGCTGTGCACAAGGACAGCACAGTCTCTGGATAACGGCTACCAAGCTTTGAACAAGGATAGCACAGTCTCTGGATAACGGCTACCAAGCTTTGAACAAGGATAGCACAGTCTCTGGATAACGGCTACCAAGCTTTGAACAAGGATAGCACAGTCTCTGGATAACGGCTAGCAAGCTGTGCACAAGGACAGCACAGTCTCTGGATAACGGCTACCAAGCTTTGAACAAGGATAGCACAGTCTCTGGATAACGGCTACCAAGCTTTGAACAAGGATAGCACAGTCTCTGGATAACGGCTACCAAGCTTTGAACAAGGATAGCACAGTCTCTGGATAACGGCTACCAAGCTTTGAACAAGGATAGCACAGTCTCTGGATAACGGCTAGCAAGCTGTGCACAAGGACAGCACAGTCTCTGGATAACGGCTACCAAGCTTTGAACAAGGATAGCACAGTCTCTGGATAACGGCTACCAAGCTTTGAACAAGGATAGCACAGTCTCTGGATAACGGCTACCAAGCTGTGAACAAGGATAGCACAGTCTCTGGATAACGGCTACCAAGCTTTGAACAAGGATAGCACAGTCTCTGGATAACGGCTAGCAAGCTGTGCACAAGGACAGCACAGTCTCTGGATAACGGCTACCAAGCTTTGAACAAGGATAGCACAGTCTCTGGATAACGGCTACCAAGCTTTGAACAAGGATAGCACAGTCTCTGGATAACGGCTAGCAAGCTGTGCACAAGGACAGCACAGTCTCTGGATAACGGCTACCAAGCTTTGAACAAGGACAGCACAGTCTCTGGATAACGGCTACCAAGCTTTGAACAAGGATAGCACAGTCTCTGGATAACGGCTAGCAAGCTGTGCACAAGGACAGCACAGTCTCTGGATAACGGCTAGCAAGCTGTGCACAAGGACAGCACAGTCTCTGGATAACGGCTACCAAGCTTTGAACAAGGATAGCACAGTCTCTGGATAACGGCTACCAAGCTTTGAACAAGGATAGCACAGTCTCTGGATAACGGCTACCAAGCTTTGAACAAGGATAGCACAGTCTCTGGATAACGGCTAGCAAGCTGTGCACAAGGACAGCACAGTCTCTGGATAACGGCTACCAAGCTTTGAACAAGGATAGCACAGTCTCTGGATAACGGCTACCAAGCTTTGAACAAGGATAGCACAGTCTCTGGATAACGGCTACCAAGCTTTGAACAAGGATAGCACAGTCTCTGGATAACGGCTACCAAGCTTTGAACAAGGATAGCACAGTCTCTGGATAACGGCTAGCAAGCTGTGCACAAGGACAGCACAGTCTCTGGATAACGGCTAGCAAGCTGTGCACAAGGACAGCACAGTCTCTGGATAACGGCTACCAAGCTTTGAACAAGGATAGCACAGTCTCTGGATAACGGCTACCAAGCTTTGAACAAGGATAGCACAGTCTCTGGATAACGGCTAGCAAGCTGTGCACAAGGACAGCACAGTCTCTGGATAACGGCTACCAAGCTTTGAACAAGGATAGCACAGTCTCTGGATAACGGCTAGCAAGCTGTGCACAAGGACAGCACAGTCTCTGGATAACGGCTACCAAGCTTTGAACAAGGATAGCACAGTCTCTGGATAACGGCTACCAAGCTTTGAACAAGGATAGCACAGTCTCTGGATAACGGCTAGCAAGCTGTGCACAAGGACAGCACAGTCTCTGGATAACGGCTAGCAAGCTGTGCACAAGGACAGCACAGTCTCTGGATAACGGCTACCAAGCTTTGAACAAGGATAGCACAGTCTCTGGATAACGGCTACCAAGCTTTGAACAAGGATAGCACAGTCTCTGGATAACGGCTACCAAGCTTTGAACAAGGATAGCACAGTCTCTGGATAACGGCTAGCAAGCTGTGCACAAGGACAGCACAGTCTCTGGATAACGGCTACCAAGCTTTGAACAAGGATAGCACAGTCTCTGGATAACGGCTACCAAGCTTTGAACAAGGATAGCACAGTCTCTGGATAACGGCTAGCAAGCTGTGCACAAGGACAGCACAGTCTCTGGATAACGGCTACCAAGCTTTGAACAAGGATAGCACAGTCTCTGGATAACGGCTACCAAGCTTTGAACAAGGACAGCACAGTCTCTGGATAACGGCTAACAAGCTGTGCACAAGGACAGCACAGTCTCTGGATAACGGCTACCAAGCTTTGAACAAGGATAGCACAGTCTCTGGATAACGGCTAGCAAGCTGTGCACAAGGACAGCACAGTCTCTGGATAACGGCTAGCAAGCTGTGCACAAGGACAGCACAGTCTCTGGATAACGGCTACCAAGCTTTGAACAAGGATAGCACAGTCTCTGGATAACGGCTACCAAGCTTTGAACAAGGATAGCACAGTCTCTGGATAACGGCTACCAAGCTTTGAACAAGGATAGCACAGTCTCTGGATAACGGCTACCAAGCTTTGAACAAGGATAGCACAGTCTCTGGATAACGGCTAGCAAGCTGTGCACAAGGACAGCACAGTCTCTGGATAACGGCTACCAAGCTTTGAACAAGGATAGCACAGTCTCTGGATAACGGCTAGCAAGCTGTGCACAAGGACAGCACAGTCTCTGGATAACGGCTACCAAGCTTTGAACAAGGATAGCACAGTCTCTGGATAACGGCTACCAAGCTTTGAACAAGGATAGCACAGTCTCTGGATAACGGCTAGCAAGCTGTGCACAAGGACAGCACAGTCTCTGGATAACGGCTAGCAAGCTGTGCACAAGGACAGCACAGTCTCTGGATAACGGCTACCAAGCTTTGAACAAGGATAGCACAGTCTCTGGATAACGGCTACCAAGCTTTGAACAAGGATAGCACAGTCTCTGGATAACGGCTAGCAAGCTGTGCATAAGGACAGCACAGTCTCTGGATAACGGCTAGCAAGCTGTGCACAAGGACAGCACAGTCTCTGGATAACGGCTACCAAGCTTTGAACAAGGATAGCACAGTCTCTGGATAACGGCTAGCAAGCTGTGCACAAGGACAGCACAGTCTCTGGATAACGGCTACCAAGCTTTGAACAAGGATAGCACAGTCTCTGGATAACGGCTAGCAAGCTGTGCACAAGGACAGCACAGTCTCTGGATAACGGCTACCAAGCTTTGAACAAGGATAGCACAGTCTCTGGATAACGGCTACCAAGCTTTGAACAAGGATAGCACAGTCTCTGGATAACGGCTACCAAGCTTTGAACAAGGATAGCACAGTCTCTGGATAACGGCTACCAAGCTTTGAACAAGGATAGCACAGTCTCTGGATAACGGCTAGCAAGCTGTGCACAAGGACAGCACAGTCTCTGGATAACGGCTACCAAGCTGTGCACAAGGACAGCACAGTCTCTGGATAACGGCTACCAAGCTTTGAACAAGGATAGCACAGTCTCTGGATAACGGCTACCAAGCTTTGAACAAGGATAGCACAGTCTCTGGATAACGGCTAGCAAGCTGTGCACAAGGACAGCACAGTCTCTGGATAACGGCTACCAAGCTTTGAACAAGGATAGCACAGTCTCTGGATAACGGCTACCAAGCTTTGAACAAGGATAGCACAGTCTCTGGATAACGGCTACCAAGCTTTGAACAAGGATAGCACAGTCTCTGGATAACGGCTAGCAAGCTGTGCACAAGGACAGCACAGTCTCTGGATAACGGCTACCAAGCTTTGAACAAGGATAGCACAGTCTCTGGATAACGGCTACCAAGCTTTGAACAAGGATAGCACAGTCTCTGGATAACGGCTAGCAAGCTGTGCACAAGGACAGCACAGTCTCTGGATAACGGCTAGCAAGCTGTGCACAAGGACAGCACAGTCTCTGGATAACGGCTACCAAGCTTTGAACAAGGATAGCACAGTCTCTGGATAACGGCTAGCAAGCTGTGCACAAGGACAGCACAGTCTCTGGATAACCAAATGATGCAACGCGAAACCGCTGCACCAGCTTCGGGAACCGAACCGGAAGCAAAGAGGTTCTCTGGTTCCTGGTTTAAATCTCGCGCCACCCCGCCCCCGGCAAGAAAACCCACCAATCCGGCCCAGGGGAGTCGGGAGAGCCCCTGATTGGCTCTGCCCGAACTCCAGGTGGAGTCATCGCCCGGGTTCGCCAATCCGGCGTGAGGGGGGTGGAGCTCCAGAGCCCTCCGGCTCTGGAGCGAAAAAGACGTCGGCTCCGGCGCCGCCATGTTGGCCGACGCGAACCTCCTCCCGACCTCCCCCTCCCAAGAGGCTGGCGTTCGTCCCCGTAGCCTGTCGATCCCGAGCCGACACACTCGTCCCGCGGCAGCGCTGGCTCCTCCGCGGGACCCCCCCGGCCGTTCCCCGACGCCGCGAAGACCGCCGGCTCCCGCCCCCCACCGCGGGAGAGCAGGTATGGACGCGGGACGCGACACCAAAATTGAATAAGTACAGAGATCAGAAGCCAATGTTCAGAGTAGAGGGGTGACGTGGTCAAAGCAGTGTGCATTGTGAATTAGCTTGACAGTTGTAGATTGGATAAGTAGTAAAAGCAATTAGCTTAGCAGGGTTTAAAAAGGTTTGGATAATTTCATACACGAAAAAAGTCCATACGCCATTATTAAGATGGACTTGGGAAAATCCACTACTTCTTTCTAAGATAAGCAGCATAAAAATTGTTTTACTGTTCCGAGATCTGGCAGGTACTTGTGACCTGGATTGGCCACTGTTGAAAACTGGGCTTGATGGACCATTCGATCTGTCCCAGTATGTCAACTTATTACCAAAGAGATGATCCGCCCCTGCAGGGTCAATCCAATCTCTGCAACCAAGTCTTAATAAGCAGGAACTAAAAAAGGTTAAAAGCATATAAAAAGATAGTTTATGTAGATAGTGCTCCATAGCCTTAATGTATTGCCTCTAGCAAAAATCTTGAGGCATTTACACCACCATTAGAAATCATCCAATGTACAATTTAACCTATGGGTTCTTTCTTCATTTACCTATTTTAACACTCGACCTAAAAATATCCTTCTCTCCTTACCCCATCCATCTTTCAGCAAACGTGTCCTTCCAAACTCATGTCTTAACCCTTTTACAGAAGCTCAGATGATCTGTTCCCTTTTTGATACACTCTGGGGCACACTACAGACACTCTTGTCAATTGTGTCTCTTTACACAATGGCACATAAGAAATCCTTTTGCGACAACCTCAATTTACTAATGGTCTCTAAGGCACAAGCAGATCCAACAAATACAGTGTTACTCTTATCTCCTTTTGGCTTGAAAAGCCAAAAACAAAACCTTAAAAAAAAAAAGTTACCCAAGAACTCTATTGGCAACTAATGGAAATTCCTCAGCATAGGGGAAACAATTATTCCTATGCCCCAACCTCCAACTGAACAGTAAATTTTGCAGAAACTGCAATCAATACAAAAGTTTCTTTGGTAAGCCTACTAATAGCATTACCCGAGTCCAATCTCAATATGACCATGGCATGGACCACCATTCTCACATTATCCTCACTCAAATATGCTTTTATCTGTCATATTATCTGCAAATGATAAAAAAACAATAGTCTGTACCAATGAAAACATATGCACATTAAAGAAAAGATTCATATCTAATCACAGTCCTAAATTTTCACTGATTTGAGGGGGGAAGGAGGAAGGGGGAAGAGTTCCTTCTGAAACAAATCACAATATATGAACCCAACCTCACCCTCTTGCTCCATAGTAACATAGTATATGATGGCAGATAAAGACCTACATAGTCCATTCAGTCTTCCCAATAAGATAAAAATCCTAGTATATATGATGGTAATATATGCATACTTGATATTTATTTGAACATCTGTTATACCGCCACATGATCAGAGGATACCTTGAGCTGACTTAGCCATTTGCAGGGCACA
Organism: Microcaecilia unicolor; assembly: GCF_901765095.1. Classification (NCBI taxonomy): domain Eukaryota; kingdom Metazoa; phylum Chordata; class Amphibia; order Gymnophiona; family Siphonopidae; genus Microcaecilia; species Microcaecilia unicolor. The sequence continues at coordinate 5,269,772 of NC_044033.1, forward strand.
GACTGTAGAGGTCTGGCCATCACTGACTTTTCAGCTACTGGAGTTGTCATAGAAGCCCACTCCAGCTCAACAAGATCTTTCAAGCCATAAGTGGGACAGACCATACAAGTCTGCCCAATGCTAACGTTACTTTCCAATTACTGGAGTTGCCCCTTAAGCGTGGCTAAGCTGTTTTGATTCCATTCTCTTTCCATATAGAGATCCTTTGCGTTTATCGCACACACTCCTGAACGTCACTTGTGACATTTATGATCAACAATTATTGTCATTAAAGAATTCATAAACTGGAACAAAAAAAAAATCACCTGAGCTTTTCACAAATCAAAAGCTTGTTATGCTATCAACTATCTTGAGCTTTCTCAGAGGAAATTCAGCTTTAATATATGATGGAATGTTTCTGTCCTGTTGCTGCATATTTCAACAGTTTAACAGGTTCCCAAAGGTCACCGAGCATGAACCACTTGCTGATATAAGGAAGGAGCTCAAGTGTTAAGGCTGTTCAGTCCCAATACTATAATAATACGCACTGGGCTTCCTAACAGTTTTAGCAACATAGTAGATGATGGCAGATAAAGATCTGTACGGCCCATCCAGTCTGCCCAACAAGATAAAGTCATAGCATAAGGTATGATGTGATACTACATATTTATGATTGACAGATTTGTCCTTGCCATTTTCAGGGCACTGACCTTGTTCTCCAGCTTCTGAAGTTTTCATCAAAGCCCCACTCCAGCCCATCCAAATCTGTCTAGCCACGATCGGGGCACAGACTGTAAACGTCTGCCCATCACTGGCTTTGCTTCACAATTACCGGTGTTACCATCTAATCACCGCTAAACTTATTCGAATCCATACCTTCTATACAGGATTCCTTTGTGTTTATCACTCCTAAAGTTAAGCATTAGTTGACAAACCATACCTTACAACTCAACTGGAAAAATGGTACTAAAAAAGGTATCCATTTATTACTTTAAAACTGATGAAATCAGACTAGTGTTTCTTTTTCTTTTCTTCAGGAAAAGCAATTATACTGGGTACATCACCTTTTAAACAAATTCTCACGCTCCTATACTACATAAGTTCCCTCAACATATCCCCTTCCCCTTAACTCCCAGCACCCCTTCTCCCAAATAACTCTCCATCAATGTCCATTCTTCAGCATCTTTACTAAATCTTTGATGCCTGAGATCAGTTTCGCCATTTGATTTATAAAGCCCAAACGTTCTTTCCAGACATGCATTGCAGGGGCATCTGTGCGTTTCCAGCAACTGACTATAAGCTTAATACGCTGCCATTAGTCTTCGTTTCACAAGTCTCTTTTTCCCCTCACTGAGTTTATGGGTAATAATCTCAACAGAGTTTGGGCGAGATTCTAATGGGTTCCCCGGAGAATGACTTGATTTTTCTATACATTGCTTGCCAAATTTTTCTCACCTCACCCCATGTATTTCTTACAGGATTATTATTACTTTTGACCCTCCTATTCCATCCCTTTCAAATCAATTACTATGAAAAACAGAAAAGTCTAATATTTTCCTAAGGTCCTAACTCTAATATTAGTTCAGAGAGCAAAAGTGCTGGTGTCTATGGACTGCTTTCCTGATTCTTAAAAAAAAAAAAAAAAAATCAACCTCCCCACCCCACCCCACCCAAACCACACACACAGGATTAGACCCCGCAATAAAGAATAATCTTAGGCCACTTTTGAATTTACCTTTTGTCAAATCAATTGGACTGTTGGATATTTTTGGAAGAGGTTTTGGGATTGAATGCATGTCAGACAGAATTCAGAGTGAGCAATAACACAAATGCACTTGTTGCCCTAATCATTTTAAGCATAAGGATCCAAGTATGTCAACACTACTACTTATTTCATGTGTTTTTTTTAATACTGTCAGCCATGTATTACTGGTCGACCAACTAAGGGCAACAGCTCTGGGACAAGTCATATTGAAATGGTTTGAATCTTACGTGATAGATTGTTATCAAGTAGAATGGGTTATTGCCAGCTTCAGTGGTATCAACTGGCACTCCACATAGTTCAGATTTGTCCCCGTATCTTGAGTGTCATAACCAACAAGGGGGGGGGGGGGGGATATTGAAACTCTGTTGCTATGCAGACCATTCACCTATTTTTATTCAAATAGTAAACTGGGTTTGGAGGGTGGCGTTCTAGTAGCATAGTAGTTATATGAAAACAATTTAATTGGGAAACTGGAGGAGAGATTTACATTTCAATGTTAAGTGATAATAAACACACTTATCATTCCAGTCAAATCTGCGGGTTGAAATTTGGTGCTTTATTTTCACTGAATGCTGACTTTTCACAATAGCAAAAATATATGAATGGAATCATGCTCTGGATGTTTGCAAATGAATGAATGCATAGTAAAATAGTAGATGATGGCACACAAAGACCTGCATGGTTCATCCAGTCTGCCTAACATAGCGTATGCTTTAAAATTTGCATTCTTGATTCTGTTCTTGCTATTTTTGGGACACAACCTGTATACCTGCTCGGAACTGGCCTTACTTCCTAACCACTGGAGTGGTTGTCTAAGCAGCATTAAGCTTTGTTTCAATTTTTTTGTTCATAGGGATTCTTTGAGTTTATCCCAAGCATTTCCTTAGTAGTATATGTGCTGATCAAGTACAGAGATTATTTGTGCAATTCATCAAAGTTACCTTAGGAAGGCCTCCATAGATTGCAAATTGTACAAAATACAGTGGCCAGAAATTTTAGGTAACACTGTCTTGTCATAATCTTTCCCGTTCTTAGGGAGATTCACTGACTGACTGCTGCAGTTCATACTAGCCTTGCAGGCCATTTTCAAAGCACATAGACTATGTAACTTTGTAAATCTACAGTGGGGGAAATAAGTATTTGATCCCTTGCTGATTTTGTAAGTTTGCCCACTGACAAAGACATGAGCAGCCCATAATTGAAGGGTAGGTTATTGGTAACAGTGAGAGATAGCACATCACAAATTAAATCCGGAAAATCACATTGTGGAAAGTATATGAATTTATTTGCATTCTGCAGAGGGAAATAAGTATTTAATCCCTCTGGCAAACAAGACCTAATACTTGGTGGCAAAACCCTTGTTGGCAAGCACAGCGGTCAGACGTCTTCTGTAGTTGATGATGAGGTTTGCACACATGTCAGGAGGAATTTTGGTCCACTCCTCTTTGCAGATCATCTCTAAATCATTAAGAGTTCTGGGCTGTCGCTTGGCAACTCGCATCTTCAGCTTCCTCCATAAGTTTTCAATGGGATTAAGGTCTGGTGACTGGCTAGGCCACTCCATGACCCTAATGTGCTTCTTCCTGAGCCACTCCTTTGTTGCCTTGGCTGTATGTTTTGGGTCATTGTCGTGCTGGAAGACCCAGCCACGACCCATTTTTAAGGCCCTGGCGGAGGGAAGGAGGTTGTCACTCAGAATTGTACGGTACATGGCCCCATCCATTCTCCCATTGATGCGGTGAAGTAGTCCTGTGCCCTTAGCAGAGAAACACCCCCAAAACATAACATTTCCACCTCCATGCTTGACAGTGGGGACGGTGTTCTTTGGGTCATAGGCAGCATTTCTCTTCCTCCAAACACGGCGAGTTGAGTTCATGCCAAAGAGCTCAATTTTTGTCTCATCTGACCACAGCACCTTCTCCCAATCACTCTCGGCATCATCCAGGTGTTCACTGGCAAACTTCAGACGGGCCGTCACATGTGCCTTCCGGAGCAGGGGGACCTTGCGGGCACTGCAGGATTGCAATCCGTTATGTCGTAATGTGTTACCAATGGTTTTCGTGGTGACAGTGGTCCCAGCTGCCTTGAGATCATTGACAAGTTCCCCCCTTGTAGTTGTAGGCTGATTTCTAACCTTCCTCATGATCAAGGATACCCCACGAGGTGAGATTTTGTGTGGAGCCCCAGATCTTTGTCGATTGACAGTCATTTTGTACTTCTTCCATTTTCTTACTATGGCACCAACAGTTGTCTCCTTCTCGCCCAGCGTCTTACTGATGGTTTTGTAGCCCATTCCAGCCTTGTGCAGGTGTATGATCTTGTCCCTGACATCCTTAGACAGCTCCTTGCTCTTGGCCATTTTGTAGAGGTTAGAGTCTGACTGATTCACTGAGTCTGTGGACAGGTGTCTTTCATACAGGTGACCATTGCCGACAGCTGTCTGTCATGCAGGTAACGAGTTGATTTGGAGCATCTACCTGGTCTGTAGGGGCCAGATCTCTTACTGGTTGGTGGGGGATCAAATACTTATTTCCCTCTGCAGAATGCAAATAAATTCATATACTTTCCACAATGTGATTTTCCGGATTTAATTTGTGATGTGCTATCTCTCACTGTTACCAATAACCTACCCTTCAATTATGGGCTGCTCATGTCTTTGTCAGTGGGCAAACTTACAAAATCAGCAAGGGATCAAATACTTATTTCCCCCACTGTATGTGCTTTAAAAATGAACACCTAAGTTAAGGTTTTGACATTGTCTTATAGGCTCCACTTGGATTGGGGCCTGCTTATTTATGAGATAATTATATCCCATTTACCACTTGTGGTCCTCTCAGGAAAACTGGTTGAACCTTCCATCACCACAGATTATCTGGAACACCAGAGGCAAGACATCTGCTTTTTCAGTTGTGGTACCTGGCCTGTAGAATAGCCACCCACTTATCTTTTTTAGGGAGGAGGGGGAAGCAACAGCCTATCTAGTCCAAGACTCTCTTAAATGACTAATAATGAAGAGATTCATAGTTTAGATAGTTGTTATTGATAATCAGACTAATTTCATGTGAACCATAGTTGGCTTTTTAATAGCAGTACTAGTACTTAATTGACCCTTTTTAGTGGAAAACAATGCATAGATTTTTCTTTAGTGATGGGGGGAGGGGTTTAAACAGGGCCACAGTTTGATTTGAAATGTTTGGTTTTGCTTTTTTTTTGTTGTTGTAATCAAATCCACGGGAGACGTATGTGTTAGGTGGGGAGAGTCTGATAGGTACGGGCGGAGAGAGGGATCTTGGGGTGATAGTATCTGAGGATTTGAAGGCGACGAAACAGTGTGACAAGGCGGTGGCAGTAGCTAGAAGGTTGTTAGGCTGTATAAAGAGAGGTGTGACCAGCAGAAGAAAGGGGGTGTTGATGCCCCTGTATAAGTCGTTGGTGAGGCCCCACCTGGAGTATTGTGTTCAGTTTTGGAGGCCGTATCTTGTTAAGGATGTAAAAAGAATTGAAGCGGTGCAAAGAAAAGCTACGAGAATGGTATGGGATTTGCGTTACAAGACGTATGAGGAGAGACTTGCTGAACTAAACATGTATACTCTGGAGGAAAGGAGAAACAGGGGTGATATGATACAGACGTTCAAATATTTGAAAGGTATTAATCCGCAAACAAATCTTTTCCGGAGATGGGAAGGTGGTAGAACGAGAGGACATGAAATGAGATTGAAGTGGGGCAGACTCACGAAAAATGTCAGGAAGTATTTTTTCACGGAGAGAGTAGTGGATGCTTGGAATGCCCTCCCGCGGGAGGTGGTGGAAATGAAAACGGTAACGGAATTCAAACATGCGTGGGATAAGCATAAAGGAATCCTGTGCCGAAGGAATGGATCTTCAGGAGCTTAGTCAAGATCGGGAGGCGGGGATAGGGCTGGGCAGACTTATACGGTCTGTGCCAGAGCCGGTGGTGAGAAGCGGGACTGGTGGTTGGGAGGCGGGGATAGTCCTGGACAGACTTGTACGGTCTGTGCCAGAGCCGGGGTTGGGAGGCAGGGCTGGGGAGGTGAGGATAGTGCTGGGCAGACTTATATGGTCTGTGCCTGTGCCAGAGCCGGTGGTTGGGAGGTGGGGCTGGTGGTTGGGAGGCAGGGATAGTGCGGGGCAGACTTATACGGTCTGTGCCTTGAAGAGCATAGGTACAAATCAAAGTAGGGTATACACAAAAAGCAGCAAATATGAGTTATCTTGTTGGGCAGACTGGATGGACCGTGCAGGTCTTTTTCTGCCGTCAACTACTATGTTACTATATGTTACTATGTCACTGTACGTTTCATCACTAGTATTTGTAAATGAAGTTAAGCAAATACAGTTTTACCTTTGACTGGATTATTAGATATGAAAGATAACTTTAGTATATACCTATTGGAAAGTACTCGCTATATATGGCCCTTGGTGTTACTAAACACTATTAAACCTAAAAGGCAGTCAAAGGGCATTTGTTCAATTACTACCTAGCTCCACCAGAGTACCATGACATGTCATCATCAGAAGTCCACCCTCACTCTTCCTTGCTCCCCTATTTCAAGTGAACCGGATTGAAATTTGACTAGATCAATGTACTTCAGACTAGTAGTACCTACTACCATCATCATTAAGCAAACACTTTTTATACCTAGTGTACCTGAATGTAACTCACCTTGAAAAAGGTGTGAGCAAAATCCAAATAAATAAACGTGTTCAATATCTATCTATATATCTACTGCCAAAACAAGAGAAATGACAAGAAACAAAGGCCAGAAGCCTATCAGCGCCCAAACAGATAAGAATGCCAATGCCTCAGAGTTCTCAGATTTCCACAGGAAAGAAGGAAGACAGGCACAAGTGTTCAGTTTTTATTAACTAGCCGATGACATTGCTAATGCTATATTTGTGAGGGTAATTTTATAAAGTCACTTTGTTGATATGCATCAATACATCCATGTACAATGTGCCTTACAAAATTACTTCAAGGTAAAAGTAAGCTTGTGTGTACTTGTGAGGTGGAGTGTGGCCAGTGTCACAATTTACACACACATCTTTTATATGCAGGCAGATCTGCACTTGCTCCTGAGCAGACCTCAGCACTCGCAGGTGCATTTTAGCCAGGCTTTGTGCTACTGTTGCTGTTTATAAAATCAGCTGCTCTGGGCACCTTTTTTGTGCCCTCAGTTTAGGAGGTTTCATCCCCATCTTGACCAGGGCCCAGCCTACACCTAGAGAGGGCAGGTGACAGGGCCATTTGCAGACACGGGTGGCCACTTGGTTAGCGCTGGGGATGCTGAACTTGGCTCCTAGGTGCAGAGAGGGACTATGCGCAGGCGCAGTGGCAGCGCCTTTGACTCAGCTCTCGGGGGTAGGGGAGCGCCGGCGGCACTGTCTTACCCTGGTCTTCCTCCTCGTCTCCGTCCGCAGCGACGTCGGCCCGCGGTGGCGCCTCCTGGCCTCTCCCGGCCGCCGCACGCGCCACTCTCAGGCGCTTCATGAAAAGTGGGCTCCGAGCAGAAAGCAGCAGCCTCCGTTTTGTTTAAACTCGCCTCCGATCGCCGCCATTTGGGATCCCGCGGCTTCGCAATCTCGCTCTCGGGCCGGGCGGGATCGTGACGTCAGCGGCCCGTCAACCCCCCCCCCCCCCCCCCCCCGCCCCGCGCGCCGTTGCCAAGCAATTCCGTCCGGCACAAGAATTCCCGCCCTCCCGCCCAAGACGGTTGAGGAGGAGGAGAGCTCGCGCGACTCCCTTTGCGCTTCACGAGCCAAAGCAGAGTAGCTTTGAGCTGTCTCTCCGCGGGCGCTGACCTGAGGCACTGGCTTTTCCAGAGAGAGAGAGTGCGGACGGCTCATCTGCCGCCCAGCAGGCGCCGGACCTTTCACTTTGAAAACTTGGACAGGACTCCACTGCTGTCGGTGGGACAATATTGCAAAACGTCAAAGACGAATTGAGCGGGATCCTGTGGCAGCTTCAGCAGCCACACTATTAGTGTGAGTACCCCCAATATTCAGCGGACCGTAGGAGCCGTCACTCAACGTGTAATTAAACTCTGGAATTCGTTACCAGCAGTTAGCTTAGCAGGGTTTAAAAAAAAAAAAGGTTTGGCTAAGTTCCTAAAACAAGTCCATAAACCATTATTAAGATGGACTTGGGGGAAATCCACTGCTTATTTCTAGAATGTATTGTACTATTTTGGGATCTTGCCAGGTACTTGTGACCTGGATTGGCCACTGTTGGAAACAGGATGCTGGGCTTGACGGACCTTTGGTCTGGCAACGCTTATATTCTTATGCGTTTCTGTCCACCAGATCAGCAGAATGGTGCTGTATCTGATTGCCTCTCCCACCAACACTTTTTAATGTATTTTTAACAAAACTCTAGGATGGAAGTTAGCAGATAAGGGATTCTTCATTCATAGTTATGCAGATGACATCACTGTTCTAATTTCAGTCCACGAGACACTAAGGCCTCATCTCTGGCCATCTTCAAATCTAAGCTAAAAACCCACCTCGTCAATGCTGCTTTTAACTCCTAAAACTTCAACTGTCCCCTAGCCCTGATATGTCCTGTCTGTCCTAACCCTTATCCCTTACTTGTCCTGTCTGTCATAATTAGATTGTAAGCTCTATCAAGCAGGGACTGTCTCTCCATGTTCAAGAGTGAAGCACTGCGTACGTCCCGTAGCACTATACAAATGATAAGTAGTAGTAATAGCATATTTCTTGTTGTATGGCATCAGTACTTGGATGTCAAATTACAGGCTAAAATTCTGAGAAAACTAAGTTTCTACCCTTGGATAATAATCCTGATCTGCTGATTGATCATATATTTATTGATCAAGTCAAATGTCCTCTCTCCTGTGTTATTAAAATCCGGGATTTTTTTTTTTTTTTTTAAACCAATCTCTTTCATTGGAACCTCATATTAATTCTTTGGTTAAAAGCTCTAATGAGAAAACTAATTAAGAATTAGGGGAACATTTCGCAACCTGATACAATCAATGGTACTAAGCCATGTAAACTACTGCAATGGAATTTATGCGGGACGCAAAGAACAAACCTTAAAGAAACTTTAGACCGCTCAAAACATGGCAGCTAGGCTTATCTTTAGAAAAACACGATTTGAAAGTGCAAAACCCCTTCGCAAAAAACTACACTGGCTTTCAAAATATGCACTCTGGTTCACAAATTACCTACGGTGAAACTCCGGGATACATGACAGACTTGATCGACCTAACTAGAAACACATCCGAATCAACATGAACGTACCTAAAACTGCACTACCCAAGCTGCAAAGGACTCAAATACAAATCAACTTACGCGTCCAGTTTTTTCTACATAAGCACACAACTGTGAAACGCATTACCAAAAGCCTTGAAAACTACGAACGACCACCTAAATTTCCGAAAAACACTAAAAACTAACCTGTTTAAAAAGGCATACCCTACCGAGCCAACATAAATGCCTGATCTCTGCAACACAACAAAACTAAAGAGCGTAATGGACATAACACAACTCTTCCGTTGTACAATTCCCTAGTGTGGCTGTGCCACATGAATTTATCTTACCACAACATCACTTTGTATTTGTTTACACCGGAGTCTATAACACCTCTCCGGTACTATGTAAGCCACATTGAGTCTACAAATAGGTGGGAAAATGTGGGATATAAATATAAGCAAAACAGCAAGAGTAGAGGCTGACAAATGTGCAAACCAATAGGGAGATAATATCAAGAAGCAGTTTATTCAGAATATTCATATCAAGGACCCGACACGGTGCGTGTTTTGGCGCCAAAGCGCCTGCCTCAGGGGTCACAAACAACTTTCTCTGAGAAGAAGCTGATTGGCTTGAATAAATCCTTTATGTATACACGTGATTATAAAAACAAGTTAATCCACAGAGAGAACAAAGAAACCAGCCAACCGATCCTTGCGACAGGAAAATATAACAAATAATAATAAATATTTTTTAGATCAAGCAATCAAGATCTAGCATATTAAAATCACCTATTAGTAGTACTTCCCCTTTCACAGCTATATTTTGAATGTCTTTAATTAAATCTCTGTTCACTTATGTCTGTGAAGGGGTCCTGTATCTCACACCAATGTAAATTCATTTTCTAATCCTTCTTTCCAGATTGCCCCCAATGCTTCTTCCTTACCCTGTAGGTCCTGTAATTGTGTGGCTTTAATATTATTATTTCTGTTTCCAAGGGAAATTGTACAAGCAAACGAGAGGCACAGCAATGGGGACGACAACAGCCCCTTACATAGCCATTTTATACGTGGCCTTTTTTTAATACAAATTTTTAGAACACCCCTTTCAAGAAGAGGTTAGCCAATGGAAAAGATATATTGATGATGTGCTGATTCTATGGAGAGGAAGTATAGAAAAACTAACAGAATATCAACTCTGGCTGAACTCTCTTGATTCCAACCTGAAGGCTTCCATGCACTTTGATCATCAGCAGATTTCTTTTCTTGACAACATAATTATAAAGAATATGTACGGTGTTTCTATCACAGGGTACAAAACACCCCCCACACAGATTAGAATCATATTTTGCATTTCGAAAGCTTTCATAACAGAAGTTTGATACAGAACTTACCATACTTGCAATTTTTGAGACAGAGAAGACTTTGCAGTGATTATGAAAAATTCAAGCAACAGGCTGTACCAGTGGCGAACAGATTTAGGCAAAGAGGATATCTATCAAAATGTATAGGCGATGTTAAGAAGGCTAAGACTGCCAATACAGAAGATTTGCTGTCAGTCCTAAACATACAGCCCCATCCAGATATTGTATGCAGCCTTAAGTTTTCAAACTTAGGAGATATTCAAAAGATTCTTTTTAAAAAATTGGCATATACTGGAAGGACATAGATGTTTTCAGGATAAAAGTCTGACTGTGGCTTACCCCATAATCAAAATATTAAGGAAATTATAGCACCTTCTACACTTCCGGAACACCCACGAATGCCATCACGATTGGGTCATTATCCATGTGGGTCCTGCTCTGTGTGTTCATCTTCAATGTCCAAAACAGACTTTGTCCACACGCGCACTGGAAAAATTTATCTATTAAGGCATCTATCTACTGCAATACGGAAAACGTGGACTACATAATACAGTGTCCATGTAATCTTATATCCTATATAATAATTCTCACCTCTAACGTTCTGAAGCTGCCTGGGACCGTGGCTTCCGCCGGAGGTGGTCTGCTTCATGCAGTAGATAACACTAACGTCACTGGCCTGGAAGCATTGAAGAGCGAGCAGGCACAGCGAGTCTGCTGCCTTCCCTTCTCTGAGCTCTGACTGTGGCCCCGCCCTTGCAGAAACAGGAAATGAGGGCGGGACCACAGTCAGAGCGAAGAGAAGGGAAGGCAGCAGATTCGCTGAGCCTGCTCGCTCTTCAATGCTGCCACCGGGACCCCGGTATGAGAGGGGGGGTTGGTGATTTTGGAGGGGGGGGCGACATGCACGTTGGGGGATGGGGGGAGGGAGGGGGGACTGGAACTCGGAGTGAAGGACAGTGATAGAGGGAGGGAGGAAGCCATGGAAATCAGATGGGAGGAAAGGGGGCCGTTGGACTTGGAGGGGACACAGGGAGAGAGCGAAGGGGGGGGGGGAGGAAAACCTTGCTAGCACCCGTTTCCTTTCATACAGAAACGGGCCTTTTTTACTAGTATGTACATAAAACAACAAGCAAAATTAGGATCAGAATGATTTAACTTAGTAATATTAGGAGAGGCAATGCACCACTGGTCCAGCACCTCACTGATTTAGCACACACTTTCTCAGATTTGAAATTTGTAGTGATCAAGACAGACTAGGATGGTCTGGTGGAAGTTTGGATATGGTACTGCTTAGATATGAACAGAGACTCATTTTTGAATTAGACACTGTATACCCAACAGGACTTAATGCAGAAAATGAATTTCTCCGAGGACAGCAGGCTGATTGTTCTCACATGTGGGTCGGCGTCCATGGCGGCCCCAGGAACGGAGATTTTACCAGTAAAATTCAGAAAACTTTGCGACAGCCAGCAGAGTGCGGGATGGACCACTGCACATGCGTGGCCATCTTCCCGCCCACGTCCGTTCCTGCTTCAGTTTTTCTTTTTCCGTGGTGGAGACTGGCTGCGTGTCAGTCTCTCTCCCTCATGCCCTAGAAAAGACTTAGGAATTCTTTTACCGCTTTCTTTTTGGTTTATATTGCCTTTTTTGTCTTTTTCTTTTTTCCAGTTAAAAAAAAAAGGAAACCCTCTTTTCTCTTAGTTTTTTCCTGTTAAGTTTCCTTTCATTTCCGTTGCGGCCTTCTTGGGCCGCCCATCCGCAGTGCTCCCTTTTTGTGCCCTCGGTCGGCACAATCGGGCCTTTTGAGTTCGCCACCACAATTTTTCCGCTGATGTCATCGAAGCCTCCTAGCGGCTTCAAGAAGTGTAGGTGCCAGCGGTTGATCTCGGGCACTGACCCGCACTCCTGGTGCATCCAGTGCCTTGGGCCCGACCATCGCTCAGACGCTTGCAAATTGTGTTTGTAACATACATAGTAACATAGTAGATGACGTCAGAAAAAGACCTGCACGGTCCATCCAGTCTGCCCAACAAGATAACTCATATTTGCCGCTTTTTGTGTATACCCTACTTTGATTTGTACCTGTGCTCTTCAGGGCACAGACCGTATAAGTCTGCCCAGCACTATCCCCGCCTCCCAACCACCAGCCCCTCCTCCCAACCACCGGCTCTGGCACAGACCGTATAAGTCTGCCCAGCACTATCCTCACCTCCCAACCACCAGCCCTGCCTTCCAACCACCGGCTCTGGCACAGACCGTACAAGTCTGTCCAGCACTATCCCCGCCTCCCAACCACCAGCCCCGCCTCCCCATCTTGACTAAGCTCCTGAGGATCTATTCCTTCGGCACAGGATTCCTTTATGCTTATCCCACGCATGTTTGAATTCCGTTACCGTTTTCGTTTCCACCACCTCCCGCGGGAGGGCATTCCAAGCATCCACTACTCTCTCCGTGAAAAAATACTTCGTGACATTTTTCTTGAGTCTGCCCCCCTTCAATCTCATTTCATGTCCTCTCGTTCTACCATCTTCCCATCTTCGGAAAAGGTTCGTTTGCGAATTAATACCTTTCAAATATTTGAACGTCTGTATCATATCACCCCTGTTTCTCCTTTCCTCCAGAGTATACATGTTTAGTTCAGCAAGTCTCTCCTCATACGTCTTGTAACGCAAATCCCATACGATTCTCGTAGCTTTTCTTTGCACCGCTTCAATTCTTTTTACATCCTTAACAAGATACGGCCTCCAAAACTGAACACAATACTCCAGGTGGGGCCTCACCAACGACTTATACAGGGGCATCAACACCCCCTTTCTTCTGCTGGTCACACCTCTCTCTATACAGCCTAACAACCTAGCTACGGCCACCGCCTTGTCACACTGTTTCGTTGCCTTCAAATCCTCAGATACTATCACCCCAAGATCCCTCTCTCCGCCCGTACCTATCAGACTCTCCCCACCTAACACATACGTCTCCGTGGATTTCTATTCCCTAAGTGCATCACTTTGCATTTCTTCGCATTGAATTTTAATTGCCAAACCTTAGACCATTCTTCTAGCTTCCTCAGATCCTTTTTCATGTTTTCCACTCCCTCCCGGGTGTCCACTCTGTTACAGATCTTAGTATCATCCACAATTCCATATCATCATGCTGATCAATCCATAGACTGGTGGGTTGTGTCCATCTACCAGCAGGTGGCAATAGAGAGCAATCCTTTTGCCTCCCTATATGTGGTCATGTGCTGCCTGAAACTCCTCAGTATGTTCTCTATCTCAGCAGGTGGTGGTCACATACAGCAGCAGCTCTGGCTAGGTCTCCAAGCCTAATTCTTAGGTTTTGTTGAGTACCTGGGGTTGAGGGCTCTTCTTGAGCAAGTGCAAACCTGGTGGTGCCAGGTCCCTCCTTTTCTCCCCCCTCCCACTGGCTCCGTTAAAAAAAAAAAATTTTTTTTGGACGTCCTTTAAGGGCGTTTATTTCAACGTTTATATCGGCGTTTATTGCAGCTGCTTACTGGGACACCAGTTCGTTACAGCTCGGAGCGAGAAGCAGGTAATTTTACCTTTTTATAGCGGGCAGGGGGTTCCCCGTTCGGTCTCCACGTGGCTTATGGCATCAGAGGGCGAGAGCGCGAAGATTCGCTCCCCCCGGACCGCGTGTGTGCATCTAACGGGGATGCGGGGGTTTTCAAAGCCTGAATCGCCTTTGTTGGGCATCAGTTTGGAGTCCGGTCAGTGTCCCGGTTCTTCCTCTGGTGCGGCGGTTTTTCCCGCCATAAGCGCCCATCCCCCGCTGCTCGCCCACTCCATGTTGGCCGGCCACTCTGCTCGGACGGCTTCTTCTTGGGCCGCCCTCGAGCTGGGAGACGTTAATGCTATGGTCGCCCTTGATTTGGGCGACGGCAAGGAAGCGGCAAAAGTTAAGTGCCGTTCTTCCCACGCAGCTCCTCGGAGTTTCGCGCCGGACGCCATTTTGGATGCGCAGCATGTTTCTCCCCCGCTCTTGCGAGCGCCGGTTGAGGGTGCGTCTAGGGCCGTGGCCCAGGAGGCAGAAGTGCACAGTCTAGGGGGTTTCTCCCCTGAGTTCTTTTTGCTGCTGCATCAGGCTTTTCTTATGATAAACGCTGCCCCGGCTCCCCCCTCTGATCAAGGGGCTGAGGCCTCCGGAAGCAAACGCCCTCAGGTGGACTTCCAGGCCCTAGAGGACTCGGTCTCCTCTGATGTAGATGAGGGCAGCGAATCTGAGTTCTCCCAACGGTCCTTTGGGGATTCCTTGGAGGAGACGGATTCCCGCTCGGATGGAGCGGATGAACCCTCTGCAGCACGGATCTTTCGCTCAGAGGATTTTCCAAACCTGTTAGTGCAGGCCATGAGCATTTTGAAGAGTTCCTCTCGGGAGGACGTCTCTCCCTCAGCCTCTGTTGGCTCTGCCATTATGCGGGGGACTAAGCGCCCGCCTAGAACCTTCCACGTGCATGAATGCACACCTTGATTTCGGCTCAATGGGATTTCCCAGAAGCGAGCCTTAAAGTGGCTAGGGCTATGTCTCGCCTCTATCCTCTGCCTGAAGGTGAACGGGAGGCCTTTCTTGGGCCTACCGTGGATTCTTTAATCACTGCGGTGACTAAGAAAACGGTGTTGCCGGTGGAAGGTGGCACGGCCCTAAAGGACGCCCAAGACAGGAGTTTGGAGGCGGCTTTAAAGTTGTCCTTTGAGACGGCTGCTTTAAGTTTACAGACCTCAATTTGTGGCTCCTATGTGGCCGGGGCGTGCCTGATGCTTGCGCAGCAGGCTTCCCCCTCGGATCCTTCCTTGAGGGCTGATTGGCCAGCCCTGGAATCGGGCTTGGCCTACTTGGCAGGCTGGCTGTATGATGTCTTGAGAGCCTCGGCTAAAGGTATGGCTCACACAGTCTCTGCACGGCGGTGGCTTTGGCTGAAGCATTGGTCTGCTGACCACGCCTCTAAGTCTCGCCTGGCTAAGTTGCCTTTTAAAGGCAAGCTGCTCTTTGGGGTCAAGCTGGACAAG
The DNA here is from genome assembly GCF_901765095.1 of Microcaecilia unicolor. Taxonomy (NCBI): domain Eukaryota; kingdom Metazoa; phylum Chordata; class Amphibia; order Gymnophiona; family Siphonopidae; genus Microcaecilia; species Microcaecilia unicolor. Next base: position 5,285,133 of record NC_044033.1, read on the forward strand.
ATTGTGACCAATCTCGGCACGTCTAAGGGCAAGAGGTTACCGGAGGTCAGGGCTCGGGCCAATGCTGCCTGCCCCGGTTCCTCCAAAGGACTTGCCCGGGCAAGTCGAGCTCCGCTGCCCCCTCTTCCATCAAAAGGAATTTCTCCCCCAAGCAGCATTCCTTTCGCAGAGACCGCCATCCCGGAGGTGCCTCCTCCGGTCCTCCCCCAGGGTCTCGTACCCAATGACGGGGCACTGGTCCATGGCCCAGAGCAGATTGGAGGACGCCTATCCTCGTTTCTGAGCGAGTGGACCAGGGTAACTTCAGACGCTTGAGTACTGGAAGTCATCAGAGACGGCTACAAGCTAGAGTTCTGCCGACCCTTAAGAATCGGGTTTGTGCACTCTCCCTGCAAGTCTCCGGTCAAGCTGTGGCAGTGCAGCAGACTTTGGACAATCTGATCCGCCTGGGTGCGGTCGTTCCGGTGCCAGAAGATCACCCTGGCAAGGGACATTACTGCATTTACTTTGTGGTACCTAAGAAAGGAGGTTTTGTCCGGCCTATCCTCGACCTCAAAGGGGTCAATCGGGCTTTGGAAGTTCGGCACTTCCGAATGGAGACTCTCCGCTCTGTTATAGCGGCAGTGCAGGCAGGGGAGTTCCTGGCATCCTTGGACATCAAGGAAGCTTACTTGCATATTCCCATCTGGCCTCCTCATCAACGCTTTCCGCGTTTTGCAGTTCTGAGGACACTCCCAGTTCAGAGCCCTCCCTTTCGGGTTGGCTACTGCTCCGCAGACCTTCTCCAAGTTATGGTGGTCATCGCGGCCTTCCTATGCAAGAAAGGAGTACAAGTCCATCCTTATCTGGACGACTGGTTGATCCGAGCCCCCTCTTATGCAGAGTGCGGCAGAGCTTCAGACCGGGTGATTGCTCTTTTGAGCTCCCTGAGGTGGATCATCAACTGGGAGAAAAGCCAGCTGCGCCTGAGTCAGTCCCTGGAGTATCTGGGAGTTTGATTCGACCCCCAAGTGGGCAGAGTGTTCCTGCCGGACAATCGGATTGTCAAGCTTCAGGCTCAGGTGGACAAGTTCCTAGCAGCCTCTTCTCTTCGGGCTCGGGACTATGGGCAGCTGTTGGGCTCTATGACGGCCACGATGGAAGTAGTGCCCTGGGTCAGGGCCCATATGAGACCTATACAGCTCTCTCTGCTGCAGCGATGGACTCCAGCTTCGGAGGATTACGCTGTGCGCCTCCCCTTGGATCCAGCGATGCGCAAGGCGCTGAGCTGGTGGCTGAGGCCAGACAAGCCGTCCGCAGGAATGCCTCTTGTGACCCCAGAATGGGTTTTTCGTCACGGCGGACGCCTCTTTGTGGGGCTGGGGAGCCCACTGCTTGGGAAGGACAGCGCAGGGGCTCTGGTCCCCTGCAGAGGCAGAGTGGTCTATCAACCTCCCGGAACTCAGAGCCATTCGGTTGGCGCCTTTGGAGTTTCTCCCGGGCCTGGCGCTGAAGCCAGTACGGGTTCTGTCGGACAATGCCACGGCTGTGGCCTATGTCAATCGCCGGGGAGGTACCAGGAGCGCCCCTCTAGCCAAGGAGGCCATGAAGTTATGCCTGTGGGCGGAAGCAAACCTGGAACAGCTGTCGGCGGCCCACATTGCGGGAGTCATGAATATTGCTCAGGCGTTCTTGGACATCACGAAGCGCTGGGGCCAGCCGAGCCTAGATCTGATGGCGTCTTCAGCCAATTGCCAAGTGCCGCGCTTTTTCAGCAGAGGACGGGACCCTCGATCTCTGGGAGTAGGTGCTCTTCTCCCAGTGGCCGACACAGGAGCTCCTCTTTGTGTTCCCGCCTTGGCCCATGTTGGGCAGGGTGCTAGGCTGGGTAGCAAAGCATCCAGGCCGGATAATCCTGGTGAGTCCGGATTGGCCCAGACATCCCTGGTATGCGGACTTGATCAGGCTCTCAGTGGACAGACCTCTGCAGATGCCAGCGGAGCGGGGCCTGTTGCATCAGGGTCCCGTGGTGATGGAGGATCCCTCCCCCTTTGGTCTTACGGCCTGGCTATTGAGCGGCAGCGTCGGAGCAAGCAGAGCTTCTCAGACAAGGTCATCGCCACTATGCTGAGAGCGAGGAAGCGCTCTACTTCTACTGCTTACGCCAGGGTTTGGCGTACCTTTGCATCGTGGTGTGAGGCAGGCTCACTTTCTCCCTTCACTGCTCCAATTTCATCAGTGTTGGCGTTCCTGCAAGAAGGTCTGGAAAAAGGCCTGTCACTCAGTTCCCTTAAGGTCCAGGTAGCGGCTCTTGCTTGCTTCAGGGGTCGCCTGAAGGGTGTTTCCCTGGCATGGCAGCCAGATGTAGTGCGCTTTCTCAAGAGAGTTATTCACCTGCGCCCTCCTCTGCACGCAGTGGTACCTGCGTGGAATCTCAATCTGGTGCCAAGAGCCTTGCAGAAGCCGCCTTGTGAACCCTTGTCGAGGGCATCTCTGAAAGAATTGACGTTGAAAGCAGTCTTTTGGTGGCTATCACTCCAACCAGAAGAGTTTCCGAGCTCCAGGCGCTATCATGTCGAGAGCCCTTTCTGCAGTTCACTGAGGCAGGAGTGTCTATTCGCACAGTGCCTTCCTTCCTGCCCAAGATTGGTCCTCGCTTCCATGTGAATCAGCAGCTCTGTCTACCCTCCTTTCGTAGGGAGGACTACCCAGAGGAGTACTCTGCTCTCAAATATCTAGATGTGAGACGAGTCATCATCAGATACTTGGAAGTGACCAATGATTCCGGAAGTCGGATCATCTGTTTGTGCTGTTCGCAGGTCCTCGTAAGGGTCTGCAGGCTGCCAAGCCTACAGTTGCATGATGGGTCAAGGAACCCATTGCAATGGCTTATGTGGCCGCAGGGAAGGTGCCGCCTATCCAGCTGAAGGCTCACTCCACTAGAGCACAGGCGGCCTCGTTGGCAGAGGCCAAGTCAGTCTCCTTGGAAGAGATTTGTAGGGCGGCAACTTGGGCATCGGCTCATACCTTCTCCAGACATTACCACTTGACTGTGGCTGCTCGGGCGGAGGCCCGGTTTGGAGCTTCAGTGTTGCGTTCAGGGATTTCTGTGTCCCACCCTGGGTGAGTACTGCTTCGGTACATCCCACCAGTCTATGGATTGATCAGCATGATGATATGGAAGGTAAAATTATGTATCATACCTGATAATTTTCTTTCCATTAATCATAGCTGATCAATCCATAGCCCCTCCCAGATATCTGTACTGTTTATATTCTGGTTGCATTTCAGGTTCAAGTTTAGTCTTCAGTTCCTGTTCAGGAGGACTTCGTGTTCAAGTTTTTTCAATTGGATTCTTCAGGAGTTGAGACGATTTTGTGTTACAGTGAGCTGCTGCATTCCTCTCCCCTCCGTTTTACGGGGCTGGATTGAAACCTAATTTCTGCCGGCGCTCCCTCCCGCTTCGTGCGGCTGTAGGGCAGCTTTGTACCCCTCCCGCGGTTGCAGGATAAGCCAGATCCCCCCGCATTGGCGGGTGTGGTGTTCCTCCCCCGCTCCGCGGGGATGAGCTGAACGGATTCCCCTCCCCCACTTGTGTGGGGATGAGCTGGGTTGATTCCCCTCCCCCGTTTCGGCGGTGGTGAGCTGGGCAGAGTGTCCCTTTGTGGGTGTAATTCTCTGTGCTGAGTCCTGCGGATGGAGCTTTGATATCGACATACTGAGGAGTTTCCGGCAGCACATGACCACATATAGGGAGACAAAAGGATTGCTCTCTATCTCCACCTGCTGGTAGATGGACACAACCCACCAGTCTATGGATTGATCAGCTATGATTAATGGAAAGAAAATTATCAGGTATGATACATAATTTTACCATAGGCAAACATTACCTTCTAACCCTTCGGCAATGTCACTCACAAATATATTGAACAGAATCGGCCCCAGCACCGATCCCTGAGGCACTCCACTACTCACCTTTCCCTCCGATCGAATTCCATTCACCACCACCCTCTGGCGTCTGTCCGTCAACTCCGTTTGAGTTTGAAAAAACGGACACAAGCTTTGAGAAGAGCTCTTTGGGAACGTCTTTTCGGAGCTCCAACTGATTCTTCGGCGTCGATATCGACATTGGTACCGAGGTCAGCGGCGTCAATATCGCCGCTGGGGATGGCATCGACATCGGGAGCGCAGGTAATGGCTGTCGGGACATCACCATTAGCTGGGAGCAGCGAGCCTTCGAGTGGGTCTCCACCTGTCTCGAAGGCTCCTGCTGATACACTAACTTTCTATGGTTTTTGCAACTACATTCAATCTGGGTTACATAGTATATACAGGTACTTTATTTGTACCTGGGACAATAGAGGGATTTTATTTATTGCATTTATCTCCCACATTATCCCACCTATTTGCAGGCTCAACGTGGCTTACAGAGACCTGTTATGGCGTCGCCATTTCAGGATATCAAATACAATTGGTAGTACAAGATATTGGATGGGAAAAGAGAAATAAGCAGATAGTTAGTCGTGGTCAGGTGGGTTGGCGAAGTGGTAAATTTCAGCTATGGGCTTTCTTTGTAGGCCTTGTTGAAGAGATGCGTCTTCAGGGATTTACGGAAGTTAGAAATTTCGTTGATTGTTTTCAAGTCTGTTGGAAGTGCATTCCACATCTGCGTGCTCATGTAAAAGAAGGTGGTCGCATGTGTTAGTTCGTATTTTAGTCCTATACAGCTGGGGAAGTGTAGATTGAGAAATTTGTGAGAAGATCTTTTGGCATTTCGGGGGGGGGGGGGGGGGGGGCAGGTCTACGAGGTTTTGCATGTAGGTCGGGGCATCTCCGTGGATGATTTTGTGTACAATCGTGCAAATCTTGAACATGATACGTTCTTTCAGTGGGAGCCAGTGGAGTTTCTCTTAGGGGTTTTGCACTTTCATATTTATTTTTACCAAATATGAGTCTGGCAGCGGTGTTTTGGGCTGTTTGGAGTTCTTTGATGGTCTGTTCTTTGCAGCCAGTGTACAGTGTGTTGCAATAATCCAGGTGACTGGGGCATATTTTCAAAGCACTTAGCCTTCTAAAGTTCCATAGAAACCTATTTATTTTTGTTACATTTGTACCCCGCGCTTTCCCACTCATGGCAGGCTCAATGCGGCTTACAAGGGGCAATGGAGGGTTAAGTGACTTGCCCAGAGTCACAAGGAGCTGCCTGTGCCGGGAATCAAACTCAGTTCCTCAGGACCAAAGTCCACCACCCTAACCACTAGGCCACTCCTCCGCTATGGAACTTTGGAAGGCTAAGTGCTTTGAAAACATGCTAATTAGTACCATTGACTGTATCAGGTTACGGAAGACGGATCTCAGGAAGTAAGGTTTTACTCTTGAGTTTCCACATGGAGTGGAACATCTTTTTCGTTGTGTTCTTTACATGGGTTTCGAGTGTGAGGTTTCGGTCAATGGTGACTCCAAGAATTTTCAGATTATTCAAGACAGGAAGAGAAATGTTTGGAGTGGTTACGGTGGAGAAGCTGTTTGTGTTATGTTGTGAGGTGAGTACTAGACATTGTGTTTTTTTCAGCATTAAGTTTTAGCTGGAATGCATCTGCCCAGGAGTGCATGATTTGGAGGCTTTGGTTGATCTTCCTTCTTTCTTCCCTTACTCAGTCTCTGCACATTACTAATTGTATCTGATATCCTGGAATGATAATGTCATAACAAAACTATGTAAGCCAATTTGAGCCTGCAAATAGGTGGGGAAATGTGGGATACAAATGCAATAAATAATATCTTGTTGGTGATTTCCTTGAGATCGTGACTTGCCCAGCGTCACAAGGAGCTGCAGTGGGAATCAAACCCAGTTCCCCAGGATCAAAGTCCACTGCACTAACCACTAGGCTACTCCTCCACTGTGAACTCAAACAACATGGTTAGGACAGTTAATTGGATGGGGACCAATCCATTTTTGTGCCTCCATTGTGGTAGTGGTGGGGATCAGATTTAAGCAGTCTCATTATTAATACAAGGCTCAAGTGCACGGTCCCTCACCCACCCACGAAAACAGAGAATGATCAACTCAAGCATGATGCATACCTTAATGCTATTCTAATGAGGACTTTTTTAAAAAATTTGTATTTGTACATCTAAATATACAGATTTTTGCTACCACTACTTGATGTTCTGAGGTCACAGCATAGAACAGGCAAAGGAAATCATGTTCATTAAAGTGTCCCTCTGGCAGACACACTACCTATTAGAAAACAAAAATGAGACCTGTCTTCTTGGTGTGTGGATCCTGTGGGCCCTGCTGTAATGTGCTATTTTAGTTTTCACCCTCAAAGTAAGCCACTATCATATACCAAGTTCAATGTCCAGTAGGTTTCTACTGTCATTCACTTCTCCCCGCGTGTTGCAGACCTACTGATCCCTTATATGTTCCTTCCATGTGCTACGCTCTGATGCAGATAACCAGCTGCTTGTTCTCTCTTCAGTTAGACTGCATTTGGGTTCCTCTGCAAAGCTGTGTTCCGCTTTCAGGCTCCAAACCTGGGGGATTCCATGGCTGTCATTTAGAGGAACCATAACATATTCCATCATTTCGGTTCACTTTGAAGACCTGGTTGTTGAGGCAGGCATTTTGAGATTATTTGGTCCGATAGATTTATTTATATGCTTTATGTTGTGCTCTTCTATTTTTCTCTCTTATAAGCTCTTCAAATTTGTAATTTTTGTTTAATTGCTGTATGGCTGTTACATTGAAATATTGTAAACTGTTCTGATATGTTGTTAAAGGCAATATATCAAATAAAATAAATGTGCATGTTACATTTTCCACCTAGTGTTAAAGCTGCAGTATAGAACTGAATGTTGCTATTATCTCTCCAGCATGTGGTATTTACAAAACCAGTTCAATGATATTTGGATTTGCTTTTTTGTCTCTTATAGCACAAGACACAGAACATGATGGCAGATCATGGAACTTGATTTGGTAGCCTGAGACCATACAGCCTATTAAATCTGCTCATGCAAATCCATAGCCTAGTCTCTACAATACTTTCTTCCCTCTGAGATCCTAGGACTTCTATATATGTATACCTTGGAGATATTTCAAAGGCTTATATCATACATCTCTCCTTTCCCAACTCTTCTCCCAGGGTATGCAAGCTTAGATCTTTTAAAGAATGTCCCCATACCCTTTATGACAAAAGGCTGCTGACCATTTTAGTAGGCACCATTTAAACTCACTCCATCTGGTTAAAACTTGCATCATGGGAAAACTGTGCAAATTTTGCTTTGCACAATTGTGCAGAATTACCTATTTAGCTATGCGAAATTACTGTTCCCTCACAGAGCAAGGAAGAGATGAACCAGCAGGAGCAAAGCAGTGAGGACAAAGACAGGATAAAAACTCTTAGCAGAGAAGCCCAGAGGAGAGTAGCAAAGCCTTCCATTCTATGCCTCCACTCTGCAAGTGGAAGCTGCAGAATCTTTACTTAGGTAGGCCACGTGTATCTTGGAACCCTGCGGGACTAGTGCTGGGCAGACTTATATGGTCTGTGCCAGAGCTGGCGGCGGGACTGGTAGTTGGGAGGCGAGGATAATGCTGGGCAGACTTATATAGTCTGTGCCGGAGGTGGGGTTGGTGGTTGGGAGGTGGGGATAGGGCTGGCCAGACTTATATGGTCTGTGCCCTGAAGAGGACAGTACAAATAAAAAAGTAGCACATATGAATTTATCTTCTTGGGCAGACTGGATGGACCGTGCAGGTCTTTTTCTGCCGTCATCTACTATGTTAAAAGGAAACTTTTGAACTGAGGGCTAAGCCTGGCCAATTGTGCTGCATTGTTGAAAGACAGAATTGTAACTCTGGGACTACAGGCCAGAAGCAAGCTGTTTGTGCGAGACATAACAACACACCATGGCCCTGCAGGTGGCAGCCATGGAAGAGTATGTCTGAACAAACTAACTACTCTTGGTGTGTTATTTTCTCCTGGCCTGTGAGAGGAACAGGTCACCCATTTTTCTGTTCTTAAATAAATTTGTTTATGCCACCTTAAAACCTCTCTATGGCTCAAGGCTCCAGGACTGCCCTTGCTCACGCTACTACAGCCATCTTAAGATCATCAGATATGATCCTCCCCAAATCCTACTACTACTATTTAGCATTTCTATAGTGCTACAAGGCATAAGCAGTGCTGCACAAACATAGAAGAAAGACAGTCCCTGCTCAAAGAGCTTACAATCTAATAGACAAAAAATAAAGTAATCAAATCAATTAATGTGTACAGGAAGGAGAGGAGGGTAGGTGGAGGCGAGTGGTTACGAGTCAAAAGCAATGTTAAAGAGGTGGGCTTTCAGTCTAGATTTAAAGGTGGCCAAGGATGGGGCAAGACGTAGGGGCTCAGGAAGTTTATTCCAGGCGTAGGGTGCAGCGAGACAGAAGGCGCGAAGTCTGGAGTTGGCAGTAGTGGAGAAGGGAACAGATAAGGATTTATCCATGGAGCGGCGTGCACGGGAAGGGGTGTAGGGAAGGACGAGTGTGGAGAGATACTGGGGAGCAGCAGAGTGGGTACATTTATAGGTTAGTAGAATAAGTTTGAATAGGATGTGAAAATGGATAGGGAGCCAGTGAAGCGACTTGAGGAGAGGGGTAGTATGAGTAAAGCGACCCTGGCGGAAGACGAGATGGGCAGCAGAGTTTTGAACCGATTGGAGAGGGGAGAGGTGACTAAGTGCGAGGCCAGCAAGAAGCAGATTGCAGTAGTCTAAACGAGAGGTGACAAGGGTGTGGATGAGGGTTTTGGTAATGTGCTCGGAAAGAAAGGGGCGGATTTTATGGATGTTGTAAAGAAAGAAATGACAGGTCTTGGCGATCTGCTGGATATGAGCAGAGGAGAGAGAAGAGTCAAAGATGACCCCAAGGTTTCGAGCTGAGGAGACAGGGAGAATGAGAGAGCCATCAACAGAAATAGAAAACTATTACTACTACTATTAAACATTTCTATAGCGCTACTAGACTTATGCAGCGCAGCGTAGAAAACGGGGGGAGTGGGGAGGTGGGTTTGGGGGGAAAAATGAGAAGATCGGTTTTGGTCATGTTTAATTTCAGGTGGCGTTGAGACATCCAGACAGCAATGTCAGACAAGCACGCTGAAACTTTGGTTTGGATGCAAGGTGAGATATCAGGGGTAGAAAGGTAGATTTGGGAGTCATCAGCATAGAGATGGTAGGAAAAGCCATGGAATGAGATTAATGAACCAAGGGAAGAAGTGTAGATAGAAAAGAGGAGGGGACCAAGAACAGAACCCTGAGGTACGCCGACAGGCAGAGGGATAGAAGTAGAAGAGGATCCACCAGAGTGAACACTAAAGGTGCGGAGGGAGAGGTAGGAAGAGAACCAGGAAAGGACAGAACCATGGAATCCAAGTGAGGACAGGGTATCGAGAAGTATGCTGTGATCAACAGTGCCAAAAGCAGCAGAAAGATCAAGAAGAATGAGGATGGAATATTGACCTCTGGATTTAGCCAGTAATAGGTCATTGGAGACTTTAGTAAGCGCAGTTTCAGTTGAGTGGAGAGGGCGAAAACCAGATTGTAGTGGGTCAAGACTAGCATGTGAGGAGAGAAAATCAAGGCAGCGGTGAACAGCACGCTCAAGTAATTTGGAGAGAAAAGGGAGGAGGGAGATGGGTCGGTAATTAGAGGGACAAGTAGGGTCAAGTGAAGGCTTCTTAAGCAGAGGTGTGACCACAGCATGTTTAAAGGCAGTAGGGACAGTTGCAGTGGAAAGTGAGAGGTTGAGAATGTGACAGATAAAAAGAATAAGAGCAGGTGAGATGGCATTAAGAAGGTGGGTGGGAATGGGATCAGAGGAACAGGTGGTACATTTTGAGGAAGAAAGGAGAAGTGTAGTTTCCTCTATAGTAACTTCAGGAAAGGAGGAAAAGGAATGAAAGGAAGGAGAGAGAGGGGAACGGACTAGTGGAGGGAGAGGTGGCGAGGTAGAGAATTCAAGGTTTATCTTTTGAACCTTGTCGTGAAAGAATTCAGCAAGGGTCTGAGGAGATAATGAAGGGGGAGTTGGGGGGAGGGGGCACCTTGAGAGAGTTCAATGTGGTGAAGAGAAGTCGAGGGTTAGAGCCTTGGTCAGTTGGATATAATAATCCTGTTTGGCGCGTAAAAGAGCAGATTGGAAGGAGGTCAGCATGAACTTAGTGTAAGAAATCAGCAAGGGCCCGAGATTTCCGCCAGAGGCGTTCGGCGGAGCGGGTACAGGAACGTAGGTAGCGGATATTAGAAGTCAGCCAAGGTTGGGGTTTTGTACGCCTTATAGGGCGGGTCATCAAAGGTGCAAGTGTGTCTAAGGCAGAGGATAGAGTATTGTTGTAAGAAGAAACAGCCTTGTTGACAGACGTGGATGGTGCCACAGTAGAGAGGAGGTTTGAAACATGGGAGGATAGAGATGAAGGGTCAATATCCTGAAGATTCCTAGATAAATTAGATAAGATAGGACGGGAGTGGGAGGGAGGAGATTTAAATGTGAAAGTTATAAGATGGTGATCAGAGATGGGAAGATCAGAGGCAAGGAAACTAAAGGGTGAACACACCTTTTATGTACACAAAATTTCTTCACCCACATACTGTACTGTTCCTTTTGTTTTCTGCAGTCCAAATACATGACTTTGCATTTTTTTTCAACATTAAAGCTTAGCTTCCAAATGCTAGACTATACCTCAATCTTCAGTAGATCTCAAATAAACCTTTCCTGATAGCCCCTTTCAAAATAATGCTTACAAGAATATTGAAAAGAAACCAAGCCAACAACTGACCCTGTGACAGAGTCACTGGTAATATCCTTTTCCTTGGAGTAAATTCCATTCACCACTACTCTGTTGCTTCTCAACCAGTTTCTAAGCCTTTGGGGCCTATAAATAGTTTATCTAAGTCATCTCAGCAAACTGTTCAAAAGCTTTGCTGAAATTAAGTACAGTATATCATATTTAGCTCTATCACCATCCTACTCTCTGGTCACCCAAAAGAACTGAATAGATTCTTCTGATAAGACTACTACTGCTAAAACCATGCTGCCTTCTACTGAATTCCAGAAACTGCTGTTTCAGCAGCAATTCCATCAATTTACCCACCAGTAAGGTCAAGACTACTGGGCCAATAGGTCTTAGCATCCTCTAATTCCGCATGTTCTTACACATTGGTTGGAGTGTGTGAAATGGGTTCAGGAAGCAGCAGTGGCATAACAAGACCTACTATTTTGAATGAGCCCAGAGCTAACTTAGATGGGCCCTTCCACAACATGGCATTGCATATCCCCCCCCAAGATATGAAAAATAATATAGATTTTTTTCTCCCATCCCACATCAACATCTCTCCTCTTCAGTGAGGTGTCAGCATCTGACTGCCCGTCACTGAACCCTGTACCTCCCTGGTGTACCTTACAGGTGTCCCCAGCGCCTGCAGTGATTCAATTGCTGCTGCCTGTGCCAGCTCTGCAGGCTTCTATCGGCCAGGTCCCACCAGACAGGAAATGATGAAAGCAAGAGCAAGACCCAGCCGATGGAAGCCTGCAGAGCTGCAGCAGGCGCCAGGGACACCTGTAAGATACACCAGGGAGGGGCGGGGTTCAACGATGGGCGTGCAGATACTGGAACGCTGCGGAGGAGAGATGTTGATGTGGGGTGCTGCCGCTGCGTGGGCCTGTGCCCACCCATAACTACACCAACTGGGAGGCAGCCATATGCTGATTGAAAGACAATACTGTGGAGCCCAAAAGAGATCATTGGTAATTCTGAAACAAATCAAGGGTTGCTCCTTTCTATCGTAGAAATTTTTTTAAAAATAGTAAAAGTTAACTTTTATTTTTTACTTTAAAATAAAGGCATGTAACATTCATTCAAAGTCAAAACTATAGAAGCATATTTTCAACAAAATACAGATTTCCTTAAATGTTGTTGATGTAGGGAGGCAGCCATGTGTGTACACATTCATACAATCTTCTCCACTCCCCCTTTCTACTTTATTTTCTTCTTTGTCAGTTACAAAGTCTCACATGCTTAAATCAGCTTGAGTATGGGAAGTGTTTGCATTCAAGTTTAAATAGATTTCTGTGAATCTGCAAAGTTGTTTCAGCAAAAGCTATCAGTCTTTAGCAGCTCAAATTGTAAATAAGTCAGAAAGGAAAGTTGACATGTCTGAATACTGTACATCAACTCTATATAGCTATAGCAGCTTGTTACTGAGGGCACTCTGGACCTGTTCACCAAAGTGGTGTCTTATAGTTGAACTTCAGCTTCAGCAGGTACTTCAGGTTGACCTGAGCAACATCATAGACAATATATCTGGAAAGAAGCAGTCAAGGAACATATGGGTAGTTCTCACTCCTTCTGTACCACTGAAAATGCAAAGAGACTGCAGAAGTAGGAGAGCAAAATCAATCCCAAACATGAGCTTATGCAGCAGGTCAGCAAGGCTGGAGGAAACATCAGTACTGTTGAAGATGTACAGCAGAACATTAAGATAATACCCTTTGCAACCGGCCTTAGGTAAGCTTTCCTGAAAACATTCCGGAACTTGGTGCAATCCATGGTACTCACCCACACCGACTATTGTAATAGTATTTTCTTAGGCTGCAAGACCCATATCCTGAAGAAACTTCAGACTGCCCAGAATACAGCAGCAAGACTCATTTTTGGCAAATCACAATTTGAAAGTGCAACACCTCTTCGTAAAAAACTTCACTGGCTCCCTATCAGAGAACGAATCGACTTCAAGGTTCATACATTAATCCACAAGATTATCTACGGTGAATCTCCGGGCTATATGCGCAATCTGATTGACCTTCCCACCAGAAACATGTCTGTAACTTCACGAACTTACCTTAACCTACATTACCTCAGCTATATGGTAACCTGTACTGTAGAAAACCGTTAGCATCATATATATGTTAGCTGAAGGTTCTAATGCATGCTTATTAGGTTTATCATTAGTATTATGATAACATTGTATTGTATCTCTCGTTTTTGAATTCCAGTGCTACTAATTATGTTTTTAAGGGAACTGTTAGGAGAGAGTATGTGTGAGAGAGAGTGATTGAGTATGTGTGAGAGAGTGAATGAGTATGTGTCAGAGAGAGAGAAAGAGAGTGTATGTGATTGAGAGACAGAATGTGTGTGAGTGAGAGAGTGTAATGTGTGTCCTGTGTGCACCAATTATGCTCTTCCCTGCGCATTCATCCATATGCAGCAAACATCCTCTGTGCCCTGCCCCCTTCATCCATCCATCCATGTGCAGCATCTCTCCCCTGCCCCCTCCATCCATCGTGGTGCAGCAATTCTCCTCTGTCCCTTGCCCTCCCCCCCTACATGTGCATCAACTCTGCATTCTCCCCTGGCCTCTCCATCCACCCATATCCAGGGCCCCCCTCCCTCCATCTCCCCTCTGAGTTCCAGGCCCCCTCCCTACCTCTCTATGTGCCCTCCCAGTTCCAGCCCCCCCCCCCCCTTGAGTTCCAGGATCCCCTCCCTCCCCTCAGAGTTCGCCCCTCGCCTTCACTATGGACGCCGCACCCCAAGGTAAGAATTTTTAAAATACAGCCAGCACTTAGGAAGGCGAGGGGCTGCCGGAGGACAGGTCGTGCTTGGAGGGCAGAGAGAAAGAGGGAGGGAGGCGCGGGGGCTCAGAGTTCCCTTGAAGGCGGAGCGATTACGAACACTACACGGCTTCAGTGCCACGGAGTCAGCTTCAGAACGTTGGAGGTGCGAATTATTATATTAGATGTTTATTCTTGTGGCCAGAGTCATGGGATAGGAAGCAATGTTCTGCTGTGGATCAGGAATTGGTTATTGGATAGAAAACAGAGGGTTGGTTTAAATGGCCATCTTTCACAATGGAAGAGGGTGAATACTGGAGTGCCGCAGGGATCTGTATTGGGACTGATGATGATACCCTTGGCCAAACTACTATCAAACCAAAACCTCAGCCCATACATATACGCAGACGACGTAATGATCTATCTATCCCATTTAAACAAGATTTAAAGGAAATTTCCAATGATATCAACCAGAGCCTACATATGCATTCATGGGCGGACGCATTTCAGCTGAAACTCAATGCAGAAAAAACCCAATGCCTAATACTCACCTCTCAATATAACATGAACAAATTCACCACCATTAACACACACAAACTGAATCTTCCAATTTCGGACACCCTAAAACTTGGAGTTACCATTGATCATCACCTAACACTTGAAAATCACGCGAAAAATACAACCAAGAAGATGTTCCATGCAATGTGGAAATTAAAAAGAGTAAGACCTTTCTTCCCAAGGACCGTCTTCCGTAACCTGGTACAATCAATGGTACTCAGCCATCTAGACTATTTCAACGCACTCTATGCTGGCTGCAAAGAGCAAATAATCAAGAAACTTCAGACAGCTCAGAACACTGCAGCTAGACTCATATTCAGCAAAACAAAATATGAAAGTGCTAAACCCCTACGAGAAAAGCCACACTGGCTCCCTCTCAAAGAACGCATCACGTTCAAAATATGTGCCCTAGTTCACAAAATCATTCAGGGAGATGCTCCAGCCTACATGTCAGACCTGATAGACTTACCACCCAGGAACGCTAAAAAAACATCCCGCACATTCCTTAATCTTCACTTCCCCAACTGCAAAGGTCTAAAGTATAAACTAACGCATGCATCAACCTTTTCCTACTTGAGCACACAATTGTGGAACGCGCTGCCGCGTAACTTAAAAATGATCTATGAACTAACTTCCGCAAACTATTGAAGCCCCATCTCTTTAACAAGGCATACCACAAAGACTCCTACACATTTATCCAGAACTGCCTTACGATATTTGCTGTTATACTATCATCATGCTTTATCATTATCATGTTTACCCAAGATCTTTTTGCAATACTAAATGTATACTTCCACTACTCATGATATATTGTAAGCCACACTGAGCCTGCAAAGAGGTGGGAAAATGTGGGATAAAAATGCAATAAATAAAAATAAATACTATTTAACATATATATAAATTATCTGGAAATCAGAACAAGTGAGGTGATTAAATTTGCAGATGACAAAAAACTATTCCAAGTTGTCAAAACGCATGTGGATTGTGAAAAATTGCAGGAAGACCTCAGGAAACTGGAAGACTGGGTATCCAAATGGCAGATGAAATTTAATGTGGACAAATGCAAAGTGATGCAAAATGGGAAGAATAATCCGAATCATAGTTAACTGATGTTAGGGTCCACCTTATGAGTCAGCATCTAAGAAAAAGATCTAGGTGTCATTGTAAACAATACGCTGAAATAGTCTGCTCAGTATGTGGCAGCAGCCAAAGGAGCAAACAAGATGCTAGGAATTATTAGAAAATGGATGGTAAAAAAAAGACCAAGAATATTAAAATGCCTCTATCGTTCCATGGTGTGACTTCACCTTGAATACTACATTCAATTCTGGTCACTGTATCTCAAAAAAGATATAAAGAAATAGAAAAGGTTCAAAGAAGAGTGACCAAAATGATAAAGGAAATGGAACTCCTCACATATGAGGAAAGGCTAAAGAGGTTAGGCCTCTTCAGCTTGGAAAAGAGATAGCTGAGGGGAGATATGAACAAACCCCTGAATGGTGTAGAATACGTAAAAGACCAGGAAACAATGAAATTACCCTGAAATATTTTTAAAACAAGTATAAGGAAATACTTTTTCACTCAAAGAATAGTTACGCTCTGGAATCCACTGCCAGAGGATGTGGTAACAGCGGTTAGTATATCTGGGTTTTAAAAAAAAGATTTGGACAAGTTCCTGGAGGAAAAGTCCATAGTCTGCTATCGAGATAGATATGGGGAAGTCAATGCTTGTCCTGCGATTGGTAGCATAGAATGTTACTGTCTGGGTTTCTGCCAGGTACTTGTGACCTAGACTGGCCACTATTGGAAGCAAGATACTGGGTTAGAAGGTGCATTGGTCTTAGCCAGTATCCTATTCTTATGTTTTTATGCCCACATTACACGCAGGTACTCACTAGCTAAGTTGTGTTTTTTTGTACCTTGGCAATGGAGGTCTCTATTCTATCCTCATCCTTCTCGATCTGCTGCTTTTGACACTGTTGATCAACACCTACTCCTTGATGTGCTGTCCTCACTTGGATTTCAGGGCTCTGTTCTTTCTTGGTTGTCTTCTTATCTCTCCAGGTGCACTTTTAGTGTATGCTCTGGTGGATCCTCCTCCACTATCAGCTGGTGTACCCCAGGGCTTTGTTTTTCAGTAGCACCTTTATGCTAATAACTCCCCAGATCTACCTCTCCACACCAGAAATTTCAGCAGGAATCCAGGCCAAAGTATCAGCCTGTCCACCCACCCGCCCGCCTGCCATTGCTGCCTGGATTTATCACTGCCATCTGAAACTAAAGACGGCCAAAACTGAGCTTCTTATCTTTCCCCCTAAACCTGCCTCTCCTCTTTCTCCTTTAATCGACCACAATATCATCTTGTATATGGTTCTCTACAGGAAAAATGCCTTTACGGTACTATGTAAGCCACATTGAGCCTGCAAATAAGTGGGAAAATGTGGGATACAAGTGCAACAAATAAATAAATAAAAATAAATAAATCCTCTCTGTAGATAACACTCTCATCCTCCCTGTCTGATCAGCTCGTAACATTGGGGTCATCTTTGACTCCTTTCTTTCTCTGCACATATCCAACAGACTGCTAAAACCTATTGTTTCTTTCTCTATAACATTACCAAAATTCATACCTTCCTTTTTGAACACACTACCAAAACCCTTATCTCACCTCTCACTTAAGACTACTGCAACTTGCTTTTCACAGGTCTCCCACTAAGCCATCTCTCTCCCCTTCAATCTGTTCCAAATTCTGCTGCACAACTTATATTCCACTCATATTAGCCCTCTCCTCAAGTCACTTCATTGGCTCCCTATCTATTTCCACATACAGCTCAAACTCTCTTAATTGACTTGCAAGTGCATTCACTCTGCAGCTCCTCAGTATCTCTCCCTACACTCCTCCCCGGGAACTCTGTTCACTGGGTAAATCTCTCTTATCTGTACCCTTATCCTCCACTCCGAACTCCAGACTCCGTTCCTTTTATCTTGCTACACCATATTCCTGGAATAGACTTCATGAGCCGGTACGTCAAGCTTCATCTCCGGCTGTCTTCAAAACTAGGCTAAAAGCCCATCTTTTTGATGCTGCTTTTAACTCCTAACCCCTATTCACTTGTTCGGTAGTCATGTCTGTTTTATCATTCCCACCTTAAGTAATTCCGTTATCCCATATTCGTCCTGTTTGTCTTGATTAGATTGTAAGATCTGTCAAGCAGGGACTGTCTCTTACATATTCAGTGTACAGTGCTGTGTACATCTAGTAGCACTATAGATATGATAAGTAGTAGTAGGGTTAGGTGACTTGTCCAGAGTCACAAACATCTGCAGTGGGAAATGAACTCAGTTCCCCAGGATCTCAGCTCACCGCACTAGCTATCGGACTACTCGACCTAATGGCTAGTGTAATGAGCTGCATACCAAGTGGCACTGTCAGGAGGAGACAAGGTACCTCAAAAATGCAGACCACAACATGAACCTGTATTGTAGGAAGCAAAACTCAAGAGAAAAGGAAAGGACTTATACCTGAAAGCTAAGCTTATCTACAGAATTCTTTCTCTGTGCCTCTGTAAGAATGTTCACAAAGGCAAATTGGACTCAATGTCTTGAAGACACCAGAATAGAGCTTAAATAGTTCTGTTACAGAGGGACTGAGTACCTGGGAATAGCAGGCCAAATTTCATCTGAGAGAGAGAGCATGCGCTTCCTGAGGACCTCACAACATCAAGCAACCATCAGGAGAAAAAAAAAGCAAAATAAATATTATGTGATGAGGTGTGCTTTGGAAAAGGAGTAAACTCATACTGAATTTCACCTGAGAAGGCATGCATGGAAGTTGAAGTGTCTTTAAGACTAAATCCTTAGGTGTTAATCACAATCATGTACAAGCCAGGTTATAAGGTACTCACTCCAAAAGGAGCTACCAGCCTTTTAGTATCTATTAATTTATTGTGAAAAGTAACTGTACCTAAAACACTCCGAACACCCTGATTGTCAGTGTCCAGAGAGCAGCCTAAAAGTCTAACCAAATTACTTCACGTAACTATAAGACTGTGTTCTAGAAGACTCCATCTCCCCCGCCAACGTTCCAGCCTCATGTGCAGTACAAGCTGAGGGACTGGTAACAGTTACCATGGAAATCTGAAAATTCAGGAGCCAAACACTGCAAAGCTGAATAAAACAGTGATAAAATACACCTTACCACAGCCAAAGAAAAAGGAGCTTTTGAACTATCCTGCACCTCGTGGGCCTTTGCAAACTGTCACGGACTCAGGGAAAACGTGAGCTCTTGGGCCACTGATGACAAACGGCAGCAGCAGGCGAACCTTCCAACTAGGACTGGACTAAACAGGCAGGGCTGGAACAGACTAGATGTGCAATAAGCACACAGGCAATACCAAGAAACAGCACTTAGCTAGGCAGGAACAGAGTAGACTGGAACAGCACTTAGCTAGGCAGGAACAGAGTAGACTGGAACAGCGCTTCACTAGGCAGGAACCAGGGTACACAGGAACAGCGCTTGACTAGGCAGGAACCAGGGTACACAGGAACAGCGCTTGACTAGGCAGGAACCAGGGTACACAGGGCTTGACTAGGCAGGAACAGGGTACACAGGAACAGCGCTTGACTAGGCAGGAACAGGGTACACAGGAACAGCGCTTGACTAGGCAGGAACCAGGGTACACCAGAACAGAGATAGAGCAGCTTTTAAACTAGATATGGGGGGAAGGCCGACAATCACACAACAGCGCATGGTTCGGGATAAGGTATCTTGCAAGGATACCTCACAAACAGGGAACATAGGGTTTCTGGATAGTGAGGTTACACAAGAGACTGTGGTAGGCCAGGTGCCCTTAAATACAACTAAAGATCAGACAAAAGATGGCAAATCAGTAGTGTCCAGTACTAAGCATCAGGCAAATAGGAACAACAAACATACTATGAAATGTCTATATGCAAATGCTAGGAGTCTACGAAATAAGATGGGAGAGTTGGAATATATTGCACTAAATGAAAAATTGGACATAATAGGCATTACTGAGACCTGGTGGAAGGAGGATAACCAGTTGGACACTGTCATACCGGGGTACAAAGTATATCGTAGTGATAGGGTGGACCGGATTGGTGGAGGGGTAGCATTGTATATTAACGAGAGCCTTGACTCAGATAGATTACAAATTCAGCAGGACACAAATCACACCTTTGAATCACTGTTGGTTGAAATTCCTTGTATAAAAGGGAAAAGGACGGTGACAGGAGTGTACTACCATCCGCCTCACCAGGATGAGCAGGTAGACGCAGAAATGATAAAAGAAAACAGGGCTGGTGGTTGGGAGGCGGGGATAGTGCTGGGCAGATTTATACGGTCTGTGCCCTGAAAAAGACAGGTACAAATCAAAGTAAGGTATACACAAAAAATGGCACATGTGAGTTTATCTTGTTGGGCAGACTGGGTGGACCGTGCAGGTCTTTTTTCTGCCGTCATCTACTATGTTACTATGTCTGCCACAAGAGAAAAGAAAAACAAACTTCTCATGCTTGAAAGAGAGCAGAGGCACACACACTCTCTCACAGTGGCAGATACTGACATTGGGGGGGAGGGGGGGTTAGAAAAATGCCAGAATACATAGCAAAAACTCATCATGCTGTCTTCTAAAGGAAGCTTCA
Organism: Microcaecilia unicolor; assembly: GCF_901765095.1. Taxonomy (NCBI): domain Eukaryota; kingdom Metazoa; phylum Chordata; class Amphibia; order Gymnophiona; family Siphonopidae; genus Microcaecilia; species Microcaecilia unicolor. The sequence continues at coordinate 5,304,928 of NC_044033.1, forward strand.
ATGGTCTGGGTGGGGGTGCAAGATAGGGAACTCAGATCTCCGATATGTACCTCTGCTTCACTTCTCTTATTTTTTTATTGTATCTAACAGGTTCTCAAACCAAATAAGGCACCTCCAAACTCAACTGAAACCCAGGTAAAAACTGTGTCAGGAGAAGCAGCCCAAAGGGAAGGGAAGGGGGAAGGGAAATGGGACTTGATATACCGCCTTTCTGAGGTTTTTGCAACTACATTCAAAGTGGTTTACATATATTCAGGTAATTATTTTGTACCAGGGGCAATGGAGGGTTAAGTGACTTGGCCAGAGTCACAAGGAGCTGCAGTGGGAATCGAACTCAGTTCCCCAGGATCAAAGTCCACTGCACTAACCACTAGGCTACTCCTCCACTCCCAACTTGACAAACAGCAGAAATATTGGTTCTGTGGAAAAAAACAACAAACAAAAACAAGCCAAAAAGGCCCCTCCAAGGCAGATGGAGCTCAGAATAAAATCTCCATAAAAGGAATTATACATCAACTGAAACTAGTTAGAAACAACGTTAAGAGCTGCAGGAAGGGGCGTCCTGAGAACACGCTGAAAACCGCCCACTGGCAATGGAAAGCCTGAGTCCTGCCATACTAACCACAAAACAAAGAGACCGCGGAGCACTGCCAAACCAGACACAGAGCAAAGATAAGGCTCACCTCCCAGGCACTCAAGGCCCCTAGACTGCATCAGGGGCTGAGGCAAAAAAAGGGCCTCCAGAAACAGAAAGGAACCCCTCAGGGCCAAGGAACCAGGAGCTATGGGGGGAGGGACCCAGCCACCCGGGTCTGACACTCCGGTGGCACGTGATCCCAATAGGCCACAAGCCCCAACCAGCAGCCAAGAAGAGCCCTGTGAGAGCAGAGAAATTAGGAGCCAGAATGGACTATGAACGCTGCCTGTAACATCCACCCCCCCCCCCCCCCCCCCCCCCGGGAATAGGAATCCCCAGGCCTACCAGACCAGTCAAGTCTGCACAGGCTCGCACCTCTACCACCTGCTGGGAGATTTGATTCTGGAAGGGACCACACTGCTAACTTATAGGCTCCACCAGAATTCTGTAGCTCTGTCTTCAACCACCTGCTGGTAGGAATACATAACATCTCTCTAGGCCAGTCTGGAGGGACACTAAGGAAAGCTCTATTTCTGATCGATGCCAGCCCAATATTCTTGATGGGTGGCACCATCAGTAAAACATCCTCCTGGGACCACTGCACATGGGAAGTGACATAACAGAAAAGGCACTGCCAGAGGTAGGCTGACCTCATCCTGTTAATAGACTTAAATGTCATCCACAAAATCTTAAGCAGTGACTGACTTACAAATGACAGCAATGCAATTCTTAGGTCTGGCGTTATATGACCCTTAATGCTGCAATTTCCCAGGAATAAGGCTGCCACATAATGCACCACTTTACCATGGCCTCAGCTTCTGAATTAATCAAAGCTGCCAAAAGAACTACTGGTGACCTTTGATATAGGACAAAGACTTCCAAACCAACAAAAAGAAGGTCCAAATCTCCCGTAAAATAAAATGAAAACAACAAAAAGGGCGGAAGATGTAACAAAACAGACCAGAAAAGGACTATAAGGAGTAAGAGCACCAGAAAAATTTTATTGGGACCCTACACGGTCCGTGTTTCGGCCAACAGGCCTTCCTCAGGGGTCCTGAATCTGACGTTTAAAAATGCACCTCAGAGATACTCATGAAACGAAAAGCAAAATACTGAGGAAGGCCTGTTGGCCGATACACGGACCGTGTAGGGTCCCAATAAAATTTTTCTGGTGCTCTTACTCCTTATGGTCCTTTTCTGGTCTGTTTTGTTACATCTTCCGCCCTTTTTGTTGTTGACCTTTGATATAGTACATGAACTATGTTACTCCTGGAGGAATTCCTCTGTTCCCTAGTTCTTCAGCCCCTCCCCCTCCAGGTTTCTTTCCCTCTCTCTGCTCTCCTATTCCCCCCCCCAGCCAGACTCCCAGCTCTCTCTCCCTACCTCCCAGCAAGGTACAATGTTTTTTTTCCCATTCCCCTGCCATGTTTCCTCTTTCTTTGTTGCTTCACCCTGCACTGATCAAGCTGGAAGAGGAGGACAGTAGTTGTCTTAACAGGTCATGTTTTCCTCCTCTACCAGCTTGTATCTGATTGCTGATTTGAACTGTATGGTATCCCATGAAGTTCAAATCAGCAGTTGCTCACTGTTGTGAAGAAGATTTACCTAGACTGGACTATAAACATAAAACTAGTAGTAAGACGCAAACTATTATAACCCACCTTCCCCTATCTCTCCTAAAAATTCACACAATCTGCAATATAATACTGAAATGGAGTGGAGGACTGGCCTAGTGGTTAGTGTGGTGGACTTTGGTCCTGCGGAACTGGGTTCGATTCCCACTGCAGGCACAGGCAGCTCCTTGTGTCTCTGGGCAAGTCACTTAACCCTCCATTGCCCCAGGTACAAATAAGTACCTGTATATAATATGTAAGCCGCATTGAACCTGCTATGAGTGGGAAAGCGCGGGGTACAAATGTAACAACAACAAAAAAATGCCAGACCAATTAGCATCATGCATCTGCTTGAAGGAATTTTATTTATTACATTTGTACCCTGCGCTTTCCCGCTCATCGCAGGCTCAATGCGGCTTACATAGTAACAAGAGAATACAATCTATAGTATCAGAATCAACAAAGGGAGTATGTGATAGGACAAATGAACAAAGAGTAAATGGAATAGAAGAGGTATGAGAAAAAATATAGGGACAGGTAAGGCGGTGGAGCGATTAAGGAGAAGCTGGGAAGAGCATGGAGGGTAAGAAGGTTAGTAGGAGATATTTTCCGAGTCATTGTAGTTAATGGTTATTTGAACCGGTAGATAGATGGTTTGCTTACGTTTGTTTATGATAGGTCAAGTCACTTGGGTAAACCTGTTTGAAAATATAGGTTTTCAATAGTTTCCTAAAGGGAAGCTATTCATTAATTGACCGAATGTATCTAGGTAGAGCAAAGCTAGATGAAAATCATCCCCTTTGTTCCACCCACAGGCTGAAACATCCCTGCCTGACCCAAGAGGACAAGCAAGCCCTTGGGTTTAAATAGCTCTCCCAGACAGCAGCCTCTTCTAATGATTATGCAGATAGTGTAAAGGCATTATGTGTACCTCTATGAGCGGCTGGAACTATGGTAAGGGAGGTTGTAGGCATACACTTACAGGCACTTGGGAAGCCAAAGATACTGACAGAACGGTCTTGTATATACATCTCTAATCAGGAGCCAAAATCCAATGCTGAACAAAATAAAACCTCACCTTTGGGTTTTTTTTGTTTTTCGGGGGGGAGGGGGGGCTTTTACTAGGACATTCTAGTTTGCTCTTTTATGTCACAGAAAAAAAGTTAGATGTTATATTGCTAAGGAGCAAAGGAGAGATAGGGAATTCCAAAGAATAAAAGCAACAAACAGAAGAACAAAACAGCACAAGGGACCTGTGAGCCGTGATTCAGCGGTGCTGTGGAAGCTTTGCTGTTTAACCAACACTGAGGTTTCTATACTAGATAGCCTTCTTTAAAACAGACCCCTAACACAGGCAGGAATGCCAAAACATGGTCTCTGTCAGGTCCTTGAATAAAGAATTGCTATCCCAGCTCCGGAGGCCCTTAGTGATTTTTTTGTTCTTCTGTATATTGCTAAAGAGGACATTTAACAAGTTCATGGCAACATCTAGATGTGTGACAAAATGAGGTTCTCGAGCCAAGTGATGCCAGAGCTGGGACACGGATAAATAAAACCTCACCAGTGTCACGCCAAAGGAAAGGATACTCATTATAAAGCAGACTTGCATTGCTGATGCCTGTATCAACTCCTTTTCCTAAAGGAACTTCCACACCATTGAGGGTAATGCTAGCAACGGGGTCAGGAGCTGTCTTTCCCAAACCTAGAAGAAAGAAGGTGGTTGAATTATATACGTATGGACCTAGTAATACAAGAACATAAGCATGTACCTGGGCAGTCTTGAATCCACAACTGCTTGTTACTTATTTGCCCAATGAAATACACAGCTGAAAGTATTTCATTAGTATAAACAATCTTACTGTTTACTCTGAAAACCCAGGTTTCCCCACCTCTATGCCCAAAACCACCTTTCGAGACCTATGGAATAAGTTGTCAGTTATTTGGAATTTCAAGGTGGAAAGGGGAGAGGTAGGGGGCTGAAAATGTTGCTGAACCAGGAAGCATTTGTAGAATCTATTTGAAGGACTTCAATTCTTGGCTTGTGTGAAGGGGTGATTTGTGGAAAGGAAATCCATGATATATTTTGAATAGCACCATCAAGAAAACTCTCAAGATTTGTCAGTCTGCACCCCCACTGTCCAGTTTCTCTTACCTTTCACACTGTGTTTACCCTTGGGCAATTTAGTTATTTGAGCAGCTGATTTCAGTTCGTTCCTTAAAGAAAGCAAAGAGATATGTATATTGGAAGATGTATTACTTTCCACTCAAGCTGTTGATAAAGCCCACACTATATTCCTCTTGCCTCAGACTTCCTAGAAAAGAGATCTGATGAACCCACAGAAACCGCAGAAATTTCTGTGGTCTCAGCTCCCTGTAATCTCTCTCCCCCCAGGCTGTGTGGTACTGCGCCATGATCGCAAGCTCTGGTGTGGTGCTGTCAGAAGTGAAGCTATGTGCGCACACACACACATCCCAGACGAATTCACCTTTATTATAAAACTTAAATGGAACCTGGTCCCAGCTAGTAACAGGTATAAAGAATATGTAAGAAAGTTAGAGGTACAGATTACAATATTAAATCCTGTACAATTTTTGGTGTATCTGGCTGTGGGCAGGGCTAGTCTAATGGCAATCCACCCAAAGACCAGATAATCAATGGCTAAAATGACATCTCCACCTCCCTGGAGGTGGAGGAGTAGCCTAGTGGTTAGTGCAGTGGACTTTGATCCTGGGGAACTGGGTTCAATTCCCACTGCAGCTCCTTCTGACTCTGAGCAAGTCACTTAACCCTCCATTGCCCCTGGTACAAAATAAGTACCAGAATATATGTAAACCAATTTGAATGTAGTTGCAAAAACCTCAGAAAGGTGGTCTATCAAGTCCCATTTCCCTTAGGCTACTATATTTATTCATTCTTGTATCCCAATATTTCCCCAAAACAAGTTTTGATTTAATGTGGCTTACAACTTACAATTTATTTCTCTGAGGAGTGGGGATAATTTAAGCACATCAAACATATAAACGGCGAGTGACCATACTCACTCGCAAATGCGCAGTAGAGACTTCCCTCTCTGCCCCGCCCCCGCTTCAATACGTGATGATGGGGGCGGGACAGAGAGGGAAGTCTCTACTGGCATGCTGCAGACGTCGAAACCGCTCCCCCTCCCCCAGAGTCGCCGCCGCCCCTCCATCTGGCCCGAGCACTGTGAACTTACATCACCACGCAGCAGCAGGCACATCAGCAAAGCTGCCGTCGGGCTTCCTTCTCTGCCTTTGTCCCGCCCTCGCCGACGTTACGTCACACGAGGGCGGGATACAGGCAGAGAAGGAAGCCCGCCCCGACGGCAGCTTTGCTGATGTGCCTGCTGCAGCTGCGTGCTGATGTAAGTTTACAGTGCTGCTCGGGCCGGGTGGAGGGGTGGCGGCGGCGGCGACTCCGGGGGGGGGGGGGGCGGGGGCTCGGAAACCCCCCCCATTCCAAAAGTAGCCCGTTTTCACGGGCTCAACGGCTAGTACCTCAGATAAAATGTTAAAAAGGACCTCCATCCCCAACATTCACATATACTAAAGGGGAAGCAGAGCATATCACTACACTTCTGGCCTCACTCATTTGCTGAGCTGAGGCTTGGCGCCGTCCTTCAGTGACCTGGTGCTTCATTTCTTACACTAGGATGTTTGCCTCTACTAACATTTGGAGAAGAAACCACCTTTCCTCTTCACATACAGCAGATAATTTCATCTTTCACCAACCTGATTAGAAAACACATCACTTACATATTTCCAAGGGCCACCTCGCCAAGTAAGATTAAGCCTACAGGATTATCAGGGAATGCATGACAATAGTTGGCACTTTTGGAGACCATGTCTGCAAAATAGATGCCTTTGCCAAACATGTAGCCAGTCTGGGAAAGGAAGAGAAAAAATTAAAATGTATAATTCATAAGCCTTTTGTTTCATGGCAACAGCAGTTTTGATAGTTCTCCTATCATAAATGACTTGGTAGGGCTTCTAACACAATAGAGATGGTTTCAGTTAATCAGGATCATTAGGAAGATCCGATTCCAAACTCAGTATTAATATGTTGAAAATCCAGGGTCAGAGTAATTCTTCTGTGTTTAGCAGAGATGCTGCTGACAATTAGGGCTGGCAGAGAGGCCATCCCCTGCCATCTTGGCTCCTTGGTCAGGGCACTGCCATAGCACTACTTTACATACATTTATGGGAGGTTGGTAAAACATGGTAGCCTGCTATGAGCAAAGGCATATCTGCACGATCTCTCCCAACACCACGGTACAATCTGCATAGCATCAAAGTGTCACCAGGCTTATGGAACACTAATTGAAAGAACTCAAGGAGAAATTAGGTCTTACCTGATCCATTTTCTTTCCGTTAGTCCTTCCCACTACTCCAGAACCTGTGGGATAGTTGTCTCCATCAACCAGCAGGTAGAGATAGAGAATTAAAAACTGAGCTGAGACATCTCTCTTGGCATCCAGTCCAGCTCCTCAGTATTTACGTAGGCAAGTATGGAGAAACTCAGAATAAACACAACTTTAAACAACTTGCTAACCTAACACTAACCAGATGACCTCTCTCATCTCTGGACAATCTGCAGAGAACAAGAGATATACAGGAAGCACCATACGTGATAGTTATTTGACCCATTACTTCGCATTGACCAGACATCTCAGAAACACTGGAGAAACACTAAGATGTGTGCAATCTGAGCAGAGAAGGGAGAAAGCCCACACTCAGAACACTGGCCCACAAACATCCTCCACACCCTTGCATACACCGTGGACGAAGACTGTTTCCAAGTCTGAAGTGAGGTAGCCACGACCAAATCAGAATAACCTTGTGGTGAAACAGAGGGTTTCAAGCCTGTGAACTGTATTATGTTTTCATGCAGTGTATTTCTCTTCTTTGGCTAGCAGGTGGTGTTTGTTTTCTTTTTCATTTTTAGCCCTGAGGAAGGTAACCTGCAGTGCAACTGGCCAGATGCTTTCAAAGTTGGTGCTCTGGGTCTGGAGTTCAAAATTCAGCCAGGAGATATTGGCTTGTCAGCAGGCTCAGCTAGGGAGTGCAGAGAGTAAATATCTCTGCCCTGAGACCCTGTTCAAGACCTATGAGCAGTTGTTTTCCTGAACCTCCCCAGGTGCTACCCAGGTAGTGACAAAGTGTTTAGATTTGATCCTTATTCAGTTACCTGTTAATGCTTGTTGTTTTTCCATCCGTTTTATATTGTTCACTGTTCTATTTCTGTGATAATAAACCCATTAGTTTATTAGCTCTGATGTCTTGAACTAAGAATCCTGGTGGTTTCTGTTTTGGGTCTGTTGGTGCTTTCCAGGAAATGTGCGACCCCTGATAGAGTGTGGCCCCACTGTCCTAGAAATCACCAGGGAATAACTTGAGAGTGGGAGACTCGCCCAGAGGCAAGTGGGACCCAGTTGGTGGGAGGAAGATGTCAGTAAAGAGCATGTGCACAGGTGCAGATGGGCCTGAGCAGTGCTGGGGACAGACCCTCCAGGTGGTCGCAGAGTTAACCCCTGGTGGGTGCTAGGTGTTTCATAACAACGTTTTGTCTTCTTTTTTGGTAGCAGCATTGTGGGATTGTCAGGCTCAGTGAGTGGGGTGAGGGTCACCATCCACTAAGTGGTTCAGAGTTTTTAATCTCTAACCTCCAGATACAGAGCACAAGTGCAGCAGTAACAGGGTCCCTTCCCCGTTCAGTTCCTTTGGTAGTGTTGGATTAGCAGTGTGCTGATGGCGACTACCAGCAGTCCTCAGACACTGGATATGCCTGACCTAACACAAGAGCAACTGGATGACCTCAGCAAGGAGGAGCGGCAGCACCTGCCTGTGCAGAGCTCTCTTGGGGGGAGACCAGACTCCTTGTGGGCAGAGGCCCGTGAGTTGGCAGGTCCGGATGCCACACCAGTTGAGAGCTGGTAGATCTACATGGCAGAGCGACAGCGGTGAGAGGAATGGAAATGGCAAAGAGTGTGAATTCCAGATATAACTGGCTCATATCCATCACCTGCGCCCAGGCTGGAGACAAGATCTGCCCGATCGGGCACAACTTGTTTGCGCGGTTTGATGATACCCAAGGTGATGGATATCTAACTGCTTTTGAAAAAAATATTTCACCTCAATGAGATTCCCAAGAAAGACTGGGTGCGCTATCTGGTAGGAAAGCTAACTGGTAGTGCACTTAAGGCATTCCAAGGACTATCCATGGAGACGTGCTCCCAGTTTGAAGAGGTGCACAAAGCGTTGTTGAACCATTATGCTATTATCCCCGAAACCTACAGACTAAAGATTCGTACTTTGCAAAAGGGGATGCATGATACCCACAGCACGTTTGTGATCCAGTTAAGATACTAGCATCAGCGTTGCCTCAATGGAGGCGAGGTTAAAGCCCTGGAGGACTGCCAAAACCAGATGGTCCTGGAGCAGTTTCTTCAGCGTTGTTGTCTAGAGGTGAGGGAACATGTTCAAGATCACCAGCCCCATACACCAGAGAAGGTGACTGAGTTGGCTGGTATCTTTGTGGCTAACTGTCCCTGGATGGTGAAAAGAAGCCATCCGTATCCGCAACAGCCAGGATTCTAAGGGTAGCCAGGGCCCTAAGCCAAATATTCTTGCAACCTCAGAGACAGTCAGCAAATCCTCCAGTGTTCCCCCAAAACCTAAAGATTTTAGGCACGATTGTCCTTGTTACCAGTGTGGGCATACAGGTCATTTCAAAGTGGATTGTCCAGATAACCCCAAGCCTGCACTGAAGAGCATTTCAGTTCCTGCACCTAAGCTGGCGGATTTCGTGGGTAGCTCCAGTCTCACAAAGGAGGCTTATGCAGTAGTCACAGCACAAAAGGTTACTGGTCATTCATCAAGCAAGGAAGCACATTGGTTTTCACAACACTATAGAACCCCAATAACTGTGAATCAGACCAGACAGCTAGGCTTGTGTATACTAGCTCTTGCATGACTATTACGACCAGAGCTGGTGCCGGAAGATGCTATTCTACCAGGGCACACTGCAGATGCAGTGTTAGCCAATGGATCCAGAGAGACTGTACCCACTGTTCAAGATACCTGGATTGGAGTAGCAAGTCTAGATACAGAGAAGTAGGAATAATGAAAAACATGCTGGTACCAATACTGTGTGGGACCAACATCGGTCCAATGAACATTACCCTTGATAGCAGAGTCGGCATTTCCACTATGGTGACCTGTAGTCAGGAACAGGTGGCCCAACAAATGGAACCAGCAGAGACCTCCGCTCCAGTTCCAGATCCTGACCAGGTGGGAATGGCTAACCAAGCGACAGAAGGCGACGCTCCAGTGCTTCTAGCAGAATCAGTTCCTGAGGTGACCAGGCCAGTGAGTATGGAACAGCCTGACTTAACTGATACACCTATTGATCAGACTATTGACCCTGATTTGTCAGAGTCACCAGCAGAGAGACTCTTCCAGCTATGGATACTGACATAGGACAGAGGCATGCTTTTCAGGAAGCACAACACTCTGACCCTGACCTGGAAGTCCTGCGGCACAGGGCTGGTCAGCCAACTGATGAGACTCAAAGACCATATCCTATGGAAAGGGAGTTTGCTGTACAGGGAGACTGATCCTGTTGATCCTAACAGGCCCTGGAAAGCATACAGAGAACAGATTGCGCATGACATTCCACTAGCGGGAAATCAGGGGGTGACATGCACTAGATCGACACAGAACTTCAACTGGCCAGGAGTATCTAGAGACACAGCTGACTATTATCGAACCTGTGATGTGTGCCAGGGAGTGGGGAAGCCCCAAGATCACCCCCAACCCCCCTGAAATCTTTACCCATTATCAGCGAACCATTTGAGAGAATAGCTGTGGATATAGTGGGGCCTCTAGCTGTCCCTATCCAGACTGGGAAAAGGTATATATTGACTGTGATGGACTTCGCTACCAGACATCTTGAGCAGTAATAGAAGCAGAGAAAGTTGCCACTGCCCTACCAGAAATGTTTTCCAGAGTAGGAAATCCATGAGATATACTCTCAGACCAAGGGACAGAGTTTATGTCTGAGCTGATCCAAAATACGTGGACACACTGTGGAGTGAAATCTGTACGTACCAGCCCATGTCACCTAGAAACTAATGGGTTGGTGGAAAGATTTAAAGGGACATTAAAGCATTTGTTAAAGACTTTTGTGGAGTTGGGAGACCGGGACTGGGAAAAGTACTTGCCCTACCTACTGTTCGCAAACAGAGAAGTACCCCAGGAGTCTATTGGGTTCTCCCCATTTGAGCTGCTTTATGGCTGGAGGGTGAGAGAGCCTCTTGATCTAATAAGAGAACATTGGGAAGGGAGAGTTGACACTTCTGACACCCCTGTAATTGAATATGTAGTCAATATGCAGCGGCAGAAATTAGAAGACCTCATGAGCTTTGTCAGAGATAATTTGCAGGCAGCCCAGACTAAGCAAAAGACCTGGTATAATCGTAAGGCCCAAAATAGAGAGATTCATGAGGACCAGCAGGTACAAGTTTTAGTCCCAGTACGTCAGAGTAAACTTCAGGCTAACTGGGTGGAACCTTACAAGGTCATACTATATATGTTATATCCATGGACTGTCAAGCCAGAAAGTTAGAGGCCTAGGCAGATCACACAGCCATAGTGCTAGCTGTATGCAGCCCACCAGAAGAGTGTCAGGATAGTGAACCCATACTTGACCTCCTAGCAGAGACATTACCAGAGAGATCCACACAACAAGTTGTAGTGCAAGAACAGTTAACCCCGCTCAGAAACAGCAACTAGAAGCAGTATGGCAAGCATATGCTGATGTGTTTTCTACTAAACCAGGAATTACTCATTCAGCTAATCACAATGTAAACACGGGTAACCATAAACAGCTGAAGCAGCAGAATGCCTATCAAATATCTGCTGAGGTGGAGAAGCACATGAAGCAGGAGACTGATTAGATACTAGCTCTAGGTGTCAAAGAAGTCTCATAATCCCTGGGCTTCTCCTGTAGTTTTTGTTCCCAAGAAAGATGGCACAACCCGTTTCTGTGTGGATTAAAGGAGGCTTAATGAATGTACTGTATCTGACGCCTATCCGATACCCCAGAGCGGAAGCCCTGAGTGGATCGGGGTGGACCTGGGTGTCACCCCGGAGAAGGCTGTAAGGATATGCAGATGAGCTGCAAGTCCTCCACAGCACCTGAAAGGCAGCCGGTGGTAGAGGTGGGCACCTCTCAGCTGAGGAAAGGCTTACCAGGGGTTAGGCCGAAGCCAGCATTCCTCCCCCTGAGGGTCGCCTGATCCTAGCCAAAAAGCACCTGGAAACTCTGTGCACTTGGAGAGAAGGCCCTGGGAAGATCGGGGTGGAACTGGAGTCACCCCGGATACAGCTGTGAGGAAATGCAGAAGGGCTGCAAGTCCTCCACAGCACCTGGTGGGAGCGCTGGGCACCTAGAGCGGAGGCCCTGAGTGGATCGGGGTGGACCTGGGTGTCACCCCGGAGAAGGCTGTAAGGATATGCAGATGAGCTGCAAGTCCTCCACAGCACCTGAAAGGCAGCCAGTGGTAGAGGTGGGCACCTCTCAGCTGAGGAAAGGCTTACCAGGGGTTAGGCCGAAGCCAGCATTCCTCCCCCTGAGGGTCGCCTAAATACCTAAATACCTCTCGCCTTCGACGCCTTCGTGGCCACACCTCTCCTACTCTCCTCCGCTCTCTTTTACTCCTTCTCTTACTCTCAGCTGGTGACATCAATCCCAATCCTGGCCCTCCTCACCAACTATTATCCAAACTCTAGACTGAAAACCCACCTCTTTAACATTGCTTTTGACTCGTAACCACTCGCCTCCACCTACCCTCCTCTCTTCCTTCCCGTTCACATTAATTGATTTGATTACTTTATTTATTTTTTGTCTATTAGATTGTAAGCTCTTTGAGCAGGGACTGTCTTTCTTCTATGTTTGTACAGCGCTGCGTATGCCTTGTAGCGCTATAGAAATGCTAAATAGTAGTAGTAGTAGTAGTAACTCTACAGATCTCACCGTGACCTCTCTAACCTTATCTCTATTCCTCTACTCCCCTCCTCTTCTCTGCCCTTCTCTTGCGCCCTATGGAATGCCCGCTCTATCTGTAACAAACTCCCCTATATCCAGGACCTCTTTATCTCGCGTCACCTCCATCTGCTCGCCATAACAGAAACCTGGCTCTGCCCTGATGACTCTGCTTCAGTCGCAGCCCTGTGCCATGGCGGTTATCTATTTTCACATACTCCTCGCCCTGCTGGCCGTGGGGGCGGTGTTGGACTACTTCTCTCTCCCTCCTCCAGATTTCAACCCCTTCTTCCACCTCAATCTCACTGTTTTTCCTCCTTTGAAGTCCACTCTATCCGCCTTTTCTCTCCTCTGCCTCTTCGAATAGCGGTCATTTATCGTCCCCCCGATAAGTCCCTTTCATCCTTTCTCAGTGACTTTGACGCCTGGCTTGCCTTCTTCCATGATCCTTCCTCCCCTCTCTCACCCTTGGTGACTTTAATATTCCTGCTAATGATCCTTTCAACTCTTATATTTCCAAGTTACTCGCTTTAACGTCGTCCTTTAATCTCCAACTATGCTCCACCTCCCCCACTCATCAAAATGGTCACTGTCTTGATCTCATCTTCTCCTCCAACTGTTCACCTTCTAGTTTCCTTGCCTCTGATCATCCCTCCTCTGATCACCATCTTATAACTTTCACACTTAAATCTCCTCCCTCCAAGTCCCGTCCTATCCTATCTAATTTATCTAGGAATCTTCAGGATATTGACCCTTCATCTCTATCCTCCCATGTTTCAAACCTCCTCTCTACTGTGGCACCATCCACGTCTATCAACGATGCTGTTTCTTCTTACAACAATACTCTATCCTCTGCCTTAGACACTCTTGCACCTTTGATGACCCGCCCTGTAAGGCGTACAAAACCCCAACCTTGGCTGACTTCTAATATCCGCTACCTACGTTCCTGTACCCGCTCCGCCGAACGCCTCTGGCGGAAATCTCGGGCCCTTGCTGATTTCTTACACTTTAAGTTCATGCTGACCTCCTTCCAATCTGCTCTTTTACGTGCCAAACAGGATTATTATATCCAACTGACCAACTCTCTTGGCTCTAATCCTCGACTTCTCTTCACCACATTGAACTCTCTCCTCAAGGTGCCCCCTCCCCCAACTCCCCCTTCATTATCTCCTCAGACCCTTGCTGAATTCTTTCACGACAAGGTTCAAAAGATAAACCTTGCTTTCTCTACCTCACCAGCTCTCCCTCCACTAGTCCGTTCCCTTCTCTCTCCTTCCCCTCACTCCCTTTCCTCCTTTCCTGAAGTTACTATTGAGGAAACTACACTTCTCCTTTCTTCCTCAAAATGTACCACCTGTTCCTCTGATCCCATTCCCACCCACCTTCTTAATGCCATCTCTCCTACTCTTATTCCTTTTATCTGTCACATTCTCAACCTCTCACTTTCCACTGCGACTGTCCCTGCTGCCTTTAAACATGCTGTGGTCACACCTCTCCTTAAGAAACCTTCACTTGACCCTACTTGTCCCTCTAATTACCGACCCATCTCCCTCCTTCCTTTTCTCTCCAAATTACTTGAGCGTGCTGTTCACCGCCGCTGCCTTGATTTTCTCTCCTCACATGCTATTCTTGACCCATTACAATCTGGTTTTCGCCCTCTCCACTCAACCGAAACTGCGCTTACTAAAGTCTCCAATGACCTATTACTGGCTAAATCCAGAGGTCAATATTCCATCCTCATTCTTCTTGATCTTTCCGCTGCTTTTGACACTGTCGATCACAGCATACTTCTCGATACCCTGTCCTCACTTGGATTCCAGGGCTCTGTCCTTTCCTGGTTCTCTTCCTACCTCTCCCTCCGCACCTTTAGTGTTCACTCTGGTGGATCCTCTTCTACTTCTATCCCTCTGCCTGTCGGCGTACCTCAGGGTTCTGTTCTTGGTCCCCTCCTCTTTTCTATCTACACTTCTTCCCTTGGTTCATTAATCTCATCCCATGGCTTTTCCTACCATCTCTATGCTGATGACTCCCAAATCTACCTTTCTACCCCTGATATCTCACCTTGCATCCAAACCAAAGTTTCAGCGTGCTTGTCTGACATTGCTGCCTGGATGTCTCAACGCCACCTGAAATTAAATATGACCAAAACCGAGCTTCTCATTTTCCCCCCCAAACCCACCTCCCCGCTCCCCCCGTTTTCTATTTCTGTTGATGGCTCTCTCATTCTCCCTGTCTCCTCAGCTCGAAACCTTGGGGTCATCTTTGACTCTTCTTTCTCCTTCTCTGCTCATATCCAGCAGACCGCCAAGACCTGTCGTTTCTTTCTTTACAACATCCGTAAAATCCGCCCCTTCCTTTCCGAGCACTCTACCAAAACCCTCATCCACACCCTTGTCACCTCTCGTTTAGACTACTGCAATCTGCTTCTTGCTGGCCTCCCACTTAGTCACCTCTCCCCTCTCCAGTCGGTTCAAAACTCTGCTGCCCATCTCATCTTCCGCCAGGGTCGCTTTACTCATACTACCCCTCTCCTCAAGACCCTTCACTGGCTCCCTATCCGTTTTCGCATCCTGTTCAAACTTCTTCTACTAACCTATAAATGTATTCACTCTGCTGCACCCCAATATCTCTCCACACTCATCCTTCCCTACACCCCTTCCCGTGCACTCCGCTCCATGGATAAATCCTTCTTATCTGTTCCCTTCTCCACTACTGCCAACTCCAGACTTCGCGCCTTCTGTCTCGCTGCACCCTACGCCTGGAATAAACTTCCTGAGCCCCTACGTCTTGCCCCATCCTTGGCCACCTTTAAATCTAGACCGAAAGCCCACCTCTTTAACATTGCTTTTGACTCGTAACCACTTGTAACCACTCGCCTCCACCTACCCTCCTCTCTTCCTTCCCGTTCACATTAATTGATTTGATTTGCTTACTTTATTTATTTTTTGTCTATTAGATTGTAAGCTCTTTGAGCAGGGACTGTCTTTCTTCTATGTTTGTGCAGCGCTGCGTATGCCTTGTAGCGCTATAGAAATGCTAAATAGTAGTAGTAGTAGTAATGATGAGTGACAAGACCACTTAGCTGGGGCCCAATACTTGACTACGACAGACCTTAGTCGAAGGTACTAGCAGATTCCCCTAATGGCTGCTGATCAGGAGCAAACAGCATTTATTACCCCATTTGGCCTTTATCAATTTACTATGGTGCCTTCTGGAATGAAAAATGTCCCTGGTACATTTCAGTGCTTGGTGAATCATCTGTTAGATGGGCTCTGGGAGCATGCTAGGGCTTATCCTGATGACAATGCTGTGTACAGTCAGACTTGGGATCCATTTGAGTGCAGTACTGGACTGGAACAGGGAGGCCCGCTTGACTATCAAATCCAGCAAATGTCAGATGAGGATGGCAGAAACGCAATATTTAGGGCACAGAGTGAGAGGTGCAAAGCCTGAGTCAGCTAAGGTGGAAGCTATACAGAACAGGCCCACTCCCCAAACCAAAAAGCAAGTGTTGATCTTCCTTGGGACAGCAGGGTATTACAGGAAGTTTGTGCCTCACTATAGCACCACAGCCAAGCCCCTGATCGACCTGACAAAAAAGAGACTGCCCCATATTATTACCTGGTCGCCAGAGTGTGAAGTGGCCTTCCAAACATTAAAGCTCCCGTACTAGTTGCACCTGATTAGCAACAAAGATTTGTGGTACAGACAAGCGTCAACAAATGGCATTGGGGCTGTACTCAGTCAAGTGAATAGCAGAGGGGAGGAGTACCCCTTTGTGTATCTGTGTCACACGCTCCTTGACAGAGAGATAGCATATGCTACTATTGAAAAAGAATGTTTAGCCTTAGTGTAGGCCCTTAAGAAACTGCAACCATATCTGTATGGGCAAGACTTTCCTGCAATCACAGATCACAATCCATTGGTCCGGCTTAAAAGAGTCTCAGGAGAGAATGGGAAGCTACTCCGGTGGAGCTTGTCTGCAGATGTACAACTTCACCATACAGAACTGGAAGGAAAGTGAATATGACAATACTGATGGACTCTCCAGGAACGAAGAGCCAGGATTGCCCCGACAGTGGGCTGTCGGGACCTGACCAGCAGACTGAAGAGGCCGCAGTCCGGGATCTCTCTTAAAGGGGGGAAGCGTGATCAAATAGAGGGTTTTCAAGCCTGTGAATTGTATTTGTTTTCATGCAGTGTATTTCTCTTGTTTGGCCAGCAGGTGGTGTTTGTTTTCTGTTTTGAAGCTGTTGCGAGAAGACTTTTCTTTTTCAGTTTTAGCCCTGTGGGAAGGTAACCTGATGTGCCAGATACTTTCAAAGTTGGTGCTCTGGGCTCTAATTGGTCCTGGAGTTCAAAAACCAGTCAGCAGATACTGGATTGTTCCCAGTCTCAGCTAGGAAGTGCAGAGGGTAAACATCTCTGCCCTGAGACCCTGTTCAAGACCTGTGAGCAGTTATTTTCCTGAGACTCCCCGGGTAGTAACAAAGTGTTTAGATAGCTTTAATATTGATCGTTATTCAGTTACCTGTTATTGCTTGTTGTTTTTCCACCTGTTCTATATTTTTCACTGTTCTACTCTTCTGATAATAAATTCATTAGTTTATTAGCTCAGTTGTCCTGGGCTAAGAATCCTGATGGTTTGTATTTTGGGTCTGTGGGTGCTTTCTAGCAACTGCAGGACCCCTGAGAGTGTAGCCCCGGTGTCCTTAGAAATCACCAGGGAATAACTTGAGAGTGGGAGACTCGCCCAGAGGCAAGCAGGACCCAATCGGTGGGAGGAAGGTGCTAGTGTAGAACACATGCCCAGGTGCAGGCGGGCCTAAGCAGTGCTGGAGATAGACCCTCCAGGTGGCTGCAGGGTTAACCCCTGATGAGTGCTAGGCATTTTGTGACAAACCTATTTGTCTCAACTGAACCCTTTCAATGGCCAAGTCGTAAGACCAAAGGGGCACGGATCCTCCATGAACACCGGACCTTGCTTCAGTCGACCTGTGGAAGACGGAGGGGATCCCTGTCCATCAACTGAATCAGGTTTGCTTACCACGGGCTCCCCTGCCAATCCAGGGCCACGAGAATTATTTGAACCTGATGCAATGCAATCCTTTTCAACATGTGGCCTTACCATGGGCCAAGGAGAGAAAATATACAGTAGATGTATCTCTGGCCATGGCTGAAGTAGGGCATCAATCTCCATCAAGCCCGGTTCTTTCAGACGGCTGAAGAACTTGGGCATTTTGGTATTCATTTTTGTCGACATCAAGTCCAGAAGCAGAGAACCCCATTGGTCCACTATCAGCTGCAACCCTTGACTAGATAGTTCCCATTTGCCTGGGTCCAAGGAGTGCCTACTGAGAAAGTTTGCCTCCACATTCAAGGACCCAGCGATGTCAGCTACAAACAAAGAGAGAAGATTTTTTCCGCCCAACTCACTGTCAGAGAAAACTAGGACTGGGATCCCGCCAGAAAGAGAGTGAAGTCACATAAGGCATTCTGCACTGCCCTGAACCCCAAGCAGTTTATTGATCACCGAGACTCCTGTTCCAGCCAGATGTCGATATCAAATGGAACTTGTAACGAGGTCCCCAACCTGACTTGCTGGCATCTGTAGTCACCATCTCCCATTGTGGTATCAGAAAGGAAGCTCCAAAAGTCAAATATGTGGATGAAAACCACCAATGCATACTCCATCTGGAAACCAGCATCCAAGGAAGATGAAGGTCGTACTTCTGTGATAATGGATACCAGCGGCTGAGAAGAGATTCCTGTAATGGCCGCACATGAGCCCTTGCCCACGGCACCACTTCCATCGCTGCCATCAATTAACCCCAGAAACTGGGCACAGTCCCAGACCCAGGGCCTGCCTTGACTGAGGAGACAAGTCTATCGAACTAGCTTTGAACTCCTGTGCTCCCTAAGGAAGATCCTCTGCCATGTGTCAAATAGCTTGCCCAGATACTCCAGCAACTGCAATGGAGTTAATCTACTCTTCTCAAAAATAATCACCCAACCCAATGATTGCAAAATACGGACAACATTGACTGTTGCCGCCATGCTGTATGAATAGGACACACAAATAAGCCAGTCATCAAGACACAGGGTAAAATCCGATTCCCTGGCATCGCAGGAAGGCTGCCACCACCACCACAATCTTTTATTTTTGTTACATTTGTACCCCGCGCTTTCCCACTCATGGCAGGCTCAATGCGGCTTACATAAACAGGTACTTATTTGTACCTGGGGCAGTGGAGGGTTAAGTGACTTGCCCAGTCACAAGGAGCTGCCTGTGCCTGAAGTGGGAATCGAACTCAGTTCCCCAGGACCAAAGTCCACCACCCTAACCACTAGGCCACTCCCCCACTTGGAACCGTGGTGAGACAGAAGGGGAAACCCCTGCACTGAAAGTGATGGTCCAGCACTGCAAAACGTAGAAACCTCCGATGCAGTGGCCATATGGGTATATGCAAGCACGCCTCCTTAAGATCGAGGGTGGCAAGAAATTCACCTGCTTGAACCGAGGCTATGACTGCACTTAATGTCTCCATGCAAAAGCGAGACACTCAGAGGCAGCAGTTTAGACCTTTGAATTCTAAGACCGGACAAAAGGTGACTTCCTTCTTTGGGACAATGAAATAGACAAGAGTATCTGCCTTGTCCCTGTTTGGCCTGGGGAACTGGAACAATGGCCTACAGCGCCAGCAAAGAAAACTGTGGTGGCCTGAACAATGCTGACATGAAGTTGAACAATGGAATAAAATATCTCCCAGTTCCGTTATAAGCGTAGTGCCATCTTGAATGCTGATGAGTCAGAGTCTATTAATAGCTCCTAAATATATGGAGCTTGTAGGTATTTTATTAAGTAATAACATTTGTTTTGGAGACACCATTATATGCTGCCATGAAATAGTCCCCTGAAGAAGCCAGATGGTGAAACGGCTGGCCGGAGGGACATAAAATAACATCATGTTTGAACATGACATAAATCTTAAGCTAAGTCTTTGTTTACTGGAATTACTGGTGTTTTTCATTTACATATAAAGAAAAAGAGAGAGAAAAATCTCTTTACTGATGCCCTGTTAGCGGTTATATGTTGTCACAAATGCCTAGCCATCTGCTTGGGGTTACCCCACAGCCACTTAGAGGGTCTATTCCCAGCACAAGTCAGGTCAGCCTGAACCTGCCCACTTGTGCTCTACACTAGCACCCTCCTCCACTGACTGAGTTACAACCACCTCTGGATGAGTCTCCCACTCTCAAATTATCTCCAATGACTTCTAGGTTACTGGGGCCACACTCCCAGTGGTCCCACAGTTCCCAGAAAGCACCCACAGACCCAACACACAAACCACCAGGATTATCAGTCCAGACCAGGGGCATATCTGGACACTGGCGGTAGGGGGGGCCAGAGCCAGAGGGAGGGGGCACATTTTAGCCCCCCCCCCCCCTGGCGCCACCGTTCCCCCCCCCTCCATTTCCGGACCCCCCCCGCCACTGCCAGACCCCCCCTCGCCACCAATGACACTCTCCACCCCCTCCCGCCGCCGCCAACTCTCCCCCGCTGCTGTCACTTACCTTTGCTGGCGGGGGACCCCAACCCCCCGCCAGCCGAGGTCCTCTCTTCCATGCAGGCTGCAAGTTGCAATGCTTCCTGTTCTTCTGAGTCTGATGTCCTGCACGTACAACGCGCAGGACGTCAGACTCAGAAGAACAGGAAGTGTTGCAACTTGCATCCTGTACGGAAGAGAGGACTTTGGCTGGCGGGGGCTTGGGTTCCCCCGCCAGCAAAGATCGGCGACGGGTTGGTTGCAGGCGTGCGGGAGGGAGGGAGAGGTGGAGAGGGTCGATGGTAGGGGGGTCCAGGGCGAAATCTGCGCGGGCCCAGGCCCCTATGGCCCCACGCAGATACGCCCCTGGTCTAGACTAGCAGGGCAAACAAACAATTATTTTTATTCTCTTCAAAATATTGAAAAGTGGAACAAAATAGTGCAAATAGCAAATAATAACAGGTAACTGAAATATGGATCAATTATAACACTAATCATGTGCTTACTTCCTAGAAAGTACCTGGGGAGATCAGGATATATAACTGTTCAAAGAGCCTTAGCAAAGAGATCTTTCTCTCTCTTATCCCGGGCTAAGACTGAAGCAACAGTCAGTACTACTGGGTAAGTTTTCCAACTCCAGGCTAATCACAGCCTAGTTAACAAATTTTAAAGGTATACTGCTGCTCACTTCCTGCTTGTGTTATAGAAAAAGAACATTCAGATCCCTACAACAGCTTTACAGCAAAGAAACACCACCTGCTTGCCAAATAGGAGAAATACACTTCAGGACATAATTAAAACAGGAAAATATCTAATACATTTTACAGGTTTTAAACACACTGTATCTTCACATACGTTATAATCTGTAACCAGCTATATTTCCGGTACTACTCAGGTAGTAAACAAATGTTTGAATAGTTTTACAATTGATCCATATTGAGTTACCTGTTATTGCTTGCTGAGTTCACCTTTTTCTAGTTACTTTTCAAATTATGTGATAATAAACCTTATTTAGTTTATTGATTCTGCTGTCCTGAACTAAGGATCCTGGTTTGTGTTGGTCTGTGGGTGCTTTCAGGGAACTGTGGAACCCCTGGAGTGTGGCCCCAGTGTCCTAGAAATCATCGGGGAATAACTTGAGAGTGTGACCCAGCCAGTGGGAGGAGGGTGCTAGTATAGCGCACTACTACTACTATTACTATTTATCATTTCTAAGCACAAGCCCAGGTCCAGGTGAATCTGGGCAGAGCTGGGTAGACCCTTCAGGTGGCCGCAAGGTAACCCTAGGTGGGTGCTAGGCATTTTGTGACAGGCATGATGTAAGAGCAATATAAATTCCAGAGAAAACAAACGATCCCAATGCAGCTGAATACTATGTCAGGCCCTGAGGCTGTAAAATGGCGGCTGTGCTCCCATGATCAGACAGTGGCTGCTTCTCACTGTCGGTCAGCCCCAATAGCATCCTTTCCCGTGTTCTCCTGCAACAAACTGCACACTGGCCCTGCCAGACAGCCCAAAGACCTCGGCACATTCGGATTCTATGCCAAATCCTAAGACATACTGCCACCAATTGTTTCTTTCGGATCTAGTGGGATTTCCAACTTGCACATACTGCAACGCCCCAACACTGGCCAGCAGGTCTCACAGCGGGAACATTGCTTATCTGCCTCCTGAGTTGTCATTCACCCCGACTAGCATAAGTGCAGCACAATCTGTCCCAAGCTGTGAGTTAGGATCCCTCCCCTGCACCAAGTAGAACTTTCAGCCCTCCAAGTTGAACTTTAGTCAGACTTATCACTGCCGGCTGCTGCCCCCAAGCTCACAGTCTCCACAAATCTCACCAAAGATGAGAAAGGCTCAGGACCGATACTCTTGTTCCTTATTCTCCAGTAAACCTTTTTCCTTATCCTTTCTTAAGGTTGTTTGTGCTGGAAAAGGAAAGCTCCACAGGGGGGAGTTGAAGGGAAGGAAGAAGAAATTTCACGAGGAACCAGAAACAGGGATCTGAAGACCTCCAGATAGGACTCTGTAGACTCAAGCCACCTGCAATGCTCAACTGGAGACCAGTTGACCAACTGGACCAGGAGCAAAGCACTCAGAACCAGAGGTTGAAAAGTATGTCACATCCACCTGATGTAGATGGAAAATACTGAGAAGCTGAACTGAATGCCAAGAGAGATATGTCTCATGTCTCAGCTCAGTTTTCAGCTCTCTATCTACACCTGCTGGTTGATAGACATCTATCTACACCTGCTGGTTGATAGACACAACTATCCACAGGTTCTAGAACAGTGGGAAGCTACGTAATGGAAGAGTTAGTATTATTCAACGATCAGACATACAATGCAAAGATATACTTTCTGTAGCCCTCTCTTTCATTGTCTGGTTAATTTATAGCAAGAGAGGATGATTAAAGTTGTTAACCTGATGAATTGGTGTTGTTTGACGAATGCATTATAACCTTTAGTGCTGCACGTACTTCAGCTAAAATCTCTACTACATATAATATAATAAGAAAGCCCTACCTGAGCTGCAGAAAGGAAGATGCAGCTCTCAGTGGAGTGCATGAAGTATTAAGGGACAGAACTGAGAGCAAATAATATATCTTAAAAGGTAAAATTATGTATAATCATACCTGATAATTTTCTTTCCATTAATCATAGCTGATCAATCCATAGACTGGTGGGTTGTGTCCATCTACCAGCAGGTGGAGATAGAGAGCAAACTTTTGCCTCCCTATATGTGGTCATGTGCTGCCGGAAACTCCTCAGTATGTCGATATCAAAGCTCCATCCGCAGGACTCAGCACTTAGAGAATTACACCCACGAAGGGACACTCTGCCCAGCTCACCACCGCCGAAACGGGGGAGGGGAATTAACCCAGCTCATCCCCACACAAGTGGGGGAGGGGAATCCGTCCAGCTCATCCCCGCGGAGCGGGGGAGGGACACCACACCCGCCGATGCGGGGGGATCTGGCTTATCCTGCAACCGCAACCGCGGGAGGAGCTGACTGACCCTAACACCGCCGAAGCGGGAGGGGTACAAAGCTGCCCTACAGCCGCACGAAGCGGGAGGGAGTGCCGGCAGAATTTATGTCTCAATCCAGCCCCGTAAAACAGAGGGGAGAGGAATGCAGCAGCTCACTGTAACACAAACTCGTCTCAACTCTTGAAGAATCCAAGTGAAAGAACTTGAACACGAAGTCTTTCTGAAATAACTGAAGACTAAACTTGAACCTGAAATGCAACCAGAATAAAAACAGAACAGATATCTGGGAGGGGCTATGGATTGATCAGCTATGATTAATGGAAAGAAAATTATCAGGTATGATTATACATAATTTTACCTTCCATATCATCAAGCTGATCAATCCATAGACTGGTGGGATGTACCGAAGCAGTACTCACCCAGGGCGGGACATTGAAATCCCTGACCTCAACACTGAAGCTCCAAACCGGGCCTCCGCCCGTGCAGCCACAGTCAAACGGTAATGCTTGGAGAATGTATGAGCCGAAGCCCAAGTTGCCGCCTTGCATATCTCTTCCAAGGAGACGGATCCGGCCTCTGCCATCGAGGCCGCCTGAGCTCTCGTGGAGTGAGCCTTCAGCTGGATAGGCGGCACCTTCCCCGCGGCCACATAAGCCGCTGCAATGGCTTCCTTGACCCATCTTGCCACTGTAGGCTTAGCAGCCTGCAGACCCTTACGAGGACCTGCAAACAGGACAAACAGATGATCCGATTTCCGGAAATCATTGGTCACTTCCAAGTATCTGAAGATGACTCGTCTCACATCCAGATATTTAAGAGCAGAGTACTCCTCTGGGTAGTCCTCCCTACGAAAGGAAGGGAGACAGAGCTGCTGATTCACATGGAAGCGAGAAACAATCTTGGGCAGGAAGGAAGGCACTGTGCGAATAGTCACTCCTGCCTCAGTGAACTGCAGAAAAGGCTCTCGACATGAGAGCGCCTGGAGCTCGGAAACTCTTCTGGCTGAAGTGATAGCCACCAAAAAGACTGCTTTCAACGTCAGGTCTTTCAGAGATGCCCTCGACAAGGGTTCAAAAGGCGGCTTCTGCAATGCTCTTAGCACCAGGTTGAGATTCCACGCAGGCACCACTGAGTGCAGAGGAGGGCGCAGGTGATTAACTCCCTTGAGAAAGCGCACCACATCTGGCTGCGAAGCCAGGGAAGCACCCTTCAGGCGGCCCCTGAAGCAAGCCAGAGCCGCTACCTGGACTTTAAGGGAACTGAGCGACAGGCCTTTCTCCAGACCTTCTTGCAGGAACGCCAACACTGAAGAAATTGGAGCAGTGAAGGGAGAAAGTGAGCCTGCTTCACACCATGCTGCAAAGATACGCCAAACCCTGGCGTAAGCAGTAGAAGTAGAGCGTTTCCTCGCTCTCAGCATAGTGGCGATGACCTTGTCTGAGAAGCCCTTCTTCCTCAGACGCTGCCGCTCAATAGCCAGGCCGTGAGACCAAAGGGAGAGGGATCCTCCATCACCACGGGACCCTGATGTAACCGGCCCTGCTCCACTGACAGCCGCAGAGGATCGTCGACTGAGAGCCTGATCAAGTCCGCATACCAGGGACGTCTGGGCCAATCCGGACCCACCAGGGTTACCCTGCCGGGATGCTTTGCCACCCGGTCTAGCACCCTGCCCAACATGGGCCAGGGCGGGAACACATAGAGGAGCTCTTGTGTCGGCCACTGTTGGAGAAGAGCATCTACTCCCAGGGATCGAGGGTCCCGTCCTCTGCTGAAAAAGCGCGGCACTTGGCAATTGGCCGATGACGCCATCAGATCTAGGCTCGGCTGGCCCCAGCGCTTCGTGATGTCCAAGAACGCCTGAGCAGATAGTTGCCACTCTCCGGGCTCCAAGGTATGGCGACTGAGAAAGTCCGCCTTGACATTCATGACTCCGGCAATGTGGGCCGCTGAAAGCTGCTCCAGGTTCGCTTCCGCCCACTGGCAAAGACTCATAGCCTCCTTGGCTAGAGGGGCGCTCTTGGTACCTCCCTGGCGGTTGATATAGGCCACAGCCGTGGCATTGTCCGACAGGACCCGTACAGGCTACAACACCAGTACCGGGATGAACTCCAATAACACCAACCGAATGGCTCTGAGTTCCAGGAGGTTGATAGACCACTTGCCTCTGCAGGAGACTAGAGCCCCTGCGCTGTCCTTCCCAAGCAGTGGGCTCCCCAGCCCATCAAAGAGGCGTCTGTCGTGACGACAATCCACTCCGGGGTCACCAGAGGCAATCCTGCAGACAACTTGTCTGTCTGCGTCCACCAGCTCAGCGCCTTGCGCACTGCTGGGTCCACGGGAAGGCGCACAGCATAATCCTCTGACATCGGAGTCCCGCGCAGCAGCAGAGATAGCTGTAGTGGTCTCATATGAGCCCTGGCCCAGGGCACTACTTCCATCGTGGCCGTCATAGAGCCCAACAGCTGCACGTAGTCCCAAGCCCGAATAGGAGAGGCTACTAGGAACTAGTCCACCTGAGCCTGAAGCTTGACAATCCGATTGTCTGGCAGGAACACTCTGCCCACTTGGGTGTCGAATCGAACTCCCAGATACTCCAGGGACTGAGTCGGGCGCAGCTGGCTCTTCTTCCAGTTGATGATCCATCCCAGGGAGCTCACAAGAGCAACTACCCGGTCCATAGCTTTGCCGCACTCTGCATAAGAGGGGGCTCGGATCAACCAGTCGTCCAGATAAGGATGGACTTGTACTCCTTCCTTTAGCAGGAAGGCCGCTAAGACCCCCATTACTTTGGAAAAGGTCCGCGGAGCAGTAGCCAACCCGAAAGGGAGGGCTCTGAACTGGAAGTGTCGTCTCAGGACTGAAAAACGCAGAAAGCGTTGGAGAGGAGGCCAGATGGGAATATGCAGGTACGCTTCCTTGATGTCCAAGGAAGCCAAGAACTCTCCTGCCTTCACTGCCGCTATAACAGAGCGGAGAGTCTCCATGCGAAAGTGCCTCACTTTCCAGGCCCGATTGACCCCTTTGAGGTCGAGGATAGGCCGGACAGAACCTCCTTTCTTTGGAACCACAAAGTAAATGGAGTAACGTCCCTTGCCAATCTGATTTTTTGGCACCGGAACGACCGCACCCAGGCGGATCAGGTTGTCCAAGGTCTGCTGCACTGCCACAGCTTGACCGGAGACTTGCAGGGAGAGAGTACAAACCCGTCTCTTAAGGGTTGGCAGAACTCTAGCTTGTAGCCGTCTCTGATGACTTCCAGCACCCACGCGTCTGAAGTTATAGTGGTCCACTCGCCCAGAAACGAGGACAGCCGTCCTCCAATCTGCACTGGGGCGTGGACCAAGGCCCCGTCATTGGGCACGAGACCCTGGGGGAGGACCGGAGGGAGCACCTCCGGGACGGCGGTCTCTGCGAAAGGAATGCTGCTTGGGGGAGAAATTCCTCTTGAAGGAAGAGGGGGCAGAGGAACCCGACTTGCCCGGGCGGTACCGACGGGCTTCCAGCAACCGTCCTCTGGAGGTACCGGGACGAGTACTAGCCCGAGCCCTGACCTCTGGTAATTTCTTGCCCTTAGACGTGCCGAGATCGGACACGATTTTGTCCAGCTCGACCCCAAAGAGCAGCTTGCCTTTAAAAGGCAATCTAGCCAGGCGGGATTTAGAGGCGTGGTCAGCAGACCAATGTTTCAGCCAAAGCCACCGCCGCGCAGAGACTGTCTGAGCCATGCCTTTAGCTGAGGCTCTCAAGACATCATACAGCAAGTCTGCCAAATAGGCTAAGCCCGATTCCAGGGCCGGCCAATCAGCCCTCAAGGAAAGATCCGAGGGGGAAGCCCGCTGCACCATAGTCAGGCACGCCCTGGCCACATAGGAGCCGCAAACTGAGGCCTGCAAACTTAAAGCAGCTGCCTCAAAGGACGACCTTAAGGCCGCCTCCAATCTTCTGTCTTGGGCGTCCTTTAGGGCCGTGCCACCTTCCACCGGCAACGCCGTTTTCTTAGTCACCGCAGTGATTAAAGAATCCACGGTAGGCCACAGATAGGCCTCACGTTCACTCACAGCCAAAGGATAGAGGCGGGACATAGCCCTAGCCACTTTAAGGCTCGTTTCCGGGACATCCCATTGAGCCGCAATTAAGGTGTGCATGGCATCATGCACGTGGAAGGATCTAGGCGGGCGCTTCGTCCCCAGCATAATGGCAGAGCCAACAGGGGCTGAGGGAGAGACGTCCTCCGGAGAGGAAATCTTCAAAGTGTCCATGGCCTGTAAAAACAGGTTGGGCAAATCCTCTGGGCTAAAAAGCCGCGCTGCAGAGGGGTCATCCGCTCCATCCGAGCGGGGATCTATCTCCTCCAAGGAATCCGCAAAGGACCGTTGGGAGACCTCAGACACGCTGCCCTCATCTACATCGGAGGAGACAAAGTCCTCCAAGGCCTGGAAATCAACCCGAGGGCGTTTACCTCTGGGAACCTCAACCTCTTTATCAGAAGAGGGAGCAGGGGCAGCGTTTGCATGAGGAAAGCCTGATGCAGCAGCAAAACAAACTCGGGGGAGAAACCCCCCAGACTGTGCACTTCCGCAGCCTGGGCAACAGCCCTAGACGCACTCTCAACCGGCGCTCGCAATAGCGGGGGAGAGACATGCTGCGCATCCAAAATGGCATCCGGCGCGAAACTCCGCGAAGGAGCCACGCGGGAAGAACGGCGCTTAACTTTAGCCGCTTGTGCCGTCGCCCAAATTAAGGGCGTTCATGGCATTAATGTCTCCAACCTCAAGGGCGGCCCACGAAGAAGCCGTCCGAGCCGCGTGGCCGGCCAAGATGGCGGAGGCGAGGAGCGGGGGACGGGCGTTTATGGCGAGAAAAAACCGCCACGCCGGAGGAACGACCGGGACATTCATCGGTCACTAAACTGTCACCCATCAAGGGCGAATCAGGTTGTAAAACCCCCGCATCCCCTCTAGAAGCGCTCCAGCGATCCGGGGAGCGACCCTTTGCGCCCTCGCCCTCCGACGCCATATGCCACGAGGAGAAGAATCGGGGAACCCCCTGCCCGCTATAAAAAGGTAAAATTACCTGCTTGCCGCTCCGAGCTGTAACGAACTGGTGTCCCAGTGAGTAGCTGCAATGAATGTTTAAAGAAACGTCGAATTAAACGCCTTTAAAGACGTTTAAAATTTTTTTTTTTTTTTAAACGGAGCCAGCGGGAGGGGGGAGAAAAGGAGGGACCTGGCACCACCAGGTTTGCACTTGCTCAAAAGAGCCCTCAACCCCAGGCCTCAACAAAACCTAAGGATTAGGCTTGGAGGCCTAGCCAGAGCTGCTGCTGTGTGTGACCACCACCTGCTGAGATAGAGAACATACTGAGGAGTTTCCGGCAGCACATGACCACATATAGGGAGGCAAAAGTTTGCTCTCTATCTCCACCTGCTGGTAGATGGACACAACCCACCAGTCTATGGATTGATCAGCTTGATGATATGGAAACAGAGATTCTCAGTCCTTGAGAGCTGCCAACAGGCTGGGTTTTCAGGATACCCATAATAAACATGCAGAACTGTGGTAATTTGCACAATTTTGGCTACTCTGAACACCAGACCTGTTGGCAGTCTCCATGGACTGGAGGTGATGTTAAAGCATACGCTGCATTCCATAATGCTCAATTCTAATCCTATAGTTTTTCTGGCACTTTCCCCTATAACGTGGAAAACTGTACTGTATGTGTATATTTTCAAACTGATAAACCACCTCACCCAAGGAGGCTATGAAGCTGGTTTACAAACAAAATCACACAAAAACCAAAAATCTACAATGCCAGCAGCAGAATCTAAAACCAAGAACAGGAAAGGAAATATGTGTGAAAAAGACTTCTGTGATAAGGAGATAAGGAGGGCAAAAAAGGACTTTGAGAAGAAATTAGCGTTGGAAGCAAAAATACATAGTAAAAACTTTTTTAGATACATTAAAAGCAGGAAACCGGCCAAAGAGTCGGTTGGGCCGCTGGACGAAAATGGTGTTAAAGGGGCGATCAAGGAGGACAAAGCCGTAGCGGAGAAATTAAATGAATTCTTTGCTTCGGTCTTCACCGAGGAGGATTTGGGGGGGACACCGGTGCCGGAAAGAATATTTGAAGCGGGGGAGTCGGAGAAACTAAACAAATTCTCTGTAACCTTGGAGGATGTAATGGGTCAGTTCAGCAAGCTGAAGAGTAGTAAATCACCGGGACCTGATGGTATTCATCCCAGAGTATTAATAGAACTAAAAAATGAACTTGCGGAGCTACTGTTAGAAATATGCAATCTGTCCCTAAAATCGAGTGTAATACCGGAAGACTGGAGGGTAGCCAATGTTACTCCGATTTTTAAGAAAGGTTCCAGAGGAGATCCGGGAAATTATAGACCGGTGAGTCTGACGTCGGTGCCGGGCAAGATGGTGGAGGCTATTATTAAGAATAAAATTGCAGAGCATATACAAAAACATGGACTGATGAGACAAAGTCAGCACGGATTTAGTGAAGGGAAGTCTTGCCTCACCAATCTAATGCATTTTTTTGAGGGGGTAAGCAAACATGTGGACAATGGGGAGCCGGTTGATATTGTATATCTGGATTTTCAGAAGGCGTTTGACAAAGTGCCGCACGAAAGACTCCTGAAGAAATTGCAGAGTCATGGAATCGGAGGTAGGGTATTATTATGGATTAAGAACTGGTTGAAAGATAGGAAGCAGAGAGTAGGATTGCGTGGCCAGTATTCTCAGTGGAGGAGGGTAGTTAGTGGGGTCCCGCAGGGGTCTGTGCTGGGTCCGTTGCTTTTTAATGTATTTATAAATGACCTAGAGATGGGAATAACTAGTGAGGTAATTAAATTCGCCGATGACACAAAATTATTCAGGGTCGTCAAGTCGCAGGAGGAATGTGAACGATTACAGGAGGACCTTGCGAGACTGGGAGAATGGGCGTGCAAGTGGCAGATGAAGTTCAATGTTGACAAGTGCAAAGTGATGCATGTGGGTAAGAGGAACCCGAATTATAGCTACGTCTTGCAAGGTTCCGCGTTAGGAGTTACGGATCAAGAAAGGGATCTGGGTGTCGTCGTCGATGATACGCTGAAACCTTCTGCTCAGTGTGCTGCTGCGGCTAGGAAAGCGAATAGAATGTTGGGTGTTATTAAGAAGGGTATGGAGTCCAGGTGTGCGGATGTTATAATGCCGTTGTATCGCTCCATGGTGCGACCGCACCTGGAGTATTGTGTTCAGTACTGGTCTCCGTATCTCAAAAAAGATATAGTAGAATTGGAAAAGGTACAGCGAAGGGCGACGAAAATGATAGTGGGGATGGGACGACTTTCCTATGAAGAGAGGCTGAGAAGGCTAGGGCTTTTCAGCTTGGAGAAGAGACGGCTGAGGGGAGATATGATAGAAGTGTATAAAATAATGAGTGGAATGGATCGGGTGGATGTGAAGCGACTGTTCACGCTATCCAAAAATACTAGGACTAGAGGGCATGAGTTGAAGCTACAGTGTGGTAAATTTAAAACGAATCGGAGAAAATTTTTCTTCACCCAACGTGTAATTAGACTCTGGAATTCATTGCCGGAGAACGTGGTACGGGCGGTTAGCTTGACGGAGTTTAAAAAGGGGTTAGATAGATTCCTAAAGGACAAGTCCATAGACCGCTATTAAATGGACTGGAAAAATTCCTCATTTTTAGGTATAACTTGTCTGGAATGTTTTTACGTTTGGGGAGCGTGCCAGGTGCCCTTGACCTGGATTGGCCACTGTCGGTGACAGGATGCTGGGCTAGATGGACCTTTGGTCTTTCCCAGTATGGCACTACTTATGTACTTATGATTTCATCTGGGAATCTTAAGATGCCCCTCCTGAGAGCAATCTAAGTTCCTTGCTGATCTGTATGAGTGAATGCACACAGAAAGGCAGAAGTCAGAATCATGGCAAATCCTATATATCAAACACAGGATGGAGAAAATTACACCGCATATGCTTAAGTTGAAATTCCAATAGTAGATACACTGAAGGAGGGTTTTAATCTTTTCCTCATCAAAGACAGAGTAACTCACAGATGAGTTGACTAGAAATCGATACAGTATCTACAGTGAGAAGCTGAATATTCTATTCATTTCTGGCAACTTTATTTCCTACCCTTGATACTGTGGGTAAAAGCATGGCCATGTTGGGTACTTTTAAATAGAACTTATTTCTGCTCTTTTTTGTCATATTCTAATTGTGTAGTACTAAGCCCTTTCTGTTTCTATGTGTGTACAGATTATATGCCCCTAATGCATATTGAAACGAGCTCCCAAATACTTGATCAGCTGTGACAGACTTAGCTTGCACTTAACATAGTAACATAGTAAATGACGGCAGATAAAGACCTGAATGGCCAATCCAGTCTGCCCAACAAGATAAACTCATTTTACATGGTATGTGATACTTTATACCCGAGTTTGATTTGTCCTTGCCATTCTCAGGGCATAGACCGTAGAAGTCTGCCCAGCACTGATTTTGCTTCTCAATTACTGGTGTTGCCACCCAATCACCACTAAGATTCCAACTCAAGTGGGAATTGCACCATACACCTTATGACTCTCTTGCATTCCTAGAAAGACTGAATTTGGATCAACCAAACATCCAAATGCACTGCCATCCTTCTAGAGCTCACATCAAGACTCCCCACTTCGGCTGCTCAAGACCCCTTCACTCCTCTTCCTGGCTGCACAAATCCCCTCCACTCCTCTTCCCCCCTCACCCAGTCTGACTCCGGTCTGACAGATAAGTCAATAGTTGTCAATAGCTGCACACTAAGGAGGATATCCTGAAAACCAGACTGGCTGGGCTTGCCCTGAGAACTGGGTTGAGAAGCACCGAGTTAAGGACATATAAAAGTGATAAAAACAATATGGGTTTGCACCAAAAGATGTACAAGAAAAGACTTGAGGACAGGAAAAGAAAGCTAGACAATTAAATATTTGAAAGGTATTAATACGCAAACTTTTCCAGAGATGGGAAGGTGGTAGAACAAGAGGACATGAAGCGAAGATACTTACCTGTAGCAGGTATTCTCCGAGGACAGCAGGCTGATTGTTCTTACATGTGGGTCGACGTCCGTGTCAGCCCAGGAAACGGAGCAAACCTTTGAAGCAAAAATAAAATGTTTTGCCCAGAGTCTTCTGGCGCGTGAATCACGTGCACCGTGCATGCGCGGACGACTTCCCACCTGTCTCTTGAGCGTGCCCTTTAGTTAAATCAAAAAGCATACAACAAACTAGTAACAACTCCAAAGTGGAGGTGGGCAGATTTGTGAGAACAATCAGCCTGCTGTCCTCGGAGAATACTTGCAACAGGTATGTATCTTTGCCTTCTCCGAGGACAAGCAGGCTGCTTGTTCTCACATGTGGGGTATCCCTAGCAAACAGGCAGCGATCCTGGATGCTATATTAAAAGTGTCGAATGTACCCATGGCCAGGAATTTTCGACACGCCTTCTGCTGCCTGACCACCTGGCGAAAAGGCTCAGCTTGCTCCAGAGGGAGCGCATCAACCAAACCAGACAGTTGCCTCACCGAGTTCCGCAAGTGGATGCTCGTGAAGAGCTGGTAAGTCTGGATTTTGGCAGGGAGCATAGTGGCCTGATACGCCTTCCTCCCAAAAGAGTCCAAGGTTCTAGATTCTCTGCCTGGGGGCGCTGAGGCATAGTCCCTAGTACTCTTGGCTCTTTTGAGAGCGGAGTCCACCACCATGGAATTGTGAGGTAGCTGAGACTTCATCAATCCAGGTTCCCTGTGGATCTGATATTGGGATTCAGTTCTTTTTGGGATCACGGGGTTAGACAGAGGGAACGACCAGTTTCGCTTAAGGACTTCCTTCAGTACATTATGCAAAGGAGCCATTGCAGCCTCTCTACATAGTAAATGACGGCAGAAGAAGACCTGCATGGTCCATCCAGTCTGCCCTACAAGCTAAACTCATATGTGCTACTTTTTGTGTATACCTTACCTTGATTTGTACCTGTCCTTTTCAGGGCACAGACCGTGTAAGTCTGCATAATCCAGGACCTTGAGCATCTCAGCCCTGGGCTCATCCTCAACCTCCTTAGGGAAGGGAATAGCCGCAGCCATTTCCCGCATTTCCCGAACAAAGGAGGTAAAGGATAGACTCTCCGGTGGAGACAGTCTCCTTTCTAGTGGAGGGGAAGGTTCAGAAGGAATCCCATAGGACTCATCAGATGATAAGTACCTGGGATCCTCCTCTTCCTCCCACGAATGCTCATCTTCAGTATCAGACAAGACATCTCTCAGAGCAATCCAAAACTGAGCCTGCCTCAACGCCGAGGAACAATGATCTCGATGGCGGTGCAGAGAAGTCAACGCCCGCCTGGACTCCGGTGAAGCTTCCTCCACCAACGTCAAAGGGGAGTCAACCTGGGAGCAGCTGACACCGATGCCACAAGCGGCACCGAGGTCGGGGACCTCATCACAGGCGAAGGGCCAGATACCGCCGAAGCATATGGTACAGAAGGCGCAAGCACCCCTGACACCAAAGCAGACTGGCGCAGTAACCCTTCCAGAAGCTCTGGAAGCAGAGCCCTGATGCGCTCGTCAAGAGCCACCGTCGGACAAGGCTGCGGGGTCGGTATAGAAGCCGGTGGCAGAATCTGTCGAGGATCGGGAGCAGGTACTGGGCTGCTAGACCACCTCCTGAATAGAGGGAGAGCGATCCTCTCGGGTGCCGAATCTCTTGACGCCCCGGAGCTCCCGGCACCGTGTGTTGAAGGAGAACGATGATGGTGCTTCTTCGCCTTTGCTCGACGCCCGTCATCGAGACTCCTCGGTACCGATGAGGAAGATGTGGAATCCTCATGTCTCCTCGGGGCTGGGTCTGATGAAGGTCGGTCCCAGGGAGCCTGCATAACAGGAGGCCTTGAGACAGGTGGAGACCCACTCGATGCCTCACTGCTCCCAACACCAGTTGGTCGTTACGCAGCCATTACTTTTGCTCCCAATGTCGATGCATCCCTTGATGTCGATGACCTCGGTACCAATGTCGATGTCGAAGGACCGGACTGAGCCCCAAAAAGCTTCGCTCGTTGGGCCTCTCTAGACGCTTGGATCCGTTTCTTCATGCGAAGACACAGACTGCAAGCAGCTGGACTATGGTCGGGCCCAAGGCACTGGATACACCAAGCGTGGGTATCGGTACCCGAGATAGTCCAGTTGCACCGAGTACGTTTGAAGCCGCTGGGTGTCTTCGATGACATGGAAGAAAAAATGGCTTCGGCGAAATCAAAAGAGGCGATCGTGCCTGTTAAAAGAAAAGAGGCATGAGAAGAAGGGAACAAGTCGGCCGCGTCAGAAAACAAAGGAAACTTTAAAAGGGACAAAAAAGTAAAGAAAACCACAGGAGTTTTTTTTTTTAAACTGTAAATCATAGAAACCAAAAAGAAAGCCAACGCAGAAAACTCTTTCCCGGGTCTGCGAGGAGCGGGGAAAAACAGAGCAGGAACGCTCACGCGATGGGCGGAAGCCGATCCACGCATGTGCGGTGAGCGTTGCACGCACGCCAGAAGACTCTGGCAAGATTTTTAAAAATATTTTGCTTGCAAAATGGCCGGTTCCTGGGCCGACGTGGACACACATGTGAGAACAAGCAGCCTACTTGTCCTCGGAGAAAAAATGTTTTGTACTTTTTTGGCATCTTGCCAGGTATTTGTGACCTAGATTGGCCACTGTTTGAAACAGGATGCTGAGCCTGATGGACCTTTGGTCTTTCCCAGTATGGCAATACTTATGTATGTACTTATAAGAAGGTGATCATCTGGCATCCAGTGATCACCACATGTTGTGGTTTCATATTAAGGAGTAATCTGGAATGGAAGTCTGAGTCAAATTGGATCGAGTGGTTCACCACAACATGGAGCAAGCAAGCTCTGAGGACATTGGGATGACATCTGCTAGACCCCCTGTGGAATGACACCACTAAAATGCTAAGGTCCACTGGGAAGTTCTCATGTCAAGATGTGTCATGTGTGTCACACATAAACTGTGGGCTCCATATGGCCCAATAACCTCAAAATCTGTCGAGCCGTGACCTGCAGACAAGTGCGAACCAAAGAAGCTAGTGTGACTAGAGTGTCTCCCTCGATCCCGGAAGGAAGGCTCGAACCTTCTGAACATCGAGCAGGGCTCCAATGAATTCCAATTGCTGGACAGGGCGTAGATGAGCACCTGCATAATCCTCTGCATGGACTCCTGAGCACCATCCTCTGACATGCTTTTCACCAGCCAATTGTCCAGATAAGCACACAAGTGTGCCATACTGGGACAGACCGAAGGTCCATCAAGCCCAGTATCCTGTTTCCAACAGTGGTCAATCCAGGTCACAAGTACCTGACAAGATCCCACAACACATAGACTCCCAGTCTGCGTAGCGAAGCTGCGACTACCACTGGACATTTTGTAAACACCTTGGGAGCTGACACAAGGCCAAAGGGCAGAACCCTTTGTACTGGTAGTGCTGTGTCCCATCCGAAATTGGAGATACTTCCGGTGGGCTGGAAGCATCGGGATGTGTGTATATGCATCCTTTAAGTCCAGAGAACATAGCCAATTATTTTCCTGAATCATGGGGAAAAGGGTGCCCAGGGAAACCATCCTGAACTTTTCTTTGACCAGGAATGTGTTCAGGGCCCCCGTATCTCCCCCGTCTTCTTCTGTAGAAGGAAGTACCTGGAACAGAGTCCCCACCCTTCCTCTGCTGGTGAAACAGGCTTGACCGCATGGGCTTTCAAAAGGGCTGAGAGTTCCAATGCAAGTACCTACTCATGCTGAGAGCTCAAGTAACAAGCTCTTGGTGGGCAAGTTGGAGGTTTTTGATGCCTTCAAAAAGGTTATCCCCCTGGCATGGGGCATCTGCCAATCTCTGCTGAACTGCTGGTTCTAAGTTAGAAACACACAGCCATGAGCGTCTGTGTATTGCTATACTTCGGGCAGAGATCCTGGATGCCACATCAAAACTGTTGTGGTCGAGAACATATAACACGCCCTTTGCTGCTTGGCCAATTGGCAAAGTGACTTGGCCTGATCTGGTGGGAGAGAGTCAGCCAAGTCTACCATCCTGCGCACAGTGTCCCACAAGTAGACACTTGTGAAGAGCAGGTAAGACTGCATAAGCGACATAAGCATAGAGGCCTGGAACATCTTCCTCCCAAAAGAATCCAAGGTTTTAGCTTCCCTGCTCGGGGACTCCGAAGCATAGTCTCTAGAACTCCTGGCTCTTTTGAGGGTGGATTCCACCACCATGGAATGAGGAGGCTGCCGGGGTTTATCAAAACCAAGTGTGCTCTGGATCAGGTACATGGTATCAATCTTCTTGGGCAGTACCGGGATAGACAGAGAGTTTCCCAATTCCGCACAAGAATGTCCTGCAGGATCTCATGCAGCAGTACAGTCATAGCCTCTTTAGCAAGAGACTCGTAGTCCAGGACCTTGAGCATCTTGGCCTTCGGCTCATCCTCTACCTCTAAAGGAAATGGAATGGCAACAGTCATTTCCTTAATAAAAGAGGGAAAAGAAAGGCTCTCCAAGGGGAGATTTACGCCTTTCCTGTGAAGGAGAGGGATCGGAGGGGTTTGCCATACGGACTCATCCTCCAAAAAGTACCGTGGATCCTCCTCCAACTCCCATGAGCGCTCCTCATTGGTGTTAGTCAAAAACTCCTCATGGGAAGACCAAGACCGAGCCTGCCTCTACTTGACTTAGAGAACCATGGCCTCGAGAGGGGCATCAAAAGAACATAAGAGTAGCCATATTGGGTCAGACCAATGGTCCATCTAGCCCAGTATCCTGTTTTCCAAACAGTGGCCAAGTCCGGTCACAAGTACCTGGCAGAAACCCAAATCGTGCCAACACTACATACTACAATCCCAGGACAAGCAGTTGCTTTTCATGTCTGTCAATACCAGAGTGTGGACTTTTCCTCCAGGAATTTGTCCAAACCTTTTTTTAAACCCAGATACGCTAACCGCTGTTACCACACCCTCCCGCAAAGAGTTCCAGAGCTTAACTATTTTTGAGTGAAAAAATATTTATTCCTATTTGTTTTAAAAGTATTTCCATGCAACCTTGAGTGTCCCCTAGTCTTTGTACTTTTGGAACGAGTAAAAAAAAAAAAAATTTGATTTACTTCTACTTGTTCTACACCGCTCAGGATTTTGTAGACCTCAATCATATCTCCCCTCATCTGTCTGTTTTCAAATCAGTTCCTGCCTCGACTCCAGCAAAGCTTCCTCCACCGACGTCAAGGGGGTACCAGCTTGGGTGACAATTGATGTCAGGGCCCCAAGTGACACCACTGTTCGAGGCCGCACCACAGGCTGAGGGCCATGCGGG
The DNA here is from genome assembly GCF_901765095.1 of Microcaecilia unicolor. Taxonomy (NCBI): domain Eukaryota; kingdom Metazoa; phylum Chordata; class Amphibia; order Gymnophiona; family Siphonopidae; genus Microcaecilia; species Microcaecilia unicolor. The sequence goes on from NC_044033.1 coordinate 5,342,179, forward strand.
GCCACAATGAGAGGCAGGGTAGGCACAAGCACCCCCAAGCCAGTCAGTTGCATGAAACCAGCCAGCAGCTCAGGGATCAAGGCCTGGATGTGCTCATTGAGGGTCGACACTAGAAAAGACTGGGGCATTGGTGCAAAGACAGTCTGCAGAGCTAATGGGTTTGAAACAGGAGGCTAGTCTTGGCTGCCGGAAGACTGACACACCGGCACCTCTTGTATGGAAGGGGTGTGGTCCTACTGGCACAGACAATTCTTGGGTGCCAAATCTGACGCCCCAGAGCTCCTGGAACCATATAGTGAAGAGGATTGATGCTGATGCTTCTTGGCCTTCACCTAAATTCGGTCATTGTGGTTGCTTGGTGCTGACGAGGATGACATCAAATCCTCACATTGCCTCGGGGTCAGGTCTGATGCAGATTGGTCCCGTGGGACACTGCACAGCAGCTGGAGTAGAAGCAGGTGGAGGACCCACTCGATGCACAGCTGCTCCCAGTATCCATAGGTCTGGCAGCCATACATACTGATGCAACAATCGATGTTGGCGCTGACGCTGCTGACATCGATGCTGAGGACTCAGACCGGGCTACAAAAATTCTCTCCAGTTGAGCCTCTCTGGTCATCTGGGTCCATTTCTTCTGTGTAAGGGCTATGGTCAGGCCCTAGAAAACTAGGACACCAAGAATGAGTGTCTTTGCCAGTGATTGTCTGACTGCACTGGGTAAGGTGCTTAAAGCCACTGGGAGCTTTAGTGGACATGGAAGGGAAAACCTCCGCAGCCAAATCAAACAAAGCAATGGTGCAGACTGGATGGACCGTTCAGGTCTTTTTCTGCCGTCATCTACTATGTTACTATGTGCAACAAAAAGGGGGCAAGACACTAGAGAAAAATCAGGGAGAACTCAACCAAAGTAAAGGCCTAAAAAGGGCCCAGTTATGTGGAAAAAGAAAGGAAACGTAAAGCACGGGGAAAGGAAACTAAAACAATAAGGGAAGGAAAACAAGGGTACCCAAAAGCGGGCATGAAAGAAAACACACAAAAAATTGCTGAAAGGCACTCTAGAAGTTCTTCAGACCAAGCTGTGAAGAGAGGGACAAAAAAGTCAAACACTCCTCACTGCAGTAGAAAAACAGCTGCAATAACCGAGCTCTCGCGGCAGGCAGGAAGGCACTTGTGCATGTGCAGTGGAGCGTGGATCGCACTCTACAAAGCTCTTAAAAGCTTGTTACAAGCGCAGGACCAGGCAACGCGAGATTGCATTACCCATGTGTGAGAATACATAGGCCTGCTTGTTCTCAGAGAAAGGATGTTTCCAGTGGTGTGCCACGATTCGGTTCTTGGGCCACTTAATTTAGGATTTTTGTAAGCGATATTGCTTAAGGACTGTCTAGTAAGGTTTGCCTCTTTGCAGAACATACCACAATTTGCAATAGGGTAGATACCCCTGATGGTGTGGATTACATGAGGAAAGACTTAGCAAAAGCTAGAGGAATGGTCTGGAATTTGTCAGCTTAGATTTAATGCTAAAAAAAATGTAAGGTCATGCATTTGGGCTACAAAATCCCGAGGGAATAATACAGTTTAGGGGTTGAAGAACTTTTGTGCACAAAAGAAGAGCAGGACTTGGGTGTGATCATATGTGATGATCTTAAGGTGGCCAAACAGGTACATAAAGGGATGGCGAAAGCTAGAAGGATGCTTGGGTGCATAGGGGAAGGAATAGCCAGTGAGAAAAGGAGGTGATGATGCCCCTTGTACTCTGGTGAGACCTCATTTAGAATATTGTGTACAATTCTGGAGGCTGCACCTTCAAAAAGATATACACAGAATGGAGTCGGTCCAGAGAACGGCTAGTAAAATGGTCAGTGGTCTTCATCATAAATCTTATGGAGACACAGTTAAATATTGCAATATGTATACTTTGGAGGAAAGACAGGAGAGGGGAAATAGGAAAAGAGACATCTAAATACTTTTGCAGCATAAATGCATAGGAAGCAAGTCTCTTTCAATTCAAAGAAAGCTCTGGAACAAGGAGGCATAGGATGAAGGTGAAAGGGGACAGATTCAGAAGTAACCTGAGGAAATACTTCTTCACAGAAAGAGTGGTGAATTTGTGGAACAGCCTCCCAGTGGACGTGGTGGAGACGAAAACAGTATCTGAATTCCAGAGAGATTGGAACAACTACATAAGATCTCTAAGGGAGTTAATAGGGAGAGTAGATGGCATGGATGGGCAGACTGGATAGGCCATAGAGTCTTTACCTGCCTTCATTTTTCTCCGTTTCTATTTATCAAAGTCACTAATATGTTTTAGTATATTCAAATATGTATATTCAAATATTTAATATTCAATATTAAACTCCTACAATTTTAAGTTCCTTGCTTGGCCTTATGATCAGAGTCCCAACTTGAATTTAAGGGCTATAAAACAATTTCAAAGCCAACACCTTGTTTCCACCCCCAACCCCTCCCTTCCCCAAGTTTGAGAATCACTATCCTAGAAGATGAGCCAATTTGAGGGTCTGTAAAATGTAATTTCTGCTTACCACAGGAGCTTCAGGTGGGGCGATGCGCAGACCCTGGGACAGAATACCTGCAAAGTTGGTGTTGCGGGAGCCATGCCAAAGCAGCTTACGATTGTTCAACTCCTGAAATGGCTTGTAGCGCTGCCGTTCTCCTTCACGCTCTATTCTAAATATCTGTTCATGGGGGGAGGGGGGGGGAATTAAAAATTAAAAACTTTCTATACAGCTAAAAAATAATCCACAAAGCTTAAATGTATTTAAGTACTTTACATCTACAACAAGTGTAGTAGTTTCTGCCAACTGCTTGCAAGAGCCTGGCACACCAGTTTTTCAGCTGGCTGTACCCAGATCTGGTACCAGTATTCCAAATTACTCTTCAAGCTACAACTCTGAAATCATCCACCTAAAGTGTGCAAATTCCAAAAAGACAACTCACATCCACAATTTCTAAGTCATAGGTATTGTGAGTCGTTGCATGCGTATTCTTAACATACTGGTTCAGGATTTTGGCTTCTTCAGAATCTCTCTCAACAACCTGGAGGAACAAAAGAAAGTGATATAACATACTTCCTTGGAAAACACGCTCTCTTTTTGCTGAGCTTGTGCTCTACATGATTCAGCCTCAGCTTCTGGGGTTACGCCACTGCTTGGTTCTCATCTCTAAATATCAAAAAATTGTATATACAGTGATGTAAAAAAGTTCCCTCCCCCCCCCCCCTATTATTGCATATATGTCACACTGAATAGTTTCTGATCTTTAAACAAAAGGAACCCGAGTAAACATAAGAGTTTTTAAATTATAACTTTAATTTAAGGAATAAAAAGTTATGCAACACTCTTGTGGAAAGGTAACTGCCCCCTTAGTTACTCAATCATTTGACCACATTTAATTAATAATTAGATTCAGCAGATTGAACAGTCAGGCTTGACTGAAGCCAGCCCTGCTGAATCTAAACTTCACTGTAGACTGAACATTACCACGAGAGTAAAGTAAAGTAGTCAGGACAAAGTTTCTACAAGGCTGCTATGCCACAATGAAAGGAAATTCCATCAGTCTGGAATGGGTTACAAAGCCATTTCTAAAGCTCTTGGACTCTACCGAACCACAGTGAACCATTATCACCAAATGGAGAAGACGTGGAACAGTGGTGAATCTTCCCAGGAGTGGCCAGCCTGCCAAAATTAAGAACATAGGAATAGCCACACTGGGTCAGACCAATGGTCCATCTAGCCCAGTACCCTTCTTCCAACAGTGGCCAAGCCAGGTCACAAGTACCTGGCAGAAACCCAAAGAGTAGCAACAGTCCATGCTATAAAACCCAGGGCAAGCAGCGACAACTCATCCAGGAAGCCACAAAACTTCCTAACACATCCACAGAACTGCAGGCTTCTCTGGCCTCGGATAAGGTCAGTGTTCATGACTCCACAATAAGAAAGAGACTGGAATTCATGGGAGAGTATCAAGGTGGAAAATGCTAGTATCCAAGAGCAACATCAATGCTCATCTAACATTTGCAGAAACACACCTGGATGATCCCCAAGCCTTTTGGGATAATGTACAATGGACAACAGTCAAAAGTGGAACTCTATAGATAGCACAGGTTCCGTTATGTCTGGCATAAAGCAAATACAGTATATCAGAATTAAGAACCTCATACCAGCAGTCAAACATGGTGGTGGTGGTGATAATGTGATGGTGTAAGGTTGCTTTGCTGCCTCTGTAGGGACAAAATAGGCCCTGTATATGGCACTATGTAGCACTATGAACCTGACCTTCTTGTAACAGACTTGGTACAATGTCAGCTCCTATGCAGACGTTGGTTTTCAGACCTCAGGCATATTGCTAACGAATCAAGGCCTGACATACGAACCCTGTTTACAAAGCTAGGGGATTTCATGGTCAAAAGAAACCAGTTGTTTGGTCCCCCAAAGACACAACACTGGAAAACATCAGTGTTATTCTAGTTAGCATGACACCAAACCAGAGAAAAGGATATAAGAACCTCATCCATAAGCAAGACAGAAGCTAGCTGGCCGTTATCTTGGGCAGTTCATGCAAGAGCTGCTACTAGCTGGCCCGAGCCAGTCACATGATGAAGGCTCATTAAGCTGTGGCATCACCTGCTAGTATTCTCTTGCCCGACTGGGACCACCTGCTGCTGACTGACCATCTGCAGACAGAGAGCCTCTCATCAAGTCCAAGACTGGCTTCAGTTCCTAAGTTCGTAGTGTGGGGAAGCCTTTTCCATTGGTTAGGTTGCACTGCTCTCTTTTGTTTTATACTGCCTAGGAGGTTAGGAGTCGTAATAATTCAGGACTAGGTGGAAGTGTGTGTTATCTTTACTCCACCTTGACAGGTACTTAAAACGCAGTACTTTACTACCATTTTGTGTACATAAGTACATAAGTAATGCCACACTGGGAAAGACCAAGGGTCCATTGAGCCCAGCATCCTGTCCACAACAGCGGCCAATCCAGGCCAAGGGTACCTGGCGAGCTTCCTAAACGGACAAACATTCTATACATGTTATTCCTGGAATTGTGGATTTTTCCCAAGTCCATTTAGTAGTGGTTTATGGACTTGTCCTTTAGGAAACCATCTAACCCCTTTTTAAACTCTGCTAAGCTAACCGCCTTCACCACGTTCTCCGGCAACGAATTCCAGAGTTTAATTATGCGTTGGGTGAAGAAAAGGTTTCTCCGATTTGTTTTAAATTTACTACACTGTAGTTTCATCGCATGCCCCCTAGTTCTAGTATTTTTGGAAAGCGTGAACAGACGCTTCACATCCACCTGTTCCACTCCACTCATTATTTTATAGTAACATAGTAGATGACGGCAGAAAAAGACCTGCATGGTCCATCCAGTCTGCCCAAGATAAACTCATATGTGTATACCTTACCTTGATTTGTACCTGTCTTTTTCAGGGCACAGACCGTATAAGTCTGTCCAGCAGTATTTCCCACCTCCCAACCACCAGTCCCGCCTCCCATCACCGGCTCTGGCACAGACTGTATAAGTCTGCCCTCAACTATCCTAGCCTCCCAACCACCAACCCCTCTTCCCCCCACCTGCTCCGCCACCCAATTTCAGCTAAGCTTTTGAGGATCCATTCCTTCTGCACAGGATTCCTTTATGCATATCCCACGCATGTTTGAATTCCGTTACCGTTTTCATCTCCACCACTTCCCGCGGGAGGGCATTCCAAGCGTCCACCACCCTCTCTGTGAAAAAATACTTCCTGACATCTTTCCTGAGTCTGCCCCCCTTCAATCTCATTTCATGTCCTCTCGTTCTACCGCCTTCCCATCTCCGGAAAAGATTCGTTTGCGGATTAATACCTTTCAAATATTTGAACGTCTGTATCATATCACCCCTGTTCCTCCTTTCCTCCAGGGTATACATGTTCAGGTGCCCTTAGTAAAACTCCAGGACCCAAATCACAGGAGCTACTAGAAATATCAGCAACTGAAGTCTAAAGAAAATATCATACTGAACTGTCCGATACACTGGGTGGGCTCTTGAACGGTCTGGAGGATCTAGAGGAAAGAAAATTAGCAGGTAAGGCCTAATTTCACCTTCCTCAGCAATCCTCCAGACCGTTCAATATACCTCTATCATGTCTCCCCTCAGCCGTCTCTTCTCCAAGCTGAAAAGCCCTAGCCTCCTTAGTCTTCATAAATACATTGTCTCTGATAGACATTGTTTTACTGCTACAAAATAATAAGCTTACTGCTGCCAATATTTCTAATAAACTAGCTTTTCTACTTTTCTTATAATATCTAGGCCAGTTCGACAGCTGCGTTCTGGGATGGATAGGTTATTGCAATTACCTGCTTCAAGTGACTACCTATTGAGACACATCATAGATCTTTCTACTGTAGGCCCTTTTGAGTGGCAACAGCTTACTAGTTCTGTGAGGACAAAAGTTAACTTTATTGTACTTTTCATAAGAAAGTAAAGAAATTATTTCAGAAAGCATTAGAACAACTGTTGTAAGATGAATTTGAATGTTTTATTATTTTATTTGACTGTCTACATGTTTGTTTTCTTGTAATCCGCCAAGAACTGTGGATCACAAGGGATATAAGATTTAAAAAAAAAAATAAATTAAAAACAAATATATCTGAAAGGCTGAAAAGAAATAAAATTAGTTTTGGATTGGCCTACTCATAGCTTGACTTGAACCTCAGAGATGCTACGGCAGGAGCAGTTCATGCACAAAAATCTAAGAATGTATCTGAATGAAAGCTGTTCTACAAAGAAAAGTGGGCTAAGATTCCTCAATAGTGTATTACAACATCAGAGATTCAAGTTCGCTTTGGTGGAGAAATATGGATCAATACTCAGTAAGAAGGAAATCTGGTCTCCTCTGGATCTATATCTACAAAACTTGAATACCTCTCCATTGTCCTGAACCAATGCCTATTGCTTATTGTCCTCTTTCTAATTTAGTACTGGCAGTGTATCCTGACAATGAATTATTTGTTTATCTTTGTTGCTGTTCTCATTGTTCTTGTATTTTCACAAACATTTATTAAATATATTGAGGAAAAAAAAACAGTGATATGAAAGACAAATCATATTATAGTAAGCATTTGGTTGCAATTATTGCTGCTAAAGGGAAAGGGAATGAGACTTAATATACCGCCTTTCTGTGGTTTTTCCAACTACATTCAAAGCGGTTTACATATATTCAGGTACTTATTTTGTACCAGGGGCAATGGAGAGTTAAGTGACTTGCCCAGAGTCACAAGGAGCTGCTGTGGGAATCAAACTCAGTTCCCCAAGATCAAAGTCCACTGCACTAACCACTAGGATACTCGCTATAGGTGGTGCAACCAGTTATTAAAGTTAGGGGGTGGTTACTTTTTCCCATGGGTGATATGGGTGTTTCTTGAATAAATGAAGTACTAATTTAAAAACTGTGTTGTGTGCTTACTCAGGTTCCCTTTGTCTAATATTACATTTTGTTTAAAAATCAGAAATCATTCAGTGTGACGTATATGCAGTAACTGGGGAAATCAGGGACTTTTTCACATCACTTTACATAGAACCATCAGGGAAAACACTGCATAAGACACTTAACTAGTTATGACAACTGTTCCCTGAAGGACCCAAAAGCTACATTCCAGCACTCATCCAAGTTGACTGTGAGGCATATTTTCAAAGCACTTAGCCTTCCAAAATATGCCTCTGTGTGTACTAGCAGTAGAAACAAATCGACATGTCTGAATGCAGTAAAGAGCCCTTTTTCCAGCAAGCCCAGGACCTACTTGATTCTAGAATTCATTGTCCAACTGGGTGGACAGTCACACATCAAGGAAGTGTGAGCATGTGCTCTCCTAGAAATCACCTGCACAAGGTCACAAGCCAAATGGTGGAGGGGAGATGACCAATGCTGCTGCCCACAGCCACTCAGATGCAAGCGCATATCCTGGGTGTGCCATGGGGCCAAATGAGTCGTCATGATGATCAGAACAATTGTGCTCCAACAATCTGGAAGACTGTAGACTGGACTGTGTAAAGGTCACCATTATAACCTGAAACCAAGTTAATCTGAATATTATTAAAGCTTTTTTTCCAACTCAGTTCAAGTTTGGAATGCTACAGCAGAAATGATCTTGTCAAAGATTCTGATGCACATTCGTCAGCACCAAGCCCTGAATCAGAACAGTTCTTCTTCCACTTACCTGGATGCCTGTCTTGAGTTTTTCATAATTGATGTCGATGGGATTTTTCCCACCATCCTCTGCTCCACTCTTCAGAAGACTGTAAGCAACTTCAATGTCTAGAAGGTTGTCCAGCATCTGCACTTTGGCCTAAACAGAGGAAAAATAACCAACTTCTAACAAATTTTCATGTCCCTTGGAGTTTGTGCATGTTTACGAACTCTTGCTTTTATTTATTTCATAAGATGAGCTTTCAAATCTTACAGGTTTTAGGTACCCCCCCCCCCCCCCCCCCCCCCACTTTAGTCAACTTCCATTTTCTGTTTTATGAAAGAGCCCTTGACTATATTAATATGACCAGGCTAGTAAACTTTCCTTATAAGTGCATTCTGTGAAATGTACGTTTTACAAGCCAACTTACAAAGGTTTTTTTTGTTTTTTTACAGATAAATTTAGTCCAGGGCTGCCCAAGACCACTATTAAAGCTTCTTCTCCATCTGTTGCATAAGTTGGCACTAAGAACCTGTGTGGAGCAATGTGACGCCACTACCTAAATTTCTGGTTTATCTAGAGGTATTATTTCCTTGAAATTTTGGACCTTGATTTTCCTCTCCCTGTAGACTTCTTTTGAAACATTTACCTTTTTTTTTTCCTTTAGAATTGTTCTTTTGGAATATTTTTTCTCCATTCTATCCTCATCCTTCTCAATCTATCTGCTGCTTTTGATACTGTTGATCAATACCTACTCCTTGGATTTCAGGGTTCTGTTCTTTCCTGGTTTTCTTCTCTCACCCATCATACTTTTAGTGCATACTCTGGTGGATCCTCCTCCACTTCTATCCCACTATAAGTTGGGATACCTCAGGGCTCTGTCTTGGGACCTCTTCTTTTCTCTGATCTCATCCCATGGTTTTCAGTATCACCTTTATACGGATGACTCTCCAGATCTACCTCTCCACACCAGATATTTCAGCAGGCCTAAATCCGTTCTCTTGAGGCTAGAGTAGCAGACTTGGTGGAGCTGAGGGAGACAGAGAGGTACATAAAGGAGACCTACAGGGATGATGTAGAGAAGTCCCATCTCCAGCCTGGTAGCCCTCAGGTAGTCCTCCTGGCTGCCAAACTGAGCGCCATAGACTTGGATGGGGAATGAAGCAAATCATACATAGCATCTGACAGGGCCGGTCTTAGCAAGTGCGGGGCCCTATGCAGACCAATTTGGTGGGGCCCCATCCTAGCCCCGCCCCCACCCCAGCTCCACCCCATTGATAATATTATTCAATTTTTAGAAAATTTTTTATTTATGAAATTTCAAATAAAAACAAATGAAGCTAAACTTGTACAGAAAAACTGATTGAAATAATAAGCACAATGCTATCATGAACCCCCCCCCCCCCCCCCCAGAAATTATTCAGTTCAAGTCCACTACAATTAGTAGTTCCAATTCTCATAACCCTGGGGGAGGGGGTCAGAGGTGCGGACACACAATCTCTCCAATGCAAAATACTATACACAAACTTGTGCAAAAACACACTCATAACCTTACCAAACTACAACAGCACTAATTCCAAGGACAGGACGAGCTGCCACCTTATGCGTGGAAAGGCAGAACTGTAATTACACCAGGCTCTAAAACACCAATACACTACCTCGTGAAAAAAAACCAAAAAGGGCTGCAAATGCTACACACTAGCAGGATACTGCACCTTGATCACACATGAAAAACACATGACACAACAGATATGAAGGCAAAATACTGAACTGGAAAGTTACCTCAAGAAGTCAGACTCAGCATGCAGCAATACTAGAAAAATTGAAACTTACATGCAAAATATCACAGATGCACATTTCCAAAAGAGGACATATTCCAATTAATAAATTCTGAATAAAATACTTTTTTCTACCTTTGTTGTCTGATCATTTGTTTTTTCTATTCGCTTTGGTCCCAGTGTCTTCTGTTTTATGCAGTGTCTTCTTTCCATTTTTTCTCTCACCATGTCCACCATCCTCCTGTGTCCTTATGTGTCCTGTCTACCATTTGTAGCCCTGTCCCTATCCTTTCTCCAGTTTCAACATCTGCCTTCAAAGTGTTCCGATCCAGCCCTTAAATTCAGCAATGTCCCCTCCATGCATATCCAGCATTTCTCCTCACTCCCCTCCTTCCTTGTGCATCTACTTTCCTCCCCTACCCTACATTCATGTCCAGCATTTCTCCTCTATCCCTTCCCCTCCATCCATGTGCATCTCCTTCCTTTGTCTTTCCTTCCCTCCATTCCTGCCCAACATTTCTCTTCTCTCCCCTGCCCTCCATGTCCAGCAATTTCTCCTCTCTCCCTGGGCCCTGCCCTCCTATCCATGTCCATTGATGCTCCTCTCTCCCCTTCCCTCCTCCATCCATCCATATCCAGCAACTCTCCTCCCTCCCCTCCATGTCCAGCAATTCCCCTCTCTCCCTGAGCCCTGCCCTCCCATCCATGCTCCTGTCCCCTGCCCCCTCCATTCATCATCTCTATCCAGCAATTCCCCTCTCTCCCTGAGCCCTGCCCTCCCATCCATGCTCCTGTCCCCTCCATTCATCCCTATCCAGCAATTCCCCTCTCTCCCTGAGCCCTGCCATCCATGTCCAGGTCCTCTCTCCCTTGCCCTCCCACTCCCATGTTCAACTGCCTGCCTGCCCTGGCGCCCTCTTCTCCCCCCAACCAACAAGGATCATTTTTCTTTTAAATTTACCCTCTGTCGCCAGCCTCGAGGGCGGGACACTGAGAATGAACGAATCAGGAAGAGCTTCTGCGTTCTGCTAGAGACGTCGGGGGGACTCAAGAGGGGAGGAGCGCTTTCAGTGACGCTGCCTGCTGTACTGTCCAGTCGGATTCCGGCGAGTCGGCGACAGAGGGTAAATTTAAAAGAAAACATAGTAACATAGTAGATGACGGCAGAAAAAGACCTGCACGGTCCATCCAGTCTGCACAACAAGATAAACTCATATGTGCTACCTTTTGTGTATACCCTACTTTGATTTGTACCTGTCCTCTTCAGGGCACAGACTGTATAAGTCTGCCCAGCACTATCCCCGCCTCCCAACCACCAGCCCCGCCTCTCACCACCAGCTCTGGCACAGACCGTATAAGTCCACCCAGCACTATCCACGCCTCCCACCACCGATTCTGCCACCCAATGTCAGCTAAGCTCCTGAGGATCCATTCCTTCTGAACAGGATTCCTTTATGTTTATCCCACGCATGCTTGAATTCCATTACCGTTTTCATTTCCACCACCTCCCAAGCATCCACTACTCTCTCCGTGAAAAAATACTTCCTGACATTTTTCTATAACTCTGGTCAGTATAAAGGGCTGTGATCAATCTCTCCACCACAACCTAGACCCCAGTCAAACCTGCCAGAAAGAATTGATTTGAGGACTGAACCAAGGACATGCATAGCTCTACCACTGAGCTGACCCAAAACAAAAGAACAGTTAAGTATAGGCCACTTTAGCATATTATTATTAAAGCAGAATGTTCAAGCATTTGAACAGCTCTACAGATATGCTTCCCCAATGCTTTAATTATAGGATTTGGGGAGGTGTGGTAAACCTATTAAAAGCACTGAATCATAAACATACTTCCCCCCCATCACCCCAAACTCAAGTCAGGAAACAGATGTTCTGTATTGGGAAAAGGTCTGCTGGGGCTTCCCCCACCCCTTCCCAGACTAAACTTTCTTATCCCACCCCCTACCCTTCTCCCTCCCCAAGGGATCTCTTCCTCTCTAGCCTGTCCTTGCCTCAATGCTTTCTCCCAGCAGAACTTCTACCCCCCTTCCGAGGAAAAGCGACACTCCCAGTTCCCCCCCACCCAGTTCCTTCCCCAGGGAAAACACTCCTCCTCCTCCCTGGCCACCACGGGGTTCTTTCCCACCTGTTCCTTCCTCCAATCTCGCCTCAGTGGGGAAAACTTTCTTCTCCTATTCCTCCTCCCAGATCCTCTCCCCCCACGGATGAAACTTTCTCAAACTCGCTTTTGCTTCTGCTCTTCTCCCCCCCCCTCTTCTCTAGGAAATGGTTCTCTCCAGGATTTCCCTCTCTCTCTCTCCCCCCCCACCCCCCACGGGAGAAGAAGCATTTCTCTCGCTCACTCGAGTCCTCACCAGTTCGTCCGGCCGCTGCCGCCATTTCTTCCTTCCGCTCACCTGCCAAGGAAGCTCCAGAACCGGCTGAGCCCCGGGCTCGGCCTGTTCTGGGTAAAAACAGTACCGAAGTCCAGGCGGGAGACGGAAAGCATCGTCCGTACCCAGAGGAACCGGCGACGGCAAGAAGAGGCCCATGTGGTGGGGGGAAGGGAAGGGAGCGCCGGGGCGGCGCTGCGCGGACCGACCTACCTGCGTCGCAGCCTCTCTCACGTGCACAAAATGAGCCTTGTTAGTTGGGGGAAGAAGAAAGCGCCAGGGCGGGCAGATTAAATACCGTTTCGGATCGCCGCCGGCCCTGGGAAAAGGCTGACTGAGTCGCGCCACGCAGGGCCCCCCTAGGCGCGGGGCCCTATGCGGCCGCCTCGGCCTAAGACCGGCCCTGGCATCTGAAAGGAAGAACCCTTTTCAATCTTCACAAGCCCCAGATCAACCAGCGCCCAGTCATCCGAAGTCCTATCCAAAATGTGCTCAGCCCAGCCGAAACAAGCCCTGGCCACCAAAAAGCTGCAGATATCAGGCTGGACTGCCAGAGCTGCCACATCAAAACTCTACTTCAAAAGAGCCAATCATCGTGTGATTTTGAGGGGCCTTCAGAATCATACCTCATCTATTGGCACCATATTCTTCTTAGTGACTGCAGAAAACAACCATAGGCTTGGTTGTTCAGGAATGGGATAAAGACACACCATGAACCTAACGTCTCTGAACAGAGCATCCGGGGAATTCCATTGCATCTGTATCACATCCCTGATATCCTGATGCATAGGGAAGGGGACCTGGAAGACCTCCTGCCCTCCAATAGCAGGTCAAATGTTTGCGGAGGCACCTTAGGTTCCTCTTAAAATCTCAACACCTTGGATACCTGAGAAATCAATTCCTGAAATTCCTAAGAAAATATGCACCACAGAGGAATCCTCCCCTGGAGGCAGCTCCTCCAGCCAAACCTCAGACTCTCTCACCCTCTATGGCTCCAAGGAATCCTCCGGAGTACAATCATGACCTTCCTCAAAAACAGAACCAGAATACAGCAGCTCCTCCTTGTCCCAGTCTAACCTCTGGCGTTTGGGAGGGGGAGGAGGAGGCAGCAAAACAGGATGGCCCCCCCCCCCCCCGCTCCAAGTTAGACTTGTGCAAAGGGCCCTATATATTGCAAGGATAAAATCCAGTGAAAATCCCACCCCGAAGAAGTCCTCAGCCAGCTGCTGAATTAGCAGTTGGGAGAGAAACCGTGGGGGCTGTTCCAGAGCCAACAGAAACTGTGGCCAAAATGGCGGTAGTTCCTGCCAAAGTCGGGGCTGCTCCTATAACAGAATCACCCAAACTGCTCGAGACCAGAGAGCCCCCACGGTCTGCAAGCTCCACCCCAAAGCAGCTCCTGATTCGGCTCCCACATGTTCAACACAAAACTGACAGTGCCCGTCAGCATCAAAGCCTCTCCAGGAACAGACAGTGCAGCATTTCAGCCTGCCACTGCTAATCTTGAATGGGTAGAGGTGGCCTCAGCTCACATCCAAGGTTGCCTCCCGCAGAAACCTTGGAAGTACTAGCAACAGACCCCGAAAGTCAGGGAAAGAGAAAAACAGCAGCTAAGGCTGCGAGGAACAAGCTGCCAGACTGCCTTAAAGGCTCAAACTCAAGGACCAATGCTGCCCACCCCTGCTCCACAGGGACTACACAGCCCACTTATAGTACACTTAGAAGTCAATGGTTCTCATTCTCCTTCTACTGATAGGAGTGCATAACCCATTTGCCTGTGCTGGTCTGGAGGGAGACCATAGAACTTTAACCCCCCCCCCCCCCCCCCAAAAAAAAAACAAAAAAAAAAACAAACAAACAAACAAGCAAGCAAATAAATACATATATAAATAAAATATGCCTTCCTTCTTCAGGGGAGAGGGTGGGGCGCTTAGGAGGCAGAGAAGGCCTGACATATTCACCCTTTCTAGCAAGGCCCCCTCAGGACTCCAACCAGTTAGCCTTGGTGAGCTAAAGCCGTGGGCTGAAGCTCAAGGTCAAAGAAGGTCAGACCTCTTCATGCTTGACCATGGAAAGCTCTCTGGACCATTCTCTGGAGCTGAATCCCAGCTAAGGCTTATCCACAAGGACTGCAAATTGTGGCCTGCATCCTAGGGAGACAGGCCCGCTGTGAAGAGATCCTGCTGCACCGGATCAGATCTACATCATCTGCTGGTTGGGAAACACAACCTACTCATCTAGAGTGGTCTAGCATGTAAGGAAAGGTTATTTACATTTAAAACACTCTCAGCCATCCACACAAAGGACACAGGACTAGAATTACCCAATTACCTGAATGTATTCTAGATTATTTAGGAGAGGTGGTTTCTTCATCCCAAAGTTGTGAGGTATAAGCGTGTAGAAGCGATTGGAGAGATCCAGTATCTGTGGCTCACTGGCAGAACTGGAAACTGCCTGAAAGATAAAAAGTGAAGAAAGAAGGTGAAGGAGTGAGAGGAAGACAAAAACAAGTTAAATAACTGTTTCAGCTAACCCTATAAACCAGTGTTTTTATTTTTATTTACACATCAAAGAGAATATAAAGAAGAATTTCAACATCACATGTCAAAAATAACATGACATAAGCTTTATCAGCGCTCCATCTTAATGGTCCTCCCCTTTAATATCCATTCACCCCCTTATTCTTCCTTCCTTTCCTCCCTCCCCCAACCCCTCCCTTCCTCCTCATGGTTCCAGAGGTTCTCCCCATTCAATCTCCAAGCAGTACTCATATATCCTCTCTCCCCCACATAGCCCTATGAGAATCCCACCAATTCCTCAAGGGTTTCCCAATACACCAAAACATATCCATCTTATTTTGGCAAGTTCATCATCAAATATATATTATCTAATCTCTTTAGCACGTCCTCAAAAGGAGGCACCTCTACCCTCTTCCACTGCTAAGTGGGATGCCGCCATTCCATATTTTAAAGAATTGCCCCTTCTCCTTCTCCATTCCCACAGTTTAAGCAAAGCAATGCCACGCCAATCTGCTTTCCAATTCTAACATTACCACATCCCAAAACCTTTGAATCATGGGGCACATCCACTATATGTGTTAAATGTCCCTTCCTGTCTGCATCACCTCCAGCACATCGTATTGCTTGACCAAAAGCCCCCCCCCCCTTTCTATTATTAAAAAGGGGTAGAATACTATTGATATAACATTTTGTGTGTTCTCTACAAGGTTACTAGCCAGCCCCACTTTGTGCAATTATTTGTTGTTTCCCCAATCCTTTCTCTTAAAAGGCCGCCCCAAATCTGGCAAAACTTAGAGCCCTGTCCCGGGATATACATCTTAAAGCCACATATAAGTGGGTCATCCTCCCCTTGATCTAGCCCACCTTCAATGTTATTTCTATTTGTGCTTCATCTTTCCCCATTTCTTGCGGTGCTTTAGGTTTTAAGAGATGCAGAAGCTGAAAATATTGCAGAAAAAGTTCAATATAGGGTTTTGTGAGTAATGGCTTTTTTCCCGCACTCTACCATATAGACCGGATTTGTAGACTACTTGGAATTTTGTCACATGCACCTGTAGCGCTAACTGTATTGCTCTGGTCTCCAAAAGGTTGATGAAACAACACCTCTTCCCGGTATCAGAACACCTAAAACTGGCACTGGTAGTCACTACCGTCCAACCGAACTCCCTTTAACAAGTTGCAAGAATTGAGCCACCACCTGACACTTCTCTGCACTGCTGCTTGGAGTGGCAACCTGACCTCTAAGAAGCCTTACTGGGGACACCACCTGGCAAGAAGATATATCTGAAGAGGTTTCATATGTGCTCTAGTCCATGGCAGTACTTCTACTGAAGCAACCATCGATCCCAGGACCTGAAGATTGTCACTGGCTCTTGGAACTGTGCAGCGGAGTAGCTTGTAACTCTGGTCTTGAAGCTTGTGAATCCTTGGCATGGGAAGAAACACCCAGCCCTGGAGAGTGTTGAAACGGCCACCCAGGTATTCCAAGGTCTGGATTGATAATCCATCCTAGGGATTCCAGAAACTGAACCAGACGTGACCTGGCAGCTCTTCTGAAATAAATTTTGTTCGAATCAACTTATGTCCAGATACAGATGGACTAGTAACCCTTCCTTGTGGAGGGCCGCTGCCACTACCACCATAATCATGCAAAATGTATGAGGAGCCATTGCTAGGCCAAAGGGCACTGCACAAAACTGATAGATTTCCCAAAACTGTGAAGTGAAGAAATCTCTGATAAGCCTGACAAATCAGGATGTGAAGATATGCCTCTGTCAAGTCTAGGCCAATCAGAAATTCCCCCAAATGGACCACAAGGATGACTGAACAAAGTTTCCACGCGAAAACTTGTATCCCTTAGCACCTGATTAATGACCTTGAGAAGTAAGATGGGCCGAAAGGTATCTTCCTTCTTTGGCACCACAAAATAGAACAATGACCCGTCCCTAGTTCTGACTGAGGGACCGGGCATAACGCTTGCTGCCAAATAAGCCTAAGGAGGGTATCTCTGATCACCCTCACTTTCGCACAGGAATGACACGGAAACACTAAAAAGGAATCTGGCAGAGGATGAGCAAACTCTAAGGCTTAGCCATCACAAACCACATCGAGAACCCATTGGTCCAAGGTGGCCCACCTCCAATAAAAATCTCTCAACCACATTCCTACAGCTATCAGAGGAAGGGACTCCAATATCTTCACTGAACAACCCATCCCTGTGACTGGGCTGCGGAACCAGAATCCCTGCCTCCACAAAAGGACTGAGAACACCAGAAAAGCCGAGATCTCAGAGACAGCTACCCTCCCTGACAGAGTGCCGAGAAAATGTTTACATTTAATTCATAAGAACTGCCACACTGTAACAGACCAAAGGTCTGTGAGGATCACGTAAGCTGTATCACGTAAGCAAGCATTGTCCACTAGGTGTATACCGAGTGAAAAAGTTTGACAACCACTGAATTAAAACAAAGCGAACATCCTCAGAAAGAAAGATGAAGCAGGAAATCAGGTCAGGTCATAGCTCTACAGCATTTGTTTAGCTAGACTAATGTTCAGATCCTGGTTACAAGAGTAATTTCTGCAAACTGGAATGTGGTGTACTCCAATCCAAGTGAAACCCCCAACTGTTGTCAGACTCCCCACTATGCCTATCGAGCAAAGAGATGTGGAGAGCAAGACAGAAAAAGATCTCTCTCGTACCTGAACTTACAATGAAAATCATTAAGCTGTTTAAAACAAAAATTTTAAAAAAACCACACACACATAAAAACTAAACAAAAACACTACAGCCCATTAAATACAATCCTTCAACCCCAGAGATATACGATGCTTCTTTTCATGGTTATATTAAAAAAAAAAAAAAAAAAAAAAAAGAAAACCAGCCTTTTCTGCTCACCTGCTGAACTTTACTTAGGATGGAGTATGCACTCTGGATCTGTCTCTTGCTCAGCTTACCCAATGGCATCTTTTGTAGGTCAATCTGTCAGAAAAAGCAAACCCCATAAGTGCATTAGGAAGCACCTTGCTAAGCCCCCAATTGCTCCCTCAATCAGAGAAGAAGATACACCCAGGATAAAATAGAATTAGACATTAAATGGACCAGCTGGCCTGTTCTGTCACACATGTCAATCTCTCTACTTGGGATACACATACTGGTGGCCACAGTTTTAATCACTCTCAAGGATTTTCAACCTAGATCTTGGGACATACCCAGCCACTCAGGTTTTCAGTATACCCAAAATAAATATGCACAAAAGGAAATATTTGGTCTTACCTGCTAATTTTTTTTTCTTGAGTCAAAGTAAAAACATAGTAACATAGTAGATGACGGCAGAAAAAGACCTGCACGGTCCATCTAGTCTGCCCAACAAGATAAACTCATATGTGCTACTTTTTGTGTATACCTTACCTTGATTTGTACCTGTCCTCTTTAGGTGCTTTCCTATTCATATGATGGCATTCCTTTCTCAGTATTAGCTTTTCTATTATTCTGTTTTAATGTATTGTGAACCATTTTGATTTGAGTTCAATAGAAACAGTATAGTAAATATGATAAACTGAGTCTAGCCATGATCTGGAACAACTGGGTGAGTCCAGCCAGATCACTCCAAAACCCCCTCAATCCAGCAAATTGAAACAAACTTATGAGATGCGAGTTCTTCCCTATAAAGAGCACCTGCAGCTCCAGCCCACCAGTATTCTTTTAACAAACCAAGTATCTGGTTCCAACCACCCTTCCAATTTAGGTGAAGGAGGGATCCAAGATCCAAAGAGGAACCAACTGCACCAAGGGTAAACCAAGGACAGCTCCGTGTCCCATGTCATACCAGTCCCTGCTGTAATCAAGAGTCAAGTGGGGAAGCCTGATGAAGTAATAGGGCAGGCCTCTGGACTAATCTGAAAGACTCAAAGAAAACTAGCAGGTAAGACCATATTTTTCCTTTCTTTTTGTCCACCAAACCAGTCCAGAAGTGATGGAAGTAGCAAAGCAATCCTCAGACTGGTTGGGAAGATGAAATCCCTGCTGCCAATAAAGACGTAACAGTGGAGAAACATGATCATAACGATTTGTAAGACAGATTATATGTGATGCAGTGTTTTGAAGTATTTGGAAACAGTTTGCTGTTTTTTACGCATATATTAATTATCATTATGATTATTGCAATTCTATCTACGCAGGTATTACTAGGGCTAATTTAAAATGTCTCCAAATACTTCAAAACATTGCAGCACATATAATCTGTCATACAAATCGTTATGATCATGTTTCTCCACTGTTACAACGCTTTCATTGGCTACCTATTGAGTTCTGAATAAAATTTAAGATCCTTGCAATGACAAATACATAGTAACATAGTAGATGACGGCAGAAAAAGACCCGCACGGTCCATCCAGTCTGCCCAACAAGATAAAGTCATGTGTATACCTTACCTTGATTTGTACCTGTCTTTTTCAGGGCACAGACCGTATAAGCCTGGCCAGCACTATCCCCCTCCTCCCAACCACCAGCCCCGCCTTCCACCACCGGCTCTGGCACAGACCATATAAGTCTGCCCAGCACTATTCCCCGCCTCCCAACGACCAGTCCCACCTCCCACCACCGGATCTGGCACTTGAACACTGCTATCCCTTCTTACTTGGCTTCTTAGATTGTTCCCTATACACCTTATCAAACCCTCCATTCACTAACTACATAAGTACATAAGTAATGCCACACTGGGAAAAGACCAAGGGTCAATCGAGCCCAGCATCCTGTCCACGACAGCAGCCAATCCAGGCCAAGGGCACCTGGCAAGCTTCCCAAACGTACAAACATTCTATACATGTTATTCCTGGAATTGTGGATTTTTCCCAAGTCCATTTAGTAGCGGTTTATGGACTTGTCCTTTAGGAAACCGTCTAACCCCTTTTTATACTCTGCCAAGCTAACCGCCTTCACCACGTTCTCTGGCAACGAATTCCACAGATTAATTACGTGTTGGGCGAAGAAAAATTTTCTCCGATTTGTTTTAAATTTACTGCATTGTAGTTTCATCGCATGCCCCCTAGTCCTAGTATTTTTGGAAAGCGTGAACAGACGCTTCACATCCACCTGTTCCACTCATTATTTTATATACCTCTATCATGTCTCCCCTCAGCCATCTCTTCTCCAAGCTGAAAAGCCCTAGCCTCCTTAGTCTTTCTTCATAGGGAAGTTGTCCCAACCCCGCTATCATTTTAGTCACCCTTCGCTGCACCTTTTCCAATTCTACTATATCTTTCTTGAGATGCGGTGACCAGAATTGAACACAGTACTGAAGGTGCGGTTGCACCATGGAGCGATACAATGGCATTATAACATCCTCACACCTGTTTTCCATGCCTTTCCTAATAATACCCAACATTCTATTCACTTTCCGAGCCGCAGCAGCACACTGAGCAGAAGGTTTCAGTGTATTATCGACGATGACACCCAGATCCCTTTCTTGGTCCATAAAGCCTAACTGATAACAGGCTTGTTATACTCCATCCCTCTAAGGCAGGGTGGGAGTCCACTCTGTTATTTTTTTTTCCTTGAGCCCACCCACTGAAACTCGCTTCCTCAATATTTAAGGATAGGTAATATTTATACCTCTTTTCGAGATTCTTTGAAAACACATTTTTTCAAATTGGCATTTGGACTTTAATGTCCTTTCTGGTTGGATTTCTGTAGTGGGGGGGGGGGGGGGGGGATGCAAATAATTTTTTTTCTTTTTTTATAAAGATTATTTTTGTAAGATGTACTTTGGTTTGAGTAGGATGTTTGTGATTTGACTGATCTTGAGTGATTGTGCTTTCCTATTCATATGATGGCATTCCTTTCTCAGTATCAGCTTTTCTATTATTCTGTTTTAATGTATTGTGAACCATTTCAATTTGAGTCCAATAGAAGCAGTATAGTAAATATGATAAACTGAGTCTCGCCATGATCTGGAACAACTGGGTGCCCAAGTTTTCCTGAGGGTGTCCCCACAGGACGGCCCTGTGAAGGGGCAGGGAAAACGCTATTATCGAAACAAGATGGGCGTCCATCTTTCATTTCGATAATACAGTCGGGGACGGCCAAATCTCAACATTTATCGACCTTAGAGATGGTCAACCTTAGAGATGGTCATCCCCGGTTTTTGGCCATAATGGAAACCGAGGGCGCCAATCTCAAAAACGACCAAATCCAAGGCATTTGGTCGTGGGAGGAGCCAGCATCCGTAGTGCACTGGTCCCCCTCACATGCCAGGACATCAACCGGGCACCCTAGGGGGCACTGCAGTGGACTTCACAAATTGCTCCCAGGTGCACAGCTCCCTTACCTTGGGTGCTGAGCCCCCCAACCCCCCCAAACCCACTCCCCACAACTGTACATCACTACCATAGCCCTAAGGGGTGCAGGGGGGCACCTACATGTGGGTACATTGGGTTTCGGGTGGGTTGTGAAGTGCTCACATTTACCACCACAAGTGTAACAGATGGGGAGGGGGGACGACTGGGTCCGCCTACCTGAAGTGCACTGCACGCACTAAAAACTGCTCCAGGGACCTGCATATTGCTGTCATGGAGCTAGGTATGACATTTGTGAGGCTGGCATAAATTTTTTTTTAATGGTCAGAGGGGGTTGGTGACCACTGGGGGAGTAAGGGGAGGTCATCCCCGATTCCCTCCAGTGGTCATCTGGTCAGTTTGGGCACCTTTTCGAGGCTTGGTCGTGCAAAAAAGGGACCAAGTCGACCAAATGCTCGTCAGGGACACCCTTCTTTTTTCCATTATCGTCCGAGGACGCCCATCTCTTAATCACACCCCAGTCCCGCCTTTGGTATGGTGCCGACACCCCCCCCCCCCCGTCAACTTTGGTCGTCCCCGCGATAGAAAGCAGTTGAGGGCGCCCAAAATCGGCTTTCGATTATGCCGATTTGGGCGACCCTGAGAGAAGGATGCCCATCTCCCGATTTGTGTCAGAAGATGGGCGCCCTTCTCTTTTGAAAATTCCCCTGATTCTCATCAAGAAATTTCAAACCAGAAATAACACCACAAACATAACAGCAAAGCCACACTAAAATAAACTATTCTGCTCACAACAATCAGACAGCAAAGCTCACCCAACATCAGTACTATTCTCCCTAGTCTTGAAGTAGGTTTACAACTTGGCATCTAAAAGCTTCAGTTAAAAAGTGATCTCAGTTGTGCTTTAAATTTCTGATATAGTAAATCAGCTTTCAAAGGTTCAGGAAACCTATTCCACAACGATGAACCAAACAAACAAACAAACAAACAAAAACCTTTAGATTTTACATAAAATTTATTTATTTTTTAAACACTGGCTAAATTGCTGGTCTTGCAGTCGGCCATGGATAGGAACTGCAACAATTTTTTTGATGCCTCCATATATTTTAAGAGGCCAATAACATCTATTCTTCTTGCAGCATCTGCTACAGGGAAAAGTCACTTCCATAGATCTTCTGAGCAAATCGTGGATAAGAAATGTTCTCATATGGGAATTTGTTCACATCAGAATCCTTTTCATCATCATCATCAAACGAGAGAAGGTGACTATCAAGGGAGTCTCTGTCTGATAAAGAATGGAATCTGAAGAGCATAGCACTAGCAAACATGCCAGCTCCTGTTCTGAATCAGGCGTAGATAATAAACAGACACTATACAGCCTTGAGAAGACCTATTCTCTCTTGCACAGGCGTAACTTACATAGTAACACAGTAAATGACCGATAAAGACCTGAATGGTCCATCCAGTCTGCCCTACAGTCACACTCATTACCACTTCATGATTAAATCAATAATAAATATGATATTATATATTTTATCATGTCTTTCTTTGGTGTTTCTGGGACATAGACCGTAGAAGTCTGTCCGGCTCTGTCCTTATGTTCCACTTACTGGAGCTACTGTCAAAGTTCACTCCAGCCTATCCAAATCCGTCCTGAATATTTGTGGGACCAGACCATAAAAGTCTGACCAGCACTGTCCTCAGTTCCAGATACTGAAGTTGCCATTGAAGCCCTTTCCAGCTTATCCTAAACCGGATTACCTTATACAGACACAAACCTACAAAGTCTGCCTGACACCGGCCTTAGTTCTTTACTGCCGGAGTAGCCGTCCAAGTGTCACTCACACATTATTTATTTATGGTTCATTTATACCCCACAGTTTCCCACAAATGCAGGCACAATGTGGCTTACATGAATTACAAAAGTAGAGAAGTACAACACATGAATTTTACAGCAGAATAAGGAGAGAACACTAACAACAATTAGGGTGACTAATAAGCAGAATTACTAATGGAGTAAGTTTTTTCAAAAAGGAACGTTTTCAACATCTTCTTGAAAAGGTGATGATCAGATTGAGATTTTAGGTTCAGAGGTGAAGCATTCCAAGTCTTTGGGCTGGAGTAGTGAAAAGTAGAGGCAAAAAGAAGCTTGTATTTGACACCCCGGCAAGACGGATAATGAAGTTGGAGATAGGTCCGGCTGTGTTGATGGCATTTCTAGGTGGAAGGTCTATTAGAGGAATCATGTATTCCAGAGCTAGACCGTAAATAATTTTATGCGTTAAGGTGCAGAGCTTGAAAGCGATTCGCTCTCTAACTGGGAGCCAGTGCAGATTGAGACGTAGAGGTTGCGCGGGAACCATGCGCGATTTGCCCAGGATGAGTCTTGCAGCAGTGTTCTGGGCAGTCTGGAACTTTCACAGTAGTTGCTCCTGGCAGCCTGCATAAATCCCGCTGCAGTAGTTAAGGTGAGAGAGAACTAACCAGTGAACATGTGTGCGGAAGAGCTCTCTGGTGAGACAAAACCTAATGCGCTGCAGTCTCCACATTGCATAGAACATCCGCTTGGTGACCGCTCGCACTTGCAAATCCAGTTGAAGGTAAGGGTCCAGCTCAACACCTAGAAGTTTTAAGCTCTTTGAAATAGGGAGAGTCTGGTCTTTAAGGACAAGCAAGCGTGATGAAAATCTGGTATGGATGGACGAGAGCACCAGACACTGAGTTTTATCCACCCTGTGCAACCAATTAAGGGGGGATTTAAAAAATTATATTTTTGTTTTCTACCATCTGTTTCCTAAAGAGGGTTCCTCTGTGTTCATCCCACATCTTTTTAAATTCCGTCACTGTTTTTGTCTCTACCACCTCCCTCAGGAGGACATTCCAGGCATCAATCACCCTCTCCTTAAAAAAGAATTCCCTGACATTACTCCCAAGTCTACCACCCCACAACCTCAGCTCATGCCCTCTAGTTTTACCATTTCCCCTTCTCTGGAAGAGGTTTGTTTCTATATTAATACCTTTCAAGTATTTAAACGTCTCTAACGTATCTCCCCATCCCTTCTTTCCTCTAGGCTACGCATATTCAGGTCTTACAGTCTCTTTTCGTATGTCTTATGGCGCAGGCCCCATATCATTTTTTGTTACCTTCCTCTGGACTGATTCTAGTCTTAGCAAGATATGGCCTCCAAAACTGAACACAATACTCCAGGTGGGGCCTCACCAACAACTTGTACAGAAGCATCAACACTTCCTTTCTTCTGCTGGTTACTCCTCTCTCGATGCAACCTAACATCCTTCTAGCTACGGCCACCACTTCGTCACACTGTTTTTTTCGCTTTAAGGTCCTCGGACACCATCACCCCAAGGTCCCTGCCCCCATCTATGCATATCAGCATCTCACCTCCTAGGACATCATCACAGAATGCCTAGTACTTACCTGGGGTTAACCCTGCAGCCACCTGGAGGGTCTGTCCCAGCATTGCTCAAGTCCACCTGCACCTGCCACTTGTGCTCTACACTAGCATCTTCCTCCTGCCAACTGGGGTCCTACTCGCCTGTGGATGAGTCTCCCACTGTCCAGTTATTCCCCGGTGATTTCCAGGACAATGGGGCTGCACTCTCAGGGGACCCACAGTTCCTAGAAAGCACCCACAGACTCAAAACACAAACCACCAGAATTCTTAGTCAGTCCAGGACAAACACAGCCAATAAACTAACAGGTTTATTGTTACAGTAAAACAGTGAACGTTTGAAAAACTTGGTGAAAAAGCACAGCAAGCAATAACAGATAACCAAAACAAGGATCAACATTAAAACTATGTAACATTTGCTACTATCTACTACTACTACTACTACTACTATTTACCATTTCTAAAGCGCTACTAGACGTACGCAGCGCTGTACACTTGAACATGAAGAGACAGTCCCTGCTCGTCAGAGCTTACAATCTAATTAGGACAGACAAACAGGACAAACAAGAGATAAGGGGATATTAAAGAGAGGATGAAAATAAGGGTTCTGAACAAGTCTGGGCAGCACCTAGGGAGTTTCAGGAAATTAACTGCACACAAAACTTGAACTGGGTCTCAGGACAGAGATGTCTCTCCTCTGTTCTCCCTAGCTGAGACTAAAGAAAATCCAGTACCTCCTGGCCAGATTTGAACTCCAGGACCAATCAGAGCCCAGGGCACCAACTTTGAAAATATCCAGCCACCTTTTTTCACAAGGCTAAATTGGAAAAGAAAGTAATCTTCTCTGCAACAGCTTTAAAACTAAAATAAACGCCATCTCCTGGCCAATTAGGAAAAATAGACTTCAAGAAAATAATACAGTTCACAGGCTTGAAAAACCCACTGTTTTGTCACAGACATACAGCTCCTTTGGGTTTCTACTCCCAAATGCATCACTTTGCACTTCTTTGCATTAAATTTTAATTGCCGAACATTAGACCATTCTTCTAACTTTTGCAGATCCCTTTTCATGTTTTCCACTCCCTCCGGGGTGTCCACTCTGTTACAAAACTTGGTACCATCTGCAAAAAGGCAAACCTTATCTTTTAATCCTTTGGCAATGTCACTCAGAAATATACTGAATACAATCGGCCCCAGCATCGATCCCTGAGGAACTCTGATACTCACATTTTCTTTCTCAGAGTGTATTCCATTGACCACCACCCTCTGGCGTTTGTCTGTCAACCAGTTTCTAATCCAATTCACCACTGATCAGTACTTCTGAAGGCTCCTGATAACTGACATTTGACAAGTCTTATATTTTTATTGCAGGAACAAGTGCAGTTGTTCTTGAAGAGGGAATGAAAACAGATGAAGATTCATCAGTGACTTTGGCCAACACCAGAGTAGATGTCCAAGGGGATGTCCAAACAGACCAAAAGACTACACTACAAAACAATAATAGGACCAAACTACAAAGACACACATAAACTCTTCAACCTTGTGAACAAACTGTTAGACACCACACCAGTCACAAACAACAGCAAAGATATACCAGATGTTGACAACCTTGCGAAATACTTCAAGGAGAAAATTATACAACTACGACTCAAAATACCCGCTAGCTCTATTGAGTATGCCACACTCTTAGATTGTCTAGATCCAGAAGAAGGAATACACCCAGCAGACAGAAATACTATCAGAAGACCTCATCTCTGAAACTCTCAAAAGATATGCCAAATCCCACTGCAAACTAGACACATGCCCAAACAACCTCATGAAATCTGCTCCTCAACAATTCAAAATAGACCTAACGAACCATGTAAACTTCATGCTACAAAACGGACTTTTCCCAAAAGAAAAATCTTACTCACCCCAATACCTAAAGATACAAAGAAAAGCACGAGTGAATTAACCAATTGCAGGCCAGTAGCATCCATACCACTAATAACCGTATCTCAAAAAAGATATAGTAGAATTGGAAAAGGTACAGCGAAGGGCGACGAAAATGATAGTGGGGATGGGACGACTTTCCTATGAAGAGAGGCTGAGAAGGCTAGGGCTTTTCAGCTTGGAGAAGAGACGGCTGAGGGGAGATATGATAGAAGTGTATAAAATAATGAGTGGAATGGATCGGGTGGATGTGAAGCGACTGTTCACGCTATCCAAAAATACTAGGACTAGAGGGCATGAGTTGAAGCTACAGTGTGGTAAATTTAAAACGAATCGGAGAAAATTTTTCTTCACCCAACGTGTAATTAGACTCTGGAATTCGTTGCCGGAGAACGTGGTACGGGCGGTTAGCTTGACGGAGTTTAAAAAGGGGTTAGATAGATTCCTAAAGGACAAGTCCATAGACCGCTATTAAATGGACTTGGAAAAATTCCGCATTTTTAGGTATAACTTGTCTGGAATGTTTTTACGTTTGGGGAGCGTGCCAGGTGCCCTTGACCTGGATTGGCCACTGTCGGTGACAGGATGCTGGGCTAGATGGACCTTTGGTCTTTCCCAGTATGGCACTACTTATGTACTTATGTACTTATGTACTTAACCAAAATAACCGAAGGAATGGTAACTAAACAACTCACTAACTATCTAAACAAACACTCAATATTGCATGATGCCCAATCAGGATTCCGGTCAAATCATAGCACAGAAACAGAATTAGTCACCCTTATGACTAAATTTAAACAAATAATTGCAACTGGCAACAATATACTCCTCCTACAATTTGACATGTCAAGTGCCTTCGATATGGTAGACCACGGAATCCTATTACACATACTTGAATACTTTGGCATTGGAGGAAATGTCCTAAATTGGTTCAAGGGGTTCCTAACCCAACGTTCGTATCAAGTCACATCAAATTCAACCACGTCTAAGGCATGGACACCTGAATGTGGAGTACCACAAGGATTACCTCTCTCACCAACCATTTTCAACCTAATGATGATCCCTCTGGCAAAACTCCTATCAAACCATAACCTCAACCCTTATATATATGCTGATGACGTGACAATATACATCCCTTTCAAACAAGACATTAACGAAATCTTTAACGAAATCAATAAAAGCCTACACATCATGAACACATGGGCAGATGCATTCCGTCTGAAATTAAATGCTGAAAAAACTCAATGCCTGATACTCACCTCCCAATACAACACAAAGGAATTCACCGCTATAAACACACCAAACCTAAACCTTCCAATCTCAGAAACGCTCAAACTCCTTGGAGTCACTATCGACCGCCACCTAACACTCGAAACTCACGCAAACAACACAACTAAAAAGATGTTTTACTGCATGTGGAAATTGAAAAGGATAAGACCATTCTTCCCAAGATCCGTCTTTCGCAGCCTAGTGCAATCCCTCGTATTCAGCCACCTGGACTACTGCAACTCACTATACACAGGTTGCAAAGAACAAACACTGAGGAAACTTCAAACAGCCCAAAATACGGCAGCCAGACTAATCTTTGGAAAGCCAAAATATGAAAGTGCAAAACCATTACGAGAGAAACTGCACTGGCTTCCACTCAAGGAACGCGTCACTTTTAAAGTATGCACATTAGTCCACAAAATCATCCACGGCGAAGCCCCAGCCTACATGTCTGAGCTAATAGACTTACACCCAGAAACGCCAAAAGATCATCCCGAACCTTCCTCAACCTCCACTTCCCCAATTGCAAGGGCTTGAAATACAAGACGCTACACGCGTCAACCTTTTCTCACATGAGCATGCAGTTTTGGAATACACTGCCGCGCAACTTAAGAATGATCCACGAGCAAGCTTCCTTCCGCAGATTATTGAAGACCCATCTTTTTGAAAAAATTTACGGAAAGAGCCAAAACACATAAAATCCACACTTACTGTTTAGTAATGCACTATAAATCCACTTCTGAACTCTCATCCCCCGTAATCCCACATCACTCATACCTTTACTCACAGAAATATGTATACCATGTCTTTATGCCTTACTATTGCCCTTTAAGCTCCCATTGTCTCCTTCCAATGTTCAATGTTTGTGTTCCATTGTTGCACTCCTTAACGACACTTCGATTGTCTTGCATAATTCTGCACAATGTAATCCACAACCAATCTGTAACAAATTGTACTTCCATCATTCATTTCTTATTGTAAGCCACACTGAACCCGCAAAAAGGTGGGAAAATGTGGGATACAAATGCAATAAATAAATAAATGAAGGAATCTCTAGCCACTGTGTCTGTGGGTTCTGAACAGGTGGAAGGTGAGCTGAACTGAACATACAGTTCTGCAGAGGAATCTAAGTGCTGCTTCTTGGGCAGAGGCAAGACTGCACCAACATGATTATGCTCTTCTAAGTGCAATGAAGGGACAGAAGCAGCCACCTTCTCTTTTCTTCAGGCAGGTGCTCCGATGGAAGCTGCACTACAGGCCTGGTAGACTTACGGATCAGCTTTTCTCTGCTATCCCCTTGGACAGCTGTGTGTGGAGATCAGCATGCCCAGAGGTTGAAGGCCACTCCATGGAAGATTCTGGACTCATATGCGAAGCAGTTACAGACACCGCATAGACCTCTGCCTCCAAATGGTCATGGACTCTATTCAGATGATCTCTTCTAGCTCCAGGGGTCATGTGAGCGCAATGTTTGCAGACTTCTTCAGTATGATCAAACCAGCTAAAGGAGGAACTTGGAATAAGTGTCAAAGCTCTGGATTTTTCTTTGCCGCATAACAGGCAAGGTTGAAACTTTTACTTTGGTGATGACATCAAATATATTTAACAAATGAAAGAAACAAAAGAAAATTATACATGTCCTTTTCAGAAGAAAAAAAAGGTGAAACGCAATGCCAGAATTGTAGAAAATACTTTATAAAAGGAGGAAGATCTTCAACTTGTATTCATTCACTAAAGGGGAAGAAATGAAAATGAGGAACTCAGAACTCTGAAGTTCTGAGAGAGCAGTTTCGATATGTCACCCACTTGTATGCCTGACTCAATCCTGACTGTTGATGGAAGACAGGGTTTTAGAAAGAACTGCATTTACAGCCTCTCAACTTAAAAAAAATTAAATGATAAAATGACTCAAATTCTGGCACAGGATAAAAGCTGAAAGGTGAAGTGTCAGTACCTCGAATTCCACCATGGCTTTCTTCATACTCTCAACATCAAAAATTAGCGTAATGAGTTCTTGAACAGGCTTGGGAAGCTTGGATTTGGCACCAGAGTTCAAAGACAGCTTCTTCAGAGTTTCTTCATCCTATGGACACAAAAAAAAAAAAGAGGGAAGGAGGAAGGAGGGAAGCAGCAGACAGCACGAGCAACAGGCTCAGGCAGGGAGCATGAGGAAAATAGCAGAGTATGATGAAAGGATGAGGTAACGGCAAAGGATGAGAAGGAAAGAAGAGGGAGCAGGATCGAAAGGCAGAGAGAAAAGGAAGACAGCAAAGCAAAAAAGCACAAGTAGCATCGGGATGAGGGATCAGGAATAAAAGGCAGAGTAAGGGAATGAATAAAGGGCAAGGAAGGGAACAGAGGCAGGAGAGAGAATTCATGAGGTGCGATCCAGATGAAAAAATTAGGTCTTACCTGAATTTTCTTTCCTTCAGTCCTTCCCGCTATTCCAGAACACGTGGGATAGCTGTGCCCATTAACCAGCAAGAGTTGAAGACTGAGTTGAGACATCTCTCTCTTGGCATCTAGTCCAGCACCTCAGTATTTATATAGACAAGCAATAAGGAGAGACTCAGAATAAACACAACAACCTTAAACAACTCACTAAACTAACACTATCAGACGAGTAAATGTGTGGACCTCTGATCTCTGGAAAACTTGTAGAGAACAAGAGATATGGAGGAAGCACCATGCTAGGTGATAGTCGTTATTTGACACATTACTTCACATCAACTAAACATCTCAGAATCCTTGGGTAGGCTCTGGAATAGTGGGAAGGACTAACAGAAACAAAAATTATCAGGTAAGACTTAATTTCTCCTTCTATTACATAGCTTCCCCTATTCCAGAACCCTTAGAGTGGGTGGGATCCTGTCAACCCCAACGAGGACTAAAGCCCCAAAACTGGATTCTGAGCATGCCACAACAAGCACCCTGTACTGCCTTGCAAAGGTATATAGCGCCAACCATTTCATGGTCTTGCAAATATTCTCCAGAGACAGTAAAGTAGACTCTGCCCAGGATGTCACCGTATGTCTTGTAGAATGAGTTCGCAAGGCATGAGGAGCCTGCTTCCCTACCAGCAATTAAACTTATACAATAGTCTCCTTCAGCCATCTAGCAATTCTGGGCTTGGAAGCTATTGCCACACTGGGACAATATAGTAACATAGTAGATGACGGCAGAGAAAGACCTGCACAGTCCATCCAGTCTGCTCAACAAGATAACTCATACCTGACCTTGATTAGTATCTACCATTTTCAAGGCACAGACCGTAGAAGTCTGCCCAGCACTAGCCCCGCCTCCCAACCACCAGCCCCGCCCCCAACTCCGGTTCTGCCACCCAATCTCGGCTAAGCTTCAGAGGATCCATTCCTTCTGAGCAGGATTCCTTTATGTTTATCCCATGCATTTTTGAATTCCGTTACCGTTTTCATCTCCACCACCTCCTGTGGGAGGGCATTCCAAGTATCCACCACTCTCTCTCTGTGAAAAAATACTTCCTGACATTTTTCTTGAGTCTGTCCCCCTTCAATCTCATTTCATGTCCTCTAGTTCTACTGCCTTCCCATCTACGGAAAAGGTTCGTTTGCAGATTAATACCTTTCAAATATTTGAACATATGTATCATATCACCCCTATTTCTCCTTTCCTCCAGGGTATACATGTTCAGGTCAGCAAGTCTCTCCTCATACGTCTTGTAACGCATATCCCATACCATTCTCGTAGCTTTTCTTTGCACCGCTTCAAAGGTCCATTAAGCCTAAATGGGCCAAAGGTCCATTAAGTCCAGCATCCTGTTTCCAACAGTGGCCAATCCAGGTCACAAATACCTGGCAAGATCCCAAAAAAGTTCAATACATTTTATGCTGCTTATCCCAGAAATAAGCAGTGGATTTTCCCCAAGTCAATTTAATAATGGTCTATGGATTTTTCCTTTAGGAAGCCGTCCAAACCTTCTTTAAACCCCGCTAAGTTAACCGCCTTTACCAAAAAGAAAGGACAGTCTATCCAATTTGCAAAAGACTAATTTGTGACTTACAGATATCTAATGAGGACTCTACACACATAGAGAAGCTTCAAGGAATAACAGAGCCTCCTCATCCTCTCTGCGAAAGGATGGAAGCGCCACAGATTGGTTCAGATGAAATGCTGATACCACTTCCTCAAGAAAAGGAGCCGTGCGCAGAAAGACCCCCGCCTCTGAAAAGTGAAGAAAGAAATCCTGAAGAGACAGCCTGAAGCTCTGAAACACTACGTGCCAATGCAACAGCCACCAAGAACACTGTCTTTAGTGTTGGATTTTTCAAGGAGGCCTTCAAAGGAGGCTTTTGAAGAGCCCGAAAGACTAAATTAAGGGAACAAAGTCATGTAAGGCATTCCTCTCTGCGCAGAGCTCCAAGCGATTTATCGACCCTTAAGACTCCTATTCCATCCAGGTGTCCTGTGCCAGATGGAACTTACATAGTAACATAGTAGATGACGGCAGAAAAAGACCTGCATGGTCCATCCAGTCTGCCCAAGATAAACTCATATGTGTATACCTTACCTTGAATTTGTACCTGTCTTTTTCAGGGCCCAGACCGTATAAGTCTGCCCAGCAGTATTTCCTGCCTCCCAACCACCAGTCCCGCCTCCCATCACCAGCTCTGGTACAGACTGTATAAGTCTGCCCTCAACTATCCTAGCCTCCCAACCACCAACCCCTCTTCCCCCCACCTGCTCCGCCACCCAATTTCAGCTAAGCTTCTGAGGATCCATTCCTTCTGCACAGGATTCCTTTATGCATATCCCACGCATGTTTGAATTCCGTTACCGTTTTCATCTCCACCACTTCCCGCGGGAGGGCATTCCAAGCGTCCACCACCCTCTCTGTGAAAAAATACTTCCTGACATCTTTCCTGAGTCTGCCCCCCTTCAATCTCATTTCATGTCCTCTCATTCTACCGCCTTCCCATCTCCGGAAAAGATTCGTTTGCGGATTAATACCTTTCAAATATTTGAACGTCTGTATCATATCACCCCTTGTAATGAGCTCCTCAACCTGATTTGCTGGTGTCTATTGCCACCACCTCCCATTGTGTTATCGGAAAAGGAGCTCCGACGGTCAAATTCCTGGGCGACAACCACCTCTGAATACTTCATCTGGCAACCAGCTTCCAAGAAAGATGACGGTGGTACTTGTAACAATGGAGAACAGCGGTTGAGAAGAGATTCCTATGACGGATACATATGAGCCCATACCCATGGCAGCACTTCCATCGCTGCTGTCACTGACCCCAGACCCTGGGCCTGCTTTGACTGAGATGGGGGACACAGCTGGAGGATGTGATAAAAGCGGTTAGTGTATCTGTGTTTAAAAAGGAGTGGACAAGTCCCTGGAGGAAAAGTCCACAGTCTGTTATTGAGATGGACATGGGGAAGCCACTCTAGCACAGAATGTTGCTACTAATAGGGCTTCTGCCAGGTACATGTAACCTGGATTGGCCACTGTTGGAAGCAGGATACTGGGCTAGATGGACTGTTGGTCTGCCCCAGTATGGCTATTCTTATGTTTTTATCTGTTGAATGAGATTTAATCTCCTGTGCTCCATGAGGAAGATCCTCTCCTGTGCTGTGTCGAATTCCAGAAACTCCAGCGTCTGTGATGGATTTAGTCTGCTCTTTTTGAAATTGATCACACAACCCAACGACTGCAGAACACAGACAACTTTCTCTGTCACCATCACACTGTCTGACTAGGACAACGCAGGAATGAGCACAGGTGAACTCTGATTCCCTGATGCCAAAGGAAGAACACCACCACCACAACCACCTTGGTAAACGTTCTTGGAGCCATAGCGAGACCAAAGGGCTAAGCTCTGAACTAGAAGAGTCAGCCCAGCACCACAAAAACATAGAAATCTCCAATATGGTGGTCATATGGTTATATGTAAGCCTGCCTCCTTGAGATCAAAGGCAGTGAGAAATTCTCCAGCTTGAACCGATACTATCACTGCTCTTAGTCTCTCTAAGTAAAACACTCAGATTTCAAAGGTGTAAACCACCTCTAAGACCGGAAGAAAGGTGCCTTCCTTCTTTGGGACAACTAAGTAGATGTATCTGCCTTGTCCCTGTTTGGCCTGGGGAACTAGAACAAAGGCCTGGAGTGCCAACAAGGAAAACACAGTGGCCTGACATACGATCGCCTTGGCTCCCTTTCGACAAGGAGACTGCAAGAAGAGAGGAGCGACTGGGTAGGAGAACTCCAACTTGTAACCTTCTGTAAGAATATCAAGAATCCACTGGTCTGACATGACTCCTCCCGAAACTTCTTAAGGCGCCCTCCCACCGAAGGAAGAGAAAAGCTGACCAGCCTCGCATCACTGGAAAGCTCTGGAGGCACTGGGAGCTCTAGCTGAGAGAAGGATTTCCTGTCCGCACAAAAGGAAGGTCAGCGTGCCTTTACCATATTGCCGACAACCAGGCTGTTACCATCTGCTGTCTCGAAATCGAGAGCTCTCTGAACAAGGACAACCAGAGGCTTTCATCTTATCCTTCGTCAACCACTATGGCTCAGTTTCCCCTAGTTCTTTTACCAAGTTACTGAGATCTTCTCCAAATAGCTATTTGACCCAAAATGGCAATTTAACTAGACGTGACTGATACTGCATCCGCTGCCCAGTGCCACAACCAGAGTTGCTGATGTGTCGTGATAGTCGAAGACATACTGCAGGGCATAACACGTCAAATAGCATCCGCCAAGCATGCCAACTCCACTTCCAGCTAGACATTATGGTGCCCAACTGCTGCTGCCACTTCAGGCATACTCTTGTCATGAATGTGCTGCACACTGTCACTTAAAAGACCAAAGAAGCCAGTTTGAAGGCTTGTCTCAGCGAGCCTTCTAGCGTCATATCCGGTAGATCTTTTAGGGCAACACCCTAATGGGTAGAGGCGAGTCATGGCTCTTCCCACTCTTAGCCACGTGTATGGTAAGACCCATTCTGCAGTAATCAGGTCCTGAATGTCAGAGGGGAGGCATTAAAAGGACCTCTAAATCCCCTCATGATTGACAAAGATGGAACTCTAATAACAAAGCAGAACACTCGTCAACAGAAAGCACCACCGGTGTCACAGAAATACGAGTACTGAGCTCCTCTTTATGAAACAACCTCAGTACCTTCGGATCATCCCCCAAACAATGGCTACTCTGAACAGACCAAGGCCACATCAGATAAGAAAGGAGAAGCAGAGATAGCCTCATCTGCCCACTCCTGGCGTTCTGAGATCTTTTAGGAACCGGAGGGGCAACGGGGCGAGAAACTGAAGAACCATGCAGCAAATTTGATAGGTCTAATATAAATGCCAAAGAAAACAAAGATCCTGATGCAGCTGAATGATCTGTCAGGCCCTGCGGCTATGAAACGGTGGCTGTGCTCCTCACTGCCAATCAGCCCTGACAAAATGGTGCCCGTTCCTGCACTCTTCTGCATCAAACTGTGCACTGGCCCTGCTGGAGAGCCTGAAGACCTAAGCATATTCGGATGCTGTGCCAAATCTGAAGACCTGCTGTTGCCAACCATTTCCACTGTTTGTTGCGGGATTCCTGACTTGAACACACTGCAACACCCCAACACCTAGTCCCACAGTGAGAACACCACTTAACTGTCTCTGTGGGAGTTGTCATTCATCCCTACTGTCACCAGCGCATCACAAAGTGTCCCAAGCGGTGAGTCAGGATCCCTCTGTCATGTAACGCCTTAGCATTACCCCTAACACCCACCTGGGATTAATCCTGTGGCTACCTGGAGGGTCTGGCTCAGCCTGCCCAGGTCCACCTGCACCTATGCATGTGCCCCAAAAACTGTCTGCCTCTGGAAAAGTTCGCTCACCTGCCAGTTACTTTCCCAGTGATGTCTAGGGGCACCGAAGCCACAATCCTAGGGGTCCCGCAGTTCCTAAAAAACCACCCACAGACCAAGAACACAAAATTGCCAGGATTCTTAGTCCAGGACAACAGAGCTAACAAACTAATAAGTTTATTATAAGAAAAAAAAAAGTTGAACAGTGAACGATAAAAGTTTAAACAGGAACAGATAAAACAACAAGGATTTGGTGTTAAATCAAGCCAAACACGTTTTACTTCCTAAGTAGTACCTGAGGAAGTCAAGAAAAAAAAAAACTGCTCACAGCAATTGAACAGGGCCTCCGCGCAGAGGTCTACTCCCTCCACAGCCCCAACTGAGACCGAGGAGTTCCAAGCACATTCTGGGCTAGGTTTTTGTCTTCAGAGCCAATTAAGGCACAGAGCATTAGCACTAAGGATGTTTAACCAATAACACTGCAGATTACTTTTCTCCTCAGGGGAATGTAGCTAAAAAGAAAACAGACCTCTGTTAAAGCTATAATGCAGAGGTCAAACACCATCTGCTGGCCAATCAAAGGAAATATCCTGAAGGGAAAAGATGTTATAGGGCAGCAATACAAATCATAAAGCATGGAATCCCTGTTCCACCACACCCTCCTATGCACCAAGCAGAACCTGCAGCCCTCTAAGTGGTTCCGAGTCAAATTTTAGTCAGACTTACCACTGCAGGTTGCTCCCCTCAAGCTCACAGTCTCCATAAGTCTTACCACAGATGAGAAAAGTTCAGGCCTGTCCCATGCCCTCAAGCAAATGTCTCTCTCTCTTTTTTTTTTAGGTTGTTGTGCTGGAAAAGGAGAGCTCTATAGGAAGCAGGGGACAGGTGGAGGAAGGAAGGGAAGAAGTAAATTTGTAGGGCTCCAGAGACAGAGATCTGAAGACCTCCAGATATGACTCTGCAGACTCGAGCCACCCGCAAAACTCAACTGGGGACCAGTTGATCAACTGGACCAGGAGCAAAGCACTCAGAACTAGAGGCTGAAAAGTGTGTCCATCCAATGCTGGAGATAGAAAATACTAAGGAGCTGGACTGGATGACAAAGAGAGATGTATCCACTCAGTTTTCAGTTCTCTATCTTCACCCAATGGTCGATAGCGACAAGTATCACACAGGTTCTGGAATAGTGGGAAGCCATGTAATAGAAATACCCTTACACTTTTTACACTGGTGATACAGAGAGGTAGGTTTCCTGGGTCTTGTTTTAAAATAAAAGCAAGGCTATATAAAAAAGAAAAGTTTGTTTTTAGCCCCAGAAGTAATGCCGGCTACATTTTTCCACTCTCAAGTGCAAATCTAGGGCTCCACATCAACTGGTGTCTTGCAGCTGGAGTGGAAGGAAGGCAGCCTGCTATCATTGGTAATGGAGGTGATAATTATCACAGGTTTGGAATATCGCTGTATTACTTGACACAAACATCCCACCCATCAGCATATTTTACACTATGGGGTAAGTTTGTACAATAACGTCTATGTGATGCCCATTTTGTCAAAGCAACACAGTTACCCAGATTGCTTTGCAAAACAGACAGCATGAATCAGCAGCCCCTGTAGTGCACAAATTTTCCCATGCTCAGAAGGTGATAAAAATGTGTGTATATATCAGCACTTTACCCACAGGACTGCACAATTTTAACACCCCCTTTTCACACAGAGAACAGGATTTACAAAATTTACTCCCTAATCTCCAGCACCTGCCCCACTTATTAGCAGACAATGTCACTGACTGATTCTAATGTTCACGTGTTATAGTTAAACAGAACAAGTAAGATGTGACCCACTCCACAGGGGAAGATTATAAACCAAAGCCTTCCCCTCTCCCCCAACCTCTTTACTGTAGGCTGGGTTTGTAGGTATTTTGTTTATTTTAGACTGTCATTTTTTATGGGCACTGCTTTAAGTACGAGTAAGGCTGTTTATCAAATCAAAACCAGTTAAATAAATAAACAGCCACACTAGCGATTCCTGCACAGCAAATGAGAGGAAATCCATAGGAATTGAATGGGCTTCCTCTCATTTGCTGCACCGAGAATCAGCAGAGCGGCTTTGTCAAAGAGGCCCTGCGAGTTTAGCTAAGGATTGTTCTGTGGATATGTTTCTATATTGGAAACAAGACTGGTTACAGGTGTTCTCTCAATATGATAAATGCATATTGTCAACTGTGCTTACAGATATTTTTTTATTATTAGACTAGCCGTTGAGCCCGTTAAAACGGGCTGGTGGGTTGCTGCTGTCCGCCCCCCCCCCCCGAGTTCGCCGCCCCGTCTCATCGCTATTCAATTTACATCTCCGCAGCAGGCAGATCAGCTGAGCTGCCGTTGGCCTTCGATCTCTGCCTGTGTCCCGCCCTCGTGTGACGTAACGTCGGCGAGGGCGGGACACAGGCAGGGAAGGAAGGCCAACGGTAGCTCAGCTGATCTGCCTGCTGCGGAGATGTAAGTTGAATAGCGATGAGACAGGGCGGGTGGAGGGGTGGCGGCAGCGGTGACTCTGGGTGGGAGGGGCACCAGTGGCGGCGACCTCGGGTGGGGTGACGGCGGCGACTCGAGGTGGGGGGGGGGGGAGCGCAGTTTCCCTCTCTGTCCCGCCCCCGTCATCACGTATTGACGTGGGGGCGGGCCAGAGAGGGAAGTCTCTACTGCGCATTTGCGAGTGAGTACGGTCACTCGCCGTTCATATGTTTGATTCTTTATACTCTGCCTTTCTGTAGTACAACCAAAGCGTTTACTTACTACATACAGGTACTTTTCTCATTTAAACTTTCTGG
The DNA here is from genome assembly GCF_901765095.1 of Microcaecilia unicolor. Taxonomy (NCBI): domain Eukaryota; kingdom Metazoa; phylum Chordata; class Amphibia; order Gymnophiona; family Siphonopidae; genus Microcaecilia; species Microcaecilia unicolor. The sequence continues at coordinate 5,380,627 of NC_044033.1, forward strand.
GGTCAATATTCAAAGTGATTTAAATAGCCAGAAGTAGCTCCTGGGTGTTTAAATTACTTATGCAGGACTATCCAGGGATCCTGAACAGCACATAACCAAGATGGTGCAGCTAAATATCCCCTCTAACCACCTTAGAGCCCGATTGAAACTGGGCACTCAGCTTCAGCTGAAACCAAAACCAAAGTTCTCCCATCCTCCTCCCAAGCACCCCACATATAGCAGGAACAAACCCCACTCATTCCTGCCCAATGCCACTGCTCCATCACGCTGGCTACCAAGACTGATGTGGGAGGTGTCAGCAACTATTGCGAGGAAGCGGGGGGGGGGGGGGGGGGGGGGGAGGGGGTGATCATAGGTGGGCGAGTTAGTTTTGGTTTCAGCAGGAAACACACAGGCATTTTCAACCAAAACCTTTTGGTCTGGTTTCCATGCCGAATCTGAAATTCGGTCGGCCTCTAAACCATCTATGCTAAAACCAACTAGTTAACGGGTGGTCTGGGGGAAGAGTTAGGGCACAGCAGAAATTTGCCGGTCAGTGGCAATTTTCAGTCCACTAAAATGCTAAATAGCTGTATAAAGTGAGCTATCTAACCTTATGTGACAAATTAACTGGGCACCAGTCTGAATATCAGCCAGTGCCCTTCTGGGTCAGCAGTCATACCCGAATACTCAATGCTGGGAGCCACCCATGTCTTGGCACTGAATAATCAGGAATTAGTTCAGCCCTTGGCTTAACAAGCAGACAAAGTCAGGCCCTCCATGGAAAAAGCACTTTTGTCCAAAATCCGAGTTACAGTTTAAGCCCTTCCCTGCAATGATATTCACACTGTGTTTCTGCCTCATTTCCAACTGACGCTAGAGATTATTATTATTATTTATTGGGATATATTAACCGCCTTTATGAAGAGATTTACCCAAAGCAGTGTATAGCAGGTACAGTTTTAACATACTGACAAATCAGCCTGTTAGTTCCTCCCTCCTTTCCCTACAGAAGTGCTACAGTTACATCTCCCCCCCCCCCCCCTAGGAAATATTCACCTGCCCGTAGTCAATTTCCAGGGGGTAGAACTTCTTTGGATACTTTGTAAACTCGGGGTCATGCCAGTAGTTACCGGTCTTCTCCTCGTATAGATTTAAAAACTGATCAATTGCTTCCTCCTTGGAGGTCATCTTCTCCAGTTTGTTACTGCCAATGTCTGTGCCAACACGGCCCCAGGATCTGAATAACCAGTACCTGCAAAGACAAGGGAGCCCTGACCAGCTTTCTTGAACAGAATCACAGCCAGGGGCTCAGGAGACTGTTCCGAACAAAGAGCAGGCACAACATCCTTCTCAAACAGTACCCAGAAGACATGAGGTGATCAGATCTGCAGGTGAGAATTATTATTCAACTAGTAAACAAGGCCCATTTCTGACACAAATGAAACGGGCGCTAGCAAGGTTTTCCTGGGAGTGTGTATGTTTGAGAGAGTGACTGTGCGAGAGTGACTGTGAAAGAGAGAGAGAGAGAGAGAGAGTGAATGTGCGAGTGTGTGTGTGACAGAGAGAGTGAGTCTGGGTGCGAGTGTGTCTGTGAGACAGAGTGTGTGTGTGTGTGAGAATGAGAGTGTGTGCAAGTGCGTATGTGAGACACAGTGACTGTGAGAGAGTGTTTCACAGAGATACACTGTGTGTGAGAGAGTATGTGTGCGATACACAGACTCTCTGTGAGACCGAGAGTGTATGAGACCGAGTGTGTGTGTGAGACCGACTGTGTGACACAGAGAGTGAATGTGATACAGTGTGAAACATAGTATGAGAGACTGTGTGAGAGAAAGACACTGACTGTGAGAGAGTGTGTATGAGAGAGAGTGTGTGTGTGACAGAAATACCTCCCCCCTCCCCCTGTGGTCTCAGGATCCCCTCCTTTCAGGTCTGAGGACCCCCTCCCCCCCCCCCCCCCCCCCGTGGTCTCAGGACTCCCTGCCTCTCCCCCCCCCCCTGCATGGTTGGCAACACCGTGCGAGTGTATGTGTGTGACAGAGAGTGAGACTGGGTGCGAGTGTGTCTGTGAGAGAGAGTGTGTGTGATTGTCCTCTCTCCCCTGCCCCCCTCCAGCCACCCAGCTATTCCCCTGGCCCCCCCTTCAGCCACGCGATTCTGCTCTCTCCCCTGCCCCCCCTCCAGCCACCCAGCAATTGTCTCCCCTGCCCCCCCCCCCCCCCCCCCAGCCACCCAGCAATGTTCCTCATACCTTTGCCAAACTTTGAACACATCTACTATCATAAAACGCACCTCCAACATTCTGCCTGGCAACTACAGCGATCCCTTCAGTGTTACTGTTCCGCCCTCGACGTCATCACATGTTAACATGAGGGCGGGACAGAGAGAGATATGACACCGCCACGAACCCTTCACTGAAGCCACGGAATCAGCTTCAGAACGTTGTAGGTGCGTTTTATTATAGTAGAGAAGTTGTTAATCGCATGGAGACTGTTAGAAATTGAAGGAGGACTTTCAGATTGGAAGGTTGGGAATCCAAATGGCAGAAGAAATTTAATGCAGACAAGTACAAAGCGATGCACGTTAGGAACAATCACCCAAATTAAAGCTAGAAAATGCTAGGTTCCACATTGTGTGGCTGTGGCCAAAAAAGCTAACAGAATGCTAGGAATATGCTCTCTTAGAGCTTCTCCAGCTAGCGTCATGATTGTTGCACTTGTCTGAGTCTTGTCGTGTCTGAGTTAAGTGGAACAACCAGGTTGCTAAGAATTATTAGGAAACGAACATAGACTAAAATAAAGAATATCACAATGCCTCTGTATCACCCCATGGTGTGACTGTACCTTCAGCATTACATGTAATTGTAATTGCTACATCTCAAAAAAAAAAAAAAACCCAACCCATATAGCTGAATTATAAGAGATTTTTATTTTATTTATTTTTATGTATTTTATTTTTGTTACATTTGTACCCCGCGCTTTCCCACTCATGGCAGGCTCAATGCGGCTTACATGGGGCAATGGAGGGTTAAGTGACTTGCCCAGAGTCACAAGGAGCTGCCTGTGCCTGAAGTGGGAATCGAACTCAGTTCCTCAGGACCAAAGTCCACCACCCTAACCACTAGGCCACTCCTCCACTGTTGCTACTATTTGAGATTCTACATGGAATGTTGCTATTCCACTAGCAACATTCCATGTAGAAGTCGGCCCTTGCAGATCACCAATGTGGCCGCGCAGGCTTCTGGTACGTGCAGGACGTCAGACTCACAGAAACAGAAGCCTGTGCAGCCTTCTACATGGAATAGTAACATTCCATCTAGAATCTCCAATAGGGAAAGGGAACTGGGACTTGATATACTGCCTTTCTGAGGTTTTTTCCAACTACATTCAAAGCGGTTTACATATATTCAGGTACTTATTTTGTACCAGGGGCAATGGAGGGTTAAGTGACTTGCCCAGAGTCACAAGGAGCTGCAGTGGGAATCGAACCCAGTTCCCCAGGATCAAAGTCCTGTTGAACAAAAGCATAAAAATGTTGAATAAAAGTATAAAAAATTGAAGTGGAATGCTTCAAAAAACATGCAGAGCTAGCTGTTTCAACACTAAAACCTCCTGGGACATGATGGGGCCCACATTAGCCAAAGGCAGGCTCCAGAAAGTCTGTGGATAATGGGAACCAGATGCAGCATATGTTCTGCTATACATTAAGAATTTATGGTATGTTACAGCCTGCCTGCATACAGCCTGCAAGCACGTGATATCAGGAGAAGATTATAAGGAGAGGGAACAAAGAAATAAGTAAGCATTTTTGAATTTTTCTTTGTCTGTCTATAGCATTGCTTTAAGCACTCTGATTTCTCTCTCTGCTGTACATTGCTTTGTTTTTAATCATTCATTCTGACTTATATATTGCTTATCAAGAAATGCTTCCTGAATATGATTGATATTCAGTTCATAAACTACTTTTTATATTAAATATTAAATCGTCTAGTCTTTTCTTCAAAGTGGCGAGCCAGCCAGGAGTAGGCCGCAAACGGAAAAGAGAAGGCGAGACGAAGAACAAATTAAGTGTGTGTTGTTAATGAAGTTTTTTACAGGATTTTGAGAGAGAGCAAGCGTTGTTTAAGCCTAATTTCTGTGCTCCACTGATGTGGGATTGATCAAACTACTGACGTGGACATACAGGTGATAACTCCTGGGCTTGCTAAAAAGAGAAATAAGAAGACGCGTGAGTAAGCTTACACTGTGGCCTTATATATTTGTTTAGTTTTGTAGTTTTCTGTTTTGTATATTTTCTTGGTTTAGGTGCAGTAGTATATTTTTGTAGATTGTGGCTTTATAGGAGAAATTGTAATAGTCAGAATAAAATGAAAGGGAAAGGGGCAGATAAGAAAGAAAAGCCTCCTGTATATGCTATGTATTTAGATTTAGATAGTTCAAAAAAATGCTCCCCTTTGCAGCATGTCATAGAATTATTCCCATTAGAAAAAAAACAGATTGAAAAAATACATGAGAAATGGTATGATGCAAAAGATTCTTTTTTGAGCTGGTCTCAGTATGGATCGTTTGAAAAAATACAGCAAGAGCGGGAAAAGCAACCTTTTGTTCAGCCTGAAGGTTGAGGAATGTCATCTGTTTTTGATTTCTCGGGTGTCTGGCTTGGCTTCAGGAAGAACTGAAATTTTTTTTGTTCCTTTTAAAAGATTGTTTTAGATTAGATTTAAATAAGTTCTTTGTCTTATAGGGAATTCTGATCTCTGTTTATTTTAAAATATGTGTTATTCTGTTTCTAGTTCTCTATGTGGAATGTCTTTGCAATTTAACTTTGTTTGACTCTTTTTTAAGTGAGATTCCTGCAGTGTTAAGAGATCATCTGGTTTGAATTAGTCACTAGCTAGTTCTGTGTGTAGGTTTAATAGAAGAGGTGATTTAAAATCTTTAATAACATCTGAACAATATGATTTGTCAGCAATATGGTCACTATGCCTCAGAATGTTATCAGAATGCAGGAATGCCCCAAGTACAAATGCAGACGCAGCAAGGATTGATGCCACAAGTAGTAGGGATGCCTGTGAGTGCCCCGCAGACTGCCTTACAGCAGCCGGCGATGCAATCACAGGGACCAGGGGCTGCAGTACAGAGACAAGGCACTGTAAATGCTTTTCCAACTTGGCAGACAGACCAATGCTATTGACTGGAAGCAGACCAGTGTCAGGAGGAGGGAATGATTTTCAGATTAGACACAAGGGAACCCTTTATTACATTGACAATTGGCAAATATGGAACTCCTGTGAGATTTTTGATAGATACAGGGGCGAGTACCTCTGTGTTGTGTGCAAAACCACTGGGAGTTAAGCTTTCAAATCAGTATAGAACAACAGTGGGATTTACGGGGATAGAACAAAGAAAAAGGCTAACAGAACCCACTCTGGTGCGCTTGGAATGCCAACCGCACGGTTCAAGGGAGGCTGTGGTACCCTTCTTAGTGGCACCTGATTGCCCAGTAAATTTGTGTGGTAGAGACTTATTGTCTCAATTAGGACTGTGTTTAGATTTTGGAAATAAAGAAAGGTGAAATTAGATCTTACCTGCTAATTTTCTTTCCTCTAGACCCTCCAGACCGGTCAAGACGCTTGGGTTATGCACGCCTACCAGCAGAGGGAGACTGAGAACACAAAAACTGAACCTAGCATAAGCCAGCAGCCAACCCCCAAGCAGCCAGTAAATCCTTAACAAAGCAAAACGCAACCAATGAAAAAACCTAAACTATAACCCCGAAAGGTCAAAGAACCCTGTACTCAGAAACAATTCTTGGTAACGTGCTTCAAATAACCGAACGCCACAGCGTTGCGGTCCTTCTCTGAAACCCAGAGGAAAACAATGGAACTTCAGAAACCCAAAGCTCCTAATTTAGAGTCCTATCAGCAATAGCAACATAGAAATGTCCATATCAATCATCTCTCAAGCACACTAGGACAAAGCACCAGAAATATACACAGCGGGAGGGTTCTTGACCGGTCTGGAGGGTCTAGAGGAAAGAAAATTAGCAGGTAAGATCTAATTTCACCTTCCTCAGCGACCCTCCAGACCGGTCAAGACGCTTGGGCAGTACCAAAGCAGTAAACATCTAAGGGCGGGAACTTTGCACCCCAGAAGTCAACACTGCCTCCCCAAAACTGGCATCCTGCCTGGCCTGCACATCAATTCTATAATGCTTCACAAATGAATGCAGCGAGGACCAGACCGCCGCCCTGCAAATATCCTGCGGCGGCACTAAACCACTCTCTGCCCAGGAAGCAGCTACTCCCCTGGTCGAGTGCGCCTTTAGTAACTCTGGCACCCTACGTCCCTTGAGCAAATACGCAGAAGAAACTGCTTCTTTCAACCATCTGGAAATTGTTACCTTAGAAGCCGCAGCTCCCTTCTTAGGTCCTCCATACAACACAAACAATCTATCCGAAGACCGAAACTCTCGCGTCCTGACTAAATAAGACCGCAAAACTCGACGAACATCCAGCTTAGCCAAACGGCGCTGAGAAGAATCTCCGAGCCTATCTCCCAGAACCGGTAAAGAAATGTCCTGATTCACATGAAAGGAAGAGACCACCTTAGGCAAAAAAGACGGGACCGGCCTCAACGACACCTTCTCCTTAGAAAAGGTCAGAAAGGGCGCCCGACAAGACAACGCCTGCAACTCCGAAACTCGCCGAGCCGACGTAATAGCCACTAAGAACACTGTCTTCAAAGTCAAATCCTTCCAAGTACTTGTAACCAAAGGCTCAAAGGGCGGTCCCACCAAAACCTCCAAGACCAAGTTCAAATCCCACGGCGGAACCACCGGACGAAGAGGAGGACGGATCAACTTCACCGCTCGCAAAAACCGAACCACATCGGGAGCAGATGCCAAGGAAACCCCCCGGATCCTACCCCGGAAACAAGCCAAGGCCGCAATCTGCACCTTCAAAGAAGAAAGAGCTAGACCTCTGTCCACCCCATCCTGCAAAAACTCTAACACCTGCGGCAGAGACGAGTTCCAAGGCGAATAAGAACGATCCCTACACCAGTTCTCAAAAATCCGCCACACCCGCACATAAGCAAAGGACGTGGACTGTTTACGAGACTGCAACATAGTCTCAATTACTCTAGCTGAAAACCCTTTCTTCTTCAACCTGTCCCTTTCAAGAGCCAGGCCGTAAGCGAGAATGGAACCGGGTCGGGCATTACGATAGGACCCTGCAACAACACCACCGACCCGTCCAACCTCAGGGGACCCTTGATTGCCAACCGCACTAGATCGCCGAACCACGGACGACGTGGCCAATACGGAGCCACGAGTATCACCGTGCCGACGTATCGCTCTATTCTTTGAACTACGCGCCCCACTAGAGGCCAAGGAGGGAACACATACAACAGTTGCCGCGGTGGCCACGGAAGCACCAGCGCGTCGATCCCCTCGGACCGAGGGTCCCGCCTCCGACTGAAGAACCTGGGCACTTGAGCATTGCTGGCTGTTGCCATAAGATCTACCACCGGCAGTCCCCACTCCATCACCAGCCGATGAAACAGCGGACGATGCAGCGACCACTCTCCTGGATCCAGAGTGTGCCTGCTCAGAAAGTCCGCCTGGAGATTGTCCACTCCGGCCACATGACCTGCGGAGAGACTCTGCAGATGAAGCTCCGCCCACTGCATCAACTCTGCCGTCTCCTCGGCTACATCGCGACTCTTTGTGCCCCCCTGATGGTTTATGTAAGCTACCGCCGTGGCATTGTCGGACAGAACTCGAACTGCCTTCCCGGCGAGAAGATACTGCAGGGCCTGCAACGCCAACCGGACCGCCCGAGTCTCGAGCCGATTGATTGACCAAAGGGCCTCGTCCGGTGACCAGAGACCCTGTGCCACCTGCCCCAGACAATGTGCTCCCCAGCCTGCCAGACTGGCATCTGTGGTCACCACAATCCAATCCGGAGAATCCAAGGGCATCCCTCTCTCCAGATTCGGAGTATGAAGCCACCACCGCAGACTGGATCGCACCGCCTCCGGCAAGAATAGTCTGACCTCCAAACTCTGAGACTGCGGCGACCAACGATCCAACAGCGCTGACTGCAACTGCCTCATGTGAGCTCTGGCCCACGGCACCACCTCTATCGATGCCGCCATCAGCCCCAAAATCTGAAGATACCCGTGAGCTGACGGGGACCGCTTGGCAGAAAACTGACGGATCAGCCCCTGAATCTTGGCAATCCGAACGGGCGGCAGAAACACCAGGCCCCGCACCGTATCGAAACGAACCCCCAGATATTCTAGGGATTGGGACGGAACCAGATGACTCTTGACACTGTTCACCACCCAGCCGAGCGACTCCAAAACAGATACTACCTTTGCTGTTGCTTCCACACTCTCCTGATAGGATTTGGCTCGAATCAGCCAATCGTCGAGATATGGGTGAACCAATACTCCTTGCTGCCTCAAAGCCGCCGCCACTACCACCATAACCTTGGAAAAAGTACGCGGCGCCGTAGCCAGTCCGAACGGTAGAGCACAAAACTGAAAGTGATGTCCTAGAACCGCAAAGCGAAGAAACCGGTGATGCGCCTTCCGAATGGGAATATGCAGATAAGCTTCCGTCAGATCCAGAGAAGTGAGAAATTCTCCCGACTGAACCGCTACTATGACCGACCGCAACGTTTCCATGCGAAACGAGGGAACCTTCAACGCCCCGTTGACTCGTTTTAGATCTAAAATAGGCCGGAAGGAATCCTCCTTTTTGGGAACCACAAAATAAATCGAATAACAGCCGGTCCCTCTCTCTGAAACCGGCACCGGAACTACCGCCCCTAAATCTATCAACCGCCGGAGAGTCTGCCGAATTGCCCCGGCCTTGAGCCGAGAGCGGCAAGGGGAGGCTACAAAGAAATCTGGCAGAAACTCTTCGAACTCCAAGGCGTACCCGTCTCGCACCACTTCGAGGACCCACTGGTCTGTCGTGATATGGGCCCACCTCTGATAAAACTGACTCAACCGAGCACCTACTCGCACCAGAGGCTGGACCCGCAAACCTTCATTGGGAAGTACGACCGGAGGACAGAGCTCCCCCCGAGACCTCGCGTCCTCCTCGACGACCCCCACGAAAGGGCTGAGTACGCTGAAAATATCTGCCTCTAAACGGCGCACTAAACCTACCTGGCCTATAGCGCCGGGCATCCTTCAAACGAGCACGCCCTGACATGCCGCGACCCCCTCCTCTAGGTCGCAATTCCGGCAACCGCGGAATCTTAGCCTCCCCAAGACCACGCACCAATTTATCCAACTCTTCTCCAAAAAGCATGGACCCTTTAAAGGGAAGCGAACACAACTTGGATTTAGAAGCCGCATCCGCAGTCCATCCACGAAGCCACAGGGCCCGACGAGCTCCAACCACCAAAGCCATATTCTTCGCCGAAGCCCTCAACAAATCATAACTAGCATCTGCCAGAAAGGAAGATCCCATCTCCAACTTGGCTAACTCCTGCACCACGGCAGCCCTGTCTAGCGCGGGACCATCCAGAAGCTTTTCAGCCCAACGGAAACACGCCCGAGCCACCAGACCTCCACATAGAGCGGCTTGCAGAGACAAGGCCGAGAGATCAAAACTTCGCCGAACAAAAGACTCCAACTTCCTATCCTGAGGGTCTCTGAGGGCAGTCCCCCCATCAACCGGGATGGCAGTAGCTTTGGTGACTGCCGTCACCACCGCATCCACTGTAGGAGATTTAAAAGAATCCCTATCTTCTTGGGGAATAGGATAAAGTCTCGCCATCGCTTTAACCACCCGACAGGCTAAATCTGGAGAGGACCACTCCTGTAAGATCATATCCCTCAGATCCTGATTCATAGGGAAAGAACGAGAAGCCTTACGAATACCCTTAACCAAAGGGTCTATCTGCTTAACCTCCGCTACAACAGGCTCAGGAGCCTCAAACCTAAGCGTAGACATCACTTGATCAATGAGCTCCGGAAGCTCATCCCTAGGAAAAATCCTTACCACCGAGGAATCCTCCCCTGGGAAGGACCCCTCCTCTTCAGGATCCATGTCTAAAGGGAACTCATCACCCAATCCACTACCCTCATCTTCCGAGGGAGGGAAAGACAAAAAATCAGGGTCCTCCCCATAATCTAACCGTGGGCGCTTGACCCCCAAAGGAGCTGCCCCCTTCTGTACCTCCGGCTGAGAAGCACCTGCCTGCCAGGCCTGAAACATCGACCAGACAAACTCCGGTGGAAATCCCATGGCCCCCGAAGGCCCTGGAGAGCACCCAACATTCTGTCCCGGGCCCTCCACCACCTGCTGGGCCGGGATCGCCAGCGGAGCCGAATCCAAGATGGCGGCGGTTCCCGCCAAAATCGGGACCGCCGTCACCGCACCAGAACCTGATACAGACCCCGAGAGGCCCTTACTGCTGCCCGAAACCTCAGCAGCCAAAACCGGAGGGGAAGAGAGAGAGTGCTTAGGCTCACCGCAAAACTTGCACGAAGCTCCGGGCGTTTCAATCCCCCGACGCGCGCAGGAACGGCAACGAGCCGCTTTTCCCGCCGACATCGCTAAAATTTAAAGCGGTACACACACAAACCGCCAAAATCGCCCCAGCTCTACTCCCTTCCTCAAAACCACACTAAAACCCTTGCCAGCCCCCAAAAAGAGAAACAACAAAATTTTCTGATGCAGACCAGCACTGTCTGCTGCTTACTTTCCTTTTTTTTTTTTTTTTTTTTCTCTCACACACACAGCAAACAGCCCAGTTGCTATATACTGACAAGGGCTAAGGCTCTCAAGGTTCCTGTAGCACAGGAGCCGAGGCACCAGGCTGCCTTCACACAAGGTACAGCAGGGGCAAAACCCGGACACGGGTGTAAAACCCCTAGGGGAACAGGGAGCCCCACCGGACCCGCTTCCCCGAAGCACAAATTCTAAGTACAGGGTATAAAAATCAGACTCTCTAATCCTACCAGACCAGACTGACTGCTCAGGCTGCACATCTACCCTCTGCTGGAGACTGAGATTTACTGGCTGCTTGGGGTTTGGCTGCTGGCTTATGCTAGGTTCAGTTTTTGTGTTCTCAGTCTCCCTCTGCTGGTAGGCGTGCATAACCCAAGCGTCTTGACCGGTCTGGAGGGTCGCTGAGGAATACCAAGTTTGCTCACCATGGTTCAACAGTTGAATAATGAAAATAAAGTAAGGGTTATGGAAGAATTACCACAACATATTTGGAGTACAAGTGATTCACCATATGGACTAGCTGTAAATGCAAAACCCCATAAGATAGAATTAATAGAAGGGGCAAAGGGGCCGAAGCAAGACCCTTACCCCATACGACCTAAATTAGTATCCAAAACCCTGGAGCACATTGATAAATTATTGAAATGTGGTATTATTGAACCTTCAGTATCCCCGTATAATACCCCATTGTTTCCAGTCCCGAAAGGGGAAAACAATGTAAGGATAGTACATGATTTAAGAGAGCTAAATGAGGTTACAAAAAATCAATTTCCGATTTGTGCAAATCCTGCTACACTTTTGCACACTCAGAATATATATGCATATAACACTGTTATTGACTTGTCTAATGCATTCTTTTCAATACCTCTTCATCCAGAGTCTAGGGATTTGACGTCATTTATAGTACAGAATGAGGCATACAGGTGGACTAGGATGCCTCAAGGCTTTACTGATAGTCCATCGGTATTCTCAAAACAACTGATGATGGATTTAAAGGATTTCAGGAGTCAATTGCCTGACACGGTGTCATTGTTTGTCTATGTAGATGATATTCTACTGTCTGCTGAGACTGAAGCAGAATGCCTAGATTGGACTACAAAATTATTTTTGTTATTAGGAGAGTTAGGATATAAATGTAACAGGGAAAAATGTGTTATAGCTCAGTCTACTGTCACCTTTTTAGGACAAAATGTTTCAGCAGAACATAAGGTCATTATACCGGAAATTATATCTATTTTAAATGAAACTCCGGTACCGCAAACAGTTACCCAGTTACGTGCTGTTTTGGGAATGTTAAATTACTGCAGACAATGGATACCAAATTATACACAAAAAGTAATGAGACTTTATAAACATTTGAAACTGCCCGCAGCCACACCAAAGAATACACTAATTGTATTGGAAGAGCAGGATAAGATAATATTGGCTAAGATTGTGAGGGATTTGTTATCCCCAGGACCGTTAGCAGTAATAGATATCCAATCACCTGTGCATCTATGGGTAAAAGACATGGGAAATAGTTGGGCAGCTATGATTAATCAAAACAATGAAGTAAATGCACCAGTAGCTTTTTTGTCAGGCTCTTTTAATCATGTGGAAAAGGGAATGAAAGAAATACCAAAGTTACTGACAGCTATAGTGGCTGCAGTAGGTAAATGGAGAGCACAAATGCCTTTTGTTCCTATTGTAATACATACCAACCACACGATTAAAACACTGTTGAGCCCTAGCCAGACTGCATTGACAGCCACTAGATTTGGAAAATATCAAGCAGTACTTTTAGGACAAGATATAAGAATAATACCATTAACTAAAGAACAGAGAAATAAGATAGATCTGCTTTTTCCTGTCGATCAAGAGGGTGAGATTGATACTATAGAAATCCCTACATTTCATTGTCTTACTTTTGAACCCTTATCTGATGGGTTAATATGGTTTACAGATGGAGCTTGTGAAAGGACTGTTGCAGGCTTTGCCTGCGTGCAGGTAGATGAGAATCTAAGAAAGATAATGCAAGTACAATATAAAACCCCTCCTGATCATACTGCACAGCATGCTGAACTTTTAGCCGTTATTACGGCCTTACAACACACTGATATGACTCAAAATGTTACTATATATACTGATAGTGGTTACGTTGCAAGTTCACTACAGTATCATATATTAAAATGGCAGCGTAGGGGGATGATAACCAGTGCAGGTAAAAAACATTACACATATGGAAATTGCTGTTTGAAATTTTGGCAAGAAGGGAACGTGAAGGTAGAAAAACTGCAGTTGTGTGGACCCCGGCCCACACTGAAAAGCCAACCTTTGAGGCACTAGGTAATGCAATGGCTGATGCAGCAGCAACGGAAGTGGTTAAGCAAAGTGAAAAGATTTTGTATAATACTAGACAGACACAGGAAGGGCCACTTACGAATGTAGATAAGATTGAAATGTGGCAGCCAGAGGGACAGGAAAGTGAAAAATGGTTGAAGAGAGGATGTATGAAATTGGGAAGTGAATGGTTTAATGCAGAAGAAGGATTACCTTGTATGCCAATGAGCCAGGCGATTAAGGTATTGGCTGAGTGGCATGCAACCATGCATTGGAATAAGGAAACAATGAGGCAACAATTTGAGCAAAGATTTTGGACTTTAAAAATTGATAACCTGATTCAACAGGTTGTGCGTCTTATTAAAATCTCTCAATAAAGAAATGGTGGGAAAATCATATACCTGGCTTGATTTGTTACCATTAGCTTTGATGGTTATAAGGGCCCAACCTAATGGGCGTACTAAATTGACCCCATTCCAAATTCAGACAGGACGTCATTTTTTCCCGATGCAGACAGCAAGTACTGATAGCACAGCTCAGTACTGGCAAAAGCTACAACCTATGTTGAACCTGACAAGTGATATGATCCGAACAAATGTAATATCACAGGCAGGAACTACTAATGATGTTTGTGCTTTTAAAGTAGGTGACCTAGTGCTACGAAAGAATTTTACACATAAAACATGGAAGGATCCTGTGTATGTAGGGCCTTTTGCTATCACGGCCCTTACTCAGACCGCTGCCTGTCTGGAAGGTCATACTTCTTGGATACATTTAGCAGATATTCGACGAATTAATAACATTGAAATGGACAAAGAATAAACAAACATCATGTCCCTAAACATGATGGTATTGGACTGTTGTTGTTTGTTAATGGACAATGAACACATATGATAATAGACTTGTTACAGTGGCCAAGATGTTGAATTTGACTGATTGTATCATATGTGCCCACTGACTGACATCATCCTTGTCCTTGCCAACTATGATATATGGGACTACAATGATAAAATCATGTCTGTTATCCCAATAATACCTGTGTAAGAGATGATGAAAACCTTCATTGGACAAATGAGACTATTTATAAGCAAGCCTTGCTTATGGACAAGTACCCACAGACATCATGTTGGTGTCTGATTAATAGTATGACAACTGAACACATTCCCCCGATAAAGTGCACTTACACGCAGAATGTTGTAACAACTGATTCAATGAATGTTATGCTTTTAATTTGTGTAATTTTTAATGCCACATCAGCTAATGAAAAGTAAGAATGAATGACAGTGCACTTCCCTTTAATGAAGCTCACTATCCTATAAATTATATACCTCAAGAGATATAAATTTTGTACCCTAGTACAATTGAATCTGTTTAATGCAACATGTATTAGCATGTTTGCAAAGATGTGCCAGGATGCTTTTAAAATGATAATGGTAACTGAAATCCAGAATGAATAGAACTTTAATATGTCAACAGATTGAAAGATGTATGATAAAGATGATGAAAAGACAGAGCTTGCAGGCACAGCATATCATAAATAACAAGGGGGAGGAGATTTAGAAGGGAGGAAAGGAAACAGACTGGAGCTAAAACAGATGTTTGAGGCCTGAAACAATCAGTCCTCAAAAGGGAGGATGTTGAATAAAAGCATAAAAATGTTGAATAAAAGCATAAAAAATTGAAGTGGAATGCTTCAAAAAACATGCAGAGCTAGCTGTTTCAACACTAAAACCTCCTGGGACATGATGGGGCCCACATTAGCCAAAGGCAGGCTCCAGAAAGTCTGTGGATAATGGGAACCAGATGCAGCATATGTTCTGCTATACATTAAGAATTTATGGTATGTTACAGCCTGCCTGCATACAGCCTGCAAGCACGTGATATCAGGAGAAGATTATAAGGAGAGGGAACAAAGAAATAAGTAAGCATTTTTGAATTTTTCTT
This sequence comes from Microcaecilia unicolor, assembly GCF_901765095.1. Classification (NCBI taxonomy): domain Eukaryota; kingdom Metazoa; phylum Chordata; class Amphibia; order Gymnophiona; family Siphonopidae; genus Microcaecilia; species Microcaecilia unicolor. Next base: position 5,395,627 of record NC_044033.1, read on the forward strand.
TGTCTGTCTATAGCATTGCTTTAAGCACTCTGATTTCTCTCTCTGCTGTACATTGCTTTGTTTTTAATCATTCATTCTGACTTATATATTGCTTATCAAGAAATGCTTCCTGAATATGATTGATATTCAGTTCATAAACTACTTTTTATATTAAATATTAAATCGTCTAGTCTTTTCTTCAAGTCCACTGCACTAACCACTGGGCATCGGCATCCACTCAATCTGTGGAAGATTTAAGCAATGGAAAGACACTGAAACACAAAGACAAGGAGGCAGAAGAGGTGAAGACTAACCTGTTCTCCTTGTCACTCTCCAACAGCTGCAGTTTGTAGTAGGAATTGGTTCCGCGCATGATATCCACCTGACCAAGCGTGGCACTGTAGATTTTGCCCTTTTTCTCTAGGACGTGAGCTGAATCCTGTAGACCTGATGTAAGAAACAGTTAGCTGACTCAAAGTTCCTTCAGCAGTCTATGTGATTCCTCCATATCCATTTAGTAAAAACAAGAGAGCTACTCTTACAGCTGACATCACTTTCTGTTGCAATTAGGAATCAGAATGGCAGCTCCTCTTAGGGACTCTGAGCAGTGCACAAGGGGCAGGAAACCAACACTGGATGCTTCCTGGAACAGTCAACATGATACCCAGCAGTGATTCAGGGATTAGTGGTTCAGAGATTGTGAACCTGAACTCACTGCCCACAGGGGTACAGCGGATGCAAGCAGAGAGTTTAAAGTCTGTACACTAGCACCTGAGTCATTCACAACAGCAGACCTCTAGCCAGAAAAGGTGCTGTGTCAAAATAAGATTTGTGAATTACTTGTTTTGGAATTTATATATCTCAATAGTTTAACTTTCGATTACAACATGTTACTCAAAATTTCTTTTTACTGAGCTGGTACCTTAATAATTTGATCAAACACAACCCCCCCCCCCCCCCCCCCCACAACACACACATACAAAACGTAAAATGCAACTTAAAATATAGACAAGAAATATTCCACACAATGCCTAATCAAATCCTCAAATCGGAAAGAAACCAGAAAGAAAACCATGCGGGGGGGGGGGGGGGGGGGGGAGAGGAACTATCATTGCCAGCATATTACTGCTGAAACATAAGTGCATAAGTAATGCCACACTGGGAAAAGACCAAGGGTCCATCGAGCCCAGCATCCTGTCCATGACAGCGGCCAATCCAGGCCAAGGGCACCTGGCGAGCTTCCCAAACGTACAAACATTCTATACAATCAAGCCATTGTGACATCACTAATGAGGTTGGCTCTTATTGGTGGAATGAGCCACTATGACATCACAATAGGTTAAATCACTGCTCTATGTAATAAAAGTGAGCCAAGTAGAGGACATAAGTACATAAGTAATGCCATACTGGGAAAAGACCAAGGGTCCATCGAGCCCAGCATCCTGTCCACGACAGCGGCCAATCCAGGCCAAGGGCACCTGGCGACCTTCCCAAACGTACAAACATTCTATACAATCAAGCCATTGTGACATCACTAATGAGGTTGGCTCTTATTGGTGGAATGAGCCACTATGACATCACAATAGGTTAAATCACTGCTCTATGTAATAAAAGTGAGCCAAGTAGAGGACATAAGTACATAAGTAATGCCACACTGGGAAAGACCAAGGGTCCATCGAGCCCAGCATCCTGTCCACGACAGTGGCCAATCCAGGCCAAGGGCACCTGGCGAGCTTCCCAAACGTACAAACATTCTATACTGCTGATCTTTACTGTCTCCATACACATCCCAACAGAACAAAAGTTCAGATTTAACATTCAGAGATGACCTGTGCAGAAAATGTAAATGAACGTGATGGGGACAAATAGAAACCTGTCAAAGTGTTTTAACAATACAATTACATGGAAACTTGATGAGAAAAATCTGAGGGGACAGGACATCAGTAAGCACATTCCCCAAAAAGGCCCACCTCTTATTCTGAAGTATTCTATATTACTACTACTACTAGACGTATGCAGCGCTGTACACTTGAACATGAAGAGACTGTCCCTGCTCGACACAGCTTACAATCCAATTAGGACAGACAAACAGGACAAACAAGAGATAAGGGAATATTAAAGTGAGGATGATAAAATAAGGGTTCTGAACAAGTGAATAAAGGGTTAGGAGTTAAAAAAGCAGCATCAAAAAGGTGGACTTTTAGCTTAGATTTGAAGAGGGCCAGAGATGGAGCTTGACGTACTGACTCAGAAAATCTATTCCAGGCATACGGTGCAGCAAGATAAAAGGAATGGAGTCTGGAGTTAGTGGTGGAGGAGAAGGGTGGAGGAGTGGCCTAGTGGTTAGGGTGGTGGACTTTGGTCCTGGGGAACTGAGGAACTGAGTCGGATTCCCACTTCAGGCACAGGCAGCTCCTTGTGACTCTGGGCAAGTCACTTAACCCTCCATTGCCCCATGTAAGCCGCATTGAGCCTGCCATGAGTGGGAAAGCGCGGGGTACAAATGTAACAAAAAAAAAAAAAAATGTTAAAAACTGCGTTAGCTACCGCTCCAGTACTTCCTGCACCAGACTACCATTAGAGAGTCATGGTACAGACCGATGCCTTGAAATCTGGCATTAAGGCTGAACTCAGTCAAATAAACAGCGCACCCCATTGTGTATCTGAGCCGTAAGTTCCTGGACAGAGGTAGCGTATGCAACTATTGAGAAAGAATGCCTGGCCTTAGTTGGGCCCTTAAACTGCAACCGTATCTATATGAGTGAGACTTTACTGTCATCACAGATCACAATCTAATGATCAGATTTAAAAGTCTCAGGAGAGAATGGGAAGCTACTTCGGTGGAGTTTGGCCCTACAGATGTACAACTTCACTGTAAAGCACCAGAAGGGCAGTGAGCATGGGAATGCCGATGGACTCTCCAAGAGGGAAGAGCCAGGACTGCCCCAATGCTGAACTGTTGAGATCTCGACCAGCAGTCTGAAGAGACCACAATCCGGGGTCTCTCTTGAAAGGGGGAGGTGTGGCACAACAGGGGACTTCCATGCTTGGTGATTTGTATTACTGCCCTACGACACTTTTTTCCTTCTTCATAGTATTTCAATTAGTTGGCCAGCAGGTGATGTCGGACCTCTGCACTATCGCTGTAGCATAGGTCCTCCGTTCCTTTTGTAGCTATATTCACATAAAAGATGAATCACTTGTTTACTCTTTCCAAAAATACTAGGACTAGGGGTATGCAATGAAGATACATTATTAAGATGGACTTGGGGAAAATCCATTGCTTATGTCTAGAATAAGCAGCATAAAATGTATTGTAGTGTTTTGGGATCTTGCCAGGTACTTGTGGCCTGGATTGGCCACTGTTGGAAACAGGATGCTGGGCTTGATGGACCTTCGGTCTGTCCCAGAATGGCAACACTTATGTTCTTATGAAGAGTCTGGCTTCTTGGAGGTTGTTTAATTTTCATCTACATATTTCTATTTTTAGTTTGTGGTTACTTATTCTATACTGGGTGAGGATACATCTGTGTTCTGTGTGTGTGAAAAAGATGTGGTTTTCTGTTGGCATTGACTCTGCAGGATCGATCTGTATTAATCTTGCTCGTTTAGTTTTACAATGGGTGTACTGATGTTCTAGTGTTCGCTGTAATTTTTTTTTTTGTTTTGTTACATTTGTACCCTGCGCTTTCCCACTCATGGCAGGCTCAATGCGGCTTACATGGGGCAATGGAGGGTTAAGTGACTTGCCCAGAGTCACAAGGAGCTGCCTGTGCCTGAAGTGGGAATCGACCTCAGTTCCTCAGGACCAAAGTCCACCACCCTAACCACTAGGCCACTCCTCCACTGTTGCTACTATTTGAGATTCTACATGGAATGTTGCTATTCCACTAGCAACATTCCATGTAGAAGTCGGCCCTTGCAGATCACCAGTGTGGCCGCGCAGGCTTCTGCTTCTGTGAGTCTGACGTCCTGCACATACGTGCAGGACGTCAGACTCACAGAAACAGAAGCCTGCGCAGCCTTCTACATGGAATGTTGCTAGTGGAATAGCAACATTCCATGTAGAATCTCCAATAGTAGCAACATTCCATGTAGAATCTCCAGTAGTAGCAACATTCCATGTAGAATCTCCAATAGTAGCAACATTCCATGTAGAATCTCCAATAGTATCTATTTTATTTTTGTTACATTTGTACCCCGCACTTTCCCACTCATGGCAGGCTCAATGTGGCTTACATGGGGCAATGGAGGGTTAAGTGACTTGCCCAGAGTCACAAGGAGCTGCCTGTGCCTTAAGTGGGAATTGAACTCAGTTCCCCAGAACCAAAGTCCACCACCCTAACCACTAGGCCACTCCTCCACTGTTGCTACTATTTGAGATTCTACATGGAATGTTGCTATTCCACTAGAAGTCGGCCCTTGCAGATCACCAATGTGGCCGCGCAGGCTTCTGCTTCTGTGAGTCTGACGTCCTGCACGTACGTGCAGGACGTCAGACTCACAGAAACAGAAGCCTGCGCAGCCTTCTACATGGAATGTTGCTAGTGGAATAGCAACATTCCATGTAGAATCTCCAATAGCAGCAACATTCCATGTAGAATCTCCAATAGTAGCAACATTCCATGTAGAATGTCAAAGAGTAGCAACATTCCATGTAGAATCTCCAATAGTATCTATTTTATTTTTCTTACATTTGTACCCTGCGCTTTCCCACTCATGGCAGGCTCAATGCGGCTTACATGGGGCAATGGAGGGTTAAGTGACTTGCCCATGTTTAAGATGATGCCTTTTCCTAGGTAAACCCTTGCTGTGTGACTTGTGGTTTATTACCAAAAATAACTTTTTCATATAGAGGACGGGGGAGCTAAATAAATAAATAAATAAATAAATAAAAAAGATCAGTCCCGGGTGCCAAATACGCTAGGTATGTCACTGCATACAAACATACTAAATCAAGACACATTCATTCAAATAAAACATTTACTATATCTGTGTGTCCATGTGGCAGTCCTTCTCCGAGTTAAGTTATTGGCATACCAAAAGACAGAGAATAAAAATGGATTTTCAAGGCTGCCCTAAATCTTTTATAAATAGCATCAGCTCGAAGGGGCTCATGAAGACTATTCCAGAGTTGGAGCTATGAAGAAATATGCGCTAGATCGTGTACTAGTATATTCTAGCTACTAATGGGGATTGGAGAATGAGTCTGTGTTCAAAGATCAAAGCTATTTTGGTAATATTTGTTATGACTTTTACCAACGGGGTGTTCTGTATTCTGACAATATGTCAGCAGCCCCCTATCTCAATACCTGCTGCTTTCGTATCTATACTTACCAGAGTCTGGATCCACTGCTGCTCCTCCTTTTATGGTTAATTTCATTTTCTTTTCCAACTTGCTGGTAGTCCCTGAAGCAGAGAAGGAGCAATTAGATGTTAGTGCTAATTAGCTTTCCTTTATGCACTCCTACCAGCAGATGGAGACTGAGAACAAACTGAGCTGTCAGTAAGCCTATAAGTGGGCTGTGCAGTCCCCCGAAAGCCAGTCTATGCCTAGCTAAGCAGATGAATCCAAAGTCAACACACCAGAAAAAAAAAAAGGAGGAAACGCTTTCTCAAAAGATTAAAGCACTCTGCATGTACTAATGCCTAGAACTTGGCCATATCAAAAACCCGACCACTCCCAAAAAAAGGCTGGTACGGGACGGAAACACACAAGTTTCCTGAGGAACTTAAGAGAATAACAGTGCACTGTTCTTGTGTCGCTCTTTTTTCTTTTTTTTTTTTATTTGCAAGAAGTCTTTATTATCCACTGAAACAGCACAATGGAACCACAAAAAATAAAAAAATACAACATGCTGATTCTAATACAGGAATCTACCAATACAGCTTGTATGATTACATTCAATAGTTTCAATATATCTATGTCAACAGCATTAAACTTCACATTTTTTATCCAATTTTCAAGAAAACAAAGATTTCTCCACCCGCCCTCCCCTCCCCCCCCCTCCAGGTGGACACTACTGGGCACTACCCCTCATGACACTCTTTGTATATAGCAGCTAGATTTATAGAGCGTCAAAAGGGACGGGCTCCCAAACTGAACGCCATTTTCCCATTTGTTGTTTACGCTCAGCCACTAGTCTCTCCATTTCCCGAACATACCTCAACTTATTAAGCCATCTAGATAAAGAGGGAACCCCCTCCTTTCGCCAATGTGCCGCTACAACCACCCTTGCTGTGCCAACCGCATGTTTAACTAGGGTCTGCTGGTGTGACAGTAGGCCTGCGGTCCTAGCTGAAAACAGGAACACCTCAGGGGCCCATGGCACAACACACCCCAACCAGTGCTGTAGCCTGAAATGTACAGCCTTCCAAAATGCACGAATTTTGATACAGCTCCACCAAATGTGCCTCATTGTACCTTTGTGACCACACCTTCTCCAGCACATGTCCGAAGAGGACGGAAAGATCCTCTGCAGACGGGCCGGTGTAAGGTACCATCGATATAATACTTTGACAGCGTTCTCTTGCAGAGGAACATGAATTGATACCCGCATCACTGCTTTTCTATTCTCTCCCAATCGGACTCTCCCAGCTTCACACCCAATTCCCGCTCCCAGCCACCCCTGTGCGTTCCACAACCGGGTGCCTGCTTACTTATGGTGTGGTACAAGGAACCTATCAAGCCCCGGGAAGAGTCAAACTTCTCGCATATCTCCTCCAGGTCAATTTTCTTATGCTGCATTACCTCTCGCACCGCCTTACTCTTGAGAAGGGATGCCAACTGGCAATAAGCAAACTCATCACCCTCTACCCCTGGGTAACTATCCCGCAGTGCATTAAAGGGCAACAGGGAATCAGTATCAAACAGTTGGCCCCATGTTCTCACACCTAATTCACGCCATTTGGTGAAAATCCCCTTTACTGTACCTGGCAAGAATAAGGGATTAAAAGCAATTGGAGTGTACCTGGTCAATACACATTGTCTCTTAGGAAACAAACTATCCCAGTAATGAAGTGTAACAGCTATGGAGGGGCAGGCTCGTTCAGCCAGATTTCTAAAAGGCCGTGGTAGCCACATTATGGCACTCAGTGGCTGGTCACCCATCGAATGTTGTTCAATATGCACCCATTGGCGATCTGGATAATCTTGGTACCATTCAAGTGCTGCTTTCCCTTGTGCTGCCTTATAGTACCAGGAAAGATTGGGTACTCCCAACCCGCCCTTCTTCCTTTCCTTATATAATAGCGATCGCGCTAACCGCGGTCTTTTTCCTGCCCAGACAAATCTCACCAGTCCGTCTTGCAGAGTAGCCAAGAATCACCTGGGCATTATCACAGGCAGCGTCTGAAAGAGGTACAACAATCTGGGCAATATGTTCATTTTAAGGATGGCTATTCTACCGAACCACGAAGTTCCCAGCTCTCCCCACCTCTCCAGATCATCCATGATAGTTTTACCCAATCCCCTATAATTTGCATTAAAGAGTTCCGACATTTCCCTTGTAAGCGTCACCCCCAAGTACCTAATCTGTTTGGGAGCCCAACGAAACGGGGATGAAATCTTTAAGGATTCCACCACATCATCAGTGAGTGTTACGTTCAGAGCCTCTGATTTTGCCATATTGACCCTGAAGCCTGATACTGCAGAGTATTCTCTTATCATCTGCTCGAGATGTGGGAAAGTGGACTGAGGTCGAGTAACAAACAGCAGCACATCGTCTGCAAAGAGAGCCATTTTATGGGTTCTATCTGCTATTTTGGCTCCCGAGATATTAGGGTCTAACCGCACATGGGCCGCAAAGGGCTCCATCACCATTGCAAACAGCAAAGGCGACAGGGGACAACCCTGCCTAGTCCCTCTATGCAGCTTGAATAGCTCTGAATTCTAAGAGGTGGTGGAGATGAAAACGGTAACGGAGTTCAAACATGCGTGGGATATGCATAGAGGAATCCTGTGCAGAAGGAATGGATCCTCAGAAGCTTAGCTGAAATTGGGTGGCGGAGCAGGTGGGGGGAAGAGGGGGTGGTGGTTGGGAGGCGAGGATAGGGGAGGGCAGACTTATACGGTCTGTACCAGAGCCGGTGATGGGAGGCGGGACTGGTGGTTGGGAGGCGGGAAATACTGCTGGGCAGACTTATATGGTCTGTGCCCTGAAAAGGACAGGTACAAATTCAAGGTAAGGTATACACATATGAGTTTGTCTTGGGCAGACTGGATGGACCATGCAGGTCTTTTTCTGCCGTCATCATCTACTATGAATTTCCACCATTTATCCGGACACAAGCCTTTGGGGATTCATAAAAAGTCTGAATCCACCTACAAAACTGTGTTCCAAACCCCATGTTCTCCATTACTCTATACATAAAGGGCCAGTGGACCCGGTCAAAGGCTTTTTCCGTGTCAAGGCTTAAGAGACAAAGCGGCTTCTTATTTAGTTTTGCCAAGTACATGATATCAACCACCCTTCTAACATTATCCATCGCTTTGCGGTAAGATACAAAGCCCACTTGGTCTGGGTGTATAAGGACTGGAAGGATTGGGGCCAAGCGATTGGCCAAAACCTTGGCCAGAATTTTGACATCAGTATTTAATACCGATATGGGTCTATAAGATCTGCATTCAGAATGATCTTTGCCTGGTTTGGGTAGCACCGCTATCCACGCTTCCATCATTGACTGAGGTAATGATCCCCCTTTCCCAACTTGATTAAACAGGTCTGCTAAGAGCGGAGATAATTCGGGGGCAAACTTCCTATAGAACTCATTAGGCAACCCATCTAAGCCAGGCGATTTACTCAATGGCAAACTACTGATCGCCTCCTGAATTTCCTTGGGGGTAACCATCTCATTTAGTAATGCCTGTTGTTGGGGGCTCAGAGAAGGTAGTTCACTATCCCTTATATATTGGTCTATAGATTCCAGGGAAGGGCTAATCCCCTGGGTGTACAAATCCTGGTAGAATTCCCCAAATCTTTTTCGTATTTGCTCAGATGTACCTAGCTCACCCCCACCCGAGTCCCGTATCTTTAAAATAGCCCGGTCAACTTTTTGTCTGCGCAACCTTATGGCAAGGAGACGCCCCACCTTGTTGGCATGCTCGTAGGAGTTCACCCTGTTCTTAGCTTGTAGCATACTAAGTTGCTCAGAATATACAGAATCTAGCCACGTTCTCTGATCACTAAGCTCTCTCAAAACCCGCTCGGACCCAGTTGCCTTATGCTGTTCCTCCAGCTGACGAATACTCTCCATACATTTTGCTGTCTGCGCCTTACGGGCCTTTGATTTTTTACTAGCTACTTGTAAAAAGTAGCCCCGGGATACCGCCTTCATGGCATCCCATACAATGCTGAGCAAGGGTCCCGATTCCAAATTAAACTCAAGATACTCTTTCAGCATTTGTTTATATCCTTCCACCACTTCCCCCTCCTGTAGAAGACCCACATTCATTGTCCATCTTCTATCTTTGTTTTCAGCCTTTATAGTTGGCAAGGTAACCCATATTGGAGCGTGATCAGACAGGGTCACACTGCCGATCCCTGCGTCAGGTCCCCGTTCCACTAGAGTGGCATCTAAGAATAGGTAGTCAATGCGGGAGTAGGTTTTATGCACTGCGGAATAGAATGTATAATCTCGCACCATCTGATATTTTACCCTCCACATATCCACCGTACCCAAGGAGTTTGCTAGAGATCTTAATGCCAGGGAATCCCTCTGCCCTTCATTTCTAGTGGGGCCTGATCGGTCAAGTCCTGGATTCATCACAGTATTGAAATCCCCTCCTATTACCAGAGAACCCTGCGCAAAAATGGCCAGAGAGTTTTTAACTCTTTCTATGAACTCCGCCTGTCCTGTGTTAGGTGCATAAATGGAAGCTAATGTGAGATCTACTTGATCAATTTTTATATGCAAAAAAATATAGCGTCCTCCCGTGTCCCTTTTTACCTTGATCACCTGTGCACCCACTGCAGCATGAATTAGGATCGCCACTCCATCTTTCTTTGATCCCGCTGCAGAGGCGAAGTACGCCACCGGGTACTCCGAGTGGGAGAGAAGTCTTTAATATCTGCCCGCCAGATGTGTCTCCTGAAGGAGAGCCACATGAGGCCCTAGCTGCCTCAACTCTTTATAGAACTTTTCTGAGGCATGTTCAGGCCTTTCACGTTATAGGAAAGAATCTTTAGGTCAGTACCCATCCTAGTGTGAGGTGAAAAAGCTTGTCGGCCACTGCCCTTCTTGACAACTCTGTATAGTGCCATATTACTTTGTACCCATCGTTTCCAGTAGTGACCTGCCCCCTCCACCTATTGTAGCCAATCTCCCGCCCTCCCCTCCCAACCCTCTTCCCCCGAAATCCCCTTAGGCCCAGCTCCATGAACTTCACCCACCAGCCAGAACCTTTGGGTCCTGAGTGGGAGGACTCCCCAACGTGCCCCAACAAACACCAAATGATCCCCCAAACCCTCACAACATTCCGCCCCCTCCCCCCTTTCTGCTTATACCGTCATCCAGTCCCACTTCTGCCACCCTCCCTCCTGAATTCAACCCAGACTCATACCAGCTCAACTCCCACATGCAACTTAAATCAGCAACAGAGATAGTGCATGGAAACAGAGTTAACTGCCCATAAGTCATTACCAACAACACAAAGTCATATCAATCAGGTTCGCAGCTTAGCGTCTTGCTTCTTGGATTTTTGAGGCACTCTCTTCCACTGCTGCAATTTTTCTCGAGTTGCAGGAGCCATGTCCCCTGTGGGTACAGCCAGAGCGGTCAAACCAGCTTCATGCAAGAACTTCCACACCTCCTCCAGCCGACGAAACCGGTGCTGCTTGCCTTTAAACTCCACGCTCAAGGCAAAGGGAAAGTTCCACCTATAGGATACCTTCTCCTTCTGCAAAATTTCCAGCCCGGGTCTCATCGCTCGCCTCTGCGTTAATGTAAACAGTGATAGATCCTGGTAGACGGAGACTCTTGCCTCATTATATTCCACTGTCGGATTTTGGCGCGCTTTTTGCCATATTTTTTCTTTAAGCATATATGATGAAAATCTCACCACTATGTCTCTGGGTCTGTTGTCTGTTGGTATCCTGAGAGCTCTGTGAGCCCGATCAAATATGAGGTCTGCCGGCTCCAATTGCTCACCCAATAACTTCTCGCATATCGATCTCACAAGCGTGGGCACATCTTCCATGTTGCCATTTTCGGGGACTCCACGAAATCTAAGATTTTGACGTCTCCCGCGATTTTCCAAGTCGTCTAGTTTATATTGCAGTTCAGACTGTTCATTCAGTTTTGTAAAACGGGCCTCTGCCGCCTCTGCTCTCTCAGCTTGTTCGTCCATGCGCTCTTCTAGCGTCTCGACCCTGCCCCCTAGCTCACGAAGATCAAGGCTAATGGCATCCAAGTGGTCAAGGATTTCTTGTTTAGAGGCCTTGATCTCTGCCCTGATCTCCTTGAGACATTTGGCCAGCTCTTTAGGTAGTACGGCGCTTAGGGCAGTTCTACGCACCTCAGCGCTAGAGGCAGCTGATTCAGATCCTGAAGAGTTTCCCAGATCGGGCGACACACGCCTCGAGCGGTTCTTCGCCCCTTACCTCGTCGAGCTCCGCTCTCCTTCTCTTGACTGGGATGCTGTCGCTTTACTCATTTTGTGTTCGAGACCTCCTCACGTCTCCAGAGACCGTCCCCACCACTTTTGCAGGACTGGATGACAGCAAATGAAGCGATTTTTAAGCGGGTAAGCGCGGAGCTATGGGCTCAGGCAACCATTCAGGTCCGTGACGTCACCGGAAGTCGCTCTTTTTTCTTTTTTAAAGAAATAAAAATAGGGGGCTGTAAGAACACCTCAAGAGAAGCTCCCGAAAAAAAAAAAAAAAAAAAAAAAGGAACGTTTGTTAAACCGAATAACACAACACCAACTACCCATACATAGGAGAGGCCTGTGCCAGACTAGAGGGACTAAAGGAAAAACAATTAACAGGTAACATCTAATTGCTCCTTACATAGCGTCCCTCTAGACCGGCACAGATGGGAAGTACCAGAGCCCTGGAGCCCCCCCCCCCCCCCCAGTCAGCACACTGGCCCCAAACTGAACATCCTGATCAGCATACACAGCCAACCGATAATGACAGGTAAAAGAATGCAGAGAAGACCAAGCCGCTGCTCTACAAATTTCCAATGAAGAGACCAAAGAATGCTCCGCCCAAGAGGACGCTACAACCCGTGTAGAATGAGCCTTTACGAAGAAGGAATAGGCTGCTTCCAAAGCAAATAGGCCACCGTCTCTTTCACTCACTAGGCAACAGTAATCTTGGGTACAGCCTCACCTTTACGCGAACCCCCAACAGCACAAAGAGCTGATCAGAGCGGCGAAACTCCCAAGACACTCACAACTAATGATGGAGCACCCTGCAGACATCCAACCAGTGCAACTACTGCTGCTCTTCCAAACCGTGCCCATCTCCCAAAACAGGTAAGGAGACCTCCTGATTCAGATGAAACGGAGAGATCACTTTAGGAAGGAAGGAAGGAAGGAAGAAAGCGTCTGGAGAACAACCTTGTCTTTAAAGAACTGAAGGAAGGAAGCTCTGCAGGACAGAGCCTGCAACTCAAACACCTGTCGACCAGACAAGAGAGCCACCAGCAGCACTGTCTTCAAGGTCAAATCCTTCAGAGTATAACCTGAGAAAGGCTCAAAAGGCACCGACACAAGTACTGATAGCACAAGGTTAAGATCCCAAAGAGGAATTGGTTGACGAACCAGAGGCCTAATAAGGCACACGCCACTAAAGAAACAAACCACATCCGGAAGGGAACTCAAAGGACAAGCCTGAATGAGACCTTGAAAACAGGCAACAGCTGCCAACTGTACTTTTAGAGAGGACAAAATGAGATCCAGCTTACAAAAAATCCAGCACCTGAGGCACCGAAGCCCAAAGAGGCATAATGGACCGATCCGCACACCAGTCCTCAAAAATTCGCCAGACACATACATATGCAAGAGAAGTAGACCTTTTCCTAGAACACAGCATAGAGGCAATGATAGGACCCGAAAATCCTTTCTTCAGTAAACGCACCCTCTCATGAGCCACACCGTAAGCGAGAACAGAGCCAGACCGAACATGAACACCGACCCCCTCTGACAGAAGGTCCGACGCCCACGTGAGCAGAAACGGCTCATTCACCAGGAGACGAATGAGATCCCCGTACCAAAATCTTTAAGGCCAGTCCAGAGCCACTAAGACCAGCATGCCACTGAACCCTTTGAAGAACTCGGCTGATGAGAGGCCATGGGGAAAAAACAAAGAAGACCATCTCTAGGCCAAGACTGCACCAGCATGTTGAGACCCTCTGCTCGGCTGTCCTTCCTGCGACTGAAGTAACAAGGCACCTGAGCACTGGCCACTGTTGCCATCAGTCCAAAACCGGAAGACCCCAGCATTTCACTATCTTAAAGGACACCGCTAGACTTAGTTTCCATTCTCCGAGGTCCAGGCGATGCCTGCTGAGAAAATCCACCTGAACATTGTCCATTCCTGCCACGTGAACTGCAGAAAGACCTGATAAATGGGCTCTGCCCACGCGAGAAAAAGAGATGCTGCTGCTGCCATGAACCTGCTCTTCGTTTCGCCCTGACACAGGCTACTGTAGTGGCGTTGTCAGACATTGCGTGCACTGTCACGCCTTGAAGAAGGGGCTGGAACGCCAGTAGCACCAAGTGGATCACTCTCATTTATCGAACCACTGGACTCTGGAAGGGATCACACATCTCGAGCTACCTGTCCCAAACAGTGCGCACCCCAGCTTACTAGACTAGCATCCGTCATTACCACTATCCACTGAGGCGAATCCAGACTCGTGCCCACCCCCCCCCCCCCCCCCGAAAAATGGGCAGACACCAACCACCACCTCAGGCTGTGACGTACCAGTCCCCGCAGCGGGAACTGATCCTCCAGGGAGTTGGACTGAGGCAACCAGCGGGAGAGAAGAGCCAACTGCAAGGGTATCATGTGTGCCCCGGCCCACTGCACTACCACCATGGAACCTAGGACCTGAAGATACTCTTCAGACTGAGGGATCTGTGACTCCAACAAGGACCGGACTTGAGACTGCAGCTTCTGAATCCTGGCCTCTGGGAGAAAAGCTCTGCCTGCCTTGGTATCAAAACTAATTCCCAAATACTCCAAGAACTGCTACGGCTGAAGATGACTCTTGGCCAGATTCACTACACAGCCCAAGAACTGCAGAAGACACATCACTCGGGAAGTGGTCCTGACACTCTCCTGGTACAATTTCACTCTGATAAGCCAGTCATCTGGATACGGATGCACCAATATGCCTTCCTTGCACCACCATCATAACCTTGGAGAAGGTACCGGGGGGTGGGGAGAGAGAGAATTGCCAACCGAAAAGGGAGAACACAAAATTGATAATGCCTCCCCCAAAACTGCAAAGCGAAGGAAACACTGCTGAGCCTGACGCACGGGAATATGAATATATAACTCCATCAGGTCCAAAGAAGAAAGGAACTCCCCCGGCTGAACAACCAGAATAACTGAGCACAACGTTTCCATGCGAAAGGAAATAACCTGAAGATTGCGATCGACTCATTTGAGATTCAGAACAGGGCGGTAGGAACCTTCCTTCTTTGGCACCACGAAGTAGATGGAATAACGACCCCTGCTTTGCTCCAACTCCGGTACGGGAACCACAGCCTGTAAGGCCAATAGCCAACGAAGAGTCTGGAGAACTGCTTGCACTTTCCAAGGCGCGCCGCAAGGAGACATTATGAAAGCATCTGCCAAGGGATCGGAAAACTCCAAGGAATAGCCTTGGCTGTCGGTCTGCCAGAAGACAGAGCCAGACAGCCGAGGCACACCAAAAGGCACACCAAAGGAATACCCCTACAGAAGAGGCATTGGGGGAAGGGGAGAGGAACTCGGCCACCTGGGTTTGACACCCCCGGTGCAAGAAAGACCCCTGCGGGCCTCAGCCCCTATTCAACAGTCAGGAAAGAAACCAACCAAATAATTTGGAAGATTTTTTTTTGCGAGTTAGCTGCCTTAAATTCCGAAGAAAAAAAACAAACGGCCATGGGGTACTATCAAGAACCAAAAACCCAGGGTCCCTAACTAACTGGACTGCACAGGCTTACCATTGCTACCATCTGTTGACGGAGAACAGACAAGCTTTCAGGGAACTGCACAGCCCACTTATTGGCTTACTGACAGCTCAGTTTGTTCTGTCTCCATCTGCTGGTAGGAGTGTGTAACCCATCTGTGCCTGTCTAGAGGGACGCTATTGAAAGCATCACTTTCCTGTTTGCAGAAAGGCATTTGCTTCTGTTACCTTGCTCTTCCTTCACCTTGCCGGCACTCTTCCCTGCAGAGGGAGCACTGGCCTCCTGTCCTGCTGCCACATCTGTACACTCCTGCTTCACTTTTGCTCCCCAAGAAGAGATGCCGTGCAAAGTCAGCAGCTCCTGGAAACTCCTGCCGGACTCTGCCTCGCTCAGGAAACTGTCGGACACCACTTGCAGATTGGCTGTCTTCACTTCTTCCATTTTCTTATTCATCTTCTCAATCTCCTCTGTTGGGAAGAGGAAAAAAAAAAAAAGACTAAGATCACAAGACTTTGTAATAATAATAAATACTTCTTTGTATAGTGCTACTGGTTATACACAAGGCTGCCCAATGGTGATTATTGAGATAGACTATGCACCTACGCTGAGGATCTTACAGTCTAAGTGGGAAATAATGCAACCTGCCCAAGGACACAGACTGTCAGTGGCAGAAGTGGGAACTGACCAGTTGCTTCCCTGGCACTACCTCTTCCCCTGAAGATTATGCTCAGCTTTTACTGCCCCCCCCCCCCCCAACTGACATTTGGCAATGACAAAATTCAGAGGCTCATGTGAAACAATGCACTAATAAGTTAAAGCAGGGAGACAGCAGCCATTCCAAGGCATTTCCTACAGTTTCCCACTGTTTAGCGAAGCTGCAGGAATCGCACTAAACCCAAGACACCCTTCCTTGGGGATGTGCTTTACTTAAATATCCTTTAGTGCTCCCTAAAACCAATTCAGTGCATATCAAACAGGTTCAGCAGGCACCAAAATGGTTTTAGTACATGCTAAACAAAAACATTAAAAACCCTCCCCAGGAATGAAACCAAAATTTTTTTCCCTGCACGTCCTTAGTCATCAGCCAAACTTGCCTCAGCTCAACTCGCCCCTCTAATTGGGGTTGGTGCAACAAGTAGCAAAATCGCCCAAGGTCCCAGCCCTACCCGAAGCTGAAGCAGGTACAGCCTTGCCAGTGGGCTTCGAAGCCCCCTTGCCAGGTTCTTTGCAGGGCCTCAGCATGTCTTATACTGGCGCTGCCTCCACTGCCAAAAGGCACGTTGCACGTTCAGCTTACCAGGAAAGGCACTTACAAAAAAACAGCCAGGAATGCAGCTACAGCGGCGTAACGCTTCTTTCACCTACATAGCTTAAGTTTACAGTATCACTCACAAATGACACCCAATATTCAATTGAATTGTGCGGGAGACACCAAACAGGAATAAGTCTCTTCACAACCACTATATAGATTATATTATCAATCTTATGTATATACTGTATTCAGCAAATAATTGAATAATTTTCTATTCTCGGTGACCTCAGCGGTGCCTCTTGCCTAGATGTCAGGTCTAGGAAGCACTATTAAAATTCATAAGACGCCGTCGCCATCTTGGCAGGGTTTTCCCATAGTAGAACAAACAGCGAAGTGAACTAAAAAATGGATGATGCTCCAGGTGAAAAAAAACTTTATTGATTGGTGAACACAACTCAACACAGCTGTGTTTCGGCCTAAGCGGCCTACATCAGGAGTCTTGTGTGATCTACAGTTCACTTGTGTTCGTCACTCAATGGATGGTGTTGAAATGGAGCTGTAGCGTTTCAATTTGAAGTAATGCTCTTTGAAGCTTTTCTAATCTCGAGAGTAAACCCAGACACCAATCAATAAAGTTTTTTCAACTGGAGCGTCATCCATTTTTAAGTCCACTTTGCTGTTTGTTCTACTGTCTATATCCCTGCGAAGTTTTGTTTCTTCTGTTTTTGCAGGGTTTTCCCATAAACATATGCTGAGCTGGCACTAGAGATGGCTTTGGGTAACGTGGAGGGGCATAATTGAACGAAAACGTCTATCTCCATGGGCGTTTATCTCCAAGAACGGGTCCGTGAAGGGGCGGACCAAACCGTATTTTCGAAAAAAAATAGACGTCCATGTTTTATTCAACAATTTGTGAGCTGGGCGTTTCTGTTTTTCAGCAATAATGGAAAATGAAAGCGCCCAGCTCAAAAATGAATAAATCCAAGGCATTTGTTCGTGGGAGGGGCCAGGAGTCGTAGTGCACTGGTCCCCCTCACATGCCAGGACATCAACCGGGCACCCTAGGGGGCACTTTTACAAAAACAAAAAAAAAAAATGGTAAAAGAGCTCCCAGGTGCATAGCACCCTTCCCTTGTGTGTTGAGCCCCCCAAATCCCCCTCAAAACCCACTGCCCACAAGTCTACACCATTACTATAGCCCTAAGGGGTGAAGGGGGGCACCTACATGTGGGTACAGTGGGTTTGGGGGGGGTTGGACGACTAAGCATTAAGCAGCACAATTGTAACAGGTAGGGGGGGGATGGGCCTGGGTCCCCCTGCCTGAAGTCCACTGCACCCCCTAACAACTGCTCCAGGGACCTGCATACTGCTGCCAGGGAGGTGGGTATGACATTTGAGGGTGAAAATAAAAAGTTGTGAAACATCATTTTTTGTGGTGGGAGGGGGTTAGTGACCACTGGGGGAGTCAGGGGAGGTCATCCCCGATTCCCTCTGGTGGTAATCTGGTCATTTAGGGCACATTTTGGGGCCTTATTCGTGAAAAAACAGGGTCCAGGAAAAGTGCCCTAAATTCTAGCTACAAACGCATACTTTTTTTCCATTATCGGCGAAAGGTGCCCATCTCTCCTCGGCCGATAACCACGCCCCAGTTCCGCCTCCGACACGCCCCCATCAACTTTGTACGCTTCCGCGATGGAGTGCAGTTGAAAACATCCAAAATCGGCTTTCCATTATACCGATTTATTCGTTTTTGTGAGATAAACGTCTATCTCCCGATTTGGGTCGAAATCTAGGCGTTTTTCTCTTTCAATTATAAGGTGGATAGTAACATAGTAGATGACGGCAGAAAAAGACCTGCACGGTCCATCCAGTCTGCCCAACAAGATAAATTCATGTGTGCTACTTTTTGTGTATACCCTACTTTGATTTGTATCTGCCATTGTCAGGGCACAGACCGTAGAAGTCTGCCCAGCACTAGCCCCGCCTCCCAACCACCAGCCCCGCCTCCCACCACCAGCTCTGGCACAGACCGTATAAGTCTGCCCAGCACTATCCCCGCCTCCCAACTACCAGCCCTGCCTCCCACCACCGGCTCTGCCACCCAATCTCCACTAAGCTTCTGGGGATCCCTTCCTTCTGAGGATTCCTTTATCTTTATCCCACGCATGTTTGAATTCCGTTACCGTTTTCATCTTGCATATAATGTGTACAACGCTGCAGTAAGAGCTTTAGAATGTTTTGGTTTTGGATTCTTCTCACACATTGCTGTATTCTTTTTAGGGGACAGTCCTTGAGACAGCCCATGGAGGCGAAACACGCATGTCGGATGTAGTGCCCCCAGTCCGACAATATTTAAGAAGAGTACTGAATAATTAAATCACTTTTAATTGGAATAAGGATTAAATATAATTGCACTCAATCGGGTGAGCCAATATCTTGCTAAAGAGGTTTCACAGGCAAGAAGCACCCGCTGAGGTCACCACTTGAACTTCTTAATTTAATTATTTGCTGAATACAGTGTATACATAAGACTGATAATATAATCCATATAGCAGGGGCATAGCCAGACACCCAATTTTGGGTGGGCCTAGGCCCAAAATGGGTGTGAAGAACTCCACCTTGTCCCACAAATGATTTGGTCTCTCCCTCTCTCGCCTGCATGCCAAATGGACTCTCAAACATCCCACCTCCCCCGTATACCTTTTAAATAGCAGATTTTCACTTTCAGCGAGCAGCAACTAATACACACTGCTCATGTTGGCCCCACAGCCTTCCCTCCGATGCAACTTCCTGTTTCCGCATAGGCAGGAATACATCAGAGGGAAGGCTGTGGGGCTGGTGCGAGCAGTATGTAACAGTCACTGCTCGCTGACGGCAAAGATCTGCTATTTACAAGGTATGCAGGAGGAACAGTTGTTGGGAGTTTTCGGCTGATGGGGCTTGGGGATCTCTGCCAACCACCCTTTGCTACGCCACTGCCGTATAGTGGGAGTGAAGAGACCTATTCATTTAAAGGGCTCGAGTGACACAGACCACATCACCATTTTGCAACCCCATCATACTTTAGCCTTTTTAAATCATGCAACCCCCCCCCCCCCCGAACCCAATCAAGCAGCGCAAACTCACTCTGAGTGCTAATGCAGAGCGTGGCCTTGCTGACCGCTCCAGTGGTCTTTCCTCCCAACTTTTCAATCCAGGCTTTTATTTCATCCTTGCCCTTGGACAGTTTTCCCAGAGTCAGAATCTTCATGTTCATCAAAGGCTTATCTGACATTCAAAAGCAGAAAATTTAGTCAAGAAATCAACCACATGCGACTACAAAGAAATTGTTTGATGTATACGGCAGCTTTAGCAATGCAGTGATGACATCTGCGCAGAAATCAAGGTTTTTATATGCACGGAAACCTTTTGATTCTCTGGTAGGACTTTCCCTTGTAGTCTTTGAACTGACAAGCCTTAATCTAACTCTTGCAACGCTAAGTCAGAGCGAGGTTTGACCAGCATGATTCCAGAGTCATTTTCTCAGAAAACTATTACTCTGGGCTCTGCCCAGTCCTTCATGAAGGACTAGTCCAGAATTCACTAGAATGCTCCAGTCTTGGCCTGTGAGTACAGGGAAGGGTAACAGAATGCAGACAATTTATTCTCAACTTCCCCTGGCACTGGCCAAACACAGTGAAACTTGTCAAGATGGCAATATGTTTAACAATCTGTGTTATTTTACCTGCTGATTGCTTGCAGAATTACATCTTAACTTTTGGTCACAGTTTTTAGCTGTTGGTTAGTAAGCTTTCAATATTAGCTGTATGTCTCTGACAAACCAGTGAAGCAAAGTAAATTTTTGTATTTCATCTGTAGGTGTAATTTCCAGGACACCGTATGGTGTCTGTGTCCCTAGAACTCCCCTAGGAATAGTTTTTTCGGGCAGGGCACTTGTCCAGAGGCAGGTGGGAGCACAGGCACAGCTGCAGGTATAGCCTGGACAGAGCTTGGCAGGTGCTGACTGGGTTTTAGGGCTAACGCTGAGGTATTGTGTGTCGTCATAATACTTCCTAGTTTCAGACGTCAACCTGACCTACGTCCCTCAAACCACAGAGTCATCTGAAATCTAATAGCTAGACCACTTTGCGTCTTACAGTATTTTTTTTTACATGCATAGTGAGCTCTGACACTCACCTCACAACATACCTGTCACGTGCTGAGACATTCATTAATGGGAACATTGTGGGAACATGAGGACACAAAAAAATACAACACAAGGTATGAAACATAAAAACAGAGAAAAATGATGGCAGAAGGCCCATCCGTACCTTCAAAAAGGTGGTAAATAAATTCTAATAAATAAACAATAATAATAATACCATCCACTCTCTCCTCCCCTCCCTTGGAGATCCAATGTGTTTGTCCCAGGCTCTCTTCGTCTCTACCACCTCCACACGGAGGTTGCTGTTCGCATCTAGAGTCCTTTCCGTGAATAAGTATTTCCTCAGATTACTTCTGAGTCTATCCCCCCCTCATTCCAGACCTTCCTTGAAAGAGACTCGCCTCCTTTGCATTTATGTCACATAGATATTTAAATGTCTCTATCATATTTCCCCTCTCCCGCCTTTCTTCAGAAGTATACATGTTGAGATAAGAACATAAGAGTAGCCATACTGGGTCAGACCAATGGTCCATCTAGCCCAGTATCCTGTTTTCCAAACAGTAGCCAAGCCAGGTCACACGTACCTGGCAGAAACCCAAATCGTGCCAACACTCCATACTACACATCCCAGGGCAAGTAGTTGCTTCCCATGTCTGCTGTTCTTTAAGTCTGTCCTCATACTCTTTATGACAAAGACCACTGACCATTTTAGTAACCACCTTCTGGACTGACTCAATTCTCTTTATATCTTTCTGAAGGTTTGGTCTCCAGAAATATACACAATATTCTAAATGAGGTCTCACCAGAGTCTTATACAGGGGCATCATTGCCTCCTTTTTCCTACTGGCCATACCTCTACCTATGCACTACAAAAGCCAGAAGCTGCTTAGGTAACTTATCTGCTTGGTCACTTTAAGATCACCAGATATAAATCACTCCCAAGTCCCACTCTTCTTTTGTGAACAAAAGTTCACCCCCTAAATTGTACCACTACTTCAGGTTTTGTTGTACAAATGCATGACACTGCATTTCTAAACATGAAATCTAAGCTGCCAAATTCCAGACCATTCCTCTAGCTTCGCTAAGTCTTTCCTCGTATTATCCAAACCATCAAAGGGGTCTACCCTATTGCAGATTTTGATATCATCCGCAAAAAGGCAAAAAACTTACCTGACAGCTCGTCAGCAATATCACTTACAAAAACGTGAAACAGCTGGGTCAAGAATCGATCACTACAGCACACCAGTGGACTTGAGAATCACTGGTAGTACAGAGATTTTGGGGGGAGGGGGAGGGAAGGGAAATCTCAGGCCAATCTCAAGGTCAAAGCGTTGCCTGCTGCAGTAAGATGTTGAGGAAAATCTAAGGTGATCAAAATCAAGTCATCCCCGGCAGGATATGCAACCACTAAAAAAGTTACCCTGCACCATCCAACAGGTTTCAAGTTCCACAAATACTGGAATGAGTACAAGGCTGTGGGGTCACTACCTGAAAAGAAAAGAGCTGGCCTGTCTGACCACTGTAGGAAAGTACTTCCATTAGGAGGTCCGTTTTCACATGCCCTTTACTGAGGAAAATCGGCCGTCTGAAAATTGCCCTCTCTTTGCACCGACAAAAGAACACAGTGGGATCAACAGGTTTGCTTGGCGACGGCAGAATGCGTGCAATTTGTTATTTTCAAAACTGTTATTCTGAAGGGAAAAAGTACATGCAGAAAAAGCAGGTGTGAATCTCAGCTGGTATTTTTCCTTGGGTCAGTTTAAGGGGAACTAGTAGGAAGCCTGTGGGCAGAAACCCCCAACAGACTGCAATTAAATGAGCTGTTTTGAAAACTGCTCTATCTAGGGGTGATTGTAAGACTGTTCAAACAGATGCAAAGTCATCAAGTACTTCTTAATTATCATCAAGTCTGCACCAAGGTTCAGGTCATGTACTATCTCAGGAAAACAATCTCCACATGTTTACATGTGCCTTTCCAAAACACATGTAGTGGACCTCTGGAAGCATCTTACCCACACACACACCAGGCAATTTTCCAAGAGCTCATTTTTGTACAGAAAGTTACCCTCCTCCTTATGTACAAAACTGTAATGCAGAAGTCGTGTCCAGTATCACAGCAGCAAGTTAAAAATATACATGTATGTGCATAAAAAAAAAAATAAGAACAAGATTTAAAACTGATTCCACTTCCAATAAATGTACCTTGTTGTTGCTTTTTTTGATCCTTAAGTGCCACAGGAGGCCTTTCAATATCTCAAGCGCAGCATTTAGATGACTTTTACCGCTGGGGATACAGATAAGTGCATCACCAAAAGGTAAAATTATGTATAATCATACCTGATAATTTTCTTTCCATTAATCATAGCTGATCAATCCATAGACTGGTGGGTTGTGTCCATCTACCAGCAGGTGGAGATAGAGAGCAAACTTTTGCCTCCCTATATGTGGTCATGTGCTGCCGGAAACTCCTCAGTATGTCGATATCAAAGCTCCATCCGCAGGACTCAGCACTTAGAGAATTACACCCACGAAGGGACACTCTGCCCAGCTCACCACCGCCGAAACGGGGGAGGGGAATTAACCCAGCTCATCCCCACACAAGTGGGGGAGGGGAATCCGTCCAGCTCATCCCCGCGGAGCGGGGGAGGGACACCACACCCGCCGATGCGGGGGGATCTGGCTTATCCTGCAACCGCGGGAGGAGCTGACTGACCCTAACACCGCCGAAGCGGGAGGGGTACAAAGCTGCCCTACAGCCGCACGAAGCGGGAGGGAGTGCCGGCAGAATTTTAAGTCTCAATCCAGCCCCGTAAAACGGAGGGGAGAGGAATGCAGCAGCTCACTGTAACACAAACTCGTCTCAACTCTTGAAGAATCCAAGTGAAAGAACTTGAACACGAAGTCTTTCTGAAGTAACTGAAGACTAAACTTGAACCTGAAATGCAACCAGAATAAAAACAGAACAGATATCTGGGAGGGGCTATGGATTGATCAGCTATGATTAATGGAAAGAAAATTATCAGGTATGATTATACATAATTTTACCTTCCATATCATCAAGCTGATCAATCCATAGACTGGTGGGATGTACCGAAGCAGTACTCACCCAGGGCGGGACATTGAAATCCCTGACCTCAACACTGAAGCTCCAAACCGGGCCTCCGCCCGTGCAGCCACAGTCAAACGGTAATGCTTGGAGAATGTATGAGCCGAAGCCCAAGTTGCCGCCTTGCATATCTCTTCCAAGGAGACAGATCCGGCCTCTGCCATCGAGGCCGCCTGAGCTCTCGTGGAGTGAGCCTTCAGCTGGATAGGTGGCACCTTCCCGCGGCCACATAAGCCGCTGCAATGGCTTCCTTGACCCATCTTGCCACTGTAGGCTTAGCAGCCTGCAGACCCTTACGAGGACCTGCAAACAGGACAAACAGATGATCCGATTTCCGGAAATCATTGGTCACTTCCAAGTATCTGATGATGACTCGTCTCACATCCAGATATTTAAGAGCAGAGTACTCCTCTGGGTAGTCCTCCCTACGAAAGGAAGGGAGACAGAGCTGCTGATTCACATGGAAGCGAGAAAATCTTGGGCAGGAAGGAAGGCACTGTGCGAATAGTCACTCCTGCCTCAGTGAACTGCAGAAAAGGCTCTCGACATGAGAGCGCCTGGAGCTCGGAAACTCTTCTGGCTGAAGTGATAGCCACCAAAAAGACTGCTTTCAACGTCAGGTCTTTCAGAGATGCCCTCGACAAGGGTTCAAAAGGCGGCTTCTGCAATGCTCTTAGTACCAGGTTGAGATTCCACGCAGGCACCACTGAGTGCAGAGGAGGGCGCAGGTGATTAACTCCCTTGAGAAAGCGCACCACATCTGGCTGCGAAGCCAGGGAAGCACCCTTCAGGCGGCCCCTGAAGCAAGCCAGAGCCGCTACCTGGACTTTAAGGGAACTGAGCGACAGGCCTTTCTCCAGACCTTCTTGCAGGAACGCCAACACTGAAGAAATTGAAGCAGTAAAAGGAGAAAGTGAGCCTGCTTCACACCACGCTGCAAAGATACGCCAAACCCTGGCGTAAGCAGTAGAAGTAGAGCGCTTCCTCGCTAGCAGCATAGTGGCGATGACCTTGTCTGAGAAGCCCTTCTTCCTCAGACGCTGCCGCTCAATAGCCAGGCCGTAAGACCAAAGGGGGAGGGATCCTCCATCACCACGGGACCCTGATGTAACAGGCCCTGCTCCACTGGCAGCCGCAGAGGATCGTCGACTGAGAGCCTGATCAAGTCCGCATACCAGGGACGCCTGGGCCAATCCGGACCCACCAGGATTACCCTGCCGGGATGCTTTGCCACCCGGTCTAGCACCCTGCCCAACATGGGCCAGGGCGGGAACACATAGAGAAGCTCTTGTGTCGGCCACTGTTGGAGAAGAGCATCTACTCCCAGAGATCGAGGGTCCCGTCCTCTGCTGAAAAAGCGCGGCACTTGGCAATTGGCCGATGACGCCATCAGATCTAGGCTCGGCTGGCCCCAGCGCTTCGTGATGTCCAAGAACGCCTGAGCAGATAGCTGCCACTCTCCGGGCTCCAAGGTATGGCGACTGAGAAAGTCCGCCTTGACATTCATGACTCCGGCAATGTGGGCCGCTGAAAGCTGCTCCAGGTTCGCTTCCGCCCACTGGCAAAGATTCATAGCCTCCTTGGCTAGAGGGGCGCTCTTGGTACCTCCCTGGCGGTTGACATAGGCCACAGCCGTGGCATTGTCCGACAGGACCCGTACAGGCTTCAACACCAGTACCGGGATGAACTCCAAAAGCGCCAACCGAATGGCTCTGAGTTCCAGGAGGTTGATAGACCACTTTGCCTCTGCAGGAGACCAGAGCCCCTGCGCTGTCCTTCCCAAGCAGTGGGCTCCCCAGCCCGACAACGAGGCGTCCGTCGTGACGACAATCCACTCTGGGGTCACCAGAGGCATTCCCGCAGACAACTTGTCTGTCTGCATCCACCAGCTCAGCGCCTTGCGCACTGCTGGGTCCAAGGGAAGGCGCACAGCATAATCCTCCGACATCGGAGTCCCGCGCTGCAGCAAAGAGTGTTGAAGTGGTCTCATATGAGCCCTGGCCCAGGGCACAACTTCCATCGTGGCCGTCATAGAGCCCAACAGCTGCACATAGTCCCAAGCCCGAAGGGGAGAGGCTACTAGGAACTGGTCCACCTGAGCCTGAAGTTTGACAATCCGATTGTCTGGCAGGAACACTCTGCCCACTTGGGTGTCGAATCGAACTCCCAGGTACTCCAGGGACTGAGTCGGGCGCAGCTGGCTCATCTCCCAGTTGATGATCCATCCCAGGGAGCTCAAAAGAGCAACTACCCGGTCCACAGCTTTGCCGCACTCTGCATAAGAGGGGGCTCGGATCAACCAGTCGTCCAGATAAGGATGGACTTGTACCCCTTCCTTTCGTAGGAAGGCCGCGATGACCACCATTACTTTGGAAAAGGTCCGCGGAGCAGTAGCCAACCCGAAAGGGAGGGCTCTGAACTGGAAGTGTCGTCCCAGGACTGCAAAACGCAGAAAGCGTTGATGAGGAGGCCAGATGGGAATATGCAGGTACGCTTCCTTGATGTCCAAGGATGCCAGGAACTCTCCTGCCTTCACTGCCGCTATAACAGAGCGGAGAGTCTCCATGCGAAAGTGCCGAACTTTCAAGGCCCGATTGACCCCTTTGAGGTCGAAGATAGGCCGGACAGAACCTCCTTTCTTTGGTACCACAAAGTAAATGGAGTAACGTCCCTTGCCAAGTTGACTTTCTGGCACCGGAACGACCGCGCCCAGGCGGATCAGATTGTCCAAGGTCTGCTGCACTGCCACAGCTTTGACCGGAGACTTGCAGGGAGAGAGTACAAACCCGTCTTTTAAGGGTCGGCAGAACTCTAGTTTGTAGCCGTCTCTGATGACTTCCAGCACCCACGCGTCTGAAGTTATTGTGGTCCACTCGCCCAGAAACGAGGACAGCCGTCCTCCAATCTGCACTGGGGCGTGGACCAAGACCCCGTCATTGGGTACGAGACCCTGGGGGAGGACCGGAGGGAGCACCTCCGGGACGGCGGTCTCTGCGAAAGGAATGCTGCTTGGGGGAGAAATTCCTCTTGAAGGAAGAGGGGGCAGAGGAACCCGACTTGCCCGGGCAGTACCGACGAGCTTCCTGCAACCGTCCTCTGGAGGTACCGGGACGAGTACTAGCCCGAGCCCTGACCTCTGGTAATTTCTTGCCCTTAGACGTGCCGAGATCGGTCACGATTTTGTCCAGCTCGACCCCAAAGAGCAGCTTGCCTTTAAAAGGCAACCTAGCCAGGCGGGATTTAGAGGCGTGGTCAGCAGACCAATGTTTCAGCCAAAGCCACCGCCGCGCAGAGATTGTCTGAGCCATGCCTTTCGCTGAGGCCCTCAAGACATCATACAGCAAGTCTGCCAAATAGGCTAAGCCCGATTCCAGGGCCGGCCAATCAGCCCTCAAGGAATGATCCGAGGGGGAAGCCCGCTGCACCATAGTCAGGCACGCCCTTGGCCACATAGGAGCCGCAAACTGAGGCCTGCAAACTTAAAGCAGCCGCCTCAAAGGACGACCTTAAGGCCGCCTCCAATCTTCTGTCTTGGGCGTCCTTTAGGGCCGTGCCACCTTCCACCGGCAACGCCGTTTTCTTAGTCACCGCAGTGATTAAAGAATCCACGGTAGGCCACAGATAGGCCTCACGTTCACTCACAGCCAAAGGATAGAGGCGGGACATAGCCCTAGCCACTTTAAGGCTCGCTTCTGGGACATCCCATTGAGCCGAAATTAAGGTGTGCATGGCATCATGCACGTGGAAGGTTCTAGGCGGGCGCTTCGTCCCCAGCATAATGGCAGAGCCAACAGGGGCTGAGGGAGAGACGTCCTCCGGAGAGGAAATCTTCAAAGTGTCCATGGCCTGTAACAACAGGTTGGGCAAATCCTCTGGGCTAAAAAGCCGCGCTGCAGAGGGGTCATCCGCTCCATCCGAGCGGGGATCCGTCTCCTCCAAGGAATCCGCAAAGGACCGTTGGGAGACCTCAGACACGCTGCCCTCATCTACATCGGAGGAGACAAATTCCTCCAAGGCCTGGGAATCAACCCGAGGGCGTTTACCTCTGGGAACCTCAACCTCTTTACCAGACGAGGGAGCAGGGGCAGCGTTGTGCATGAGGAAGGCCTGATGCAGCAGCAAAACAAACTCGGGGGAGAAACCCCCCAGACTGTGCACTTCCGCAGCCTGGGCAACAGCCCTAGACGCACCCTCAACCGGCGCTCGCAATAGCGGGGGAGAGACATGCTGCGCATCCAAAATGGCGTCCGGCGCGAAACTCCGCGAAGGAGCCGCGCGGGAAGAACGGCTCTTAACTTTAGCCGCTTCTGTGCCGTCGCCCAAATTAAGGGCGTTCATGGCATTAATGTCTCCAACCTCAAGGGCGGCCCAAGAAGAAGCCGTCCGAGCCGCGTGGCCGGCCAAGATGGCGGAGGCGAGGAGCAGGGGATGGGCGTTTATGGCGGGAAAAACCGCCACGCCGGAGGAAGGACCGGGACATTCATCGGTCACGAAACTGTCACCCAACAAGGGCGAATCAGGCTTTAAGACCCCCGCATCCCCTCTAGAAGCGCTCAAGCGACCCGGGGAGCGACCCTTTGCGCCCTCGCCCTCCGACGCCATATGCCACGAGGAGAAGAATCGGGGAACCCCCTGCCCGCTATAAAAAGGTAAAAATTACCTGCTGTCCGCTCCGAGTTGTAACGACCTGGTGTCCCAGTGAGTAGCTGCAATAGACGCTTAAATAAACGTCGAAATAAACGCCTTTAAGGACGTTCAAAATTTTTTTTTTTTTTTTTTTTTTACGGAGCCAGCGGGAGGGGGGAGAAAAGGAGGGACCTGGCACCACCAGGTTTGCACTTGCTCAAAAGAGCCCTCAACCCCAGGCACTCAACAAAACCTAAAAATTAGGCTTGGAGGCCTAGCCAGAGCTGCTGCTGTGTGTGACCACCACCTGCTGAGATAGAGAACATACTGGGGAGTTTCCGGCAGCACATGACCACATATAGGGAGGCAAAAGTTTGCTCTCTATCTCCACCTGCTGGTAGATGGACACAACCCACCAGTCTATGGATTGATCAGCTTGATGATATGGAAGCATGTCATTTCAGCTGGGAAAATACCGGTGGCTGATTTTTTCCCAGTCACAACCAGCCTTCCCAG
This sequence comes from Microcaecilia unicolor, assembly GCF_901765095.1. Taxonomy (NCBI): domain Eukaryota; kingdom Metazoa; phylum Chordata; class Amphibia; order Gymnophiona; family Siphonopidae; genus Microcaecilia; species Microcaecilia unicolor. The sequence continues at coordinate 5,424,377 of NC_044033.1, forward strand.
CTTGACTCAACTCCCAGAAAGTGACAAGGATGTGGTTATTTACCTGCTGGCATCGGCTTCTCCAGCACAGGCGCAGGAGCTGCTGCAGCTGGCGCACTGGCAGACGCAGTGGTGACTGTAGAGAATGCCCTGTCCTGCATCTTAAATTTGAACCTTTTGAGATACGGGATTTCATGGAAGGCCTGTGCAAAAGAAGCAAAAACACAAACAGGAGTATCTTTATCTATATATCTGAACCATTGAATAAGACAAGCCAGTAATGACTTTTTATGGAAATTAAATATCATGTTTACAACAGAAGCAAGTCTTGAGCGGATATACGGTCCAGGGGTCAAGATCTAAATGAGAGCTCGGGGGGGGGGGGGGGGGGGGGAGGGGGGGAAGAATGAGATGGTCCAATCAAAGGCATAGTTACAACGGATTTGATTTACAGTGAAAGGAGTTGAACTGACCACAGAAAATGAAGTCTTAAGGTAGGTCAAAAATCCAAATTCCATTTGTCTTTATCTCCAGTCCTACCAGCTGAAATTAAATTCTTCCCATACTTTATTGTCAACTCAATGTCTCCCTTTGTCCCTATTCTCAATTTCTAATGAGCAAATGATTGGCTCCCTTCCCTTGTCCACGTCAATCTTTTGCAGTGCTTGTTCCAGCAGTCCAATTGGAAGCATCTAGAGCTGCCCAACGTGACTGGTCCTGGTTAAACTCCTTTTCAGCTGGCAGCACCAAGTCTCAGGAGTCTGAACAGGGGTTATCATGGTGCTTTGGACACCGCTGCTACAGACTCCCACCACAGAGCCCTTCTACCCTGTGGTTTTTCTTCTTCCTGTTACCCACTTCTCTACAGAAGGGCTGATGTAGTTTATTAATGGTTCTTCCAAAATGCTAAATGTATCCCACACATAACCTCTGGGCAGCCATTTTTTTTTTTAACATTTTCTCTCTCCACCTACCACAATACCCAGAAATACGCAATGCACACCCTATGAAGAACACAGAACATTTTTAGACCGCAAGGGAAAAATTTTATCTGCCCAAGCTTTCAATGTGTGAAACAAGAGAAACTTTTAGTTTTATGTTTTTTTCTGTTTTGTGTTCTTTTATTTCGCCTATTACCTGATTATGTATGTAATTCTGTAACCCTCCCCCCCAAGATGAAGAAAAACAGCCAGCTGAAGGCTCAGCGGTGGCAAAGAGGTTCTAATCCCCAGCACCCCATGGCCAGCCCGATTTTCACATGGCCTGAGATTTAAGGCATTTGGATCCTAGGTGTTAAGAAATTACAATTCTAAGGGTTTCTTTATTAGGCAATTAGTTCTTTTGAAAGGCTAACAAAAATGAGTGCTCCCTGAAATTTCAGTTGGTGCCACAAAAATCCAGTAAACATTGTGTGTGGATTCTATTCACACTTGGACCTCCAGAGACTGTGGCAGAAGCAGCAGTGCAGACAACAGCAACGATTTTACACTCCGACATCAGCTTTGGGGTTTCAGCATAGCTATGTAGCTGCTCATCTCTCACTGCACTAAGCCTGTACATTTCAAACAGCCAAGGCTTGAACCTAATGGGACTCCATAGATATTTAAGCCATACAGATCACAGACCAGTGGATGTTTCAACCGCAGGGCCAGAGGAAAGAAGAAGCCCATGTTAGCAGTAGAAATGGGGTAACAAAGAGTACGCCACCTGCAGACCAACTCAGGCCCAGGGATTTCAAGCCTGCTGGATCAGACGAGCAAGTACCTTCATCTACAAGAGACAAAGAATACGGCAGGCTGCCAAGTGATGATGCAAAGCTTTACAGTGACTAATCTCCACCGTCTGCTGAAAGGGAGGCACAACCCACTTGTCTGGACTGGTCTAGAGGGATGAGGAACCCCAACAGCTTACAGGGCTCTATCGACAATTGGGGCCAGGGAGGTCATCAGCACAGGACTAGAAGACAGCACTGAATATATGTTTCGGCTAAAAATATATATATTTTTTTTAAATCAGAGGACAAAAATCACTGGTTTATGTACTGTCTCTTTCAAAGTGTTGTAGGGGATGGGAAGGGGAGAGGTTTCCCTGGCTATCAGAAGAAATTTCTGTAAATCAATCAGGACCAAGTTAATATCACCCTTCCCTCTTTACACCCCGTGTCCAGGAGCTGAAATGATTTGAAAGAGCCTCAGGTCCCACAGCCAGTGGTTTCTTGGTGCTCACCTTGGGGATGTTCCAGTTCACCCTTTTAGGAGTCAGCGTTTTGGCCACACACTTGGTCCAAGCACTGATGTTTCCTGTACAGTAGTACGCGTCGCTCTTCAAGACGAACTGCCCAAGGCACTCCTTGCACGGAAGAAGGCCCCCAAAAGCCATTCCATCTGCCAACCGGTCCAAAATCTTCAGAAACAAGACGAACCATATATCCCGGGAAGCAGAGGAGGAAGATGAGAGAAGAAAGTGATAATTAAACAATAAATCACAATGTGTTTCTCTTAACCAATTTACAAGTATACCTTTAAAAAGGAGAAATTAGATCTTACTTGCTTACTTACTTTCCTTTAGTCCCTCCAAATTGGAACAGATGGGTACATGGATTCCGACCAGCAGGTGCAGACTGAGATCCACTAACTTCTGACTTTTGGCTATGTCTACTGTGCAGTGTGCAGCCCCTCAGAAAGCTAGTAACCGAATAGCCAAGTAGAAGAAAACTCTAGCCCCTAAGCCAGGATTCCTCTCAGGGGCCAAATTATCCACTCCTAAACCAAGAATGTAATGCAATACCACGCAATGCAATGCACTGGGACCGTTAGATCACAAAAGAGCAAAAGGGGCGCTCAGGGAGGACAAGGCCACAGGGGAGAAACTGAATGAATTCTCTGCTTCTGTCTTTACGGAAGATGATGTAAGAGACCTGCCTGTACCGGAATTGGTTTTCAAGGGTGATGATGCAGAGGAACTGAAAGAAATCTCGGTGAACCTGGAAGATGTACTGAGCCAAACTGACAAATTAAAGAGTAGTAAATCACCTGGACCGGATGGCATACATACTCAAAGAACTCAAGCATGAAATTGCTGATCTGCTGTCAGCAATATGTAACCTGTCATTAAAATCATCCGCAGTACCTGAAGATTGGAGAGCGGCAGATTTTTATAAAGGGCTCTAGGGGTGATCCAGAAAATTAAAGACCGGTAAGCCTGACATTGGTGCCGGGCTAAATAGTGGAACCTATTGTAAAGAATAAAATAACAGAACATGTAGACTAACATGGTTTAATGGGGCAGAGTCAATATAGGTTCAGCAGAGGGAAGTCTTGCCTCACCAATTTGCTTAATTTCTTTGAAGGTGTGAATAAACATGTGGATAAAGGTGAGCCGGTTGATGTAGTGTATCTAGATTTTCAGAAGCTTTTGATAAAGTTCCTCATGAGAGACTCCTGAGAAAATTAAAGAGTCATGGGATAGGAGGCAAGGTTCTGGTGTAATTGGTTATTGGACAGAAAACAGAGGGTAGGGTTAAATTGTCATTTCTCTCAATGAACGAGGGTGAAGTGCTGCAGGGATCTGTACTGCAACCATTACTATTTAACATATTTATAAATGATAAGGAAATCGGAATGAGGAGTGGGGTGATTAAATTTGAAGATGATACAAAACTATTCAAGGTTGTTAAAACATGTGTGAACTGTGAAATATTGCAGGAAGACCTTAGGAAATTGGAAGACTGGGTGTCCAAATGGCAGATGAAATTTAATGTGGACAAATGCAAAGTGATGCACATTGGAAAGAATAATCTGAATCATAGTTACCTAATGCTAGGGTCCACCTTGGGGGGGGGGGGGGTCAGCATTCAAGAAAAAGATCTGGACGTCATTGTAGATAATACGATGAAATCTTCTGTTCGGTGTGTGGCAGCAGCCAAAAAAGCAAACAGGATGCTAGGAATTATTAGGAAAGGGATGGTGAATAAGACTGAAAATACTATAATGCCTTTGTATCGCTCCATGGTGCAGCCACACCTTGAGGTTTGCGTTCAGTTCTGGTAGCCGTATCTCAAAAACGATATAGCGGAATTAGGAAAGGTACAAAGAAGAGTGATTAAAATGATAAAGGGGATGGAACTCCTCTCATATGAGGAAAGGCTAAAGAGGTTAGGGCTCTTCAGCTTGGAAAACAGATAGCTGGGGGGGGGGGGGGGGGTATGATTGAGGTCTACAAAATCCTAAGTGGTGTAGAACGAGTAGACGTAAATCGATTTTTTACTCATTCCAAAAGTACAAAGATTAGGGGACACTTGAGGAAGTTACATGGAAATACTTTTAAACAAATAGGAGGAAATATTTTCTTCACTCAAACAATAAACTCTGAACTTGTTGCCGGAGGATTCAGTAACAGAAGTTAGAGTATCTGGGTTTAAAAAAGGTTTGGGCAAGTTCCTAAAGAAAAAGTCCACAGTTTGTTATTGAGATGGACATTGGGAAGCCACTGTTTGCCCCAGGATTGGTAGCAGATCCTGACTATAATAGCTCCTCCTCCTCCTCCCAATCCAATCTCTGACGCTTGGAAGTTGGCTGCCTCTACAGCCCCTCAGGACTTGATCAGTTGTCCCACCTTACTCGCATATGCAAAAGGCATTACACATAGCCAGAATAAAGTCTGGTGAAATATCTCATCCAGAGGCCTTCAAGTTGCAACTGCCCTCTCTGTTGCAGCTGAAGGCCCAGCCATGGGCATGAGCCGAGACGGCCGTTCTATGCCCGAAGCTGAAATCAACACGGCAGCTGTTCCTGCCAAAACTTGTGACAAGAGCTAACCCCACCTGCATTCTAAACTGGCTGCCCAGTGGCAGCCAAGGCACACCACCCACCTGTCCCAAAAAGAGGTGGAGGTAAGAGATAGGACTTGGCCACTCAGGTGTGACACTGCCAGGGTGAAAGAACCCCCCCCCCCCCCCACCAAGGGCCTCAACCCCTGTCCAGCAATCACCACCACAGAAACAGCCACAAGGAAGAAGACTTTTTTTTTTTAACCAAAGACCCCAATAAGCCTAAACCCAACTACCTGACTGGGACTGCACAGGACTTCACATCCACCACCTGCTGGAGACTGAGAACTACTGGTTTTCTAAGAGCTGCACACTAGGCTTATAGCCAGAACTAAAAGCTGAATGGTTCTCAGTCTCCACCTGGTGAGAACCTCATCTTCCCTCGCAATCTGCTGTATGAAACGAGATTATCTTTCTTCTTTTTTTTAGATTGTAAGCTGCTGTAAGGCGGGGTAGTAAATATCAATAAACTTGAAACCCAATTGTGCCGATCTGGAGGGACGCTTGGGAACTTTTATTTTCGGGGGGGGGGGGGGGGGGGAGGCCCCCCAGTGGTCCCTGCTTTCTGGTTCGGGTCAATAGGAGCCAGTGCTAGGATTCTGGACCATGAGCATTCAATCAAAACTACCAAGAACTACAACCCCCCCCCCCCCCCCCCAGTTCTACTAGGTCCATCCACTGCTGCTAACCTAATTATTGCTTCACAGAAAAGCACATTCCACTAACAGCCTGTAAAACATGTAGGCTACAATAACACCCATCCATGGAAATCTGAATTACCTGTTGCAGGTGGTCTCCATCCTAATATACCTCCCCACCTCTCCAAGGAGTACATAAGTAATGCATAAGTAATGCCACACTGGGAAAAGACCAAGGGTCCATCAAGCCCAGCATCCTGTCCACGAAAGCGGCCAATCCAGGCCAAGGGCACCTGGCAAGCTTCCCAAATGTTCAAACATTCTATACATGTTATTCCCGGAATTGTGGATTTTTCCCAAGTCCATTTAGTAGTGGTTTATGGACTTGTTCTTTAGGAAACCGTCTAACCCCTTTTTAAACTCTGCTAAGCTTACCGCCTTCACCACGTTCTCCGGCAACAAATTCCAGAGTTTAATTATGCGTTGGGTGAAGAAAGATTTTCTCCGATTTGTTTTAAATTTACTACACTGTAGTTTCATCGCATGCCCCCTAGTCCTAGTATTTTTGGAAAGCGTGACTAGACGCTTCACATCCACCTGTTCCACTCCACTCATTATTTTATATACCTCTATCATGTCTCCCCTCAGATGTTCAACTCAAGCTGAATAACTAGACCAGGGGTATCCAACTTCGGCCCTCGCCAGGTCAGGTTTTCAGGATTTCCCCAATAAATATGCATGCAATCCATTGTATGCAAACAGATACAGTAGAATTAGAAAAGGTGCAGAGAAGGGCGACGAAGATGATAAAGGGGATGGGATGACTTCCCTATGAGGAAAGGCTAAAGCAGCTGGGGCTCTTCAGATTGGAGAAATGACGGCTGAGGGGAGATATGATAGAGGTCTATAAAATAATGAGTGGAGTAGCATGGGTAGATGTGAAGCGTCTGTTTACGCTTTCCAAAAATACTAGGACTAGGGGGCATGCGATGAAGCTACAAAGTAGTACATTTAAAACGAATCAGAGCAATATTTCTTCACTCAACGTGTAATTCAACTCTGGAATTGCCAGAAAATGTGGTAAAGGTGGTTAGCTTAGCAGAGTTTAAAAAAGGTTTGGACGGCTTCCTAAAGGAAAAGTCCATAGACCATTATTAAAATGGACTTGGGGAAAATCCACTGCTTATTTCTGGGATAAGCAGCTTACTATGTGAGCCGCATTGAGCCTGCTTTTAGTGGGAAAGTGCGGGATACAAATATAATAAATAAATAAAACATGGTTTGTTTGTTTTTGTTTTTTTTTTTTTTTACTTTTTTTGGGATCTAGCCAGGTATTTGTGATCTGGATTGGCCACTGTTGGAAACAGGATACTGGGCTTGATGGACCTTTGATCTGTCTCAGAATGGCAATACCTATGTACTTATGTAGATCTCATGCATATTCACTGGGGCAAGGTTGGACAACCCTGAACTAGACTGAGGTTTCATGCAGCGAGGACGTGTCTTCAGGACCTTCTGCCAAGGAGGGAGGGGTTAGGACAGCTGTTGTAGTTGATGATTTGATCATTAGGTAAGTAGATAAATGGATGGCCATGCAGGCGAGGATCACCTGGTCATTTGCCTGCCTGGTGCAAAAGTGATGGACCTCACGTGTCACCTAGATGGGATTTTAGATAGCACTGGGGAAGAGCCAGCTGTCTTGGTACATGTGGGCACCAATGACATAGGAAAACGTGGGAGGGAGGTTCTGGAAGCCAAATTTAAGCTCTTAGGTAGAAAGCTGAAATTCAGAAACTTCAGGATAGCATTTTTGGAAATGTTCCCCGTTCCACACGCAGGACCCAAGAGGAGGGCAGAGCTGGTGCAAGGATGAGGGATTTAGATTTGTCTTTTCATGTTAATTTGTACAGCGCTGCGTAAGTCTAGTAGTGCTATAGAAATGTTTAATAGTAATAGTAGTAGTAGTTAGGAACTGAGCAACATTCTGGGAAAAGGGAAGACTATTCCGAAAGGATGGACTCAACCTTAACTGGGATGGAACCTAAAAAAAAATAAGGAGCTATATCGCACTGAAAGAGTGGATCAAATTGGGGGGGGGGGGGGGGGTGCTATATGTTAAAAGAGGGAATTGAGTCAAATAAATAAACATTCCACATGAAACAGCAGCATGGAATCATTATGGATAGGAATTCCGTGTGTGAAGGGAAGGAGTATTCTTGTAGGGATGTACTATCATCCGCAAGGACAGAACGAACAGACAGGTGAAGAAATATTTACAGAAATTAGAAACGCTAGCAAATTGAGAACCTGTGGATTCATTTACCCTTTATCCTAATGAACCACTAACTCGACCTGTGCTTATCTAACCATTATTTTAGCTAAACCTAGGGGAAGAGAGAGGAAAGAGGTGCGAGACATTCCTGGTACGAAATTCAGGAAGAAATACTTCTGAATGCCACCACCTACCTTCTCAAGGGATTTTCAGAATGAGGGTGAGAAAACCAGACAACCTGAGCGGTAGAGAGATTCGAGACTCCTTCCTGGTCATTTGAACTTCCACCAAAATGGGAACCAGGACTGAGATCTGACACCCTGAGCCTTCCTTCCCAACATCTGGGGATATTTCCCATTTTATAAAGCCCCCCCAACCCCACCCCCATCAGATTATTACAGTGGGAGCCCTGAATCCAACCACTAGGTGTTATGTGTAACCAGTAACTAGGACCTTCTGTTCCCTACAGCAGTGAGTGCACATTGCAATGCAGGGACTGAAACAGGGAATCTTCCGCACACTGGGCCAGTCTCACACCAAATGTTTTCAAAGTTAATTAAAAAGGAATCAGGCCCAAAGAGGCTATAGCTTACCGCCGACTCTCCTGATGGCACTTCCTGGTCATTGGCGATGAGCAGTTCCTTCATCTCATTAGTGGAAAGGTTCTTCTTCAAGGCATCTTTTATTTTCCAGATCAACTCTGATTGCTCCTGTTGAAACGAGATGAAAGGTGCTGAAGGGCACTGTGCTCCTTTTCTATAACATCATTGTACTATATATATATATCCCTGCTGGAATCTCTTCCTTGTGCCATGGCAATTATAAAATATATATATATATATATATATATATATATATATATATATATATATATACACACACACACACTAGTAAAAAAGGCCCGTTTCTGAAACGAGCGCTAGCAAGGTTTTCCTCGGAGTGTATGTTTGAGAAAGAATGTGTGTGAGAGATGGAGTGTGTCAGAGAGAGAATGAGAGAGACAGAGTGTGTGTGTGTTTCTGTGAGAGAGAGAGACAGAGAGATAGAGACTGTGTGTGAGAGAGAGACAGACTGTGTGTGTGTGACAGAGAGATAGAGTGTGATAGACAGACAGTGTGTCAGAGGGAGTGTATGTGAGAGACAGAGAGTGAGTGAGTGACTGGTCTCAGGACCCCCCCTCTCCCCTGCCCCCCTGCAGCCACCCATGTGCAGTGACCCTCCTCTCCCCCTGCCCCCCCTGCAGCCACCAATGTCCAGTGACCCTCCTCTCCCCCTGCCCCCCTGCAGCCATCCATGTTCAACGACCCTCCTCTCCCCCTGCAGCCACACATGTGCAGTGTCCCTCCTGTCTCCCCTGCAGCCACCCATCTGGTCTCAGGACCCCTTCCCCACCTCCCTCTCCCCTGTCTCCACTCCAGCCATCCATGTCCAGCGACCCTCCTCTCCCCCTGCAGACACCCATGTCCAGCAACCCTCCCCTCCCGCCCCCCCTCGGCGCATCACCCAAGCCCCTCCCCCCCCCGAATCATATCAACACCCCCCCCCCCCCCGGGCACATCAACCCCTCGCTACCCGCAGCTGCCAATGGTAACGCTGTCCGGCTGCTGCTGCTTCTCCTGTTGAGCAGCAGCGGCCGCTACAAAAAGAAAAAAAAGCGATAAAGCGAATGCTACATACCTGTAGAAGGTATTCTCCGAGGACAGCAGGCTGATTGTTCTCACTGATGGGTGACGTCCACGGCAGCCCCTCCAATCGGAATCTTCACTAGCAAAGTCCTTTGCTAGCCCTCGCGCGCCCGCACGCACCGCGCATGCGCGGCCGTCTTCCCGCCCGAAACCGGCTCGAGCCGGCCAGTCCAGTATGTAGCAAGACAATACTCTTAAGGGAAGACACAACTCCAAAGGGGAGGCGGGCGGGTTTGTGAGAACAATCAGCCTGCTGTCCTCGGAGAATACCTTCTACAGGTATGTAGCATTCGCTTTCTCCGAGGACAAGCAGGCTGCTTGTTCTCACTGATGGGGTATCCCTAGCCCCCAGGCTCACTCAAAACAACAACCATGGTCAATTGGGCCTCGCAACGGCGAGGACATAACAGAGATTGACCTAAAAAAATTTTACCAACTAACTGAGAGTGTAGCCTGGAACAGAACAAACAGGGCCCTCGGGGGGTGGAGTTGGATCCTAAAGCCCAAACAGGTTCTGAAGAACTGACTGCCCGAACCGACTGTCGCGTCGGGTATCCTGCTGCAGGCAGTAATGGGATGTGAATGTGTGGACAGAAGCCCACGTCGCAGCTTTGCAAATTTCTTCAATGGAGGCTGACTTCAAGTGGGCTACCGACGCAGCCATGGCTCTAACATTATGAGCCGTGACATGACCCTCAAGAGCCAGCCCCGCCTGGGCGTAAGTGAAGGAAATGCAATCTGCTAGCCAATTGGATATGGTGCGTTTCCCTACAGCCACTCCCCTCCTATTGGGATCAAAAGAAACAAACAATTGGGCGGACTGTCTGTGGGGCTGTGTCCGCTCCAAGTAGAAGGCCAATGCTCTCTTGCAGTCCAATGTGTGCAGCTGACGTTCAGCAGGGCAGGAATGAGGACGGGGAAAGAATGTTGGCAAGACAATTGACTGGTTCAGATGGAACTCCGACACGACCTTTGGCAAGAACTTAGGGTGAGTACGGAGGACTACTCTGTTATGATGAAATTTGGTGTAAGGGGCCTGGGCTACCAGGGCCTGAAGCTCACTGACTCTACGAGCTGAAGTAACTGCCACCAAGAAAATGACCTTCCAGGTCAAGTACTTCGGATGGCAGGAATTCAGTGGCTCAAACGGAGGTTTCATCAGCTGGGTGAGAACGACATTGAGATCCCATGACACTGTAGGAGGCTTGACAGGGGGCTTTGACAAAAGCAAACCTCTCATGAAGCGAACAACTAAAGGCTGTCCTGAGATCGGCTTACCTTCCACATGGTAATGGTATGCACTGATTGCACTAAGATGAACTCTTACAGAGTTGGTCTTGAGACCAGACTCAGACAAGTGCAGAAGGTATTCAAGCAGGGTCTGTGTAGGACAAGAGCGAGGATCTAGGGCCTTGCTGTCACACCAGACGGCAAACCTCCGCCAATGAAAGAAGTAACTTCTCTTAGTGGAGTCTTTCCTGGAAGCAAGCAAGATGCGGGAGACACCCTCTGGCAGACCCAAAGAGGCAAAATCTACGCCCTCAACATCCAGGCCGTGAGAGCCAGAGACTGGAGGTTGGGATGCAGAAGAGCCCCTTCGTCCTGCGTGATGAGGGTCGGAAAACACTCCAATCTCCACGGTTCTTCGGAGGATAACTCCAGAAGAAGAGGGAACCAGATCTGACGCGGCCAAAAAGGAGCAATCAGGATCATGGTGCCTCGGTCTTGCTTGAGTTTCAACAAAGTCTTCCCCACCAGAGGAATGGGAGGATAAGCATACAGCAGACCCTCCCCCCAGTCCAGGAGGAAGGCATCCGATGCCAGTCTGCCGTGGGCCTGAAGCCTGGAACAGAACTGAGGGACTTTGTGGTTCACTCGAGATGCGAAGAGATCCACCAAGGGGGTGCCCCACGCTTGGAAGATCTGGCGCACCACTTTGGAATTGAGCGACCACTCGTGAGGTTGCATAATCCTGCTCAGTCTGTCGGCCAGACTGTTGTTTACGCCTGCCAGATATGTGGCTTGGAGCACCATGCCGTTCCGGCGAGCCCAGGTCCACATGCTGACGGCTTCCTGACACAGGGGGCGAGATCCGGTGCCCCCCTGCTTGTTTACATAATACATGGCAACCTGGTTGTCTGTCTGAATTTGGATAATTTGGTGGGACAGCCGATCTCTGAAAGCCTTCAGAGCGTTCCAGATCGCTCGTAACTCCAGAAGATTGATCTGTAGATCGCGTTCTTGGAGGGACCAGCTTCCTTGGGTGTGAAGCCCATCGACATGAGCTCCCCATCCCAGGAGAGACGCATCCGTGGTCAGCACTTTTTGTGGCTGAGGAATTTGGAAGGGACGTCCCAGAGTCAAATTGGTCCAAATCGTCCACCAATACAGGGATTCGAGAAAACTCGTGGACAGGTGGATCACGTCCTCTAGTCCCCCAGCGGCCTGATACCACTGGGAGGCTAGGGTCCATTGAGCAGATCTCATGTGAAGGCGGGCCATGGGAGTCACATGAACTGTGGAGGCCATGTGGCCCAGCAATCTCAACATCTGCCGAGCTGTGATCTGCTGGGACGCCCGCACCCGGGAGACGAGGGACAACAAGTTGTTGGCTCTCGTCTCTGGGAGATAGGCGCGAGCCGTCCGAGAATCCAGCAGGGCTCCTATGAATTCGAGGTTCTGCACTGGAAGAAGATGGGACTTTGGGTAATTTATCACAACCCCAGTAGCTCCAGAAGGCGAATAGTCATCTGCATGGACTGCAGGGCTCCTGCCTCGGATGTGTTCTTCACCAGCCAATCGTCGAGATATGGGAACACGTGCACTCCCAGCCTGCGAAGTGCCGCTGCTACCACAGCTAGGCACTTTGTGAACACCCTGGGCGCAGAGGCGAGCCCAAAGGGTAGCACACAGTACTGGAAGTGGCGGGTGCCCAACTGAAATCGCAGATACTGTCTGTGAGCTGGCAGTATCGGGATGTGTGTATAGGCATCCTTCAAGTCCAGAGAGCATAGCCAATCGTTTTGCTGAATCATGGGGAGAAGGGTGCCCAGGGAAAGCATCCTGAACTTTTCTTTTACGAGATATTTGTTCAGGGCCCTTAGGTCTAGGATGGGACGCATCCCCCCTGTTTTCTTTTCCACAAGGAAGTACCTGGAATAGAATCCCAGCCCTTCTTGCCCAGATGGCACGGGCTCGACCGCATTGGCGCTGAGAAGGGCGGAGAGTTCCTCTGCAAGTACCCTCGTGCTGGAAGCTGTAAGACTGAGCTCCCGGTGGACAATTTGGAGGGTTTGATGCCAAATTGAGGGTGTATCCTTGCCGGACTATTTGCAGAACCCACTGATCGGAGGTTATGAGAGGCCACCTTTGGTGAAAAGCTTTCAACCTCCCTCCGACTGGCAGGTCGCCCGGCACGGACACTTGGATGTCGGCTATGCTCTGCTGGAGCCAGTCAAAAGCTCGCCCCTTGCTTTTGCTGGGGAGCCGCGGGGCCTTGCTGAGTCGCACGCTGCTGACGAGAGCGAGCGCGCTGGGGCTTAGCCTGGGCCGCAGGCTGTCGGGAAGGAGGATTGTACCTACGCCTGCCAGAAGAGTAGGGAACAGTCTTCCTTCCCCCGAAAAATCGTCTACCTGTAGAGGTAGAAGCTGAAGGCTGCCGGCGGGCGAATTTGTCGAATGCGGTGTCCCGCTGGTGGAGAGACTCTACCACCTGTTCGACTTTTTCGCCAAAAATGTTGTCCGCACGGCAAGGCGAGTCCGCAATCCGCTGCTGGATTCTATTCTCCAGGTCGGCGGCGCGCAGCCATGAGAGCCTGCGCATCACCACACCTTGAGCAGCGGCCCTGGACGCAACATCAAAAGTGTCATAAACTCCTCTGGCCAGGAATTTTCTGCACGCCTTCAGCTGCCTGACCACCTCCTGAAAAGGCTTGGCTTGCTCAGGGGGAAGAGCATCAACCAAGCCCGCCAACTGCCGCACATTGTTCCGCATGTGCATGCTCGTGTAGAGCTGGTAAGACTGGATCTTGGACACGAGCATAGAGGAATGGTAGGCCTTCCTCCCAAAGGAGTCTAAGGTTCTAGCGTCCTTGCCCGGGGGCGCCGAAGCATGTTCCCTAGAACTCTTAGCCTTCTTTAGGGCCAAATCCACAACTCCAGAGTCGTGAGGCAACTGAGTGCGCATCAGCTCTGGGTCCCCATGGATCCGGTACTGGGACTCGATCTTCTTGGGAATGTGGGGATTACTTAATGGCTTGGTCCAGTTCGCAAGCAATGTCTTTTTCAGGACATGGTGCAAGGGAACAGTGGACGCTTCCTTAGGTGGAGAAGGATAGTCCAGGAGCTCAAACATTTCAGCCCTGGGCTCGTCCTCCACAACCACCGGGAAGGGGATGGCCGTAGACATCTCCCGGACAAAGGAAGCAAAAGACAGACTCTCGGGAGGAGAAAGCTGTCTTTCAGGAGAGGGAGTGGGATCAGAAGGAAGACCCTCAGACTCCTCGTCAGAGAAATATCGAGGATTTTCCTCTTCCTCCCACGAGGCCTCACCCTCGGTGTCAGATACAAGTTCACGAACCTGTGTCTGCAACCTCGCCCTGCTCGACTCAGTGGAGCCACGTCCACGATGGGGGCGTCGAGAGGTAGACTCCCTCGCCCGCATCGGCGAAGCTCCCTCCGCCGACGTAGTCGGGGAGCCTTCCTGGGAGGTGGCCGCGGTCGGTACCGCACGCGGGTACCGACGTCGGGGACCTCAACCTGGGCGATGGGCCAGCCGGCGCCACGCTCGACGGTACCGGAGGCGCAAGCACCGCCGGTACCGGAGGGGTAGGGCGCAACAGCTCTCCCAGAATCTCTGGGAGAACGGCCCGGAGGCTCTCGTTTAGAGCGGCTGTAGAGAAAGGCTGTGAGGTCGATGCAGGCGTCGACGTCAGTACCTGTTCGGGCGTGGAGGCTGTACCGGGCTGTCCAGAGCGGAGCGCATCGACACCTCCTGAACAGAGGGTGAGCGGTCCTCTCGGTGCCGATGCCTGCTGGGTGCCGAATCCCTCGGCGACCCAGAGCTCTCGGTGCCGACATGGGGAGGAGACCGGTGTCGATGCTTCTTCGATTTCTTCCGAAGCATGTCACCGGAGCTCCCCGGCACCGACGAGGAGGACGTCGAATCCATCCGTCGCTTCCTCGGGGCCGAGACTGAAGAAGGTCGATCTCGGGGGGGCTGTACCGCAGGAGCCCTCAGGGTAGGAGGAGACCCACCCGAGGGCTCACCGCCACCAGCAGGGGAATGGACAGCCCTCACCTGCACTCCACCCGATGCACCACCGTCCGACGACATCAGCAGACGAGGTCCTGGTACCACCGACGTCGATGCAGCTATCCGATGTCTCGGCGCCGATGCAGAGGCCCGATGCCTCGATGCACTCGATGCAGGGGCGGCCGAGGAAGATGGTCTGGACGCTGACGACGTCGATGCACTCGAAGATCCCGGTGCCGATGCCGACGAAGAGCCCGAGAACAACACGTTCCACTGGGCTAGTCTCGCTACCTGAGTCCGCCTTTGAAGAAGGGAACACAGACTACAGTTCTGAGGGCGGTGCTCGGCCCCCAGACACTGAAGACACGACGAGTGTCGATCAGTGAGCGAGATAACCCGGGCGCACTGGGTGCACTTCTTGAAGCCGCTGGAAGGCTTCGATGTCATGGGCGGAAAAATCACGCCGGCGAAATCAAAAGCCGAAATGGCGAAATGGAAGCACCAAAAATTTAGAGGGAGAAAAAATCTCGACCGAGGCCGAAAAGAGGCCTACCCCGACGACGAAAGAAAACTTACCGGGGCAAAAAGCTGGAAGTACGGGGAGGATTGACACGAAACCCGGTCGAAGGGTTTCCGGAGCACTTCCCGACTAACAAAGCTTTCCCGAAGGAAAAAAACACGCTCAAACAGAATTTGGACGCGCGAGGTCGACTTTCCGGGGCTCGACACGGCGAAAACACGACCGTACCGAGTGCGGACAAAAGAAGACTGGCCGGCTCGAGCCGGTTTCGGGCGGGAAGACGGCCGCGCATGCGCGGTGCGCGCGGGGGCTAGCAAAGGACTTTGCTAGTGAAGATTCCGATTGGAGGGGCTGCCGTGGACGTCACCCATCAGTGAGAACAAGCAGCCTGCTTGTCCTCGGAGAAATGTTTTTATACCCAGCCCAAATCATTCGCAAATGCCCGGAGTCTTAAAACGCAGTCTCTGCAGCTGCTCCTCCTCTCGCCTGTCACGTTGCTGCGCTCCTCCGGGGTCTTAACTCCAGGGGCAGTTAAAAGGTGTGCAGCCTCGGTCCTTCTCTCTGTGTTAGCTCTGGTCCCGCCCTCATTGCAGAAAGAGGAAATGAGGGCAGGACCAGAGCTAACAGAGAGAGAAGGTCCGAGCCTGCATGCCTGTTGGTGGCGACCTGGGGTAGGGGGGCATGGCATTGCAGTGATGGTGGCAGGGGTGGGGCCTCGTGCGGTTGGTCAGTGCTGCTGCTGACGTTCCCGGAAGTACGTGACGTTCTGTAGCCCAGCAGAGCGCAAGAATGCCTCAGCCATGAGCCACGCAGTCAGCTTCAGAACGTTAGAGGTGGGTTTTATTATATAGAAAAAAAAAATATATATATAGTCCCCGTGCAACTCTCTACTATAAAATCCTGAGTGGTGTAGAACGGGTAAATGTAAATCAATTGTTTATTCTTTCGAAAAGTACAACGACTAGGGGACACTCAATGAAGTTACATGGAAATACTTTTAAAACAAATAGGAGGAGGAAATATTTTTTTCACTCAAAGAATAGTTAAGCTCTGAACTCTGTTGATCACAGCCTACTCCTTGATACACTGTCTTCATTTGGATTCCAGGGCTCTGTTCTTTCTTGGTTCTCCTCCCTTCCTCTCGCTTCACACCTTTAGTGTACATTCTGGTGGATCCTCTTCCACTTCTATCCCTTGGTGTGCCTCAGGGTTCTGTTCTCGGTCCTCTCCTGTTCTCCATCTACACTTCTTCCCTTGGCTCTCTGATATCATCCCAGGGCTTTCAATATCATCTCTATGCTGATGACTCCCAAATCTACCTCTCTACCCCTGAAATCTCAACCAACATCCAGACCAATGTTTCAGCCTGCCTATCTGATATCACTGCCTGGATGTCTCAACGTCATCTGAAACTTAACATGGCCAAAACCGAGCTTCTCATCTTTCCCCCTAAACCTACCTCTCCTCTTCCCACTTTCTCTATTTCTGTGGATGGCACTATCATTCTCCCTGTCTCATCAGCTCGTAACCTTGGGGTCATCTTTGACTCCTCTCTCTCCTTCGCTGATCACATTCAGCAGATTGCCAAAACCTGTCGTTTCTTTCTCTATAACATCAGCAAAATTTGTCCCCTCATCTCTGAGCACTCTACCAGAACCCTTATCCACACTCTTATCACCTTTCGTATTGATTATTGTAACATGCTTCTCACCTGCCTCCCTATTAGCCATCTCTCTCCTCTTCAGTCAGTCCAAAACTCTGCTGCCGCCAAAGTCGCTAGGCTCAAATTAGCCCTCTCCTCAAGCCACTTCACTGGCTCCCTAGCCGTTTCAACATTCAATTCAAACTTCTCTTACTGACCTATAAGTGCATTCACTCTGCCGCTCCCCAATACCTCTCCACTCTTGTCTCTCCCTATGCCCCCCCCTCGGGTACTCTGTTCTGTGGATAAATCTCTCTTATCTGTCCCCTTCTCCTCTACTGCTAATTCCAGACTCTGTTCCTTTTATCTTGCTGCACCTCACGCCTGGAATAGACTACCCGAGCCTGTACGTCTAGACCCATCTTTGGCCGTTTTCAAGTCCAAACTTAAAGCCCACCTCTTTACCACTGCTTTTGACTCCTAACCACTACTCACTTGCCCTGTCCTTTTATCCTCACCTCTCTATTCCCTTACCCTTATTGTTCTGTCTGTTTACCTGTCTTATCTACATTGTAAGCTCTTTGAGCAGGGACTGTCTTTTTTGTGTTTATGGTGTACAGCGCTGCGTATGCCTTGTAGCGCTATAGAAATGATAAGTTGTAGTAGTAGTAGAAGACATATAGTCATCGATCCCCCATCGAGCCCTGTTCTTTCCAATGGCTGAAGAACTTGGGCACTTTGGCATTCCTTTTTTGTCTTCATCAAGTCCAGAAGTCAAGAACCCCATCAGTCCACTATCAGCTGAAAACCTTGGCTGTATTGTTCCCACTCTCCCAGGTCCAAGGAGTACCTGCTGAGAAAGCCCACCTCCACATTCAAGGACCCTGTGATGTAAGCTGCCAACAAGCAGGGAAGACTTTTTTCCACCCAACTCCTGAAGGAGGCCGCCTCCACCATCATCAGACGGCTGCAGATCCCGCCAGAAAGGGAGCAAAGTCGCATAAGGCATTCTGCCCTGCCCTGAGCTCCAAGTGATTTATCAACTACTGCGACTTATTCAATCCAGGTGCCTGGGAACTTGTAATTAACTCACCAACACTTGCTGGCATCTGTTGTCACCACCTTCCATTGTGTTATCGGTTATCAATAGAAATCAAACAAAATAAAACATGGAAAAGAAAATAAGATGATACCTTTTTTATTGGACATAACTTAATACATTTCTTGACTAGCTTTTGAAGGTTGCCCTTCTTCGTCAGATTGAAGAAGGGCAACCTTCGAAAGCTAATCAAGAAATGTATTAAGTTATGTCCAATAAAAAAGGTATCATCTTATTTTCTTTTCCATGTTTTATTTTGTTTGATTTCTACTGATAACCTTTAAGAGTGGACTAACACGGCTACCACACCTCTCTACATTGTGTTATCGGAAAGGGAGCAAATTTCGTAGTTCTGCGAGACCGGAGACCAGCTACTGAGAAAAGACTCCAGTAATGGCTGCACACGAGCCCCTGCCTATGGCACCACTTCCATTGCTGCAGTCATTGATCCCAGAACTTGGACATAGTCCCAGACCCTGGGCCAGCCTCGATTGAGACGACCAACCTATTGGACCGGCTTCAACCTCCTGCATTACATGAAGATCCTCTCCCTTGCTGTGTTGAATAGAATGCCCAAATACTCCAGAGACTGCTAAGATGTTAGTCTGCTCTTCTCAAAATTGATCACTTGGTCCTTCACTACTACACTGTCCAAAAGACGACACGTGAATGAGCTAGTCATCAAGATACAGGTGAACTATGATTACCTGGTGCTGAAAGAAGACCACCACCACCACCATAACCTTGGTAAACATTCTTGGAGTAGTGGCACGACCTAAGGGCAAAGCCATGAACTGGGGTCAGCATTCGAGAAAAACAATCTAGGTGTTATTGTACACAATATGCTGAATCTTCTGTCCAGTGTGTGGCAGTGGCCAAAAAAGCAAACAGGATGCTAGGAATTATTAGGAAACAGATGCAAAATAAGGTGAAATTAGGCCTTACCTGCTAATTTTCTTTCCTCTAGATCCTCCAGACCGTTCAAGATGCTTGGGTTATGCACTCCTACCAGCAGAGGGAGACTGAGAACACAAACTTCTTATACAAGTAGCCTATGCAGACCTTCTACTAACCAGTAAAACAGTAACAAAGCAGAGGAACAAAACACCTCCACCTAAACAAAACCACTGAATCCACACTCAGATCTCCTCCCCTTAAGACGGGGGAATTCAACTGCAGATGGGCACAAACGGTACCACAAACTGCCCTTAGTAAAACTCCAGGACCCAAATCACAGGAGCTACTAGAAATATCAGCAACTGAAGTCTAAAGAAAATATCATACTGAACTGTCCAATACACTGGGTGGGCTCTTGAACGGTCTGGAGGATCTAGAGGAAAGAAAATTAGCAGGTAAGGCCTAATTTCACCTTCCTCAGCAATCCTCCAGACCGTTCAAGACGCTTGGGACGTACCAAAGCAGTAAACACATCTAAGGGTGGAACCTGCGAAGCCCAGAGGACAGGACTGCAGCTCCAAAACTGGCATCCTCCCTTGCCTGTACATCCACTCTGTAATGTTTGACAAAAGAATGCAGGGAGGACCACACCGCCGCTCTACAAATGTCCACCGGTGGAACAAAACTACTCTCTGCCCAAGAAGCCGCCATCCCCCTAGTGGAATGTGCCTTGAGCCCCGCCGGCACCGTACGGCCATGCAATATGTAAGCCGAAGAGTCCTTCAATCACCGAGCTATAGATGCCTTAGAAGCAGCCGCTCCCTTCTTGGGCCCTCCATGAAGGATAAATAACCTGTCCGAAGACCTGAATTCCTCCGACCTGCGCAAGTAAACCTTCAACACTCTGCGCACATCCAATTTCGCCAAACGACGCTGAGAAGCATCCCCCGTCCGGTCCCCCAAGACCGGCAACGAAATCACCCGATTGACATGAAAGGAGGATACCACCTTAGGCAAAAACGAAGGGACTGGATGCAGCAAAACCTTTTCCTTAGAAAACCACAGAAACGGAGGCCTACATAAAAGAGCCTGGAGTTCCGAAATCCTGCGAGCCGACGATATAGCTACCAAAAAGACCACCTTCATAGTAAGGTCTTTTATCGAACAAGACTCCAAGGGCTCAAAAGGAGAACACGCCAAAGAGTCAAGAACAATATAAAGATCCCACTGAGGAGCTACCGGTCGCTGAGGAGGACGAAGCAACTTCACCCCCCTCAAAAAACGGACCACATCCGGGGAAGACGCAACCGACCTGCCCTGCAATTTACCCCGAAAACACGCCAAAGCAGCCAGCTGCACCTTCAAAGATGACAATGAAAGGCCCTTCTCAAAACCATCCCGCAAGAAATCTAAAATGCACGACACAGAAGCTGTCGAAGGGACACACGCCCGGTCCCCACACCAATCTTCAAATATGCACCACACATGCACATAGGCCAAAGATGTTGAACGTTTACGAGACTGCAGCATCGTCTGAATCACCTGAGGAGAAAACCCTTTCCTTTTCTCCCCACCGTTCCCTCTCAAGGGCCACACTGTAAGAGAGAACCGAGCCGGATCTGGCATGACAATTGGACCCTGACACAACAGCATCGAGCCCCCCAGCCGCAGAGGCTCGCCTTCTAACAGGCGCATCAGATCCCCGAACCACGGCCGACGCAGCCAATTCGGAGCCACCAACAACACCGGACCCGCATGACATTCTACCCTCTGTAGGACTCGACCTATCAAGGGCCACGGGGGAAACACATACAGCAACACCCGCTGAGGTCACAGAAGGACCAACGCATCGATCCCTTCTGCTCGCGGATCCCGACACCGACTGAAATACCGAGGAACCTGAGCAATCTGTGCCGACGCCATGAGATCCACTACTGGCATTCCCCACTTTAGAACTATCTGGTCGAACACAGACCGGTGCAGAGACCATTCTCCAGGGTCCAACATGTGTCTGCTTAGAAAATCCGCATTCACGTTGTCCACCCCGGCCACGTGCGCCGCCAAAATCTGCACTAGATGCCTTTCCGCTCAACTCATGAGCAGAGCCGTCTCGATTGCCAATCACGGACTCTTTGTACTGCCCTGCCGGTTGACATACGCTACCGCTGCCGCGTTGTCAGACATGACTCTTACCGCCTTTCCGACCACACTTGAGCGAAACGCCAACAGATCTAGCCGAATCGCCCTAGTCTCCAACCGGTTGATAGACCACTGAGTTTCCTCCGTCGACCACCGCCTCTGCGCGGACCGACCGAGACACTGAGCTCCCCAGCCCAGCAGACTGGCATCCGTAACCAGAATCACCCACTGAGGAGGTTCCAACGGCATGCCCTTTTTCAGATGGGCTGAGCACTGACCACTGGAGACTGCGCCGAGGTCCCCCTCAATGGCAACCGCAACTCCAAACTGTGTACCTGGGGAGACCACCGGGACAACAGAGCCGACTGATGCTGACGCATATGCGCCCTGGCCCATGGTACTACCTCTATTGTCGTTGCCATGAGGCCCAGAACTCGAAGGTACATTCGAACCGTCGGACTCTGAACGGACATTAACAGCCGGACCTGCTGCTGAAGAGAGGCGATCCGAGAATCCAGCAGAAAAACATGACCCACTGCCATGTCGAACTGCACTCCCAATGTTACTATGTTACTCCAGACTCTGCGATGGGATCAACCAACTTTTGACTACATTCACTACCCATCCGAGCGATGCCAGCAACACGACCACCTGAACTGTCGCCGCAACACTGTGAGCCCGAGACTTAGCCCGGATCAACCAGTCGTCCAGGGATGCACCAGAATTCCCTGCCTCCGCAAAGCCGCTGCTACCACCACCATTATCTTGGAGAAGGTGCGTGGAGCCGTCGCCAGACCAGAAGGCAGAGTACAGAACTAACAGTGCCTCCCTAAAACAGAAAAACGAAGTAAACCCTGATGATCCTCTCGAATCGGCACTTGCAGATACGCTTCCGTGAGATCCAGTGACGTAAGAAATTCTCCCCGACGAACAGCCATTATGACCGAGCGGAGAGTCTCCATGCGGAAGGATGGCACCTTGAGCACCCCATTGACCCTCTTGAGATCTAAAATGGGTCGAAACTGGTCCTCCTTCTTCGGCACCACAAAGTAAATGGAACAACAACCCATTCCCTGCTCGTGCCGAGGAACGGGTACCACAGCTCCCAACTGGATTAAGCAACCCAGAGTCTCTTGAATAGCCTTTAACTTGACTCGAGAGTGACAAGGAGAGGGAAGAAACAGATCCGGAAGCGGGTGCTCAAACTTGAGTGCATAACCGTCGCGAACGACCTCCAGCACCCACTGATCTGAAGTAATTTGGGTCCACCCCTGATACAACAGACGAACTCGCGCCCCGACCTTCACCAGAGGCTGGACCCGCACACCTTCATAAGGAGGACTTATTACCATTTCTGGCACCTCCGGAGGAGTCCTGACCTCCTCAACGACCCCCTCGAAAGGACTGTGTCCGCTGGAAAAACCAGCTTTTAGAAGGAGATACAAATCTGCCCGGCCTGTACCACCTCGCGTCCTTAAACCGACCTCTAGCCGAACCCCCTCGACTAGCCGACTTAGGCCGTAACTCTGGCAACCGTGAGACCTTGGTATCCCCAAGACCACTCATCAGTTTATCCAAGTCCTCTCCAAACAACATAGAACCTTTGAAAGGTAGAGAACACAACTTTGCTTTAGAGGCCGCATCTGCCACCCAGCCCCTAAGCCAAAGAGCCCTGCGAGCCGTCACCGCCAGAGCCATATTCTTAGCCGAAGCCCTTAGCAAACCATAAAGGGTGTCCGCCAAAAACGAAGACCCCATCTCCAATTTGGCCAGCTCCTGAATCAAACCAGTCCTATCTAATGCAGGCTCATCCAAGAGCTTCTCCGCCCAACGGAAACAAGCTCTGGCTACCAAGCCCCCACACACAGAGGCTTGCAAGGCCAAAGCCGACAAATCAAAGCTGCGCTTCAGAAAGGACTCAAGCTTCCTATCCTGAGGATCCCGTAAGGCTGTACCACCATCCACCAGAATGGCCGTAGCCTTAGTAACCGCCGTAACCACCGCATCCACAGTAGGTGGTTTCAGCAGGGCCAAATCTGCCGGAGGCAAGGGATACAGCCGCGCCATAGCCCTAGACACCTTACAAGCAGCCTCTGGCACAGACCATTCCTGAAAAACCATGTCTCTAATGTCTGAATTCATGGGAAAGGAATGGGAGGCTCTCCAAATTCCCTTAACCAAGGGATCTACCTGGGGTCCCTCCGCAGAGGGAGTGGCTGCCGGAGCAAATTTCAAAGTAGAGATCACAAAGTAGAGATCACCTGATCAATGAGCTCTAACAACTCCTCCTTATGAAAAATGCGAACCACTGAAAAATCTTCCCCAGGCCTTAGCCCATCCTGATCCTCAGACTCATCTAAGAGATCCTCCTCTCCTGGGTCACTCCAAACCTCCGACCCAGGCAGAGAAAGTATCTCCATAGGCTCCGAAATATCCACCCGCAGGCGCTTAACTCCCACTGAGCTAGCAGCCTCCGGGGAACAAACAGCCTGAAAGGGGCCAGCTCTCCAGGCATTATACAGAGACCAAACAAACTCAGGAGGGAAACCAGACCCCCCCCCCAACACTGCTGAAGCCCCAACAACACATCCCGCAGTCTCCGCGACAGACCCCCCCTCGCTCCCACAGCGGCCGATCCATCGCGTGATCCGCGGCTAAACTAGGCGCGCTTCCCGCCACATACGGGTCCCCCGGCGCCGGTACGGAATGCACGGCCAAAAGGGCCACGCTTCCCGCCAAAAACGGCTCCATCAAGGCCGACCCGGGAAGCGCAGCCAAAATGGTTGTGTTTCCCGCCAAAAACGGCTCCGCCGTTGCCAGCCCAGAATGTGCGGTCAAATCGCCGCCCAACACCTCCGCCGACTCAGGGGAAAGCACGGGGGGGGGGGGGGGGGCAAAAGTGCTGACAATGTAGGCTCCCCACAAAATCTACATTGGCAACCTTTCACTTCAACGCCGCACTTCGCACAAAACCGACACCTCGCCGGCTTAGACATAATGGCCGCGAACACAATAAAAACAAACAGTTGCTTTGTGCTCTGACAGACTAATAGGCAAAACCGCCTAAGGAAAGAATGCCCTTGAAGACTTTTTCATCTCTGGTCTGCCACAAGAACAGCCAAAATAGCCGCCTTTTAAAAACATTTTTTTTAAACCTCGTTGCTGATGCCTAAACGCCTCAAGGGTACAGAACGAGGTCTGTAGCCGAGGTCAAGCAGTCCTCCAGAGGAAGAGCACAGGGGGAGGGACCAGGCCACCCGGGTGTGACACCCCACAGGGAATAAGAAGCCCCTTAGGACTGCCACCCTGTAATAGAGATCCAAGTGTGGGTTCTCTAACATTTACAACCCAACCTAGAAACCCCAAACGGGCCTACCAGACTGAGTACACTGCACAGGCTGCACACATCTACCCTCTGCTGAGACTGAGAAAATACTGATTAGTAGAAGGTCTGCACAGGCTACTTGTATAAGAAGTTTTAGTGTTCTCAGTCTCCCTCTGCTGGTAGGAGTGCATAACCCAAGCGTCTTGAACAGTCTGGAGGATTGCTGAGGAAAACCAAGATTATTATAATACCTCTGTATCGTTCCATGGTGCGACCTCACTTTGCGTACTGCATTCAATTCTAGTCACCATATCTCATAAAAGACAGAATTAGAAAAGGTTCAGAGGAGCAATCAAAATGATAAAGGGGATGGAACTCCTCCAATATGAGGAAAGGCTAAAGAGATTAGGGCTCTTCAGACAGATTTGTAAACAGACGGCTAAGAGGGGATATGATTGAGGTCTATAAAATCCTGAGTGGTGTTAAGCTCTGGAACTTGCTGCCAGAGGATGTGGTAACAGCGGATAGCGTACCTAGGTTTTAAAAAAAGGTTTGGACAAGTTCCTGGAGGAAAAGTCCATAGTCTGTTATTGAGATGGACATGGGGAAGCCATTGCTTGCCCCGGGATTGGTAGCATGGGAATGCTGCTACTAATTGGATTTCTGCCAGATACTTGTGATCTGGATTGGCTACTGTTGGAAGTAGGATACTAGGCTAAATGGACCATTGATCTGACCCAGTATGGCTATTCTAATGTTCTTATGGAAGTGACAGCCCAGCACCAAAAAAGAAAAAAAACCTCTGACGTGGCAGAATTGGAAGAATGGCCCAGACCACCATAAAGGAATCTACAGCTTGAACATCAACCACCTTGGTTCCCTTTCAAGAAGAGAGAAGTGACTGGGTGGGAGAACTCCAACTTATAACACTGCGTAATATCATCCAGAACCCACTAGTCTAATGTGATTTTGGCCCACATCTCCAAAAACTGCTTAAGCCATTCACCCACCAGAGGAAGAGAAGACAGAACCAGCCTCGAATCATTGAAAAGCTCAGCAGGCATTGTGCACTCTAGCTGACAGAGAAAGGCTTCCTATCCATACGAAAGGAAGACTGTCTTTGCCTGAAAGCAGGACTTCTGACCGTATTGCTGACAACCAGGCTGGTACCATGTGCTATCTTGAAACTGAGAGCCCCCTGAGGCTTTCAGCTTATCCTCTAGCAACTGCTGTGGCTTAGTTTTTCCCAGTTCTTTCACCAAGTTACTAAAGACCTTCTCCAAATAACCACTTGCCCCAAAAGGGCAGTTTAACTAGACTTGACTAATGCTGCATCTGCTGTCCAATGGCCAATGTGCAGTGACAGCAAAAGACATACTGTGGGCTGTAACGTCATAAATAGCATCCGCCAAGTAGGTCAACCCCGCTTCCAGCTAGGTGATATAGTGCACATCTTGTGTTGCAGACTGCTGATGCGACGTCACGCATGCTCTAGTCATGAACGAGTTGCACACTGTCGCTTGAAGGCCCAAAGAAGCCATTTCAAAGGCTTGTTTCAACTAGCCTTCTAGCTTCCTATCTTGTAGGTCATTTAAGGCAATGCCCCCTTCCAACGGAAAGGAAGTCTTCTTAGTCACCATCGTAACAAAGGAATCCACCCTGGGAAGCTGTAATTATTCCACCAAAGCGAACAGATAGAGGTGAGCCATGGTTCTTCCCACTCTCAGCCCTGCGTCTGGTGATCCCATTCTGCTGTAATCAGGTCTTGAATGTCGATGCATCGGGAAGGCTTTAGAAGGACCTCTAAGCCCACTCATGATCAACAAGGATGGAATTCCTAATGCCGAAGAAGGCTCCTCAATGGAAAGCACCGCCAATGCCTCAGAAATGAAAGTATTGAGTTCCGCTTTATGAAACAACCTTAGTACGTTCAGGTTATCTCCCTCCTCGTGAGAGAGCTCTCCCTTCTCTAACAGCTCCTTTAATGATGGCTCCTATGAGCAGAACAAGGCCACACCAGATAAGAAGGAAGACGCAGAGACTAACCTCCAGGAGTGAGAAGATGCTAAATGAGATCTCTTAGGAGATGGAGATGCAGGAGCAGGGCGAGAAACTGAAGCACTTTACAGCAACTCTGACCATCCTTGCTTCAGTGTAGGGCCAGAGGTGGCAGCTTTTTCAACAACACAGTACCCAGAGTTTGGCTAAGAATTCAATGTACCTCACAAGCTAGTTTACTGACACCTTCCTTCTTTTGAACATAAGTTTCCTACTGTTCTCAGCCTAATTTCCTTAAATTCAAAAAAGTATATCAACCTCACTACAGAGATGGTCAACCTGAAGCAGTAAGAATAAATTTGTCACTTGCACAGAAGGGTCTTTTGGATTTTTATCTTCTCACTTTTTCAGTTAATAAATAGATAAGACAGAAAAAAAAAGATACCTTTGTGATTGTGCCAACTTAATACACTTTTGAGTAGTTTTTTAAGCCAGAACTTTCTTCCTCAGGTCAGTAATCTATTAATCAGTTAGTATGCAAATTCCCTGATATAGTCTGTCTTTGTAAAATTACAGGAAATGAGGGGTCTTGCCCAGAATCCAGTGCACCCTAGTCCTTTGTCATCTTGTTTGAGAATACTGGGAAATGCCACATTTACAAACAAATCAGGACTGAAACGCTTCCTCCTCAGCCTTGGGCCAAAAGGTTTACCTAGGAATCTTTCTAATTACTTTTGAACGAATCACATGGTACTGCTCATTATCCCCCTTGGTACTACAGGCCCAACAACAGCCCACATGGGGGTACAGAGACCATAAGCCTAGGACTGAAGCAGGAACACCTGGATGGCTGCACAAACAAGCCAGTGTGAAGCCTTTGCAGGAACTGGAATAGGGATGAAGGGTCAGAGACGGCAGGGAATATATTAAGATTCCTCTGTATCACACTTCTAGTGCCTTGATCTTAATTGGCCACAGCTGAATATGCCCTTAGCTATAACTTAGAAGGAAAAGTAGAAACCTTTGGTCTGCAGATAGCACCAGTAAACATAATATAAGCCAAAAAACCCTTATTATCACATTTAAAATGTAATATTGTGTCTTTAGGCTTATATTATTATTATTATTTTTTTTTAGTTGTTTAGGAGAGTTCCTGGTTGTTTTGTTTCCTTTGACTCCAATTTTTTATGTGATTAAGTGGATTACTGTGGGTATTTTTATTTATATTGTTTTACTCTTTTGAGTAACATTGCTTTATTTTGATACTAGTAAAAAAGGCCCATTTCTGGCTGAAATGAAACGGGCGCTAGCAAGGTTTTTGGCAGAGTGTGTATGTTTGAGAGAGTGTGTGTGAGAGTGACTGTGTGTGTGAGAGAGAGAGTGAATGTGCAAGTGTTTGTGTGTGAGACAGTGAGAGTGAGTGCAAGTGTGTCTGTGAGAGAATGTGTTAATGTGAGAAGTTTATCCTCTGAGCAGCAAACATCAGGAACAGCAGCCAATTATTTTTGTTAATTGTAGGAGAAGAAAACAATGATAAAAATGAATTAAAAATAAAGATTGTAACTCCCCATCTCCCCAAAAATACAAAACAAACCCCCAAAACAAATATGCATCAGAAGTTAACACCGGGAATAAGTGCTTTTCAAGGACACTGCCTCCTCCCACATCTGTTGCTCTGAGGATATAGTTCAGGCAGGTTGAGTCATAAATCTTCCCTCTGTCAAAGTTCTTGCTTATCATGCATTTAGAAAACAGCACATCCTTTTTTTTTTGTTTGTTTTGAAAATGTCTTTCAAAACAGACCATTTCCTAGGGGGTTTAGGCAGCTGGACATGCGCACTCCCTTCACCCCCCCTCCCCCAAGAGCACCTGGCCCTTGTATAATTATAGTACAGCAAGAGGCCCTCACTGGATGCCCAACGGAAGGGTGGAAGGCCAGATTTTAGGACTCAGGCTGTAAAAATACCAGCTAGGTTTAAAAATCTATGACTGGCTGAGCAAGGACTTGCTTTTCCTGCAGGTTAATATGTGTTCTACTTTGAGACCTATCCACTGGAATAGTGGTGGGCCAAGCTACATAGCTTTAAACACCTGAAAAGCACTGAGAAGGCCTGATAACAAGATGATGGCCTTATAGCAGAGAGCCTGCAAGAGCAAGGACTGCTTGGTGAGTTCTAATGAAACCTGGTGCAACTTCCAAATTGAGTGTAACACACATGATGTAGAAATTAAAGACAGAAATGATAAGAAGTTTGGTTCATAACACGGAGTCTGTCTTTAATAAGTTGGCACCCAGATCACAAGATGATATGAACCTGATATATCCAAATTTAGATATCTTCATAACAAGAGTTGTTTTGTTCTTGTTTGGATGTTTGGATACCCGTATCTAAGGAAATGTTTACAAAAAGGGAAATGTCTCAATCTCTCAAAATAGCTAGAACAGGAAAGGAGATGGTACAGATGGTACAGATGGACACCTGGCCGGAAAGCAAAGTATGACTCATAGATTGCGCAAGATTAGAAAAAAGTCCCTCTCAATAGACTTGTATGGGGACCAGATGGTATATAAGGACTGGTCTCCCAAGCATATTTCGGAGGTTCTCCCCAACGCATCTAGGACGCAGAGCTCCAGTCAGCTGAATCCAGAATCTGTCTGATGAATGTACCTGATTAAAGTCTGATTTGCAAATAAACTCTTCATTCCAAATGATGATTTGTGGGTTTCACTTAATGATGAAAGGCTGTAAGTATAAATGCTTTTGCTACATCAGGCTATCATTCGCTGCATTGTATAACCTGTAGTCTAAATCCAGTTTGTCATAAGGCTAGTATCTTTTCCTTAGACCTAACGTCTCCCTTAGAGGCAATAACTCCTTGATTACCCCAGTACCAGTGTTATTTAGAGATGGAGTCAGATTAAGGTCACTCTAGCCTTCTTGGGGGGGGGGCTGGGGACCCCTAAATTCACTACATTGGTGACTCCCGTACGCTGCTCCACCCTTTCCTGTCCTTCTCCTTCTTATTTATGCGTCCACATCCACGTTTTTGTCTTTCAATATTTAAAGATCAAGAATTTCCTCCCTGATGTCTCATGTCCCTTATTATAGCAGTCTGCTGTTCTCTCTCTAAGCTTTCACTCTTTCCTGTGGTTAAGCCACTTCCGTTATTCTTCCCTATCGCAGTCAGTGATAATATGTAAGCCTTGTGCTTTCTTTCCCCCTCTTAGTTGTGTCCAAGACTGCGCTTTATTTCTTCTCTCTGATTCCTATCTCCCTTTCTTGGCACTGCTATTTTCCCGGTCTCTTTCCCCTTGCTGACATGTTAATTCTCCCCATAGTTGGTTTTTTCAAAACACACTTATGTGAAATAATTTCTCCCCTTCCCTCTTCATTCTTGGTAGTCTGTCGCCACACCTTCCTGTGGGGTTTTTATTTTTCTTTAAGCCGCAGCTTTTACATGGTCCCTGCCACCTCTGTCCCTTTTCAGCCGGTTGTTATTCACTTATGTTTTTGTTTTCCCTTTGAATGCAGCTGTCCCAGCGTGTCACTGATTTCTAGTGCTTTGGTACGGTATGGTCCACTGCTGGTGATGTTATATCTGTCTCTATTCTTATCTGTTACTTTTTATATCATGTTCTCCTAAGGTACCTTGGTGCCGGTCTTTCTTACCTCCTAAAACTTCCAAACCTTTTCGGGGATTGGTACGCTCAGAGTTCGTCCACATGGCACCAGCAAGGTCTTAATGCGGGCTATACGCCTAACTTCTGGAGCATGTGTGGTCTTTCATAAATCATTGTCTTCTCTCACCCGTCACCAGGATTGTGGATACATGCACAATCAGGTAACAGAGTACTGTATCATTACTCTTATGTATGTCTACTAACGCGTGTTTCCCTACCCCTCCCCTGCGTGGTTTGCAGGAGAGGGGCAGAGGCAGTGATCGTTTTTTGGATGTGTTGAGTGTCTGTGCTCCGCCCTCGACGTCATCACGTTTGACGCGTGGGCGGGGCAGACACTCGGAGCAAAAAGTGGTCTCTGCCGCCTCACTTTAGAACGTTGGGAAAGTGAGGCTTCATTCGAACGTTGGAGGTGCGTTTTATATAGAGAGATATGTGTTATTTTTTAGTTGCCCCTGAAGCAGCATATTGATAGGGCGAAACGTGATTCAGGTTGAGCTTTTTTGTAACCTTGAACAAAATTCTTCTACACCTTAGACATGCATTCTGCCTTCTTTTGGACTGCCTTAACTATAACCTTGCAGGTAGTAATCTAAGCCACTTCAGTGAACTTAATGAGGTAAAGTGCTATGTACAGGGGTCTTCAGTAGGCCTCCATGAGGCTATCAGCTCATCCCTTACCTTCAATAGCTTCGCCTCCTCATCTTCCTTCTCTTTCTCCTTTTTCTTCTTTGACAAGGGCTGGCCGTCTACTACATCCTTTTTCCTCTTCCTAAAACTAAACATTTTAAAATTAAATCAAACCTGCAGCATTTATCAAAAAAGGTTGAAAGCATGAAGTACATTCCAGGACTCTCTCAGAAACCTGAGCAACCTGAAACAGCCTGAGCATATATTCCATCCCCTAAAATGTCACATCAATGTGACAGTTTGGGAATGCACATTTCAACACCTGATCCCACTGACAAGCAATGCAGGATCCCCCACTGTGCTTCACCACTTGAAACACCTCCCCCCCCCCCCCCCCCCCGGAAGTTTTCAAAGCGAGGAAGTGGCCTGGCCCAGCAGCAGTTGCTCCCAGACCCAAAACACACTTTTTGGGCCAACAGGGTAATGCTGCATCTACAGCACTGCAGCCTTCCTTTGCGTATGCTCTGATTTGGTCAGCAGATGGCTACCTGCTTGCAAAGGGAGTTGCAGCCTAAGGACCACTGTCAAGGAGGCCAACTATGAAGGACACACCTGCACACACACACAGAAGAGAGTGATTAGTAGCTAATGGCGATTTTCTGCTGGCTGAAGTAAAATTAAAGCACAGCCCCAGTTTTTGAAATCGGAGTTGAGGGGGGGGGGGGGGGGGCGCTGCTGACCCTCTGCTGGCCAGCCAGATAAAAGGATTAGGAGGTGGCAGCAAATGCTCCCCCTTCCCCAGCTAAGGTGAGGGAGGATCTGAGGAGGGCCAGACAGCAGGTCAGCATAGACCCTTCCTCCCCACTGCTGCTTGTTGTAATTTTATTTTTCTAATGTATTTCTTTTTCAAATTCACACTGAAGAACCAAATTTTGATAAAGAAATTGAGAAATTATACTACACAAAAACAACAAAAAGAAAATATTACTTGCTATAGTCCACAATAAGAGGAGAGGCAAGACAGAAAAGTTCCACAGGAAGCTGGAACGAATTCCAGAAAATATTATAGAGAGGAAAAATAACAGTAATATCCTGCTATTTATACACCAGAAGAGGGACACACAAAGTAAAAATCCACATTAAATGTTGCTGCTGGTTTTTCACTCCCCCCTTAGTACATATTCTAGCACATGAGTTAACCCATGACTCTCCAAAATAAGCCCTAATGGCCCAGTGGGCATCAAAGTGTGCCCCTCTTAAAATAGTTCCGGTGGTCCAAGAGCACTCTGAACCCTCTCCCTCCCCATTCCCAATTCAGGGCCTGATACAAAGGCAGCAGTAAAATATGGCTGCCTTGGTAAAATTTAGCAACTCGCAAACAGAGAGTGATGCACAAAGGGGACCGCATGCAAATGAGCTGCATGGATCCCCCATTGTGCATCACTTGCTATTTGAAAGTCCGAGCTGTCAAATGGATTTCACAGCTCTGAGGCACCGAGCCCAAGCTTTTGTTTTTTTACATTTTCCCTGGCAGTCAGCCAAAGTACTACTGAGGAGCCACATATCACTTTACACTGCACACAAGAGGAAAGAGGAATTGTTAGCATTATCAAAGTATCTCCAGACAAGTCAAAGCTAGGCAAAGATGACAAGTCTAAAGCTAGGCTCCAGGAATCAAATCCAAATTACATATAGGTTTATATTCTGCTTACTTCAAGCACAATTCTAAGCGGATAACACCAAGCTAACCTCATCAATCAAGGGAAGAAACTATACTACATACCGTATTTTTGGGACTATAAGACGCACCGGACCATAAGACACACCTAGGTTTTAGAGGAGGGAAATAGGAAAAAAAAAAATTTCTTTTTTCCCTCCTCTAAAACCTAGGTGCTCCGGTGCGTCTTGTCCGAGTTCGGGATCGCCCTCCCCTACTCACGTCACGCGATGTTCTCTGGTGGTCTAGTGACGTCGGGGCAGGAAAGAGACCCCTCTTTCCTGCCCAGCGCGCTGCTCTCCGTCCTCCTGTATGTATGCTGCCTGACGGTCTCGGCGAGATTCAAAATGGCCGCCGAGACTTCAATTCTCGGCGGCCATTTTGAATCTCGCCGAGACCATCAGGCAGCATACAGGAGGACGGAGAGCAGCGCGCTGGGCAGGAAAGAGGGGTCTTTTTCCTGCCCCGACGTCACTAGACCACCAGGGAACATCGCATGACGTAAGTAGGGGAGGGCGATCCCGAACTCGGGGTGGAGGGCGATCCCGAACTCGGGGGGAGGGCGATCCTGAAATCGGACCTTGCTACCTTCGGACTATAAGACGCACCCCCCATTTTCCTCCCAAATTTTTGGGGAAAAAAGTGCGTCTTATAGTCCGAAAAATACGGTAATTTTAATGATGAAAGTACATTATTCAGCCAAAGTTATGTCCAGTAAAACATACGTTTTTAAAGCTTTGCAAAAAGCTTCTAAGATGGCAACACGGTGATCTGAAACAGAACATAAAGCAAACATACTTATCCCATAGCTGATGTTCTCCGAGGACAGGAGGCCGACTATTCTCAGAGGTGGGTGACATCATCCCGATGGAGCCCAGTGCGGACGCTGAATTACTTACAGTGTAGAATTTTCTAGCAATGTCTCACCACGCATGCGCTGGTGCCTTCCCACCTGACGTATGAACGCAGGTCCTCCACTCAAGTGAAAAAGCAAAAAGCCTAAACTAAAAGAACTCCTGGGGAGGTGGGAGGATATGTGAGAATAGTCAGCTAACTGTCCTCAGAGAATACCAGCTGCAGGTAAGTATCTTTGTTTTCTCTGAGGACAAGCAGGTCTTCCTATTGTCACAGGTGGAAATCGTAGCTACCAGGCTCACAGAAAACAAAACAAAAAAAAACTAGAATAATTGAGTTTCAAAATATCGAGACGAAAACTTAAATCAACCTGAAACTATATACATACTAGCTATGTAGGTGCAGCCTGGAACAGAATAAAACAGAGCCTAGGAGGGTGGAGTTGGATTCTAGACACTGAACAAATCCTGCAGAACTGCCTGTCCAAACCGACCGTCACATCAGGAATCTTGATCCAGACAATAGTAGGATGTGAATGTGTGGACTGAAGACCACGTCACAACCTGCAAATCTCCTCGATGGAGTATGACACTGCCATAGCTCTAACATTGTGAGCTGTGACACCTCCCTCAAGTGTCAGCCCAGCCTGGGCATAAGCAAAGGAGATGCAGTCTATATCCAATTTGAAAGTGTGCGTTTGCCTACGGCCACCACCAACTTGTTGGGTTCAAAAGAAACGAAAAGATGCGTTTCTATCTGGAGCAGACTAAAGCCCGTACCGTCCACGCATCTTTTCGTTTCTTTTGAACCCAACAAGTTGGTGGTGGCCGTAGGCAAACGCACACTTTCAAATTGGATATAGACTGCATCTCCTTTGCTTTCATCAGCTGGGTGAGGACAACGTTCAAATCCTGTGACACAACGGGAGATTTGGTAGGAGGCTTTGTCAACAATAAACCTCTCCTGAAGCAAACAACTAAAGGCTGTACAGAGATGGACTCAACTCCTACACAATAAGCACCAACTGCCCCGAGATAGATCCTTACAGAGTTGGTTTATAAACCATACTCAGAAAAGTGCAGGATGTACTCAAGCAGTTTTTGTATAGGGCAAGAAGAGAGTGGCCTAGTGGTTAGGGTGGTGGACTTTGGTCCTGGGGAACTGAGGATCTGAGTTCGATTCCCACTTCAGGCACAGGCAGCTCCTTGTGACTCTGGGCAAGTCACTTAACCCTCCATTGCCCCAGGTACAAATAAGTACCTGTATACAATATGTAAGCCGAATTGAGCCTGCCATGAGTGGGAAAGCGCGGGGTACAAATGTAACAAAAATAAAAACTCTAAGGCTTTACCCTCACATCAGATAGAAAACCTCCATTTAAAAGAGTAACACCTCTTAGTTAAATCTTTCCTGGAAGCCAGCAAGATATGGGAGACACCTCAGGCAATCTGAGGAACCCAAATTCAATGCTCAACATCTAGTCCGTGAGGGTCAGAGACAGAAGGTTATTTATTTATTTGCTGTATTTGTATCCCACATTTTCCCACCTATTTGCAGGCTCAATGTGGCTTGCGACTGCAGAAGGGACCATTCGTTGGAAAACAGTCTATGATGGTCAGAGACTGAGGGTTGCGACTGCAGAAGGGACCCTTCATTCTGCATGACGAGGGTTGAAAAACAGTCTATGATGGTCAGAGACTGAAGGTTGCAACTGCAGAAGGGACCCTTCATTCTGCATGACGAGGGTTGAAAAACAGTCTAGGACAACTCCAGAAGAAGAGGGAATCAAATCTGCCGCGGTCAGTAGGGAGCGATCAGAATCATGGTGCCCTGATCTTGCCCGAGTTTCAGCAACGTCTTCTCTATGAGAGGAACGGGAGGATATGCATACAGAAGACCCTGTCCCCAATACAGGAGAAATGTGTCTGACACTAGTCTGCTGTGTGACCCAGAAGAGTGTCAGCCCTCGCTTCTGGAAGGTAGGCACGAGCCATCTGAGAGTTCAGCAGAGCTCCTACGAATTCTAGTTTCTGGACTGGAAGAAGGTGGGACTTTGGATAATTTATCACAAACCCTAGCAGCTCCCGGAGTCGAATAATCATCTGCATGGACTGTAGAGCTCCTGCCTCCGAGGTGTTCTTCACCAGCCAATCGTCGAGATAAGGGAACACGTGCACTCCCAGTCTGCGTAGAGACACCGCTACAACAGCCAGGCATTTTGTAAACACCCTGGGCGCAGAGGCGAGACCAAAGGGTAAGAACACAATACTGAAAATGCCATGTTCCCAGACTGAATCGAAGATACTGTCTGTGAGCTGGCAGTATCGGGATGTGAGTGTAAGCATCCTTTAAGTCCAGAGAGCATAGCCAATCGTTTGCCTGAATCAAGGGAAGAAGGGTGCCCAGGGAAAGCATCCTGAACTTTTCTCGGACCAGATATTTGTTCAGGGCCCTTAGGTCTAGGATGGGACGCATCCCCCCTGTTTTCTTTTCCACAAGGAAGTACCTGGAATTGAATCCCTGCCCTTCCTGCCCCGGTGGCACGGGCTCGACTGCATTGGCGCTGAGAAGGGCGGAGAGTTCCTCTGCAAGTACCTGCTTGTGGTGGAAGCTGAAGCTACTGAGCTCCCAGTGGGCAATTTGGAGGTTTTGAGATCAAATTGAGGGCGTATCCTAGCCGGACTATTTGGCGAACCCACTGGTCGGAGGCTATGAGAGGCCACCTTTGGTGAAAAAATTTTAACCTCCCCCCCACCGGTAGATCGTCCGGCACGGACACTTTGATTTCGGCTATGCTCTGCTGGAGCCAGTCAAAAGCCCATCCCTTGCTTTTGCTGGGGAGCTGCAGGGGCCTGTTGAGGTGCACGCTGTTGACGGGAACGAGCACGCTGGGGTTTGGCCTGGGCAGCAGGCTGGCGAGGAGGAGGATTGTGCCTACGCTTACTAGAATAGGGAACAGTCCTCCTTCCCCCATAAAAACGTTTACCAGTTGAGGTAGAAGCTGAAGGCGTCCGGTGGGAGAATTTGTCAAAAGTGGTGTCCCGCTGGTGGAGTTGCTCTACCACCTGTTCGACCTTTTCTCCAAAAATATTATCCCCCCAGCAAGGAGCATCCGCAATCCGCTGCTGGACTCTATTCTCGAGGTCGGAGGCACGCAGCCAAGAGAGTCTGCGCATCACCACACCTTGAGCAGCAAGCCCTGGACACGACATCAAAAGTATCGTAAACACCCCTGGCCAGGAATTTACGATACGCCTTCAGCTGCCTGACCACCTGCTGAAAAGGCTTGGCCTGCTCAGAAGGGAGCTTGTCCACCAGGTCAGCCAACTACCGCACATTGTTCTGCATATGAATGCTCATATAGAGCTGGTATGCCTGGCTTTTGGAGATGAGCATTGCAGAATGGTAGGCCTTCTGCCCAAAAGAATCCAAGGTTCTAGAGTCTCGGCTCGGGGGCACCGAAGCGTACTCCCTAGAACTCTTGTCCTTCTTAAGGGCCAGATCCGCCACACCAGAGTCATGAGGCAACTGAGTCTGCATTAACTCTGGGTCCCCATGGATCCGATACTGGGATTCTATCTTCTTGGGAATGTGGGGATTAGTTAGCGGCTTCGCCCAGTTCGCCAGCAATGTCTGTTTGAGGACATGATGCATGGGTACAGTGGACGATTCCTTAGGTGGCGAAGGATAGTCCAAAAGCTCAAACATTTCGGCCCTTGGCTCATCCTCTGCAACCACAGGGAAGGGAATGGCCGTAGACATTTCCCGGACAAAGACCGCAAAAGACAGACTCTCCGGAGAAGAAAGCTGCCTTTCAGGAGAGGGAGTAGGATCAAAGGGAAGACCGCAAGACTCCTCGTCAGAGAAATATCTCGCGTTCTCCTCTGCTTCCCACGAGGCCTCACCATCCGTATCGAACACCAGTTCGTGAACCTCAGTCCGAAGCCAGGCCCGTCTCGACTCCGTGGGAACATGGCCGCGGTGGGTACGCCGAGAGGAGGACTCCCGCACCGGCGGCGATGAAGCTCCCTCCATCGACGTTGTCGGGGAGTTATCCTAGGAGGCCGCTGATGCAGGCACCGCAAGTGGTACCGGGACCGAGGACCTCATGACGGGCGAGGGGCCAGCCATCGCCTCTCTCAACGGCACCGGCGGCGCAAGCACCCCTGGTGCCAGAGCGGAAGGGCGTAACAGCTCTTCCAGGATCCCTGGAAGGATGGCCCAGAGGCTCTCGTTCAGAGCAGCTGTTGAGGAAGGCAAGGAGTCCGGTACCGGTGACGAGCTCAGAATCTGTCCGGGACGCGGAGGCGGTACTGGGCTGTCCACAGTAGAGCGCATCGACACCTCTTGTATGGAGGGCGAGAGGTCCTCCCGGCACCGACGCTTAGCAGGTCCCGAATCCATCGGCGACCCGGAGCTCTCGGTACCACGACGAGAAGGCGACTGGTGACGGTGCTTCTTTGCCTTCGCATGAAGCAGGTCACCGGTATTTATAAATGACCTAGAGATGGGAATAACTAGTGAGGTAATTAAATTCGCCGATGACACAAAATTATTCAGGGTCGTCAAGTCGCAGGAGGAATGTGAACGATTACAGGAGGACCTTGCGAGACTGGGAGAATGGGCGTGCAAGTGGCAGATGAAGTTCAATGTTGACAAGTGCAAAGTGATGCATGTGGGTAAGAGGAACCCGAATTATAGCTACGTCTTGCAAGGTTCCGCGTTAGGAGTTACGGATCAAGAAAGGGATCTGGGTGTCGTCGTCGATGATACGCTGAAACCTTCTGCTCAGTGTGCTGCTGCGGCTAGGAAAGCGAATAGAATGTTGGGTGTTATTAGGAAGGGTATGGAGTCCAGGTGTGCGGATGTTATAATGCCGTTGTATCGCTCCATGGTGCGACCGCACCTGGAGTATTGTGCTCAGTACTGGTCTCCTTATCTCAAAAAAGATATAGTAGAATTGGAAAAGGTACAGCGAAGGGCGACGAAAATGATAGTGGGGATGGGACGACTTTCCTACGAAGAGAGGCTGAGAAGGCTAGGGCTTTTCAGCTTGGAGAAGAGACGGCTGAGGGGAGATATGATAGAAGTGTATAAAATAATGAGTGGAATGGATCGGGTGGATGTGAAGCGACTGTTCACGCTATCCAAAAATACTAGGACTAGAGGGCATGAGTTGAAGCTACAGTGTGGTAAATTTAAAACGAATCGGAGAAAATGTTTCTTCACCCAACGTGTAATTAGACTCTGGAATTTGTTGCCGGAGAATGTGGTACGGGCGGTTAGCTTGACGGAGTTCAAAAAGGGGTTAGATAGATTCCTAAAGGACAAGTCCATAGACCGCTATTAAATGGACTTGGAAAAATTCCGCATTTTTAGGTATAACTTGTCTGGAATGTTTTTACGTTTGGGGAGCGTGCCAGGTGCCCTTGACCTGGATTGGCCACTGTCGGTGACAGGATGCTGGGCTAGATGGACCTTTGGTCTTTCCCAGTATGGCACTACTTATGTACTTATGTACCGAAGAGGAGGACGTTGAATCCAAACGCCTCCTCGGGGCCGGGTCCGAAACAGGTCGACGAAAGGAAACTTAACAGGAAAAAACTAGAAATATAGGAAAAAAGGTTCTTTTTTTTTTTTTTTTGAAACAATACGAAAGACACAAGACTTCCAAAAACTTCCGAATGGAAGAACACGGCGAAAACGCGCGAGGGGTCTCCTTGAGGCGCAGACCGACTGATAAACAGCCTTCCTGAGCCGCGGAAAAAAGAAGACTGGCGAACAAGCTCGCGTTTGGGTGGAAAGACGGTTGCGTATGCGCAGGCTAGCAAACGTTGTTCCTAGTGAAGATCTCCAATCAGAGGGGCTGTCGTGGATGTCACCCATCAGTGAGAACAAGCAGCCTGCTTGTCCTCGGAGAATTAAATTTAAACAGGAACTCATTTGTACTTGCAAAGGTCTGAAAAGGCATAAATATGCCTCCTGTGTATGTTGTATTACAACTGTAACATCCCATCTCACTTTATTCTCTAATGAAGTAGTGAAGTTCAGGGTTCTCAAAAAAAAAAAAGATAGGTCTGTGGTGAGATCTTGCTCTTATTCAATCCACACATTTCATTTAAAAATGGATCCCCTCCTGTTCACTATAATTAAATTGCACAATACATGAAGTAGCTTAAGCTATTGAAACACAACGCTGACACGGTAGCTGACACCTGATGAACAGTGAATGATGGTGGTGAGACAAGAGCTTTAAGTCTGCAAAGAACAGCAAGTAAAATCAACAGGGCAACCTCTCTGGGGGCCAAAAATACAAAAGAACATGAGTCAACGCAGCAGTCACTCACCCTGCCAACCAACATCAAGTTCAGACAGACACCAATTCAGGATCTAATTAGGTTCTCCAGTCCTTTATTTTTCAAGGTCGCAAGGGCCATGAGTAGCTCTCTCCTGATAACCAATTACTGCAATTTCCCCCTCCATGCTAATGAGCCAAACATCCCAAACAGGATGGTCATGGAGTTATAAAGCCAGCAGATGCAAGAACCCCCACATAGCCGGCACTGCTTCCAGTCACAGACTCCTCTGTAACAGGAGGTAACCACAAAGCCTGAAGCTGCCGAGACAACATCAGACCCACTCACTGGCTACAACATCACTGGAAATAGAAATGTGTCACCCAGCAGTACCTGGTAAGACTCCAGGCTATGCATGTGATATTTTCACACATATAAACACAAGTTATATGTGTTTTTGCAATCTATGAGACCTCACTGCATGTCATATGCATGTGAGCACGCTGTATGGCTTTCTTTTTACGTGTCCTCTCTAAATTCAAAATAAAATTCTCTCTAACGTCATGGGAATTAGAAAAGGTACAGAGAAGGTTAACAAAAATGATAAAGGGGATGGGACAACTTCCCTATGAGGAAAGGCTGAAACGGCCCCTAGGGGGGCATGCAATGAAGTTACAAAGCAGTAAATTTAAAATGAATCGGAGAAAATATTTCTTCACTGAACATGTAATTAAACTCTGGAATTCATTGCCAGAGAATGAAGTAAAGGTGGTTAGCTTAGCATGGTTTAAAAAAAGGTTTGGATGGCTTCCTAAAAGAAAAGTCCATAAGCCATTTTTTAAATGGGGAAAATTCACTGTTTATTTCTGGGATAAGCAGATTAAAATGTATTGTATTGTTTTGGGATCTTGCCAGATACTTGTGACCTGGATTGGCCACTGTTGGAAACAGTATGCTCGGCTTCATGGACGTTCAGTCTGTCCCAGTATGGCAATACTTATGTACAAGTCCCCAATGCCCCCTAAGCTAGCAGTCTGCGGTATCAAAGAAAGAAGAAAAATGACTGTGGGGATTGAGGGGGGGGGGGGGGGGGAGGATAGGGAGAGATGTATGATGTACACGTAGCCTCGTAACCTTATGCAACTGCTGTTAGACTTTCACTCATATAAACACACAGTGTATTCGTGGGTACGTTATATGAGACTTTTATTACATGTACCGGCTATTTCTACACAGTATGTGAGGTATATGAGTGAAAATACGGTAAATTTGGAAACCAAATAAAGATAAGTAGCACTGATTGTTTATCATCCAGGGAATTAATGTTTAATAGTAAGGCAAAAAGCTCATCGGTCTCCTTTACAATATCACATTAAGGTGCAGATGTCCACCAACCAGTTTTTCGCATCAGATACTTATCTTTCTCTTCACAAATCTGCCTGGCAGTTACAAGCTTAAAAACATTTACCATGTACAAACTCAGGGTCAAAATAGGACAACACAAGTCCTCAGAATATAGAAGGGGAAAATAAGTATTTCTTCATTCAAATTGAATTTCCTTGTAGTTTTCTAGATGTTATCACACACCTCTTCTGTGACTACGGATGTAGTCACCGGAGTACAAGCACCGAGGGACAGCTGCTGTATTGGGGGGGGGCTGTGAATCCATGATGCCAACACAGGAAATTCAACAAACCAAGCCGAATGACACAAATCATCTTACACACAAATCTACAAACTGACAAACCAGGTCAGCTGTGATGGTAATTTATATTTACAAGCGTTTTTAAGCACCTTAACACCTTGTGTACATCTAAACCCAACTCAGATAACTGGGTCAAGCTAAAGATCCATCACACCTAGTATCCTATTTAACAGTGGCCTATTCAGGCTCGGCAGGATGTGAAACAGTAGAAAGATTCCACACCAAACTAGAAACCCACAGCTACACCAGCCATAAAGGTCGCATCAGTACGAATGACTATATGTGGCAGGGACACAAGTAACTTTCAGGAGCCCTTGGAAACACACCTGCAAAATAGGGCTTAGATGATCCGCTTGAACTTACATGGGTACAAAAGTGCCAACATTTACACAAGGAGAACGTAAATGCGGGCACCTGGATTACAGAATTACTCTTGGTTCTGGCATCACGAGGCATGAAATAAGTCTTTTCTTTTCTCATTTTAGTGGACAGCTGGGTCATCTGGGACATCGCAGACACTGAACAGCAGCTCTAAGCTATGGAAACGGTTCATGAAACTGGAGTTCCTTCAAACAGCAGTTCTGCCTTACCAGCCCCCACCCTCAACATCCCATACGTGGTCATAGAGGTTATCATTGCAGTACTCTCAAGTGTTGGCAATGCCCTGGTGTGTATTGCAATTTTCCAAGACAAGCAGCAGTGGACAGTGTCCAACTGCTTCGTGATTTCTCTGGCCATAGCAGATGTCTGCATGGGGACCTTTGCCATTCCATGCACTATTGTGGCAAACATTGGCCTCCCACGGTACAACCTTAATCTTTGTCTGCTGATGTTGTCTCTGACCATCATGCTCACTCATAGCACCATCTTCTGCCTTCTTGCTGTGGCTGTGGAGCGCTATGTAGCCATCTGCATCCCACTCCGTTACAGCAGCATCATGACGCACCAAACAGCGTTAACTGTGATCATTCTGACCTGGGCCCTAGCTTTCCTCCTTGGGCTGGTGCCCATGATGGGATGGCACAAGCCTATGGAAAACGCAAGCTACTGCTTCTTCACTAAGGTGGTAGACATGACTCACATGGTCTATTTCAATTTTCTCGGTTGCTTCTTTGTGCCTCTTGCAATCTTGTTTATCATCTATACCCGAATCTTTGTTGTGGCTAAAAAGCAAAGACAGTGCCTCGTAGTTGGTGAGAGCCAATCTACCAACATGAAGAGAGAGGTGAAGACTGCCAAGTCCCTCGTCCTAGTGGTCTTCCTCTTCACCATCTGCTGGATACCCTTGCACATCGTCAACTGCCTGACTCTCTTCTATCCAGAGTGCCAAATCCCATTCTCTCTCCTGCAGACAGCTATCATCCTATCCCATGCCAACTCTGCTGTTAACCCGATTCTCTATGCCTACGAGATGAAATCCTTCAGAAATGCACTAAAGATCAAGTTCCTACATAGGACCTATATTGTAGGACCAGAAGTACCCAACAGGCCCTCTTGCATCTATTCAAAATAGAGTAAACCATCATATAGGTGATGGGGTAAGGCATGTGGTTTTATTTTTTCCAGTTAACATCTATCAAAAGCCATTAAAAAAACTTTTATTTTTACCACCTTGTTTAATGCTGGCTTGAAGGAACGTCAGTTTCAGTTTCCCCTTACTCTTGCTCCCCCAGTAGGTTATTTTAGTTGGGCAGCTACTCAAAGGTTCTACTGCACCTCACAGGACTATGGTTTTGTTAACGTACTTTGCTACCTATACTAGAGAGATTATTTTGTTTAGTAGTTTTAGGACTCTCTATTCCTTGTTGTGGATTGATATACCATTCTTTTACCTTTACGAACTTTATTTCCCAATATCCCCTCTCCTCCCTCTGAATTTCCCCTAAATCTCTTCATTACATCTTTTCCTCTCCTCCATTTTCCAACCTATCCTTCCCTCCTCTGCCCAAATGTCACCCGCCCCTCTTCTCCTTTTCCCTTTCTGGATTTGTCACCAGCCATGCAATTTACCTGCCATCACTTGTACTGGTACACCCTGGGCTTCTCTCAATGTCTCCTTTTGTATATACATAGAGTGAGATTTGTTTTATTCTCTTGGTTCTGCACCTACAACTGGGGCCTCTACCCTGACAGCAGCTGCAGCTCACTCATCAGCTACTGGTATGAGGGCTGTTAGGCTAGGACCAGCTATCAATGGGAGGCCACTAGCCTAGGGATGACTCATCCTTCTCACTTTCCACTCCAGTCTATAACGATGAAGATTGACCTTTCAGCTGGAGGAAGCAATGATGGCCTGAGTCCTTGTTGAGAGTTACTCACTCATAAGAGTCTTCCAGCTGCTACAAAGTCTCCCCCTAAATATTAGTCTCTACATTATTAAGCTAATTACTTTATTGTGTTTATCATATTTTGATTTATGAGACTCTCTAGATAATTGCTGTGTATTTGTCAAAGATTTTGCATTATTCCATCACGGATTGCAGTTTCTGGTTCTGATATCCTTGGATGGTCCAATTGATGCAGGTTACTGTAGGCTTTTTCTTTATTGTCCCAGAGGAAGGATAGATGTAAATAAGGATCCAGCTCCAATCTCAGTGTATGAGGAGAGTTATTTAGGGGAGATAAAATTTCCTTTCTCCAGCCTAAAATAAAATCGAGGACTGGAGCCTCAACACAGACTGAGCAGAAGTCAGTAAATGTTTGGGTAGTAAATAAGCAGAAAACATAGTTATTTAATCTAAGTTGCAGAGCCTGATGTGAACCCAGCCAGCCAGCCAGTTATATATCTTGTTGGGCAGACTGGATGGACCGTAAGGTCTTTATCTGCCGTCATTTACTATGTTAGTATGTTACGACAACTCTCAAAACCACTAAGCTAAGGATGTGTTCTCCTTCCCTTTTCAGTAGGTAATCTAAGCATTTGATATATTGATATGTATTCCCATGAATGATTTGGGGATTTTTTTTGGGGGGGGGAGGGGCAGGGAACCTAAACTCCAATTCTCCTTCTTCAGTGGGTATGTTGTGCAAACAGAGTGCTCAGGCCCAGGGAGAGAGAAGACAACTGCTATTATAGTAGCCCCTACTGGTCCATGTGTGGTACCAA
The DNA here is from genome assembly GCF_901765095.1 of Microcaecilia unicolor. Lineage (NCBI taxonomy): Eukaryota > Metazoa > Chordata > Amphibia > Gymnophiona > Siphonopidae > Microcaecilia > Microcaecilia unicolor. The sequence goes on from NC_044033.1 coordinate 5,468,641, forward strand.
AGGGACATAAAAGTCCCTCAAGTTTACATGTATTTTATGCTATTTATTTCATACAGTACAGTCTCGATTATCCGGCATTCACTAATCCGACAGATCCTCTGTTGATGTCGTGTCTCTGTTTTCCGGCATAGCACAGAGGGAAGTTTCGCACCTGAGAATTTGTTTCAGACCCGGGACCTCGCTTTATGGACTTTGTTTATGCATTTTTTGAGTAGATACCATTGTTTTCCGTATTATCCAACTTTTCACTTATCCGACAACAAGTCAGTCCTGTTTACATTGGATAATCAAGACTCAACTGTAATTCCAAAGGATCTAATGTGTGCTCTGATGTGTAGGCAGGGGAAATATAATTGGCGAGACCACCGAAGGATTAAGGATGAAAAAAGGGGCCTTCTCTTTGTAGAGCAGTACCAATTGGTGGAGGGGTAGCATTGTATATTAAGGAGAGCCTTGAATCAAATAGATTGAAAATTCTGCAGGAAACAAAACACTTCTTGGAATCACTGTGGATTGAAATTCCATGTGTAAAGGGGAAAAGGATAGCGATAAGAGTGTACAGGCCAGGATGAACAGACGGATGCAGAAATGTTAAAGGAAATTAGGGACGCAAACAAACTGGGCAACACAATAATAATGGGTGATTTCAATTACCCCGATGTTGACTGGGTAAATGTAACATTGGGACATGCTAGGGAGGTAAAATTCCTTGATGAAATAAAGGACAGCTTTATGGAGCAGCTGGTACAGGAACCGACGAGAGAAGGAAAAATTCTAGACCTAGTCCTTAGTGGAGCACATGATCTGGTGCGGGAAGTAATGGTGCTGGGGCCGCTTGATAACAGTGATCATAATATGATCGGATTTGATATTAGCTTTGAAGTAAGTATACATAGGAAATCAAATACGTTAGTGTTTAACTTTAAAAAAGGAGACTATGATTAAATGAGAAGAACGGTGAAAAAAAAAACTTAGAGGAGCGACTGTGAGGGTCAAAAATTTACATCAGGCGTGGATGCTGTTCAAAAACACCATCCTGGAAGCCCAGGCCAAATATATTCTACGTATTAAAAAAGGAGGATGGAAGACCAAACGACAGCTTGTGTGGTTAAATAGTGAGGTGAAGGAAGCTATTAGAGCTAAAAGAAAATCCTTCAGAAAATGGAAGAAGGAACTGACTGAAAATAATAAGAAACAGCATAAGGAATGTCAAGTCAAATGCAAAGCGCTGAGAGGGAAAGCTAAGAGGGACTTTGAAAAAAAAAAAAGATTCCGTTGGAGGCAAAAACATATAGTATAGGTATATTAAAAGCAGGAAGCCGGCAAAAGAATCAGTTGGACCACTAGATGACCGAGGAGTAAAAGGGGCAATCAGGGAAGACAAAGCTGTAGCGGAGAGATTAAATGAATTCTTTGCTTTGGTCTTCACCGAGGAAGATTTGGGTGGGATACCGGTGCCAGAAATGGTATTCGAAGCTGATGATTTGGGAGAAACTTAATGAATTCTCTGTAAACCTGGAGGATGTAATGGGGCAGATCTACAAACTGAAGAGTAGCAAATCTCCTGGACCAGATGGTATTCATCCCACAGTACTGACAGAACTGAAAAATGAGCTTGCAGAGCTATTGTTAGAAATATGGAATTTATCCTTAAAATCGAGCGTGGTACCAGAAGATTGGAGGGTGACCAATGTAACGCCGATTTTTTAAAAAGGTTCCAGAGGAGATCCAGGAAATTATAGACTGGTGAGTCTGACGTTGGTGCCAGGCAAAATGGTACAGACTATTATTAAGAACAAAATTACAGAGCATATTAAAAAGCATGGATTAATGAGACAAAGTTAACATGGATTTAGTGAAGGGAAATCTTGCCTCACCAATCCAGTAGCGTAGCCAGAGTTTAATTTTTAGATGGGCCTGGAGGTGGACTGGGTGGGCACAGGCCTCGCATTTCCTCTCCACCCACTACTACTGCTGCCCCCCCCCCCCCCCGCCGCATTTCCTCTCCATCCACCCGCCGCCGGTGCATTTCCTCTCCAACCGCTACCCCCCCCCCTCCCCTCCCTCCCCCCCCCCCCGCGACAGCCCCCTGCACATGGTCAATTCTGGTCATTTTTACTGACCTGAAGCGCCGTTCTCCCTCCAGCACTGGCAATTCCCATAGCAAGCCTTCTGCCAGCGCACGTTGTCGGAGCCTCTTCTCAGGCACGTCCTGCCTACTCTGCAACTTCCTGTTTTCCACAAAGGTGGGATGCAGGAAGTTGCAGAGTAGGCGGGATGTGCCTGAGAAGAGGCCCCGACGACGTGCGCTGGCAGAAGGCTGGCTATGGGAATCGCCGGTGCTGGAGAAAGAACGGGCTTCAGGCCAGTAAAAGTGAGCAGACCACACGGACGGGGAGAGCGGGCAGAAGAGGCTGGGCGTGCCTGGAGCAACAGTGGCTGGGCCCGTCTAGGCCCACCCGTGGCTACGCCCCTGCACCAATCTACTACATTTCTTTGAAGGGGTGAACAAACATGTGGATAAAGGGGAGCCAGGTTTTTTGTTTGTTTTTTTTTGTTACATTTGTACCCCGCGCTTTCACACTCATGGCAGGCTCAATGCGGCTTACATGGGGCAGAGGGTTAAGTGACTTGCCCAGAGTCACAAGGAGCTGCCTGTGCTGGGAATTGAACTCAGTTCCTCAGTTCCCCAGGACCAAAGTCCACCACCCTAACCACTAGGCCACTCCTCCACTAGTTGATATTGTGTATCTGGATTTTCAGAAGGCGTTTGACAAAGTACCTCATGAAAGACTCCAGAGAAAATTGGAGTCATGGGATAGGAGGTTGTGTTCTATTGTGGATTAAAAACTGGTTAAAAAATAGAAAAAAGAGAGTAGTGTTAAATGGTCAGTATTCTCAATGGCGAAGGGTAGTTATTGGGGTTCCCCAGGGCTCTGTGCTGGGACCGCTGTTTTTTAACATATTTATAAATGACCTAGAGATGGGAGTAACTAGTGAGGTAATTAAATTTGCTGATGACACAAAGTTATTCAAAGTCATTAAATCGCGGGAGGATTGTGAAAAATTACAAGTGGACCTTACAAGACTGGGAGACTGGGCGTCTAAATGGCAGATGACGTTTAATGTGAGCAAGTGCAAAGTGATGCATGTGGGAAAGAGGAACCCAAATTATAGCTACGTCATGCAAGGTTCCACGTTAGGAGTCATAGACCAAGAAAGGGATCTAGGTGTCGTTGATGGTACGTTGAAACCTTCTGCTCAGTGTGCTGCTGCGGCTAAGAAAGCAAATAGAATGTTAGGTATTATTAGGAAAGGAATGGAAAACACAAATGAGGATGTTATAATGCCCTTGTATCGCTCCATGGTGTGACCTCACCTCGAATATTGTGTTCAATTCTGGTCGCCGCATCTCAAAAAAGATATAGTGGCATTAGAAAAGGTGCAAAGAAGGGCGACGAAAATGATAAGAGGATGGGACGACTTCCCTATGAAGAAAGGCTAAAGCGGCTAGGGCTCTTCAGCTTGGAGAAAAGGTGGCTGAGGGGAGATATGATAGAAGTCTATAAAATAATGAGTGGAGTTGAATGGGTACATGTGAAGCGTCTGTTCACGCTTTCCAAAAATACTAGAACTAGGGGGCATGCGATGAAGCTACAATAATAGTACATTTAAAACGAATCGGAGAAAATGTTTCTTCACTCAACGTGTAACTAAACTCTGGAATTTGTTGCCAGAGAATGTAGTAAAGGCGGTTAGCTTAGCGGAGTTTAAAAAAGGTTTGGCGGCTTCCTAAAGGAAAAGTACATAGACCGTTATTAAATGGACTTGGGGAAAATCCACTATTTCTGGGATAAGCAGTATAAAATGTTTTGTACATTTTTGGGATCTTGCCGGGTATTTGTGACCTGGATTGGGCACTGTTGGAAACAGGATGCTGGGCTCGATGGACCTTTGGTCTTTCCCAGTATGGCAATACTTATGTATTTATGTAATTCTATGCTAAGGGAAAGGGTAAAGATTCTAATCTTTTTTCTCTTTCTGGATCTTGCAGGAGAAGCCTCCTGTGTTTGGACATCAGCTTCACTGCCCTCATGCCTAGTGTCACTCTGCTGACCCTCTTTCCTCGTGCCTCACAGTTCATCACCTACTGCTGGGATGGGGAGGTGGACCCCACCCACACTGTCACTGACTAGGGGAAGGATGGACTCCCCAACAATAGCAACAGTGTTCAAGGTAACCAACATGGAAAAGGAAAAGAACTACTAATGAAAAGGACGATTTATTTCAGGATAAAACCTATGCAACTGGTCAGGGAGGGAGGGGAGCGAGACAGAGAACTGATGGGGCAAAAGCAAGGGTAATAAACAGAAAGGCTGATATTAAGCCACAAACATTTTTACATGGGAACCCAGGACAGTTCATGAGTTTTGCATGTTAAAGTGGCCTAATAAACCAGTCTATAGACGCCAGCCGACGTGCCCTCTACCATGTTAAAATGCAAGGTTAGCCTAATGGTTAGTGCAACGGGTTTTGATTCTGAGGAACTGGGTTGATTCCCACTGCATCTCCTTGTGACTTTGGGCAAGTCACTTAACCCTCCATTGCCCCAGGTACCAAAACTTAAATTGTAAGCCCTCTGGGGACAGAGAAAGTACCTGCATATAATGTTTACAGCACTGCGTACATCTAGTAGCGCTATAGAAATGATTAGTAGTAGACCTATTTGTGGGGTACCGCATGGCTCGCCTCTCTCATGGCTCGCCTCTCTCCCCCATGGTGTTTAATGTCCTGCTACAGCCATCAGGGAGATTATAGGAGCAGCTGAAATTATTCTCGACATATATGATGATATTACTATACTTTTACCAGCTCCTAAAGCCTATCTGGATATTTTGAATGAAATTCAAAAATGCATCAATATTATTGAAAATTGGGCAAAGGAATTCCAATTGAAAATCAGGAGAAGACAAAATTCCTTTGGCTTGGCTCTCAAAAAGAGATAGAGGGTAAAGAAAAATTTCCTATCAATAAGATGCAATTTAAATTTTCTTCCAGGATTTTAGGAATTAAATTGGACAGTAAATTATCAGAGATACCTGCCCTCACCCTCTCAAAGACTGCCTTTTCAATACAGAGAAAAATCCAACCTAATAAACCAGAATATTTCCTTGGAGAGTCCTTGGAAGAGTGGCCTGGTGGTTAGGGTGGTGGACTTTGGTCCTGGGGAACTGAGTTCGATTCCCGGCACAGGCAGCTCCTTGTGACTCTGGGCAAGTCACTTAACCCTCCATTGCCTGCCGCATAGAGCCTGCCATGAGTGGGAAAGTGCGGGGTACAAATGTAACAAAAATAAAATAAAAATAAACCACTGTACACAACTTAAAATGACACCTTGCTATAACTGGGAGTAAATGCAACTCATAATAATGAGTAATAGATACATCAAGTCTTAAAGAAAAAAAATCACTCTTACAAATTCTCCAGTGTTTGCAAACTCTTCAAGAAAGTATTGGTGCATCTCACACATACTACATTACAATAATCAATTTTGATAATAATAATATTAGTGATTGTTCAAAGTTCTTACAAATTGATCTTAATTTTCTTAATTACTACCTTATTAATTTATTTCCTACAGTTAAGTCTGTTAAATATCTGAAACCAGTGTTTGCCAAGTCCAGTCCTGGGGTACCCCTTGTCATTCAGGTTTTCAGGATATCCACAATGAATATGCATGAACTTGATTTGTATGCACTGCCTCCCTCCGTTAATGCAAATCTCTCGTGCATATTCATTGTGGATATCCTAAAAACCTGAATGACAAGGGGTAGTCCAGGACCAGATCTGGGAAACACTGTCTTAAACAACTTTCAGCTTCAGTTCCGTATCAATCCACTCTCTCTCTCTCTCAATTGTGGTCCTTCGTAAATAACTGAAGACTGTTTTATTTTAAAAAAATATATGAAATGATTAGATTTGAGGTATTGCTTTTAGGTTTTGTAAATTCCCAGACAGTTGTTCTGGTTCTCTTTTTAACTACATTATCTACATGGAACTGATCAGATTATTGCGGAATAGAAGCTCTTGATGTAATGTAATGTTTAAGAGCTAATGTTTCCATTATTGTATTTATCATATTTTAAAAAGCTAGAAAATGCTGCCAATATCATAACCACAAAAACTGCGCAATGTAACATTCGAGCTATAAAAAATAAAGTCGGCAGTGCTTTTATAGTTCCCGTTCTCTACAAATAAATCATTTTGCACTAAATCCAGCTGCACTGGCTGCAGATAGAGGTTTTTTTCTTTAAACTTCCAGCATAAATTAGTCTTCTTATGCCTGTTAACATTTCTTATTAAACTTTAATGTTCCAAGTTTTAGCAAAACCCCTGGCATAACAGGTCTGGCTTTTAGGGTAATCAAACTACAGCATACACTCGACTGTAAGCAGAGATTTTGGGGTAATGGTTGGTGAGATTAAGAGAAGTGTGTGGATGGAAAGGCTGGATGTGTTATATAGTAACTGGGTGGTGCATGAGGAGTAGGTAAGTGTTTGGGGCAATACAGGCTGCTGAGGGGGACATGACCTGACAAAGTGCTCCCCAATATGCCCCCCCCCCAGCTTATACGAGTTAACGTTTTTTCCCCCCTTTTCAGGGGAAAACCGTTTACTCGGCTTATACTCGGAAAGGCTTATATTCCAGTATATACAATATACCATCAACCATGAATACATTGTTGAGGAGTTAAGGAAAGGAAGCCGCTAGGGCACTGAGCACTCACACACCCTTCAGTTTTGATGGCCGGCAGCTTCTTCTTCAGAATTGCTTTATCCTCCGCTGACAGGGCAGCAAAGCCCTGAATCTGGCTGCCATTTAACTTGGGCCGGAAGTTCAGCTCTTCCCGCTGGCTAACAAAACAGTCCACGTGGTACCAGTTATCAATCAGCCCCAGCTGGGGCTTCTCAGGATGCACCATCATCTTTGAGACTCTGACAAGGTTCTGAATTGGAAGAAAAAGTTATTTAAAATCTAGGAAAGAATCAGCTAAGGAAAAGGTCGGGTACAGTACAAGTGCCAGTCAAAACCCTATTACATCCACCATTCACTGAATAAAGTTTCAAAAGCATACAGGTCAAGTAACAACAATATTAACTACACAGCAACTTCAAAAAATAAATAAAATAAAAATGAAGCTCTTTAAGTTGTCATAAATAAAATTAATTTCAAAGGAGTCTCAAGTGGAGTCTCAGAAAGCACAATGTGAATGAGTGGCCCTGTTCTCATACACACACATATATCCCCCTAGCTCAATCTCTTTTAGAAGACAAACCCAAAGCTATTTATCTTGAAAAGAAGCTGGTTTTCTTCATTAAAAAAAAAAAAAAAATATATATATATAAATAAAAACAAGAGCGACTCACCCGCAAATGCGCAGTAGAGACTTCCCGCTCTGTCCCGCCCTCGCGTCAAGATGCGATGATGTCAGAGGGCAGAACAGAGAGGGAGATGGATGCTGCCGCTGGAGCCTGGAAACGAAGCAACATCGCCGGCGCACCAACCTCCACCCCCCCCATCCCCGACGCTCCCACCCCTCCATATCGGGCCCCCTGCACTAACATGACAGCCCCTCTCACCTCCGTGTGGAAGCGCTCTCGTCAGTGCAGGGGGCCCGGCACGGAGGGAGCAGCGGCGAGGAGGGTAGCTGAACATGGGGGGAGGGCAGGGGGGAGAGAGGAGGGTTGCTGGACATGGGGAGAGAGCAGGCCAGAGAGGAGGGTCGGTGGATGGGGTGAGGCCAGGGGAGAGAGGAGGGCTGCTGGACATGGGGTGGGGGGCAGGGGAGAGAGCAGGGTTGCTGGATATTGATGGGAAAATTAGGTTCTTACCTTGATAATTTTCTTTCCTTTAGTCATAGCAAATGAATCCATTACGAATGGGTTGTGTCCACCTACCAGCAGGGGGAGATAGAGAGCACTGAAAAACTATAGTGCCTCTTGGCCAGCTAGCTCTATCTGCCTCTCAGTATTTGCAAAACAGTGTTACACCGCAAAGTAGAACAACATGAACTTTCCTCACAGCAAACGAACACCCCAGAACAGGAGCAGTAATTCAAAGGAGAGACGAACTCAACCTCCTGTAACAGAACAGAAATCCTGAAGACTGTTTTTCAACTTCTCCCAATGAAGGAACATATCTACAGGAAAAACTGAACCCAAAACAGCATTAATCAATCAAACAGGGAGGGCTCATGGATTCATCTGCTGTGACTAAAGGAAAGAAAATTACCAAGGTAAGAACCTAATTTTCCCTTCCTTGTCATCAAGAAGATGAATCCATTACGAATGGGATGTATCAAAGCAATCCCTAGATAGGGTGGGAACAGGTCACACCACTTGTCAGCACTTGTGCTCCAAAATGCGCATCCCTCCTGGCAGCCATATCCAGCCTGTAATGTCGGGCAAATGAGAGCTTAGAAGCCCATGTCGCTGCACTGCATATCTCTTGAAGAGTGCTCCACTTTCAGCCCAGGAAGAGGAAATCGCTCTTGTGGAATGTGCCTTAAAGGCTTCAGGCGGAGGCCGGCCAGACAGCAGATATGCTGAAAAAATAGCTTCTTTGAGCCAACGAGCCAGAGTAGCTTTAGATGCTGGAGACCCTCTGCGAGGACCTGACAACAACACAAAAAGGTGATCAGAGGTCCTGAAAGCATTTGACATGCGCAGATACTGCAACAGAGCCCTTCACACATCTAGAAAGTGCAATTGCAGAAATGGGTCTCGACAGGACAGCGCCTGGAGCTCAGACACCGTCTCGCCGATGTAATGGCCACCAAAAAGACCGTCTTTAGGGTCACATCCTGCTCCGAAGCTCGCCTAAGTGGCTCGAAGGGCGAACACTGAAGGGCCTTTAAAACTAACCCCAGGTTCCAGGCCAGACATGGGGCCCGCACGGGAGGACGGAGCCGAAGCACCTCTCTAAAAAACGATGCCCCCTCCGGATAAGCAGCCAGGGAGAGGCCAGCCACCTTCCCCCGAAAACATGCTAAGGCTGCAACTTGAACACGCAGGGAATTATAGGCCAAGCCTTTTTGTAAACCATCCTGCAAAAAGTCAAGTATCGGCGAGACAGAAGCCCGCATGGGTGTAATCGCTTTAGCAGCACACCAAGCCTCCAACTGGCGCCAAATCCGAGCATAAGCAACGGAAGTGGAACGCTTGGGGGCCTGAAGGAGAGTGGAGATGACCTTGTTGGAATAGCCCTTGTCTCTCAATTGTGCCCTCTCAATAGCCATGCCGAAAGACCAAAGCGGCAGGCGTCCTCATAGGCGGTCGGGTGGCCCAACTGTTTGGGGAGGCTAAAGGGGCCGGGGTTAGGGGTGGGCCAGGGGTGGAGCTTAAATCCATAATTGTCTGATAACACAGAAAAAATAAATAAAAAAGTCACAATTAATACCTTTTACTAAATTTAGATATTAGATATGTATCATATGTCAAAGAATAAAGTGGTTGCTCAAAGCATATACTAACCACAATCGCTCAACTGCAAAATGCTATGCACAACTTTGTGCAAAAACACACTCAGAACCTTACTGTACTATAAATATTAAACTGGGCAGAACCTAATACACCAATATACCACCCATACGGAAAATGCAGACCGTCAATAATATGAAACAATTCTCATGTTGAGCCACAAAACACCCTAATTCATGTTTAATGTGGGATAAAATGCCATAAATAAGTAAATATAAACTTTTTTTTTTTTTTTTCATTTCTTGATATTTTATTTTTAAACTATTTTATTGACGATATGCATAATACAATTCAGCTTGGAGTAATCATACAACATGGATCAATATACAAATCAACATTCCAACAACATACTTAACATCGTCAGTTGCTTTTTCCCCATTTTCTCCCCCCTTGCCCCCCTTTCCTCCTTACAACTTTTCCAACAGTTTTCATCAATGACAACATCAATAATAGAGCTGCACCATAAGTCAGCCAATATATTCTAACACATTTGGTTCTCTGCAATAGAACTCCCCAGGTACATTCCATCCTTAGGATTTTAACATTTTATGTTACTCCCCCTCTCTCCCCCTATTCCATCAGTTGTACCCCATCAACAGTTCCAATGGTGATCACATAATTTCCATATCTTCACAATAAACTATACAAATTCCCAACTGGACCTTTCTCCAACTGTTTCTTATATAGAAACCCATCATACATCAGAATCAGAAATAGCCCCATGCTATCAACTTAATGATATATGTCAATCTTTGAATTTGGAGCTATTCTACACATGTAACTCCCCATACCTTTGTGGCCCACCTTAATCAAATTCCCCCATCTATTCCCTCGGTTATTTGGTTTGATGTTGTCTATTACCATTGAATATACTTGTCCCCCCCCCCCCCCTCCCTTCCCCTCCCCCCTTCCCATCCCTCTATTCTATCCTATCTTACCTATCTTAGTAAATATAAACTTTTAATGTTGAGCACCTGATTCTCAAAGTAGACATATTCCAAACACTATAATGAAAATAAAATGATTTTTTCTACCTTTGTTGTCTGGTGGCTTTGTTTTTCTGCTCATGCTGGCCCAGTATCCGATTCTGCTGCTATCTGTCTTCTTAACTCCGTTTCCAGGGCTTCCTTTCCATTTATTTTTTTACTTTCCGCCTTTCTTCTTCATTTCTTGCCCTACATCTGTAAGTAAAAGCTGGGTCCTCCGCAGACTTGACTGTCCAGTGGATCCAGCTTCTGCCTATTTTCTCCATCGATATGCAGGTTTTCTCCCTTTTCCCTCATCTCATCTCCTTCCTTCTCTTCCCTCCCCTCCATCCACGTCCAGCATTTCTTCTCTCTCCCTTCCCCTCCATCCATGTGCATCTCCTTCCTCTGTCTTCCCTCCCCTCCATGCATGTCCAGAATTTCTCCCCTTCATCCATGTGCATCTCCTTCCTGTCTTCCCTTCCCTCCATGCCCAACAATTCTCCTCCCCTCCACCCAAGTCCAGCAACCCTCCTCTCTCCCCTACCCTCCATCCATCCATGTCCAGCAACCCTATTCTCTCCCCTGCCCTCCATCTATCCATGTCCAGCAACCTTCTTCTCTCCCCTGCCCTCCATCCACCCATGTCCAGCAACCCTCCTCTCCCCTCTAGCCATCAATGTCCAGCAACCCTCCTCTCTCCCCTGCCCTCCCCTCCATCCACCCATGTCCAGCAACCCTCCTCTCCCCTCTAGCCACCCACCCTTGTCCAGCAACCCTCCTCTCCCCTCTAGCCACCCACATCCAGCAACTCTACTCTCCCCTCCATCCACCTATGTCCAGCAAATCTCCTCGCCCCTGACCTCCCCTCCATTCATGTCCAGCAACCCTCTCACCTGCCATCCTCTCTATCCACCCATGTCCAGCAAACCACCTCACCCTTGCCCTCCGTTCTGTCCCCTTTCCCCCTCCATCCATACCCAGCGCGATTCTCCTCTCCCCTGCCTCCATCCATCTGGGCCAGCGGCACCGTGGGTCTCCCCTTCCCTCCCCTTACTTCCTATCTGCCCCGCGCCGCCCTTTAAAGCTTTAATTTACCTCGTCCCAGCGGCAGGCAATGTCATTTCAGCCCGCCCTGCCTGTCTCTAGTCTTCTCTCCCTTCGTCGTGACGTGAGCCCGTTCCGCAGAGTCCCGCCTTCTGACATCATTTCCTCGAGGGCAGGACTCTGAGGGAACAAACTCACTCCCTTCGTGAGTTCGTTCCCTCAGAGTCCTGCCCTCAAGGAAATGATGTCAGAAGGCGGGACTCTGCGGAACGAACGCGTCACGAAAGGAGAGAAGACTAGAGACGGGCAGGGCGGGCTGAAATGACACGGCTGCCACTGGGACGAGGTAAATTAAAGATTTAAAGGGCGGCGCGGGGCAGATAGTAAGGAAGCGGAAGGGGAGGGAAGGGGAGACTCAAGGCGCCGCTCGCCCGCCCAGAAATTCGGGCAAACGGGCGGCCAAAACCCCTCGGGCGCCAAGCCTCTTATACCGGGCGCCTATGGGCGTCCTCCATGGTTACCGGCCCCTGTGACAACAGGTTCGGTACCAGAGGCAAAGGAAGGGGAGCCTCCACCAGCATCTGACAGGTCCGCATACCACGGCCGCCTGGGCCAATCCGGGGCAATGAGAACCACCTCGCCTTGATGTAGCCGAATCCGCAGGAGTACTCGCCCTATCAAGGGCCCAGAAGGGAACACATACAGGAGGCCCTGAGGCCAGGGTTGAACCAAGGCATCCAATCCCGCCGAGCGAGGATCTCTCAGTCTGCTGTAAAGCACGGGACTTTGGCATTGGCGCTTGACGCCATAAGATCCGCTACGGGCGTCCCCCATTTGGCACAGATCTGAAGGAACACTTCGTCTGCCAGTTTCCACTCCACTGGGTCGATTTGATGCCTGCTTAGATAATCGGCTTGCACGTTGCTCTGACCTGTAATGTGAGCTGCTGACAGAAACTGATGTAGCTCGAGTGGCAAATCTGTGCGGCCTGCGCAGCCAGTGTCCTGCACTGAATGCCGCCTTGTTGATTTATGTAGGCCACTGCTGTCGTATTGTCCAACAGAACTCTGACAGCCAGTCCCTCCAGGGTCGAGTGAAAGGCCAGAAGCGCCTGGAATATCGCTTTCAACTGCAAGCGACTGATAGACCACTCCGACTCCTCGGGTGTCCAGAGACCCTGGGCATGCCTTCCCTGGCAATGTGCCCCCAGCCCTGCAGGCTGGCATCTGTTACCACCAGGCACCAATCGGGAAGCGCTAGCGGCATTCCTCGCCACAGCATGCTGTCGGAGAGCCACCACTCCATACTGAGCAGGGCCGAAGGGAGCCACGTGAGTCTGCGCTGGTAATCCTGAGATATTGGAGACCATCGATGAAGCATGGAACACTGCAGAGGTCTCAGGTGCGCTCTCGCCCATGGCACCACTTCCAAGGTGGCCGTCATCGACCCCAACAGCTGGACTATGTCCCAAGCTCACGGGCGAGGCATCCTCAGGAGCAGACGGACCTGGTTCTGAAGCTTGCACCGCCTTTGCTCGGGTTGAAAGACAAACCCCGAGGCTGTGTCGAACCGGACCCCCAAATATTCTAGAGATTGAGGGGGGGGGGGGGGGGTCAGGTGACTTTTGGGTATATTGACGACCCAGCCCAGAGATTGAAGTAGTGAAAACTGTGGAAAATTTCAAAATGGCGGATTTGTGCCAAAAACGTCCCGATCACAGGTCCTCCCCGGAGGAGCTACAAGACTCTCTTACCTCACCAGACCGAGTCACATAGCTCCGGTCACGCTGCACAGACAGAAGGAAGCCTCAGAATCACAGCACTAACAAGCGCGTTTTTTTTACGCTGTGAGGAAAGCTAGAGGCAAAAGCTACAGAGGCACTCCGGAGGTCCAGGAGAGTGGGAAAGGCAGGGAAAGGACATACCAATGTGCCTGCATCCACATAGAAGAATATGGGAAAGGCAGGGACAGGGCAAACCTATATGACCGCATCCACATAGAAGAGTGTGGGAAAGGCAGGGACAGGGCTAACCTATGTGCCTTTAAAGTGAAGCTGCAATAGCCACAACACCCCTGCTACAACTGGCAAAAGCCCAGGAGCCACCCCAGGCAGATTTTTGAAGGAGCTGAATAAGCTGCGTCCAACCCTGCTGGGGAGATAGAGAATACTGAGAGGCAGATGGAGCTAGCTGGCCAAGAGGCATTATGGTTTTTCAGTGCTATCTCCCCCTGCTGGTAGGTGGACACAACCCATTCATAATGGATTCATCTGCTTGATGACAAGGAACGATGAAGGGGAGGGGAGGGCAGGGGAGAGAGGAGGGTTGCTGGATAGGGATCGGGGGAGGGGAGATTTGCTGGACATGGATGGATGGAGGTGAGAATTATTACATTTTGCAAAACACAAATCTCGCCCATTTTAACGGGCTTAACGGCTAGTGTGTATGTATATATATATATATATATATATATATATATATTTATTTATTTATTTATTTCAGATCGCTCCAGTAGGTGCCCTGACAACATGCACATTTAACTTACTAATTCTTTCAAGAGAAAAAAACCAACAGAACAAGCTGGAAGATACTATCACACCACCGACAGGGATGGTCACACCAGCTACAAAATGCTCACGTCCTGCTGCCTCAGCAGTTTTTGCCTGTACCACACCACACACACGAAATCCCATTTCATCTCCCATCTAATCCAATGAATGCACTTACAAGCTGAAAGCTATTCTGTATTCCACTGCCCCCCAAAATAATGAGACCACGCAAGTTACTAAGGGGATAAAAGCACATCGAGCCTGCCAAACTACATCAAGTGACACACCAAGCCAGTCAGGTTTTCAGGATACCTACAATGAATATGCATGAGAGAAATTTGCATACAGGGGAGGTAGAGCATGCAAATCTCCCTCATGCATATTCATTGTGGGTACCCTGAAAAATCTGACTGGCTGGATGAGTCCCAAGGACTATACATAAGCGTTGCCATACTGGGACAGACCAAAGGTCCATCAAGCCCAGTATCCTGTTTCCAACAGTGGCCAATCCAGGTCACAAGCGCCTGGCAAGATCCCAAAACAGTAGAATACGTTTTATGCTGCTTAACCTAGAAATAAGCAGCATAAAATGTATTGTACTGCATTGGGTTGAGAACCCCTGATCTACACTGGAGAGATTCCAGCTGATTGACTAATTCTGTATTCATTTCCAACACCTCTTTCCATACTCAACAGCCCTCACCAAAGCAGAAACACTGGAAATGGGCATGCTCCAAAAATACTACCTGGAACAGAAAAGCTTTAAAAGCCTCACAAACCTCCTCCCCGCCCCTCTTAGAGAAGCAGCTTAAGACTTTACTCCCCACAGATGCAGACACAGTGCAATCAAACGGAGCTGCTCAGCAGAAAATAAGACAGCAATGCAGCACTAGGCAGTGGTTACCAAACCTTGGTCCTCGAGGCACCCCAGCCAGTCAGGTTTTCAGGATCTCCACAATGTTTTCAATCTCCCTCATGAATATTCATTGTGGAGATCCTGAAAACCCGACTGGCTGGGGTGCCTCCAGGACCAGGTTTGGGAACCAGTGCTCTAAAGGCATTTCCAAGGTACACACTCTATAAGTGCTGTGCAAAATCGTGTTTCTCTTCCTCAGCCAAAGTGAAAGTTGCAAAGAGGGATCAATGAGAAGGAGGAAGAAGAGAAGCAGAGAACCCCAGGAAATAGGGGAAGAGAGGCGGCATCTGCTGGAGGGGGGGGGGGGGAGGGAGGGGAGAAGAATGAGCAACAGCAGCTCCCACGAGGTTGGGCCTCTCTGCTCTCCTTCCCAGTCAGAGTGGCTCTCTGCTGGCTGGGCCTGCTCTTTTGCTTCCTTTGGGGTGAGGACCCTCCACCCCCCAAAGCCTTTCACCAACCTGCCACAACCTGCTTGGCTTTCTGAATAGGAAAGCCTGAACAACACCAGAAGCAGCAGTGAGTTCTTGCTGTTCACTTCTGCTCCTACACCCTGTACGTATGGCGTGTGCAAGCACATGACGAAAGTGACGCATATGTGAATGTTGCAATTAACACGTTTACAGATGGATGGACAGACACACTCTCCAGAGACTCTTACTCTAGTGAAACACTACTAAAAAGAATTCAGGAAAAAAAAATCTGCTTTCAGGTTTCTGTCCCTTACCTTTTCTATCTTCTGGAAACAGCCTTTGCAAGTGCTTCTGTTCGACCTGGCATATTCCACAGCAAAACCGGCCACGGTCTTCTGTGCCTTGCCCCCTCCTTTCCGACCACCCCCTGGCTCTAAGAAATCAAGACATCAGAAAGCTTTAGAAAAACCACTATCCCCTTCACCATGCCAGCGAGTTGCAGCATAGCAAAATTGCAGGGAGGAAGCCAAATGGAAAATGCTTCTTTACCGAGAAGGTGGTAAGTGCCCAAAACACTCTATCAGCACATCAGTGGCAAACACAACCACTGCACAAGTTAAGCATCACCAGAACTTGACAGCCTCTTCCATCTGTTGTCATGATCCAATAGCTTTTTTTCACTTTTTATTAAAAATTCTATTAAAACTTCTTGTCACGGATAAACCATGGAGCGAGGGGAAAGAGAAGGGCCAGCAGTAGCCTATATTGTACAGGTGTCCTAGGGTGTGATCTGCTAAGTTCCACATTTAAAACTTCAGTTTTGAACTTAACAGATACACTGTGGATCTTCCTCTGTCGTCATTTACTACTAGTACTAATCATTTCTATAACGCTACTAGACGTACGCAGCGCTGTACACTTGAACATGAAGAGACAGTCCCTGCTCGACAGAGTATACAATCTAATTAGGACAGACAGACAGAACAAACAAGAGATAAGGGAATATTAAAAGTGAGGATGATAAAATAAGGGTTCTGAACAAGTGAATAAGGGTTAGGAGTTAAAAGCAGCATCAAAAAGGTGGGCTTTTAGCTTAGATTTGAAGACGGCCAGAGATAGAGCTTGACGTACCATCTAAGGAAGTCTATTCCAGGCATATGGTGCAGCAAGAAAAAAAGGAACAGAGTCTGGAGTTAGCGGTGGAGGAGAAGGGTGCAGATAAGAGATTTACCCAGTGAACGGAGTTTTACAGAACGGGGAATGGGAGGAGTGAGAGTATCCAGAGCAGAGGAGAGAATAGTATTATAGGAAGAGACAGCCTCATTGACAGACTTAGATAACATAGTGGTAGAGAAGAGATTTGAAACACTGGAGGACAGAGTAGAAGGGTCAATAGCCTGAAGATTTCTAAATGTATTGGTTAAGATTAGACGGGACTGGGGAGGAGGGTGTTTAAGTGTGAAAGTTATCAGATGATGGTCAGATAGGGGAAAAGCAGAGGCACAGAAGCTGGAGAGTGAGCAGTTTGAGAAGAGGGTAAGATCAAGACAGTGGCCATTCTGGTGAGTGGGGGCAGTGAAGCATAGTTGAAGATTGAAAGAGGATGTTAAAGCGAGAAACTGAGAAGCATAAGAGTCAGAGAGGGATCATTAGCATGAATGTTGAAATCCCCAAGAATGAGGGAAGGAAATGAAGGTTCAAGAAAGAAGGAAAGCCAGGCGTCAAAGTCAGTGAGAAAGGAAGAAAGGGACTTATCAGGGGATCAATAAATGACTGCTACTCAGAGAGGCAGAGGAGTGAATAGATGAATGGAGTGGACTTCAAAGGAAGAAAAGCAGTGAGACTGAGGTGGAAAAAGAGGTTGAAATCTACAACAGGTGAAAGTAGATCGACACCACCTCCACGGCAAACTGGGCGAGGAGTATGGGAGAAAAGATAACTTCCATGGCATAGGGCCACAACTGAAGCAGAGTCTTCAGGGCAAAGCCAAGTTTCAGTTAGGGCAAGCAGATGGAGAGAACGAGAGATAAACAGGTCATGGATGTAGGAAAGTTTGTTACAGACAGAACGGGCATTCCACAGAGCACACGAGAAAGGCAGGCAAGAAGAGGGGAGGAGAGTAACAGAAACATTTATTATGTTATGTTACCTTTAAAATCAGTTTAACTGCAGAGAGACGCAGTGGTATACAATTTCCAAAACTATCAGATTTCTTCATCTAGCTGCAAACCATTAAAAAGCGTAAGAGTACATCTTTTATGCAGGGGCGTAGCTGCTATGGGGCCACGGGGGCCTGGGCCCCCATTGATTTGGCCCTGGACCCCCCTGCCGACGACCCTCTCAACCCCCCCTCCCGCCGCCAACCCGCCGCCTTTGCTGGCGGGGGACTCCAACCCCCGCCAGCAAAGGTAGGCGACAGCGGGCGGGGGGGGGGGGGGGTCAAAGTTGTTGGAGGTGTTGGCAATGGCGGGGGGGGGGGGGGGGGGTGGCAGCGTTGGCGGTGGGCGGGGCTAAAACGTGCCCCCTCACCTCAGCTCTGGACCCCCCTACCGCTGAAGTGCGGCTACACCCCTGCTTTTATGACCTGGGCTTCGAGACCGTGAAAATTCATTCACATCTATAAGAGGGTTGCAATCTATTTATAGTTCATTAAGGTGCTTATTTACTAACCCTGCACTAATGCATTTGCAAAATGTGTGGGTGCAGCTAGAAGGAAAGTACTAAATAGAGATTATGACTAATTATTTCTGGGTTTGCAAACCCAGTGCAACATGAGTATAGCTTTTCTTGGGGGAAGTTACACATGAACTGATGTTCCATGGAAGTCAGTTAAAAGGGGCCAACCCAATCGCTGAAGTGACGCCTTTGAGAAAAACTCCTGGAGGCCTCTGCCCAGGGCCGCCGAGAGGGGGGACAGGGGGGACAAAATTCCCCGGGCCCGGGCCTTCAGGGGGGCCCGGCGCCGGAGTCCCACCCCGCCCTCCATCATCAGGACCTCGCACCTCCTGGGGCCCTGCGGCGCTTCCTGTCGCTCCCTTCCTCGTTGCGACGCTCTCAGCTTCATTTTTTCCAGCCGCCCTGCATTTAAAAAGTTGCAGCGGCGGCGAAAACGCAGGCTTGCCTCTTCTTTAAGCCCTTCCCCTTCTCTTTCAGCGTGCACTGATGCAATTTCCGGTTTCCGCGAAGGCAGCACACTGCACACTGAGAGAGAAGGGGAAGGGCTTAAAGAAGAGGCGAGCCTGCGTTTTCGCCGCCGCTGCAACTTTTTAAATGCAGGGCGGCTGGCCTGGAAGGAAGGAAGGGCTGTCCCTCGTTGTCTTCATTTGTGGGTAGCATTTTTATTTATTCTCACTTATATTTTCAAGCATAGGAATGTACACAGAGGAAGTATAATAACGGAACAACTTTTTGTAGTAATGTGTCATTTGGAGGGGCTGTTTATAGGGACTCCCTAGGTGTTGTATTCGTGCAGGCATTTTTTTTCTCCTGGTAAAGGGTCACTAAAACAGACATCATTTATGAGATTCAGGTGCTGAACACTTAGAGTTTTTATCTGCTTATTTATTTACTTATGATACTTATGTGCTGGAAACCTGAGGGCACAGTTGGGGCTGGGAACTGAAACTTGGGGGAGGGGGTGAAAAGGGGGATAAGTTGGGGCAAGTCACTGGACAGGGAGGGAAGGAGGCCCGAAGGAGGGAGGCAATCTGCTGCTGCTACAGTGCCTTCACATGGAGGTGAGAGGCACTGTGATTTCAATGCAGGAGCCTGCTGGTGCGCAGAGGGGGGACGGGTGGTGGGGGAGCGGTGGCGACCTTGGGGGGGGGGGGGCCCGGGGGGTGACCTTGTCCCAGGCCTGGCCCAGTCTCTCGGCGGCCCTGCCTCTGCCTTGCATCTTCCAAAAGACTCCCCTCCCTCGAGTTCTCTCCTTCAGACCCCCACTTCCTAAAGTTCAAGCTTTGAAATCCCCAGGAGTGTAGCAAGGGTAAGGGTCTGCCAGCAGTGCCATTTTGGTAATAGGGGAGAGTGGGGATTGCTCCTAACCTGACTAGACCCCAGGGATTTCAAGGTATGGTTTGGGGGACTTGGGCATTGAAAGCCTGATGTGCCACTGGGACCACAAAACATTTTTCTCCAATGGGGAGTAGGTACATCTATGATCCTATAAGACCCCAAGGTGGGGGCTGCCATGCCTTCTTGCCACAGCTAGGAATAAACACTTTGTAGAGATGGCGAAAAGCCAGGCAAGTTACCATGACAATTACTCCAGTATGGCACTCGGGTACTACAGTTTAGTGAATCCAGCACCACAACAAGCCATTACACATAACTTTAGCAAACAGACCCCTTGGTTCAGGCGTGACAGTCCTCAGCATAGAACCATGCATTAGAGTTACTTACATCTGGAAGCCCAAGTGCAACTATTCCGGGGGTAAGTTGATATACCTTTTATACAGAAAAAAATGAGAAAGAAGAGACAGACTGACAGGGCTCACCATCTTCCATCTGCTCGAGACTGAGAATACCGGATTCTTCAACCTAGCAAGGGCTCTTACTGGCTCTCTTGGAAGAGTCAGAATTCCCAGTCTCCACCTGCTGGAAGGCGTGCACAACCCATCAGTCAATCGCTGGGCCTGTCCGGAGGGACACCAAGGAAGATGCTGATTTCCACCTGTCAAATTAGATTACGCCTAAACGTATGTGCAATGGAAGCGGGCATATACTTGTATAGTAGATGTGCTCAGGGGAGGACTGTGGTCATAGTTTACATACATAGTTCATAGAATACAGACATATGTGCATCCTTTCTGCACTTACGCCTTCTTCCGAGAAGGTGTGGTTCTACTTGTGCTCATATTTTATAGGCACACAGGCTTCCACAACACCCCCAGTCCTGACAGCAAAAACCAGGCCTGAACCAAACCCAGCCCCACTGTATTTTTTCTCCCCAGTACCACCCGTCTCCCCATACACCACAAGCAAACTGCAAATATTATAATACAACAATTCATCAAAGCAATAGAAAACACTAAAACAGTTTCAGAATCATGAAAAAAAAAAAAAAAAAAGTTAAAATAGCCATGCTTTACAATGCTCTCAGTGGAAGAAAGACGTAACAGATGTAGTCAAATATCCAACAGGCCCCAATAAACTGAAGGACAAGAAATCACACAGAAGCAGAGCTCTCCTTATTCTATACTGTCCATGAGTGTGGTAACGAGGACTTTTAATTAGGCAAAAGCATGTCCTCTATTATAGCCTGATGGACAGTACAAACCAAAGTCTCATTTCAAAGCACTGGGCCTTGAAACAGACCCAACTGCTTCTGACATGAGGGCACCAGCCCTGTACATACCCGCTGATGCTCCGCCGTTGTCAATGGCTTTTTTGATTTTCTCCTGATCCTCCCAGCGCAGCTCTGGAAATCCATCCACATCGCTAGTGGTCAACATGCCAACCTTTTTCCAGAAGCAGGCATAGTGATGCCAATGTGGCACCTTCCCATCAAACATAGGGGACTGGAAGGAAACAAAATGTGAAAATGTCACTTATTTACTGTCAAAAAGAAAAGGCAGATTGCAACATTCCTTTCTACAAAGTGAGAAATTTAGTCATACATGTTCATTTCCTTTCCTTTAGTCTGCTGGTTACATCAGACTGACTAGTGGGTTGTTATCTCCTCCAATCAGCAGATGATGGGAAGGGAAATGGGACTTGATATACCACCTTTCTGAGGATTTTGCAACTACATTCAAAGCGGTTTACATATATTCAGGTACTTATTTTGTACCAGGGGCAATGGAGGGTTAAGTGACTTGCCCAGAGTCACAAGGAGCTGCAGTGGGAATCCTACTCAGCTCCCCAGGATCAAAGTCCACTGCACTAACCACTAGGCTACTGAATTTCCCAGTCATGTCACTGGTAGAAAGGGCTGTGCTCTGAGGAAAGCTCCAGTACGCTTCTGCCAAAGCAGTAGAAGGTCCCTTAAACCACACCCATGCCCCGTGAACCAGTACAGCTATAAATCAATTGAAAGATGTTGCGCAAAAACCTGATAAGTCCACTTTAGGGATAAACTGAGATTTTCTTACAAAAAGAAAAAATTAGTTCTTACCCAATAATTTTCTTTCCATTAGTCCCGGGAGATTAATCCAGAAACTTGTGGGTTATGCCCATCTACCAGCAGGTGGAGACAGAGAGAACGCAGACCTATGTCATATAGCCCAATGGGCAGCAGCCTCGTCTCCAGTATTGTCAATACCAGAGCACTGCCAGTAAACCAACAAATGTAACAATCTCCTGCCTCACCCGAATATTTTCATCTCACCGTCTTCTCGTTGCTGTTTTTTCTTTAATAAAAACTTTAATAACACAAAGCAACTCAACCATATAGCACAACCTGAGGGAGGAAAATGCCCCCCCCCCCCCCACCCGAGGACAAGAAACTACTGTCCTGAACCAGACAGCACCGATTCCCAGTACCAGAAAGAGAACTACAAAGTATGCCAATTGCTCTGCTCCAAAACCATTCCCTTCCAGAAACCAAACCAATAAGGTGGGGGGAGGGGGGAGGAGGGAGAAGGGCCTCTGGATTGATCTGTTAGGACTAATGGAAACAAAATTATCAGCAAGAACTAATTTTTCCTTCCACAGCGTCCCACAGATCAATCCAGAGACTTGTGGTATGTATCAAAGAAGTCCTTACGTAGTGCGGTGTAGAAGCAAAACGAGCACTATGAAACACTATTTCTTTTTCCATATAGCAAAGGTATATGGGATTATAATACCTGGCACTACACAGCATTAATAACCCAACTCCACAAATGCAGTCCTAAACTTATTCCATCTTATAATGCAAAGCCTGTTCCTGGCTGAAGCTGCAACCTTGCATACAGACAAAGACTGTTGACATGGGTCCTGAGATGCTACAATAACAAGGTATTATTAGCATCGATGACGTGGCCAGAACAGCCAAGGACTCCTGGAATTACCTTTGCAGCTGGAGAGACGCTATGGCTGGCAAATCGCACATTGTTTATGAACCCCCGACTTCCTGTCAAAGTGATTCCTTCAGTGTGGTGCCAGCGAGACAAAATAGTTGACCCTTGAAACCACAATATTTGGTGTAAACAAAGTTATGTGTGCATCACCCACAAAAGCCAGAATGTACGTTATCAGCACAGCTGTAGCCTATGATTTCTATACAAAAAGGGACTCTTATCTGAGGCAAGGGCTGCTGTGTTGACATCCCACCCGAGGGGCGGACCTACATTGGACCTGACCGATCATCTGAGGACCACGCTGCCATCTACAGGTCTGCATCAGGTTATATGCGCACCTTGTTCCTTCATACTCATATCTGGTAAAACGAAATAGTGCCAGACCCCTGAGAGAGAAACTACACTGGCTTTAAACTAAGAGAACGAATTGCGTTCAAGGTCTGCACTCTGGTTCATAAGATCATTTATGGTGAAGCTCCGGGGTATATGTCAAGTCTTATAGGCCTACCAATTGTACTAGATCATCACGTACGTTCCTGAATCGCCATTATCCCAGCTGCAAAGGTCTAAAATATAAATTAATATATGCTTCCAGTTTCTCCTATATAAGCACGCAAATATGGAATGAATTACCAAAATACATAAAAACACATGACAAATAATTTCCGAAAATTACTGAAAACCAACCTATGCAAAAAGGCATATCACAAAGATCCATCCTAAACACCGGTAAGAAATTTCCACCGGAGCTACACAAAACGTAACCTTTAACTTTCTGATTGTTCAAACTAACCTATTCACGATTGAAGTTTATTATTTCTGTTTGTTCAAACTGATTTATCACGATTGAAGTTTAATCTTATACCTTTTACTTCTCAGCATGAAAATTAACTTTCTTTACCTGAATATCTAATCCACTGTCACCTCCATCTTAACTATGTATTTTCTCTTTTCCGGAATTGGTGATCACCAATACGGAACAATGTAAGCCACACTGAGCCTGCAAATAGGTGGGAAAATGTGGGATATAAATGCTATAAATAAATAAAATATACGTGCTGTGGGTTCAGAGTGACTCTCCTTCACTTCAGAGTTTAGTTAGGGATTTCTGTGCATTTGCTCTAAGCCAGGGGTAGGCAACTCCAGTCCTTGAGAGCCGCAGGCAGGTCAGGTTTTCAGGATATCCGCAATGAATATGCAGGAGATAGATTTGCAAGCACTGCCTCCATGGTATGCAAATCTATCTCCTGCATATTCATTATGGATATCCTGAAAACCTTACCTGCCTGCGGCTCTCGAGGACCGGAGTTGTCTACCCCTGCTCTAAGCCATTTTTACAATAAGACCTCATGTATATCAATCTAGCAAGATGTTGAATAACCTTCCAGTATCCACAAGAAGTAAACTTAATTATTTAGCATTTCGAAAATTGCTAAAGGCCCATTTATTTAATGAGTATTTAGATTGATTCCATTAGTTCTTTTTTAACCGACTATTTTAGTTGCAACCCACTTTGATTCTCTGGTTGAAAAAGGCAGGATATAAGTGCTGGATTGGACTGGACTGGATTGAAGAGAGGCTATAAAAATGGTGGATGCTGTGGAGGGAAGGGGCTGTAAAAAAAAGTGGACACTGTGTGAGTGCAGGAAGAGGGACTGGAAAAAATATGGTGTGTGGGTGCAGAGAGGAGGCTGTAAAAAAGATGGATGCTATGGGTGACTGGGAGGGGGGGCTGAGGATAATATGCATTGTATCTACGTACAGAGAGGGGACTGTAATATTAGTTAAACTATTACAATCACTTGCAGAATTTGCAAATCTTGTGTGAATTTTTATTTTTTTTAGTGCAGAATTCTAGCAGGAGTATAATATGTAGAAGCTGAAAAAGATAATTCAAAATTGCTTAGAGCAGCGCTGCAGAAGACTAACATAAATAGGAAAGGAGGTATGGTAGTCCCTGAACGAATTTCAGAGGACTGTGTTTTGTAAGGAACCAGCTAAACTAAAGGTGGACAAAGCGATGAAGCCAGATGGCATACATGTGAGGGTAATGTAGGAAGTTCTAGCGGCTCCACTGGCTGACCTTTTCAATGCTTCTCTGGAGTCAGGAGTGTGAGTATTGCATTCAGTTCCAGTTGCCGCATCTCATAAGTATTGGCATACTGGGACAGACCAAAGGTCCATCAAGCCCAGCATCCTGTTTCCAACAGTAGCCAATCCAGGTCACAAATAACCTGGCAAGATCCCAAAAAAATATAATACATTTTATAAGGCTTATCCTAGAAATAAGCAGTGGGGTTTCCCCATTTTAATAATGGTCTATGGACTTTTCCTTTAGGAAGCCGTCCAAACCTTTTTTAAACTCCGCTAAGCTAACCGCCTTTACCACATTCTCTGGCAACGAATTCCAGAGTTTAATTACACATTGAGAGAATTTTTCTTCACTCAGATTCGTTTTAAATTTACTACTTTGTGAAGCTTGCCAGGTGCTCTTGGCCTGGATTGGCCGCTGTCGTGGACGGGATGCTGGGCTCGGTGAACCTTTGGTCTTTTTCCAGTGTGGCATTACTTAAGTACTTTGTAGCTACACCACGTGCCACTTAGTCTTAGTATTTTTGGAAAGCGTAAACAGACACTTCACATCTACCCATTCCACTCCACTCATTATTTTACAGACTTCTATCATATCTCCCCTCAGTTGTCTTTTCTCCAAGCTGAAGAGCCCCAGTCGCTTTAGCCTTTCCTCATAGGGAAGTCCCATCCCCTTTATCATTTTTGTTGCCCTTCTCTGTACCTTTTCTAATTCCACTATATCTTTTTTGAGATACTGCAACCAGAATTGAACACAATATTCGAGGTGCGGTCGCACCATGGACCGATACAAAGGCAATATAACGTCCTCATTTTTATTTTCCATTCCTTTCCTAATAATACCTAACATTCTATTTGCTTTCTTAGCCGCTACAGCACATTGAGCAGAAGTCTTCAACGAAGACACCTAGATCCCTTTCTTGGTCGGTGACTCCTAACGTGGAACCTTGCATGACGTAGCTATAATTCAGGTTCCTCTTTCCCACATGCATCACTTTGCACTTGCTCACATTAAACGTCATCTGCAATTTAGATGCCCAGTCTCCCAGTCTCGTAAGGTCCTCTTGTAATTTTTCACAATCCTCCCGTGATTTAACGACTTTGAATAACTCACTAGTTACTCCCATCTCTAGGACATTTATAAATATGTTAAAAAGCAGCGGTCCCAGCACAGAGCCCTGGGGAACCCCACTAACTAATGTTAAGTAGTAACTAGCATTCTCCATTGAGAATACTGACCATTTAACCCTACTCTCTGTTTTCTATCCTTTAACCAGTTTTTAATCCACAATAGGACAGTACCTCCTATCCCATGACTCTCCAATTTCCTCTGGAGTCTTTCATGAGGTACTTTGTCAAAAGCCTTCTGAAAATCCAGATACAGAATATCAACCAGCTCACCTTTATCCACGTTTGTTCACCCCTTCAAAGAAATGTAATTGATTGATGAGGCAAGATTTCCCTTCCCTTTGTCTCATTAATCCATGCTTTTGAATATGCTCTGTAATTTTGTTCTTCATAATAGTCTCTACCATTTTGCCCGGCACTGACGTCAGACTCACTGGTCTATAATTTCCCGGATCTCCTCTGGAACCTTTTTTTTTTAATCGGTGTTACATTGGCCACCCTCCAATCTTCTGGTACCACGCTCGATTTTAAGGATAAATTACATATTACTAACAATAGTTCCGCCAGTTCATTTTTCAGTTCTATCAGTACTCTGGGATGAATACCATCCGGTCCAGGAGATTTGCTACTCTTCAGTTTGTAGAACTGCCCCATTACATCCTCCAAGATTATAGAGATTTCATTCAGTTTCTCCAACTTGTCAGCTTTGAATACTGTGTAGCAGGATAAAAGGAACAAGTTGGCAGTGGATAGAAATAGTTTTAAAACAAATAGGAGTAATTTTGTTTTTCACTCAACGAATAGTTAAGTTCTGGCTCTCTTTGCCAGAGGATGGGGCTAACAGCGGTTAGCGTGTTTGGGTTGAAAAAAAGGTTAGGACAAGTTCCTGGCAGAAAAGTCCACAGTCTGTTATTGGGATGGACATGGGGAAGCCACTGTTTGCCCGGGGATTGGTAGAATGGAATGTTGCTACTATTTGGGATTCTGTCAGGTACTTGTGACCTGGACTGGTCACCGAAGGAAACAGGATACTTGGTTAGATGGACCATTGGTCTGACTCAATATGGCTATTCTGCTCTTCTCCAGTCATGTCGAACTGCATTATTAAGATCTTAGACCCTATGCTAATTTCTTTTCTGAGATTTGATACTAGGGTAGTTAGAACAGTCTCAGTGCTATAGCATGGTCTGAAACCTGAGTGTGATTTGTGTAGTAGGGAGAAATGTGAAAGGTTGTCCATATTTTGGCTGCTACTATTCCTTCCATCGCCTTTATCATCAAAAGAATGAAGGCTACTGGTCTGTAGTTTGTTATGGTGACTGAACTGTTTTTTGGTATTCGGTGTTAGGATAATACAGCCTTTATTATCAGGGAAAGTGCTGTGGAATAGTAGGAAGGAGATATGCTGCTGAAGCAGATTGATGAATATATTAAGAGCTTCCTTCATAAGGTAACCAAGACAAGGGTCTAGTATGCACTGTGAGGTTGAGTATTTTAGGAAGGGAGAAATTAGACCTTACCTGCTAATTTGCTTTCCTTTAGTCCCTCCGGACCGGACCAGGATTGGACTCTTGGGTTGTGCTCGCCTACCAGCAGGTGGAGACTGAGAAAAACTTGTGACTCTGGAGAGCCAATAAGAGCCCTGGTCATGTGACCCTAGCCTCAGTATTTGACTAACCAAGCAGAAAAGAAAGAGAGAAACCTTCTGTGCCGTATGGAATCCTAGCAGCCACAAATTCCTCGACAAAGCCGAGTACTAGAGCTCACCAGCAACTCTCACCAGAGAAGCGGTATGGCCCCTTTTGTATTAGAGCTCACCAACAACTCTCACCAGAGAGGTGGTATGGCTCACTTGTATTATAGCTCACCAGCAACTCTCACCAGAGAAGTGGTATGGGCCACTTGTATTATAGCTCACCAGTAACTCTCACCAGAGAAGTGGTATGGCTCACTCATATTGTAGCTCACCAGCACTAGAGAAGAGGTATAGCCCACTTGTAGTATAGGTCACCAGCAACTGTCCCCAGCGAAGTGGTATAGGCCACTTGTATCATACTTCACCCACAGCTCCCACCAGAGAAGAGGTATGACTCACTTGAAGTATAGGTCACCAGAAACTCTCACCAGAGAAGCGGTAAGGTCCCCTTAAAGTTGTACAGATACATACATACATACGTACACATATATAGCAGCAACGGAACCCACCCGCAACTCCAACTAGAGATGTGGCATGGGTCACTGAAAATGCTAAATATACAAGCTTGTTATTGTTGTTTTTGTTTTTTTTAATTATCTATTTATTTATTTTACTATTCCGCTGAAAAAATGACAAAACATGGGAGGGGTCTAGTCCGGTCCGGAGAGACTAAAGGAAAGCAAATTAGCAGGTAAGGTCTAATTTCTCCTTCCTTAGCGTCCCTCCGGACCGGACCAGGATTGGACTCTTGGGAAGTACCAAAGCAGTAATCTTACGGGAGGGACTGACATTGAGAACGCGGAAGAGTACCTGAAAACAGACTAGGATGAATACAAAGCCAAAAGCTTGAAGATCCAAGAGCCGCCATCAAACCAAATAGGATGACTACAAAAACAAACAAAAAAAACCTACAAGTCCAAGCGACGATGACTATTGTCCCCTACCTACTGCACTAGCTGTGCAGCGCGAAGGACAGGGAGACTCTAGAAAGAGAAAAGCTGCTGAAAGAAAGATTGCAAAGCTATAGGCAGAGCTGCCTCGAAACAAAAAATCTGCCAAGAATCCACCTCAGCTGAGAAAAATGGCAACAGGAATACTGAACTACCACTCCTACAGATATCCTAGCCGACCTAACAGCAGATTGGAAGAAAGAAAAAACTGACAGAGAGAAAGTACCTGATCACCTGAAACTAAAAAGGTGAAAACAAGAGTACAATTAAATAAATTATCATAGCCAAAAATGCTATGCAGGAGAAGAAAGCATCTAAATCCCTGCCGCCAAGCTGACTAAAGGTGCAAATAAAGTGCCAGCCGCTGCAGTTTCACAATATAGAGAAAACATATCTCAGAGCGCAATTGAAATGAGATAGAACAATCATCTGTAGCTGCTGCCTCTGCAAGCAGATCACCTGAAATTCTTGCCGCAAACACCAATTAGAGGAAACGTGAATAAATGAAATGAAATGTAGACACTTGTTAATACCCTCATTAATACCTCTTATCATATTGAATTCCATAAACCACCAGACAGTTCTAGGAATAACATGTATAGAAAGATTGTCCGTTTAGGAATCTAGGCAGGTGCCCTTTGGGCTCGATGGGACATTTGACCTTTTCCGAGTGTGGTAATACACATGTACCTATGTAGAAAAATTGTCCACTGTCTATATTCTCGAGACATACCTACAGAGAGGATGCTCAATCTCAACCAGCAGACCAGAGTGCTGCACTCTAAAGACTACAAAGGCAACTGAGGGATTCCATCCGAGAAAAATAACCAGATAGGAGAGAATATATGAGAGGTGAGAGAATATCAGAGAGATGTAAAGAAAGTCATAACCCAAGAGAAAATATCGAGGAAAAAGATAGAGAAGAAGAAGACCGTAAGATCCCTGCTGCCAGAGGACATGTACTCCTGCCGTTGTCTTTGCAGCAAGAGACTAAGCGAAGCATACGTGAGGTCAAAGCGACAACAAAAAATTGTAGAAGAGGGACATCCCATTAAAGTACTATCCGCTGACAAAGCCCAGAAGATGCGAGTCTCTTCCCCTGAAAGAAGAGTGAAATCCAAGAGAAAAAATACACACAATGCGTTTTGTTTTTTTATTTTAAATCCAACCACATGCCATGTGAAGAGTAGATTCTTCATTGTACTTTGACAAATGACCTAAGCTACTGTTAAGGCATTGTCCGTCAGACTCTCACCACCTCGCTATCCAGTAGGGAAAGAAAAAACACTCTCCCAGAGTTAGGCAAATATTCCCATGTCCATGACATTGAAGAAGTGAAAAGTTGTCAAAGGAGACTACTGAGACTCGAAATATAATGAAGAAAAATTCCTTCTTGGGCGCTAGAAACAGAAAGTGGGATGCATGTAGAGAAGACAGAATACTCTGCTCCAGCTTGACTAAACAAAGAGAGAAAAGCAGAGATATGTAATGAAATCTAATGAGATCACATGAGAAATCAAAGGAGAGAAGAAATGATAAACCTGGCAACATTCACCACCCAACCTAGAGTCAGCAGAAAAATGCACCCCCCTGTGCGTGACATGACAACTCTGCCAATAAGACGTTCTGTCATGAACCGGTCGTCCAGGAAAGGATGAAACGAGGAGCCCTTGTTTTATGAGCACCGCTACGAAAGAGCAGGGCAATAAAACTGGTAATGTGGACCTTGTCATCATCCTCGCATCATGGTCTTTTCTCCTGCCATAGTGAGATATACGGACCCACACCCAATAGAGATGAATGTGGTAATTACAACCTGTATTGGGCCCAACGTAGTGATGGCAAAAATGCCCAGGAAGTGAAAACAAAATCCTCTTCCAAATGAAAAGAAGCTCTGGAGTGAGAGAGCAGAGCACGAAAAGAAAAAAAGAAAGGAAAAATATTATAAACGGAAAAAAGGTGGTGAATTTGTGCCATAGCCTTTCCGGTGAAGGTGGAGAATACAAGACTGTATATGACTGTAAGAAAGTATGAGACTGTATCTGACTCCAAGAAAGCTTGAGACAAGAACATAAGGTCTGTAAGCAAGAGAAAAAGATAGTAGATGCTATGAAAGGGCATACTGGACAAAAAACCAGAATGTGCACAATCTGTCAATGCTATATTTATTGCAGACTTGAGTGAAGGTCCAGATAAACTGCCAGCCGCTGCAGTTACACAATATACCCTTGAAACTCATATGATATCAGAAGAAACATCCAAGATCCTATGCCACACAAAGTATATTTTCTTTGGCACTTAATGACTCCCAAGATCCTTATGCAATACTAAATTACTAAATGTATAATCTCCTATATATTTTCATCATGCATGATGAAATGAAACATGGGATACAACTGCAACAAATAAATAAATATCCCCGAGCGCTTGACGCCAATTCGCGGGAAACTGAATTGAACAAAATGTATAAATGATTTGTTTTCTATAGAATGTTTGAACGTTTAGGAAGCTTACCAGACACCCTTGGCCTGGATTGACCGCTTTCGTAGCTAGGGAGCTGGACTCGATGGACTCTAGGCCCTTTTCCAGTGTGGCAGTACTACTATACATTATATATATATATATATATATATATACACACATATATATATACACATATATATACACACACAGACACATCTTACAGAAATAGCTCTGAAAAAACAATTGCACCACACTGCAGCTGTTTTTTTGTTTTTTTTTATAGAAAGTGCAGCTACTACTTAACTACTACTACTACTACTACTTAACATTTCTAGAGCGCTACTAAGGTTACGCAGCGCTGTACAAATTAACAATTAAGGACGGTCCCTGCTCAGAAGAGCTTACAATCTAAAGGACGAAATGAAATGAATGCCTGACTGCCACCATGCCTAAGGAAAAATTTAGAATACCTGAGATGAGAAAAAGAAAACATACTAATAAGGAAATCCTCCCCGTGCACTAGCTACGCACTGCCAAAAGGCAAACAGACTGTCCAAATGCAGTCTGTTTCGTCTGTCCAATTTAGACTGCAAGGTCTGTTGAGCAGGGACTGTCTCTCATGTTCATTTGTACAGCGCTGCGTAAGTAGTAGTAAACCAAAACATACAGTCATCCCCCTATAGGGGCCACCTAAGAATAAAAGCATAAGGGACAATCAAAATATTATTTTTAAGATATGAATAGCAGAACCAGACACACGCAGCACCGAATACCTTACATAGAGAGAACACTAGGTACTGAAGCTGAAAGTCTTTAGAAGAAAAAGACCCTGAGGGAAACACCTCTCTGCTGCAAATCTCCAGACTATCCCAGAAACAATATCTCCGTTCTTCTATAGTCTCGAAACTAAAGCATAATAAAAGCAACGCTTCCGCGGAAATGAAACTGCTGCTGCATTCAAAAATGGCGTCCTATCGCGCCAAAAGTAAAAAAGAACGAGGATCGAAGCAGAAAAACATGGAGGACATGAAGGCAGAGACGACGGCGACGAAGCAGGAAATAGCAAAAACTTTAGCCTCTCCTCCGACGCTGATAAATAGCACGTCTCAACATGAGCTTTGTCGACAGATCGGAGGAGACCGTGCCCGCGCCTAAGCGATTCTCGCCTTTTTTTTTTTTTTTAAATGTAAGAAAACTGAGGAAAATAATTGTGAAGAAAAAAAATCGCCCCTTTAAAGACACAGACACTGAATAATTCGCTAGTATTAATATATAAATATATCTACATATCCATATATATCTATATATACACACATGTATATACATATATATTTTAAAAGCTGAGCTAAGAAAGAGCTGACATCCAGCAAAAGTCTGGAGAAGGAAAAAGTTTCTTGTCTTAATTTCGTTTTCTTTTAATTCCTTTAGAGTAACAAATGGCTGCCTATTAAAAATGGCCAAACAATACAGCCGAGCTAGAAAAGAACAGTGCTGAAGAGAAATAAAATAGCAGTCTGTTTTGTTTTTTTAAACAACTGAGCTTGCTGGTTAAAAATGTGGGACTTTCCAGAGTGGCTGCCTCTCCCAGAGGCATACCCCTTTCTAAACAAAGGGTAGCCCTTCCCAGCTACGTATGGGAGATGGGGAGGGACCCGGGGGCACCCCGAGTTTAACACCCCCAGAGGCTGAAAAGAAAGAAAGGAAAAGAAATCCCTACCTGACCAGCGTCTAACAGAGAATTCCTAGGCACAGAAGAAGAGGTAGCATTATTAACCACTAAAAGAGAAAGATAAAGAGAGAGACTAATGGGCTCGCTTCCTACATGCTGGGAGACTGAGAAAATACTGAGGCTAGGGTCACATGACCAGGGCTCTTATTGGCTCTCCAGTCACAAGTTTTTCTCAGTCTCCACCTGCTGGTAGGCGAGCACAACCCAAGAGTCCAATCCTGGTCCGGTCCGGAGGGACGCTAAGGAAGCAGCGTTAAAGAGGTGGGCTTTTAGCCTGGATTTGAAAATGGCCAAAGATGGGGCTACACGTATAAGCTTGGGAAGTCTATTCCAGGCGTGAGGTGCAGCAAGATAAAAGGAACGGAGTTTGGAATTAGCAGTAGAGGAGAAAGGGACAGACAAGAGAGATTTATGCACAGAATGGCGTACTCGAGGGGGGGGGGGGGGGGAGAGGTACTGAGGAGCTGCAGAGTGAATGCACTTGTAAGTCAATAAGAGGAGTTTGAACTGTATGTGGACACGGATAGGGAGCCAGTGAAGTGATTTAAGGATAGGGCTAATGTGAGCATACTGACTCTGGCGGAAAATGAGTCGCGCAGCAGAGTTTTGGACTGACTGAAGAGGAGAGAGATGACTAAGTGGGAGGCTGGTGAGAAGCAGGTATTTCATGGTGTGTGATGCTTTATATGTATACCCGAGTTTGATATACAAAGGAGTCGGCAGAGGACTTGGAGCAGATAAGTTACTGTTTACAACTTGTAAGAACATGTAAGCTAAAACAGTCCATGGAATCCAGCTAATAATTAAGTGCTAGTACATCTGGCTCCAAATTTATTCAGCTTTTCTACCAAGACAGTAGTGTAAGGAGTGGAGGAGTGGCCCAGTGGTTGACTTTGGTCCTGGGGAACTGGGTTCGATTCCCACTTCAGGCACAGGCAGCTCCTTGTGACTCTGAGCAAGTCACTTAACCCTCCATTGCCCCATGTAAGCCGCATTGAGCCTGCCATGAGTGGGAAAGCGCAGGGTACAAATGTAACAAAAATAAAATAGATACTATTGGAGATTCTACATGGAATGTTGCTACTATTGGAGATTCTACATGGCTTTCAGTATCACAAGATATAAAAGACACAGATCTCTCTCAGTATTACGAAAGAGGTTTTAAAAGTGTTGAAATACTTAAAGACACCACAGAAGAGATAGACTTCCGGCGGCTAGCGCAGGAATGGTCAAGGGACTTAGGCTGTACACTTACTGAGGAAGAGTATAGGTCATATTTGAAATCTATCTACAAACAGCGGCTTTCCATTCCGCAAAGGGAGCGGCTAAATCGGTGGCTGCTCAGAACACATATATCTCCTCACAGAGCACAGAAAGCGGGGTTTGATACAACAGGAACATGCCCTAAATGTAACCAGGGTGCGGCCTCTCTTGGCCATATGTTCTGGAGTTGTCCCTATGCAGGGCGGTTCTGGAACCAAGTTATAAGGGGGATGGACCAACTATGGCACTGTACTCTTGTGTGGGAGCCTTCAATTTTATTTAATAT
Source organism: Microcaecilia unicolor (assembly GCF_901765095.1). Lineage (NCBI taxonomy): Eukaryota > Metazoa > Chordata > Amphibia > Gymnophiona > Siphonopidae > Microcaecilia > Microcaecilia unicolor. Next base: position 5,502,673 of record NC_044033.1, read on the forward strand.
CTTTAAGTACACTGCAGACCCCCCAGAGGGCTTCAGGGCATTTGCAAAGATGGCAATATATTTTGGAATAACTACCATTTTGCAATTTTGGAGAGCGAAAGAAGCACCCCCTCTACAGTTATGGCGCTCACAGTTAGTGAGACAAATGAGAATTGATAGGTGTGGAGTGCCTGATTTGGATAGTCCAGCGGGCCTTAGGTTTAGGGCACAGTGGGAGGCACTTTGGGTCACCCTCCCGTCCAGAGCGAGAAGTTTATTGCTGAATTTCTGACCTTTCTCCGGTGCCCTCTTTTGCCCTGCCATTAAACGGGGAGCCTGTTGGCGTGGACACAAGTTGTGTAGTACTCCTTGACAAGAGGACCCCTGGTTCAAACTATGACACACTGGCAGTCATCTTGGATATATAAGACATCATGACAGACATCACCACATTTGATATTTGTGAGAGACCCGAACAATACATATTGTTGAACCTGCAGGGAACCTAAAGGGAAAGGGTAGAGGGTGGACTAGTTGGATAAGAGGGCAAGAGAAGAGACACATCTCGCGGGCAATACGGGTTAAACACTTTACACATGTTGCTTTGGTATTAAAAGAAAATAGTGATAATGCCCAAGAAGCACTAGTTGACACTGGGAGGGAGGGAGGGAGGGTGGGAGAGAGGGGGAGAAATATAAATGTAATATTGTAATTTACTATGTTGACTGTGTGACATTGGATGGCATCCTTTTGTAATGCAATTTCTCTGACAAGTATTTGTTTAATTGTCCATATCAACTAATAATAAACAAGATTTAAACATAAAAAAAAGTGTTGAAATTGGCACTATGAAGAAATCTTTGAGAGGAGGGGCAGGTGGGCACCTGATCTGCGGTTAAGCATGATTCCGGTAAGAAGCAAGATTAGAGAAAAAAAAGTCCCTCTTCATAGACTTGTATGGGGACCAAATACTATATAAGAAGGGTGCATCAGAACTATCTTTGGAACGTTTTTCCCCAACGCATCTTGAAGGAGCTAAGCTCTGGCCGGTTGAACCCAGAATTGGTCCGATGAATGTACCGAACTAAAGTCCAGAAAGCCTGCGCAGCCACATTGGTGATCTGCAAGGGCCGACTTCTACATGGAATGTTGCTAGTGGAATAGCAACATTCCATGTAGAATCTCCAATAGTAGCAACAGTGGAGGAGTGGCCTAGTGGTTAGGGTGGTGGACTTTGGTCCTGGGGAACTGAGGAACTGAGTTCGATTCCCACTTCAGGCACAGGCAGCTCCTTGTGACTCTGGGCAAGTCATTTAACCCTCCATTGCCCCTGGTACAAAATAGGTATCTGAATATATGTAAACCGCTTTGACTGTAGTTGCAAAAACCTCACAAAGGCGGTATATCAAGTCCCAGTTCCCTTTCCCTGTTTGAGATTCTACATGGAATGTTGCTACTATTGGAGATTCTAGATGGAATGCTAATGTTGCTATTCCACTAGCAACACTCCATGTAGAAGCCTGCCCTTGCAGATCAGCAATGCGGCCGCGCAGGCTTCTATTTCTGTGAGTCTGACGTCCTGCAGGCTTCTACATGGAATGTTGCTAGTGGAAGAGTAGCCTAGTGGTTAGTGCAGCGGACTCTGATTCTGGGGAACTGAGTTCGATTCCCACTGCAGCTCCTTGTGACTCTGAGCAAGTCACTTAACCCTCCATTGCCCCTGGTACAAAATAAGTACCTGAATGTATGTAAACTGCTTTGAATGTAGTTGCAAAAACCTCAGAAAGGCAGTATATCAAGTCCCATGTCCCTTTCCCTATTTGAGATTCTGCATGGAATGTTGCTACTATTGGAGATTCTGTTGTTACTATTTGAGAATGGAATGTTGCTACTATTGGAGATTCTAGATGGAATGCTAATGTTGCTATTCCACTAGCAACACTCCATGTAGAAGCCTGCCCTTGCAGATCAGCAATGCGGCCGCGCAGGCTTCTATTTCTGTGAGTCTGACGTCCTGCAGGCTTCTACATGGAATGTTGCTAGTGGAAGAGTAGCCTAGTGGTTAGTGCAGCGGACTCTGATTCTGGGGAACTGAGTTCGATTCCCACTGCAGCTCCTTGTGACTCTGAGCAAGTCACTTAACCCTCCATTGCCCCTGGTACAAAATAAGTACCTGAATGTATGTAAACTGCTTTGAATGTAGTTGCAAAAACCTCAGAAAGGCAGTATATCAAGTCCCATGTCCCTTTCCCTATTTGAGATTCTGCATGGAATGTTGCTACTATTGGAGATTCTGTTGTTACTATTTGAGAATGGAATGTTGCTACTATTGGAGATTCTAGATGGAATGCTAATGTTGCTATTCCACTAGCAACACTCCATGTAGAAGCCTGCCCTTGCAGATCAGCAATGCGGCCAGCGCAGGCTTCTATTCTGTGAGTCTGACGTCCTGCAGGCTTCTACATGGAATGTTGCTAGTGGAAGAGTAGCCTAGTGGTTAGTGCAGCGGACTCTGATTCTGGGGAACTGAGTTCGATTCCCACTGCAGCTCCTTGTGACTCTGAGCAAGTCACTTAACCCTCCATTGCCCCTGGTACAAAATAAGTACCTGAATGTATGTAAACTGCTTTGAATGTAGTTGCAAAAACCTCAGAAAGGCAGTATATCAAGTCCCATGTCCCTTTCCCTATTTGAGATTCTGCATGGAATGTTGCTACTATTGGAGATTCTGTTGTTACTATTTGAGAATGGAATGTTGCTACTATTGGAGATTCTAGATGGAATGCTAATGTTGCTATTCCACTAGCAACACTCCATGTAGAAGCCTGCCCTTGCAGATCAGCAATGCGGCCGCGCAGGCTTCTATTTCTGTGAGTCTGACGTCCTGCACGTACGTGCAGGACGTCAGACTCACAGAAACAGGCCTGTGCGGCCGCGTTGCTGATCTGCAAGGGCAGGCTTCTACATGGAATGTTGCTAGTGGAGGAGTAGCCTAGTGGTTAGTGGGTTCAATTCCCACTGCAGCTCCTTGTGACTCTGGGTAAGTCACTTAACCCTCCATTGCCCCTGGTACAAAATAAGTACCTGAATATATGTAAACCGCTTTGAATGTAGTTGCAAAAACCTCAGAAAGGTGGTATATCAAGTCCCATTTCCCTTTCCCCCTTTCCCTTATGACATCACAATATCAGAAGTGAGCCAAGTATCGGGCAGCCATTGTGACATCACTGATGAGGTTGGCTCAGGCATTGGTAGAATGAGGCATTATGACATCACAGTATCAGCTCCAGTGGAGGAGTAGCCTAGTGGTTAGTGCAGCGGACTCTGATTCTGGGCAACTGGGTTCGTATTCCCACTGCAGCTCCTTGTGACTCTGGGCAAATCACTTAACCCTCCCTCCATTGCCCCATGTAAGCCACATTGAGCCTGCCATGAGTGGGAAAGCGCGGGGTACAAATGTAATAAAAATACTTTTATTACATTTGTAATAAAAATTACAAATTTTTATTTGCAAATAGGTGGGGAAATGTGGGGTATAAATGTAACAAATAAAATAAATGGTGCGAGGTCCGAGTACCCAAGGCTCCACCACCTTGTCCAAAACAGGATCTCTGGACTCTCCCTCTAGATCCTATTCTGTTCTCTTCCCACAGGCCACGTGTTACGAGAATGAAACAATAAACCAGTTCTATCCAACTCTCAAATAGCATCAGCCAGTTCTTCAGCGCAACTGAAAATGACAAATGAAAGGAAAGGCTAAGAGGGACCCGGGGGGGGGGGGGGAGGGGGGGTTGTTTGGGGGGAAATCCCAGTGTCACTGCACGCGCTGCCCTGCGCCTCAGTAGTCCACGTGAATCATCTTTAAAGGACAACGCGTGCAAATCGCCGGTCACCGAGCCTTGCTGCCCCCCCTCCCCCGCCCCCACGTGCTGCAGCGCGCGCTCCCACCTGCACCATGACGGCCATTCGCAGCGAGTCCTTGGCGATGTTCTCCCCGCATTTCTTGCACGAAGCTCGGCCGCTCTTGGCGTACTCGGCCCGGTAGAGCTTCTCGCCTCCCTCACAATCTTCCATGGTAACGGCTGTGGGGACTGAGAGAGACAAGAGACAGACAAACCGCCGCTGCTGCCCCTCGCGCACACTCAGCCGCCTTCAGCGCTGCAGGCGAAGGTAGTCGCTGGCAGAGCCGTCAACAGCAGCGCAGGCAAAACAGGCCGACTCGGGGCTGGACGTGATCGATTGAGCGGGTCTAAGTCACGGCTGATCACCTCGTCGCCAAGCAAAAAAATTGGCGCCAGATGTTGAACGTGTGCAAGGCAGGATCTGTGGAGGAGGGGGCGGGTCAGTAGGCGGAGCTTTAGTTCACCCAAAACAATAGCCAATGGGACTGCCTTTCCCTGGTTCCACTTGGATGGGCAGTGACGTAAAAGGTGGAGGACAAACCATAGTAACATAGTAGATGACGGCAGAAAAAGACCTCTATACTATAGTACATCCAGTCTGCCCACAAGATGATACACTCCTATGTGCTTTGTCTATGGTGTACAGCACTGGGTATGCCTTGTAGCGCTATAGAAATGAGAAGTAGTAGTACTTTTATACCTGACCTTGATTTGCTTCTGCCATTTTCAGGGCACAGCCCATATAAGTCTACCCTGCACTATCCCCGCAGCCCAACCACCAGCCCCGGCACAGACCGTATAAGTCTGCCCAGCACTATCCCCGCTTCCCAACCTCCAGTCCTGCCTCCCACCACCGGCTCTGGCACAGACCATATAAGTCTGCCCAGCAGACCCCAGCACTATCCCTGCCTCCAACCACCAGCTCTGGCACAGACCGTATAAGTCTACCCAGCACTATCTCCGCCTCCCAACCACCAACCCTGCCTCCCACCACCGGCTCTGGCACAGATCGTATAAGTCTGCCCAGCACTATCCCCACCTCCAACCACCAGTCCTGCCTCCCACCACCAGTTCTGGCACAGACCGTATAAGTCTGCCCAGCACTATCCCGCTTCCCAACCACCAGTCCTGCCTCCCACCACCAGCTCTGGCACAGACCGTATAAGTCTGCCCAGCACTATCCCCGCTTCCCAACCTCCAGTCCTGCCTCCCACCACCACCTCTGGCACAGACCATATTAGTCTGCCCAGCACTATCCCTGCCTCCCAACCTCCAGTCCTGCCTCCCACCACCAGCTCTGGCACAGACCGTGTAAGTCTACCCAGCACTATCTCCGCCTCCCAACCACCAGCCCTGCCTCCCACCACCAGCTCTGGCACAGACCATATAAGTCTGCCCAGCACTATCCCCATCTCCCACTACTGGCTCTGCCACCCAATCTCAGCTAAGCTCCTCAGGATCCATTCCTTCTGAACAGGATTCCTTTACGTTTATCCCACGCATGTTTCAATTCCATTACCGTTTTCATCTCCACCACCTCCCGCGGGAGGGCATTCCAAGCATCCACTACTCTCTCTGTGAAGAAATACTTCCTAACATTTTTCTTGAGTCTGCCCCCCTTCAATCTCATTTCATGCCCTCTAGTTCTACCTCCTTCCCATCTCCGGAAAAGGTTCGTTTGCAGATTAATACCGTTCAATGTTTGTTTATTTATTTATTTATTTGTTGCATTTGTATCCCACATTTTCCCACCTATTTGCAGGCTCAATGTGTCTTACAGACTATTGTTATAACATAGTCATTCCAGGATATCAGATACAATTGGGAATGTACAAAGATTAGGTAAGGAGCGAGAAGGAAGATGTTAGGCAGGTTAGTATGGAAGGTGGGCTTTTATAAGTGGAGGGTTGGTGAGGTAGTTTTGTAAGGCTATGGGTATATTTGAACATCTGTATCATATCACCCCTGTTTCTCCTTTCCTCCAGGGTATACATGTTCAGATCAGGAAGTCTCTCCTCATACGTCTTGTAACGCAAATCCCATACCATTCTCGTAGCTTTTCTTTGCACCGCTTCAATTCTTTTACATCCTTAGCAAGATACGGCCTCCAAAACTGAACACAATACTCCAGGTGGGGCCTCACCAACAACTTATACAGGGGCATTAAAAGATTTAGATTTTTTTTTTTACTTATTTGACAGCTTTTTAATTTATTTAAAAGTTCCTCCTATCTAGATATAAATATCATGAAATAAAAATTAAATATCACTAAAACAGATTTAAATAATTATTATTGCTCATCTTTAGAAGAGACTGAAAGAAAGGATCGGGACAGGGGTCTTAGCGTATGGTTCAGTACATCTCCTTATGTTTAGAAAACAGCATAGTGGTACCTCCCAATCCTCGAGTAATTTAATATGCAGTGTGCCATGTATATGAATATTGAAGAGTACTGGTATAAATGAGTATATATAAAATTGATTTCAATATATATCCATGTATATATGTGCACATTGGGTTTGGAGTTAAAACTAATTAGAATTGATTACTATCAGAGCAGCCACGGTAGGCTTTGGTGTATGTACATACACGACCTAAGGAGGTGGAACACCTAATGTGCTATGATGGTTCCATCTGTGACACTGCCACATATTCCTTTTGGGGATATAATGGTTGGAACGAGTACGGACTTTGTGAGGTTAATTTGAGCTTATTGGTAATTGGGTACGTTCTGAGTTACAGTTTTGGATAATAGTTAGGCTCAGGAAGTTATTTAGATTTTCTTCCAGAAAATTATTGCATTGATTAAATTTAACTGCCAGACCCTCAACCATTCTTCTAACATTCAGAGATCCCTTCTCATCGTTTCTACTCCCTCCAGGGTATCCACTGAATTGGCTATTTTCGTGTCATCTGTAAACTTCTGGAACACTCTCTGTGCTGTAAACTTTCTCCTCTTCCATCCATATCGTCCGCACCCTTCTATCTATAATTTTTCCTCCCCTCTCTCCATTCAGCATTTCCTCCCTCTCTCCCCTTCAACCTGGTATCTTCCGTTTCCTGGGCTGCTTCTCCCAGTGAACAGCAGCAGCGGCAAAAACAAGAAAAGCCAAGTTTGGGGCTACAGCCTTCAGGCATGCACTGTTGGCTCTGTTGGTCCTCTGTCCCGGAACGGGAAGTTGACGTCAGGTCAGCGGGGGCAGGAGACCGGCAGAGCATGCGTGAAGGCTGCGGCTCCTCGCTTGTTTTTTATTGTTTTTGCTGCTGCTGCCGCTGCTCATCAAAAAAAGCAGTAATGGCAGTTCAGTGGTGGCAGAGTGACAGTGTCTCAGCAGGAGTGTGGGAGATGACCCGCCAAAGTGGGAGTCTCACGCTGAATGTGGGAAACTTGGCAGGCCTGCCTAGAACAGCTCTGTCCTGGATCAAGGCCTGAGTATGCAACTACCCTCATTAAAGTGTGCCCACATCTCTCTATATAAAAGGCAACACCAACGTTCTATGAAGCCTCCAGACGGAAGTGTGAAGGGGGAGAGATATCCAGTTTCCCCATGAGTGTCTGCCCCGCCCTCTCTGTAACACAAACAGTCAGTGAAGGAAAACAGCAGAGCACGAAATCAAATCGCTGGCTCTGTAACAGTGAAGGACTCAGAGGGGGGAGGGGAGAGAGGCCAGAGGGCAGGGACACACACACTCCCACATGCACACAGAAGAAAACATTGCTAGCCCCCGTTTCATTTGCATCAGAAACGGGGCTTTTTTACTAGTAAAAACATAAGTGTTGCCAAACTGGGACAGACCGAAGGTCCATCAAGCTCAGTATCCTGTTTCAAATAGTGGCCAATCCAGGTCACAAATACCTGACAAGATCCCAACACAGTACAATACATTTTAAGCTGCTTATCCTAGAAATAAGCAGTGGATTTTCCCCAAGTCCATATGTTCTTTTCTTTTAGGAAGATATCCAACCTTTTTCAAACCCCGCTAACTCCTTTTACCACATTCTCTGGCAATAAATTCCATAGTTTAATTACACATTGAGTAAAGAAATATTTTCTCACATTTTTTTTTTTATTTACTACTTTGTAGCTTCATTGTGTGCTCACTAGTCCTAGTAACATAGTCTATGACAGTAGATAAAGACCTGTACGATCCATCCAGTCTGCCCAACGTGATAAACTCATTATACGTGAAATGCGATACTTTATACGTATACTCAAGTTTGATTTGTCCTTGCCATTTTCAGGGCACAGACTGTAAAAGTCTGCCCAGCACTGTTCTTGTACTAAAATTTATGAAGTTAACATTTAAGCCGTTAAATTTACACTCCAGCCCATCTATATGTATTCAGTCACGATCAGGGCAAAGACCATAGAAGTCTGCCCAGCACTGGTTTTGCTTCCCAATTACCGGTGTTGCCACCCAATCTCCGCTAAGATTCCATGGATCCATTCCTTCTAAACAGTGATTCTCATCTACCTGTTCCACTCCATTCATTATTTTATAGACCTCTATCATATCTCCCTTCAACTGTCCCATCCCCTTTATAATTTTTGTCACCCTTCTCTGTACATAAGAACATAAGAGTAGCCATACTGGGTCAGACCAATGGTCCATCTAGCCCAGTATCCTTTTTCCAACAGTGGCTAAGCCAGGTCACAAGTACCTGGCAGAAACCCAAATCATGGAAACACTCCATACTACAAATCCCAGGGCAAGCAGTTGCTTCCCATGTCTGTCTCAATAGTAGACTATGGACTTTTCCTCCAGGAACTTGTCCAAACCTTTTTTAAACCCAGATACGCTAAGAGCATACAGCATTTGCATGGACCATTTTGAACACCTTTAACTGTACTCTTTTTTTTCTTTCTCTCTACTCTGTTACTTATGGGTGGCAGAGACGGTTGGGAGGCGGGGCTAGTGCTGGGCAGACTTATACGGTCTGTGCCAGAGCCGGTGGTGGGAGGCGGGGCTGGTGGTTGGGAGGCAGGGGATAGTACTGGGCGCACTTATACGGTCTGTGCCCTGAAAAAGACAGGTACAAATCAAGGTAAGGTATACACAAAAAACTAGCACATATGAGTTTATCTTGTTGGGCAGACTGGATGGACCGTGCAGGTCTTTTTCTGCCGTCATCTACTATATTACTATGTTACTATATCTATTTAATATTGTATTTGTATGTTCACTGGATTGGCAATAGCCTTTTCAGTCTAATGTTCATGACAGCTGATTCCCACGCCCCTCCTTCAATCGTTCCTCCCTCCCCTCTGATTTCCACACCCCCCGCCTGCCCTCCTCCCTCCCTCCCCCTCTGATTCCCACGCCCCGTCCTTCCCTCCACCCTCCCTCCCCTTCCGAGTTCCATGTGTGTGACAGACAGAATGTTTGCATTATGTTCGGGCTGTTTTCTGTACTCTCCGCCCCTCGCCCCGCCTCTGACTTCCTTCTGGTTCTGGAGCTGGTGCAGGCAGGGCTTTGATTTTGCTCTCTGAACGTTCGGGCTGTACTGCTGGTGGAGGCGGGGCTTGGACGTTTGCTCTCTCAACGTTCGGGCTCTACTGCGCATTTGCAGGTGAGTCGGTCCAAGCTCATTTATATTGATTGATTGTTTTGGCAGCAGTAATGCAAATCAGAGACAATGCACTTATTCAGAATTACTCAACAATGATAGTAAAGTACTGAATTAATGTACCTGTCAAGACAGAGTAGAGAACACACACACAGCCTAGTCCTGAATGATATTAGGACACATGACTCTGCAGGCACTATGAAGAGAAAGGAAAGTTTAACCTGATAGATAAGGAAGGCTCTCCCACACTCATGGATCCGGAGACAGTCATAAACATATTTGGAATGGAGAAGGCAACACGGGTGGGATGACAGATGCAGTGGCGTAGCTACATGGGGCCACAGGGGCCTGGGACCCCCCCAAATTTCCTGTGGGCCCCTGGTTTGCTGGTGGGGGTCCCCACCCCCACCAGCTGAAGCATTGTCAAGCGCCAGTCTCTAGCGCCGCTGCATTGCCTGCCCTGCTCTGTCTTCCCCTCACGTCCTACACGCTCCTTTTAGTGAACTTGAGCGCCAGAGACTGGCGCTGGACAACACTTCAGCTGGCGGGGGTTGGAGACCCCCGACAGCCAAGGTATTTGCTGCGGCCGTGGGTGGGAAGTGGTGGGGGGGGGGCAACAGAGTAAAATGTGCCCCCCCACCTCGGACTGGCCCCCTCCCATCATGAGGTCTGGCTATGCCCCTGGGCAGATGGTCTCTCTCTGGATGGTCAGGCAAGCAGGTGATCTCACTCTCAGCCAGGTGACACCCCCCCCCCCCCCCCCCCCCCCCCCCCCGTCAGTCAGCAAGTGGTAGCTCTTCCCTGCTGGGCAACAGCATGCAAGCAGGTGATACCACAAGTATCATGTGGTTGGCCGGGGCTGGATTGATAGCAGCTCTGAGGGCTTCTTAGGTCCTTTTCCCTGGTTTGTGCCATGCTGACTAGAACAACAATTCTGGGGGTTTCCAATGTTGTGTCTTCAATGGGCCTAAACAACAAACCTTGGGCGCAGCAGCTGATTTCTTCTGACTGTGAGGTCCCAGTCTCCGTAAAGATGATTATTATTATTATTGGGCTCAACGTACCATAGTATATTTTCAAAGCACTTAGACTTACAAAGTTACATTGTAACCTATGGTACTTTGAAAATGAGCCCCTATGTCTAGTAGCAGTAATGGAGCAGGGACTGTCTCTTACACGTTTAGTATGTCTATTAGTGCTATAGAAACAAAAAGCTGTAATAGAATGGAAGCCGACAGTGGACGCTTCGATCCGGTTTGAAATCTCTGATGCAGCGGTAGCTGAACCACGAAACACCAGCCATTGGTGGGTGAACCTACACAATCATGTGTAAGTAACCATTTGAAATGCTTGATTGATTTGCAATTAGCTCTTAAGATGAATGCTTTTACCCTTCCTTGTCATACCGCGCATAGTGTCTTTTCGATCCGTCCATACAAATCAACTTATGCATCCAGCTTCTCCTACATAAGCACACAACTGTGGAACGCACTACCAAAAGCTGTGAAAACAACATACGACCATCTCAACTTCCGGAAGTTACTAAAGACCAACCTGTTCAAAAAGGCATACCCTACCGACCCAACTTAAGTGTCTGAACCCTGCAACACAATGTAACTAAAGCTCGTAATGAACACTATATAACTCTTCTTCTCTACGATTCCCAATGTGTCTTACATATGAACTTTATTCGACTATATATCACTTTGTATTTGCTTCTCTACCAGAGTTGGCAAACGCCTTTGACGGAACTATGTAAGTCACTTGAGCCTGCAAATAGGTGGGAAAATGTGGGATACAAATACAACATTTTAATAAGCTAAGTTCAATGCGCAGAGATACATATAACAACTTTCTCTATTACTGATTTTGTAGGTTCAAAATTGAGTTTTGAATCAGATGAACATACCTAGAATTTGTTTTGACAATGTGGATCAAAGTCACTTAACCCTCTATTTGCCGGAGGTGCAAAACTTAGATTGTGAGCCCACTAGGGACTGAGAAAGTACCTGAATACAATAAATATAAACCCCTTTGGTTTGACCATAGAAATCTATGACCCTTATATCCTAAATCCAACCAGTGAGAATCCCTGTTTCCCCTTTAAAATCTGTCTGTACAAAAATCACACTGAACACAGATTTAGGAGGACAAAAAGAAACTGGGTTCAAGGTATTCCAAGGGCAGGGATCTCTGATTGCACTGTTTGACATAACGTTCACTGCTAACTGCTGTCTTATTTTTAATGGCACAAGATTTGTGGGGTTAGGTTTAACCTGATATTCAGCCCCAGCTGTAGCCACTTTGCTGCGACGGAATTTCCAAAGTTAACTGCTTAGAATGAAATTTATTTATTGCATTTGTACCCCACATTTTTCCCACCTATTTGCAGCTCAATGTGGCTTAATATAGTTCCGTCAAAGGCGTTGCCCAGTCGGTGGATAACAAATACAAAGTTGTATAGTGATCGTATAAGGTATAAGTGGAGGGTCAAAATGGATGAAGATTGCGTTTTGTCCTGTGCGATCATAGTCATCGCTGTGTTGGTAGGTGAAGAGGGTTACTTGGGGTCGTTGGGGTAGGCCTTTTGAAGAGGTTGGTTTTTAGTGATTTCCTGAAGTTCAAGTGGTCGTGGATTGTTTTCACAGCTTTTGGGAGCCCATTCCATAGTTATGCACTTATGTAGGAGAAGCCGGCTGTGTATTGTATTTCAGTCCTTTGCAATTTGGGTAGTGTAGGTTTAGGTAGGATCTTGACGACCTGACTTTGTTTCTTATTGGTAAGTCTATGAGGTCTGTCATGTATTCTGGGACTACACCGTATATCATTTTGTGGACTAAGGTGCATATTTTGAAGTCGATCCGTTCTTTGATTGGGAGCCAATGTAACTTCTCGAAGGGGTTTGGCACTTTCGAAGCGTGTATTGCTGAATAATCAGCCTGGCTGCTGTATTTGGGCGGTCTGGAGTTTTTTTTTATGAGTTGTTCTTTGCAGCCCGCGTAGATTCCGTTGCAATAATCTGCATGGCTTAGGACCATTGATTGTATTAGGTATCAAAAGGTTTAATCGTTTGAGCTTCCACATTGAATAGAACATTTTCTTTGGTACAGAGGTTTACTTGACTCGCTAGGGTAAGGTTGTGGTCGAGTGTGACGCCAAGTATTTTCAAACTGTCCGAGGTAGGGAGGGTATGTCCTGGAGTATTTATGGTTGTGGGTTTGTATTTGTTATATGGAGAGGAGAGGATGAGGCAATGTGTTGTTTTTTTTTTCGGTTAACTTTGCTGCTCAGCCAATCTTTGAATATGTGATCTGTGCAATTTATAAGAAACTTGAAGAGTTAAGTTGCTAAATTTAGTTTCATACTATAGAGATTCAGTTTCCAAAGCAACAGAAGCCTGAGCTGGGGCGACAATATCTTCTCTCTTGGGACAGTAACCCTGTTTACCAGAAACTCTGAAATAATTAAAGAAGAAATTGACAGAGTGAGAGATGAAAGTCAGTAGCGTATTGTCACTTCAATGTACTGCGTCTAATTGCAGAGGGGATTAGGAGGTAAGATATTCAAGATCCGAATGATGCAGATACAAAATAAGCAAAATGTTTTGACAGTGATAGAATTGTCTGGTCAGAAAAAAAATGATCCTCTTGTGCTACTTTAGGAAATGCCCTACCATAAAGACATAATTACTTTCAAATGAATGTCCCTGAGGTCAAGGTCTTGATGAGGTTTAATTACTGAAAATGCTTCTGGATGTTATTGCTTCATTAGCAAACTGACTTGCATAGATAAAATCAAAACAATTACAACTCTTTGCAAGTGCTGCTTCCTCTGGGGGAGTGGCGAAGCAGAAATAAGGTACATGTACACTACAGTCCCCAGAGGCATGGCATTCTTTGGACAGCCACTAGGTGTCACCATAAGGACATTGTTCAGCACTCTTCAACCAAGAATTATGCTTCTGCTCTGATGTGAGATTGGATCGAGGGGATTCAACCCAGCTCACAGCCTAGTAAATCCCTCTACTACACACTGACTAAGCTATAAAGTTCCCAATTCAGGATTGGTGCAAATGGGTGGAGTGGAGGAGTGGCTTAGTGGTTAGAGCACCAGTCTTGCAATCCAGAGGTGGCTGGTTCAAATCCCGCTGCTGCTCCTTGTGATCTTGGGCAAGTCACTTAACCCTCCATTGCCTCAGGTACCTGAATGTAACTCACCTTGAGCTACTACTGAAAAAGGTGTGAGCAAAATCTAAATCCTATATAATAATTCTCACCTCCAACATTCTATGCGTCTGCCTGCCTGTGTCTATAACTTTCTTCACAGCATGGGCTCCGAAGCCCAGAGGGTTGGCTGCGGGAAGGAGAGCTCGAGAGGGTCGTGGCAGGGGGGTCCAGGGGTCAGGAAATCGGAGGGAGGGGGGTCTGCAAATTGGAGGGAGGGAGGGGGCATGGAGGTGGGGTCTGGAATTCAGAGGGAGGGAGAGGGTCTGGAACTTGGAGGAGGGGGGGAATGCACCACCTGTACAAAAACTTTAAAAAAAAACCCAAACAAACGGGGGGATGACCCTGGAACTTGGACGGAGGGAGGGGGGGACACTGGAACTGGGAGGAAGGGAGGGGCCCCAGGCACACACACTCTCTGACAGACACACTCACACCCAGTCTCACTCTCTCTGTCACACACACACACACTCGCAGATTCACTCTCTTTCTCTCACACAGTCACTCTCACACACACTCTCTCAAACATACACACTCCGAGGAAAACCTTTGCTAATGCCCGTTTCATTTGTGTCAGAAACGGGCCTTTTTTACTAGTAAATAAATATATGTACTATTTAAGATTCTACATGGAATGTTGCTACTATTTGAGATTCTGTTGCTACTATTGAAGATTCTACATGGAATGTTGCCACTGTTTGAGATTCTGGAATGTAGCTACTATTTGAGATTCTAGATGGAATGTTGCTATAGTGGAGGAGTGGCCTAGTGGTTAGAGCACCGGTCTTGTAATCCAGAGGTGGCCGGTTCAAATCCCACTGCTGCTCCTTGTGATCTTGGGCAAGTCACTTAACCCTCCATTGCCTCAGGTACAAACTTAGATTGTGAGCCCTCCTGGGACACAGAAATACCCAGAGTACCTGAATGTAACTCACCTTGAGCTACTACTGAAAAAGGTGTGAGCAAAATCTAAATAAATAAATAGGTGCCCTGGACAAATCTTCAGCCTTATACCCCTCAATTAACTTCCAGGCCGCTAGGCAGGCACCCCCTGAGATTTTGGTTAAACTCAATACTCATGATCACTCCAGTGCATCCTAGAACAATCCTGATGTTTATCAAGAGTCACTATTTATGGTATCTGGACCAAACTGTGCATAAAATATCTGCTTTTCTTGACTTTAGGAAACAGCTGAAATCATCCCTGTTTCTGCAGGCTCACTCTTGATGGTTTTTTTTTGTTACATTTGTACCCCACGCTTTCCCACTCATGGCAGGCTCAATGCAGCTTATATGGGGCAATGGAGGGTTAAGTGACTTGCCCAGAGTCACAAGGAGCTGCCTGTGCTGGAAATTGAACTCAGTTCCTCAGGACCAAAGTCCACCACCCTAACCACTAGGCCACTCCTCCACTCCATTTTGGGGAGCAGCAATTACACAGAATGGTTTATTTTGTTTCTTTCGTTTTTCATTACTTTCTTTTTGGGTTTTTTTACTGGCTTACAGCCCCTAGATTTGTAGATAGAGGGGTAGAAGAATGTTTAGGTAATAAAAACGCATATAGTATATAAGTACATAAGTGTTGCCACACTGGGACAAAGCAAAGGTCCATCAAGCCCAGCGTCCTGTTTCCAACAGTGGCCAATCCAGGTCACAAATACCTGGCAAGATCCCAAAAAAGTTCAAAACATTTTCCCAAGTCAATTTAATAATGATCTATGGACTTTTCCTTTAGGAAGCTGTCCAGACCTTTTTTTAAACCCAGCTAAGCTAACTGCCTTTACCACATTCTCTGAATTTTTTATCTCAAGAAGAAGGGTTACCTTCAAAAGCTCATCAAAAAGTGTATTGACTTAGTCCATTAAAAAAAGGTATCTTTTCTTTCTTTTGTTTTATTTCTATTTATTACCTACAAAACCGAAAAGCATGACCCGGCGAATTCTGCCCACTGTTACATTTGATACAGAAAGGCGATTCTGCAGGATTTATCTTTGAAACCTGTAGTCATGTGAGATACGTGTGATGCAGGACTCAAAACCGACACTACCACAATTCAGCACTATGCACCATCCAAGGCGGAGATCATCCTTCCATCTCGATAAAACATACTACAATCCAGAAGAGTATCTACTATAGGGATTTATGAAAATGGGTAACTGAAACCTGTATTCTGCAAGCCAGTATATAAAAACTCACGCAATTTAGCATCAAATTTAGACCACAATCCTACAGGGTCAACTGAATGGAGATGTCTTAACTGATAATAAGCCAATCGGTTTTCCTGGTGAACTAGATGCTTGTTGGTCAACTTATGCCTTATGCTGAGTTATAACATCTGCCCCCAAGACATGTTGTACCAGATAACACCCATTCGAGTCCAATGAACAAACAAGGCATTATGAGACCCAGACGGAAAGTCTGCATTCACACAAAATGACATCTGGTGCTCAGTTTCCATTCGAGTGTCAGCTCCATCTATAAGTCATGCAAAGACCGGTCGAGACGTATGACAACACCAAGAACCCTATTGCTATGCATATGACGAGTGTTGGCCATAGCTACACCACCAACGGATCAGCCTCCTACTACAGAGAAAGTAGAGGATTTCAGACAGACAGTGCCCCATACGTAAGAAACCTCATCCTCTTAAGAATAATTTCTGCTTGTTATACTACTATAATGTTACCCAAGATCTTCTGTAATACTAAATGTCTATTTTCTTATATATTTCCACCATTCATGATGTATTGTAAGCCACATTGAGCCTGCAAAGAGGTGGGAAAATGTGGGCTACAAATGCAATAAATAAATAAATAAATAAATAAATAAATATTACAGAATGCTGATGTTGATCAACCAATGTGAACATACACAACATCCTCCACATATATTTATCTGATTGTTATACTACTCTCATGTTTCTTCTTTATCATTTTACCAATGATCTTTCTGTAATACTATATATCTATCTTATCATGTATTCCACTATCCATGATGTATTGTAAGCCGCATTGAGCCTGCAAAGAGGTGGGAAAATGTGGGCTACAAATGCAATAAATAAATAAATACATAAATGTTTAGGGAGAAACCCATAAAAGAACATAAGGAATTGTTGAAAAAGTACAGTATTTTTTACATATGTTGCTCTTCATCCAACTCATGGCTAAAGACTGTAAAGAAGCCGTCAAGTGTGCAGAGGGCAATAGTGACCAGCATATCAGTGCTTTAAACCCTGATAAGACTAAGCCTATGTCTACAGGAACCCCAGCTCCAGTCAAGTCACGGCAGGGAGAAGGAGGTAGAGCAAGCGTCGCCACCAAACGTGGGAAGCACAAAATAAGATTATACTCTGCCAAGTGAAGCCTCAAAAATCCCTGGGCAAATGGTTCCGCGCCCTCTAGGAAACCATCCAGCACCATTTCTCCTTGTGGTGCTATCCCAAATCTTCTTGCATTAGGATTCATCAGACGAAACTTTCACTCATTCTGCCTGTCAGGTCTTCCATTAAGATCTGCAATTTGGCTCCCAGCCAGATTGGCCAAACCCCATAGGCTCCTCCAGCGTCTCTCTACCTGGACAGCTTGTGCCCTAAGCAATCTCAATTAGCCACTTTGCAAATTTAAATATATGCCCAATCAATTCAAAAAAAATGTTGTTTCTCATATAATTCATGCTTCTCACAAAAGTCCATTATTCTAGAAGGGAAATTAACCTTCTGTATAAGAACTGTGCCTGGTACATTTCAGTCAATGTAGCCGTTCAATACCTTTAGCAGTTTATTAGTGTAATTCAGTTAGTACAGTTCACCCTTAACATAGTAACATAGTAGATGATGGCAGAAAAAGACCTGCATGATCCGTCCAGTCTGCCCAACAAGATAAACTCATATGTGCTACTTTTTGTGTATACCTGACCTTGATTTGTATCTGCCATTTTCAGGGCACAGATCGTAGAAGTCTGCCCAGCACTAGCTCGCCTCCCAACCACCAGTCCTGCCTTCCACCACCAGTTCTGGCACAGACCGTATAAGTCTGCCCAGCACTATCCCCACCTCCCAACCACCAGTCCTGCCTTCCACCACCGGCTCTGGCACAGACTGTATAAGTCTGCCCAGCACCATCCCCGCCTCCTGCCACCGGCTCTGCCACCCAATCTCGATAAGCTTCTTAGGATCCATTCCTTCTGAACAGGATTCCTATATGTTTATCCCACGCATGTTTGAGTTCCGTTACGTTTTCATTTCCACCACCTCCCGCGGGAGGGCATTCCAAGCATCCACTACTCCGTGAAAAAATACTTCCTGACATTTTTCTTGAGTCTGACTTCTTCAATCTCATTTCATGCCCTCTCATTCTACCGCCTTCCCATCTCCGGAAAAGGTTCGTTGTGGATTAATACCTTTCAAATATTTGAACGTCTGTATCATATCACCCCTGTTTCCTCCTTTCCTCTAGGGTATACATGTTCAGGTCAGCAAGTCTCTCCTCATACGTCCTCGTAACGCAAATCCCATACCATTCTTGTAGCTTTTCTTTGCACCGCTTCAATTCTTTTTACATCCTTAGCAGATGAAATAGAACTCAGAGACATAGCTAAAAGCCAGCAAAAACACAGAGACAGGAATTACAAGACAAATAAAAACTGTGGAATTCAATTATGCAAATCTAAAAGCAAGTCACTGACCATTTCCTGTGATAATTTACTTCAGTTCTTGAAAATGTATGTCTGCAAATCAGGAAGAGAGCACTGGGGATAAACCTTTATGTATGTAACAGGATCAAAATGAAAAGAAATATTACCTCCAGTGCTGTCAGTTCAATGGCAGAGATCACCTTCCAAGTAAGGGCCAGTGTTGCCAGGTGGAAAATTTTTTTCCCACCAATCCAACGCAAAAACAGCCCAAAACCCGCCCAAACTCAAACCCCGCCCCTGACACCCCCACCCCCGCGTCATCACCCCCGCCCCCGCCGTCATCAACCCCGCCCCCGCCGTCACCGGCCCCGCCTCCCCGTCACCGGCCCCGCCTCCCCGTCATCGGCCCCGCCCCAAAACGTCACTAACCCCGCCCAAACGTCACTAACCCCTCCCCCCGCTGCCGAAAAAACCGCCCGAAAAACCGCGGAAAGAAAAAAAAAGAAGCCCAAAAAACCGCGACCCGCCGCGGGCAAAATTTCCCGCAGCGGGTCGCGGAAAACCGCCAATTGGGCGGTAAAAACCGCCCACCTGCAACCTTGGTAAGGGCCACCAAATGGTTGAAGGGTCGTAGCCATGGGTGGCCCGGGTGGGCCAGGGCCCACCCAATTTGGGTCAGGCCCGCCCAGCAGCACAGCGATACCATTCCCCCGTGGCGTGCCCGCCCAGCGCGATTTCGATCGCAGGCAGCTCCTTCGACTCGCACACGCTGCCTGCCGGCTGGGCTGCCACTCAAATCTCCTTGCAGCTACTAGCAGCGCTAACCCGGAAGCCTCTCCTCTGAGCTTCCGGGTTAGTGCTGCTAGTAGCTGCAAGGAGATTTGAGCGGCAGCCCAGCCGGCAGGCAGCGTGTGCGAGTCGAAGGAGCTGCCTGCGATCGAAATCGCTGTTGGGCGGGCCTGCGAGGGTGAGGGAAGATGGGGGTGAAAGTTGTGGCACGCAACGGGGCAAGGGATGATGGGGAAAAGATGTTGGAATGGGGGAGGGAAGACGGGGACAGCAGCTGCACGGGGGGGGGGGGGAGGGAAGAAGAGGGAAGGAAAGATGCTGCACGGGGAGGAGGGAAGATGGAATGATGAGCATGGTGGGTGGGGGAGAAGCTGCATGAGGAAGAAGGGAGAGATCCAGTAAAGGGGTGGAGGGGTCAGGAAGGGAGAAGTCTTGGCTGCATATGAGGTGGAGGAGAGGGAGACATGCTGCATAGAGGGGGGATAGGTGGTGAGAGGGGGAGAAATGTTAAACATAGGGGTGGAGAGGAGGGCAAAATGGTGGGCATAGGGGTGGAGGGAAGGGAGAAATGTTAGACATGCTGGTAGAGGGGAGGAAGGTAGATATGCTGTATGGGAAGGGAGAGAGACGTTGGACAGTGGGAACAAGAGGGGGAGATAGACATGGGGGTGGATGAGAGGTACACAGTAGGTGGTGAGGGGGGAAATGCTGGGCCATGGGGGAGAGGACTACTACTATTACTATTTAAACAGGAATGAAGAGAGAAGAGGCAGAAAAATATAAGGCTACCATGGTGGGGTGGGGAGGGGATCAGATGCTGGGTTAGAAGGGGTGGAGGGAGAAGATGATGGGAATGGTGGAACCCTGTGGGAGAGGGCAAAACTGAACACAATACTCCAAGAGTAGGCACCCCTCTGCTTCAGGGAAGCATTGGATTATATTGGGATCTAAAGAGAGACATTTTTAGCTTTCAAGTCTTCACCCAAGAGAAACCATATACGCACAGAGGTGTCTTGTCCACAGTGAATAGTCTGTATGATCCACTGGGGTTTGTGGCTCCAGTCACCATCCAAGGGAGATCCCTACTGACAGAACTTTCCCAAAGCCAGTGATGTAGCTAGGTGGGGCCATGAGGGCCTGGGCCCCCAAATTTGCTCTGGGCCCCTGGTTGGCTGGTGGGGGTCCCCAACCCCCACCAGTTGAACACTTCATCCAGCACTGGTCTGTGGTGGCGCTGCCGCACTGCCTGCCCCGCTCTTTCACGCTCCTTTTAGTGAGAGTGCCGGACGTGAGGGGAAGAGAGATCAGGGCAGGCAATGCGGCGGCGCTGGACAAAGCCTTCAGCTGGCGGGGGTTGGGGACCCTGGCCAGCCAAGGTATTTGCAGCGGTGGAGGGGGGGCGGCAGCGGGGCAGCAACCAAAATGTGCCCCCCCCCACCTTGGGCTCTGGCCCCCTCCCACCTCGAGGTCTGGGTACGCCCCTGCCCAAAGCACTGATGAGTGGGATGCTTTACTACCACCAGAGATGCGACAAGAGTGGGAGAAATGGAAAGATTCTCTAAAGACTCTTGAACTGCATATCCCACGCACTTAGTTACGACCTGTGACAAAGAGAGCTGCGTCTTGTCAGAGATGTTTGTTTCTGAAAAGGCCATAGCAGCAGTAAGTCTACTTGAAAGCTACTGACACAGATGGGCTATTTCATGAGGGATTCATCTTTGGCACAGCCAAGTTAGCACCACAACCGTTACCACCTCAGAGACAAAAACAGTGATGGAATTCAAAAAGGTGTGGGATGAACACAGAGAAACCCTATTTTGAAAATAGATGATAGAAAACAAAAATAAATGAAAAAAAAAACAACCCCTTAAATGGCTGCAGGGGGTGGATGTGTGAGTGACACTTGGAGGCATATTTTCAAAGCACTTTGGGAGGCTAAGTTCCATAGGTTTCTATGGAACTTTGGGAGGCTAAGTGCTTTGAAAATGAGCCTCTTGGACAGCTACTCTGGCTGTGAAGAACTATGACCGGTGGCAGGCAGACTTTGTAGGTCTGTGTCTGTATAAGGCAATACAGTTTAGGATGGGCTGGAAAGGGCTTCAATAGCAACTTTAGTAGCCAGAACTGAGGACGGTGCTGGGCAGACTTTTATGGTCTCGGTCCCGCAAATGACAAGACGGATTTGGATAGGCTGGAATGAGCTTTGATGGAAACGCCAGTAGGTGGAACATAAGGACAGAGCCCGTCAAACTTCTGTGGTCTATGTCCCAGAAATGCCAAAGAAAGACGTGTGATAAAGTTGTTGATTTAATTATGAATTGATAATGAATGTGACTGTTGGACACACTGAATGGACCATTCAGGTCTTTATCTGCCATCATTTACTATGTTATTGTGTCTGCTTGCTTCTATTCTTCTATGTCATCCTCACAAGCATTCTCACAGCCAGTACTTCCTGCATTGAAGGAGATCTTCCTCAGCTGCTCCGTGTTCAGTGTCATCTCCTTGTTTCATTTTCATTCTCATGAATAAATTTTTTCCATGATTCTTCTTACTGTAAGTTATTATTTTTTTTTTTGAATTTGCATTAAAGAAGATTTGGTTCGAGAGTTCTAAGTCTTCACAGTGATGTTCTGTACTCTGATTTAAGCTGCAGCCTATCACAGCCAGTGAAAGGGTTGAACAATCAGGGATTTTAAAATAGGCTCAGGGGGACCTACAGATCAGGGCTGCTGAAAAACAGTCGAGCCCGGGGCAGAACCAGACCACCGGGACCAGGGCAGAACTGGACTGTTGCGCAGTGCCCCCCCCCCCTTGCGCCGTCGTTGCTCCCTCCCACCCGCCCCCTTACCTTTCTGTCTCTGCCTCTAAGGGGAGCCTGGACCCAACGCTGACAAGCCTCTTCCTGCCTGCCTGCTCCCACAATCTGTTTTCTCCTGCTCCTGTGCGTGCCGGAAGTCGGGACCTGGATGATTGCATTAATGCAATATTGTACTAATGCAATTACCGAGGTCCTGGGCGGCAAACAAGAGCAGGAGAGGACAGACCTGAAAGCAGAAAGGCAAGAAGAAGGTTGCCGGCTCTGGGCCCGGGCCCCCCTTGGAGGCCGGGCCTGGGGAATTTTGCCCTCACTCCTCAGCACCCCTGCTACAGATGAAGTGGGGAGACATTTTGGGAGGTCCAGGAGGAGGGGCAACTACTATTTGGGAGGGAGGGAGAGAGACAAACAGGACAAAATACCGATCAGATACTGAATACATTTCAAGCTTCTCCTACTCACCTACAAATGCACTCGATCTGCAGCCCCTCCTTACCTCTCTACCCTCATCTCCCCTTACGTCCCTACCCGTAACCTCTGCTCTCAAGACAAATCCCTCCTTTAAGTACCCTTCTCCACCACCGTCAACTCTAGGCTTCGCCCTTTCTGCCTCGCCTCACCCCATGCTTGGAACAAACTCCCTGAGCCTATACGCTGGGCCCCCTCCCTACCCATCTTCAAATCATTGCTCAAAGCCCACCTCTTCAATGTCGCCTTCGGCACCTAATCACTTCATCTCTTCTCAGGAAATCTCATCTACCCCAACTTGACATTTCGTCTTTTAGATTGTAAGTTCTTCCGAGCAGGGACCGTCCTTATTCGTTAATTTGTACAGTGCTGCGTAACCCTTGTAGCGCTCTAGAAATGTTAAGTAGTAGTAGTAGTAGTAGTACAAAACACACATTTTGGCTTCCATTGAAAACACATTGTCATTTTCAGCCAAAACCTAAAACATGGCTCACAATTAAAATAACCTTTCAATGTTTAGCCAGCAGGATGTTATTGAGACATGGAGACCAGGTGGACTGAGTTTTTTTTTGGGGGGAGGGATAAGATGGGGAGAGGGGGGGATTAGATGGGGGGGGGGAGTATAAAGTTAATAAAAGGATGTTCACATTGTTGGTGTACTTCAGTCCATAGAAGCCAACTTTTCAAAACGTATTGGGGGTGCTAAGCCCAATGGAAATGACCCCTCCCTGGACACATACAAGGAATGTTCTCAATACTGGGGGTGCTCAAGCACCCACAGCACCCACAGAGTCGGCTCCAATGCTTCAGTCCTTATTTCTCTTTATGTACTGCCAAATATAGGTTTGATACTGTCCTCAGAGAATGAGGGACATTGTTGTTCACTTCTTATTGTTAAATAAAAAATGGAAATACAAACATTTAGTTTATAGTAACAAAGCCTAAGGGGAGGGCTGGGAGAAAAATGAAAAACCTTGATTATAGAAGTGAATAATTTATTCAGATAAGTATGTTATGATATTTACTTTATCATATATTGAACATTTTGCTGAATCATCAATAAAAAAATAATTGTGGAAACATAAAATAACCTTTCAGCCAAAACTGAAACTGGGCAGAAAAAGGATTTTGGGCGGGTTTCAGCTCTGTATCAGTTGACCTCTAATTTAAATGTGGTGCGTGCTAATATCTTCCTGAGGCCTCACGCACAGTTAGCTTGGATAGATATCAATTTTGTGCTAATGCAAAGCCTAACACACTTTAATGTATTGTTATAGCACGCAGCCATCCAACAGCAGCGCAGAAGGAATGGCAACACGACTCCTCCTGGAAGTTAGAGAGGCTTACACTCGGCACAGCACAGATCTGAGCCTTTGCCATGGCTCAAACTTGCCTCCTACTCTCTTTCCCAACACTGAATAAACCCCACACTAGCTCTGCACCTGATATGTTAGGATAGCATAACAGATGGGACAATCAAAGCAGGTACTTATTTTGTACCTGGGGCAATAGAGGGTTAAGTGACTTGCCTGGAGTCACAAGGAGCTCTGTGGTGGGAATTGAACCCAGTTCACCAGGCTCAAAGCCCACTGGACTAACCACTAGGCTACTCCTCCAATTTAGACCTCACTGTTCCCGTGCACATAACTCCCAGATTCAGATATTTCAGTTCTGCGACCCCCAGAGTATCTGATTATATTAATTGACACAGATAACCTTGAGTTCTGTAAGCTTTGATTTGGCAGGTCAGGAATGAATTTGTGGTTTACTCCCCTTTCCCTCACTGGGCTGCCCAGTAACCATTTATGGCTGTTTACTCCCAGCTCCAGTCTCCATTGCAGGCATCTCACTGGAAAGCCCCACAAAATGCAGAGAGACGGCTCGAGCAAGAGGAGTAAAAATGATCAAAATGACTATCAATTCCGCCCAAATAATAAAGAAGAAAAAAATGCTGGAGACAAATCAAGTGTGAGCAATGCATTAACAGCATGTGTTCGTAAGCTATTTATAAATTATTGCTCATAAGAAAATAATCAGATATAGCCTCATTTTCAAAAGTGTGTTTTTATAATAATAATAGTTGTAATTGCATCGACATCAATTATATATTGTTGCCAGGTACCTCTAGGTGCAGCCAAGGATCGAACAATCTCCTCCAGCCACAGGATCCTGGTACAGTCAACGAATAAATGTCCACCCGCAACTTCAATCTTAAGGACTTTATCCCATGCAGGTTTCTAGTAGACCTGATACACAGTTCCAACAGCAGCATTCACCTTCAATCTTAAGCACGTATAAGCCACCTGAAAGTGTGTGGCAAATAGTCCCCTTTAAGCAGTAGGCTATCAGCACGTACCAGGATTCAATACAGGCTCACAGTCAGCTCCAGTCTGGGCTCTTTATCCAGTACACAGTAACAGTAGTTCAATTCCAAATAAAAGCAGTTCATTTAGCTCATCATCACAGTTAAATCACAAAGCAGCAGTTTCTACCTTCTACTCTCTTTACCTTCGGGAGAGTTCAATACTTTAGGGACTCCTCATACCCAAGGGATTTCACCCTGCATCAGCTTTACTGGTAAATTCAATACTTTAGGGACCTCTCTTACCCAAGGGTTTTAAGCCTGTAACTGCTTCTCTCTCTCTGCTTCTCTTCTCCTCTGGGACTCCTTCCCTTCCTAATCAATCCCTGGCTTCTGCTCTCACAACCAATCATTCTCCTTCCATTAGCTTCCCCCACACCCATACCAGCTGAGTTAAGCATTAGACTAATGATGAGCTCCTGCACACAGGGCTGCCTAACTCTCTTTCCCCCTAGTGGCAGCCCATCTACCCGTCCTGCCAGCTTACACCCATGTCTTCCCCCATTGCAGCTAGGAGTCCAGTCCGGGTTCCACATCTCAGCCCCTGGCTCCTTGCCTGCAATGCCGTCTGGGACTTGTATTTCAAACTGACACTGCCTTAACCCAACTATCCTGGATGTGACTTTATCACAATATAGATAATTCAGCAAATCCTCATTTGAAAGCTATACATGTTAATTGTCTAAGTGACCCTTTTACTAAGCGGCGGTAAGCCGAACGTGGGTTTACTGCTTGCTAAAAAGGAAGTGCCGCCGGGCTATCGCAGCAACCCAGCGGTACTTCCCACCCCCAGCACCCAGTTACCGCTGGGTTATCGCGGGAGCCCTTACCTCAGTGAGTGGCGGTAAGGGCTCCCCCCCCCCCCCCCGAAATGGCCATGTGGCAAGTGCTTCACTTGCCACACGGTCATTTCTTGAAAAAAAAGAAAGACATACCTTTTACCCGCTGTGAGTACAGACCTTCAACCTTAAACACCTCCACCCTTACAAGCCCCATCTTAGAGAGCCTAAAAATATTGGGAGTCCCACTTGATCGCAACCTTTCACTTGAAAGCCAAATAAATTCCACTGCAAAGAAGATGTTCTTCTCACTGTGGAAGCTAAAACGGTTAAAACCTTTTTCCCGAGAGAAGTATTTCGTCACCTAATACAGTCAATCGTTTTATGTCATTTGGATTATTGTAACGGAGTATACGCAGGTTGTAAAGAGCAACTTATTAAGAAACTGCAGGCCGCTCAAAACACAGCGGCAAGATTAATTTATGGTAAAACCAAATTTGAGAGTGCTAAACCGCTCCGAGAGAAATTGCATTGGCTTCCTGTCAAGGATCGCATCACATTTAAAATCTGCTCCCTAGTACACAAAATTCTCTAAGGTGAAGTCCCTGACTACATGATTGACCTAATCAGCCTGCCACCCAGGAATGCATTAAGACTATCCCGTTCATACCTTTAACCTTCATTATCCAACCTGCAACGGGCTTAAGTATAAATCCACATATGCTTCATCCTTCTCCTTCATCAGCTCACAATTATGGAATTCCTTGCCAAAAGCTATAAAAAACCATTCACAACCATCTAAATTTCAGAAAATCTTTAAAGACTTTGTTATTTGGAAAAGCTTACCCCAAGGACTCAACATGTGTCTCCACTACTTGATTCATAACAATCTAATGACAATTTTGGACACATCCACCCTTCCCTCCTCTCCCCTGATTTCCCTGTTCCTTTCATTTCTTCCTCATTCTCTCCTTTATTTCTTATGTAGTTTTTATGATGTATTAGCTTAATTTACTGCATTGGCGTCCGCTGCCGATGCCAGCACAGGCCCCCTTTTGCCGCAGCTTGGTAAAAGGAGCTGTAAAGTTCACGTTACAAAATATTTCAGCATTGAGGCGCTAATGTTTTTTTAATCATGCATACGATTGCCGTTAACATGGAGAAATAACACCATCTGTGCACCAAGCTGTGTACCATCTGGCTGGTATTTTGCACGTATTGTGAGAAGTAGAGGTTGTGCCTTGTCATGTCTCTGTAGTTTGGTTGCTTTTCTTCTTGTCTGTGGTTTCTGTGTGTGTTGGTTGTAGCTAGCTTTCTCCCTGATTGCTTCACTGCAGTGCAGCTGTGTCTGCTGTCTTTCCGTTTGCCTTGCCTCTCTCTTCTCTGCTTTGGGTGTTGACCTGTTTGTGGTAAGCTTGTTCCTTCTTTGTTTGTTTTGTCTTCCCTGTAACCTGCTTTAACCCCTTGTGTGCAGTGCTTGTTATTTGGCTCTTGTGTGCCCTGCTTCTTTAAGCAGCCTTGCTCTGTAATCTGCTTTTACTCTTTGTGTGTAGTGTTTGTTGTTTAGCTCTTGTGTGCCCTGTTCCCCTTTTCTGGTTTTTATAGATAGAAGCTGCCTTTTCTTTTAGTCTGCTTTTCCTTTGGTGTGCTGTGTTTCTTCCTGGCTCTTGTGAGCACCCCTTTGTGTACTGTGTTTGTTACTCGGCTCTGGGAGGCTCTGGCCCCTCTCTGCCTTGTGGATTCTTGCAGTCCCTCTCTTCTGTCTGTCTTTTCCTTCTCTGCCTTATCTGTGGAGCTCTGCTCCTTAATTTCCCATGAGTCTAGTAGTGTCTTGCTCAGACCCTGCCTTACCCCTTTACCTACTGTAGGGAACTACCTTCTGCTACCCGGGTTCTGTGTAGCCTTTGTCTGAGTTCTTCCCCTCTGGTTGTTGTCTGTATCTGCCTGTTTGGTGTGACTTCTTTCCCTTGGTGTCAGTGCCTGGCACTGGTGCGCCACCCAAGCTCTAGTCCCCTCTGGGACCTCTCATTGTTCTTTTCCCTTCCCTAGTGTATGATTAGGTTCCGGTTTGGCCTTGCATACTGTACGCTTGGACTCTGTATGAGTGGGTTCCCGTTCGGCCTTGCGGCCCGCATGAGTGGTCTACTTCCCTTTTCTGGTGGTGCTTGCTGATTTCCCTGAGTGTGCTGGGCTTCATGGCCCTTGTTACTGCATAGTGCCTGTTTGGTCTACCCTAGGTCTTGGCTAAGGCCCTTCCTAGGCCTCAGCCTAGGCACAAGGGCTCACGATCAATCTAACAAGGAGCATGTAGAAAAGGGAAGTCCCCCCCACCACCACAGAGCTTCTTAGATGAGGATATGGGAGCTTATCTGCATAAGGCTTGAAGGTGGCCAGGGTCTAATTTGCATACAGCTAGAACTCTGATAAGGACTGTCTTCTTTTAAAGTATGGGAGACAGGAGGCTCTGGAATTAACTGGCCTGATTTGGGACTCACAGAAGGAAAGGTATCCAATGTGATTGTTGTAAAGCTGAGGAATCTTGGGAAGTCACCCTGAGTGCACAGGTGACCAATAATAGACTACTGATGCTAAATGAGCACCATGTCTCTGATAACTTTTTATTAGAGACAAAGGCCTTATCTTTGGCGTTGAAGGGCTGATGTTCAGATCTGCTCCATGAGTTCAGGATGGCACGCCCTTAAACTGCCTCCGGAAGCACTGAGGCTGAGGGCTTTGTACAATATGCAGTGCTGGTGCTTGACCTTGTCTTCCAAAATATATAGAGACAAGCACTGGGTATTGAAGCAAAGGATCTTGTGCTTCTTTCTTCATCTACTATTTCCTCTCATTTTCTTTGTTTCCCTGTTGATCTCTGGGTCAAGTGTCGTCAGTCTTTCTTGGGGCTTGCAAAAGAGTGAGTGTGAGAGTAGAGAGAAAGAATGGTACGAGGTGTGGTGCTGTTCCTGTTTATTGAATTGGATGAATTGCCTTTCAGAACCAACATCAAAGCTGTCTGGATGAATGTGCACTAGGAGGATTGGTGGGCTTGCCTACTGGACAGTCCAATATTGCAGCTCCTACAGCTGTGGTCTGCATGTTTGCATTTGCTTTATTTATAATTGCAGCATGTAAACCAAAGCTAGCAGTAACTAATCTCATAGGTCAATCTTACCCATTTTCTCCAGCCACTGGGAGACTGCTTCTTCATAAGTCAAAATATCTAAAGCACAAGGTACTTATCTCGTTTAAGGCATGAACGTACCCAGCAGCTCATGCCTTAAACGAGATAAGTACCTTGCCCTTTACATATTGATACTGACAAGGGATAATTGAAATAGAACAAAAGAAATTAAAAACTTAAATAAAAATAATTTACCGTATGTAATACTAAGTAATGCAAGGCAGAGGTTTTTGACTTATGAAGAAGCTCGCCAGAAGGTCACATTCAAGAAATTGATTTTCAAGTAGTGAATTCTGTGCAGCGAAGCATTCATGTTGGTGAAAATAGAGGTGAATGCGGAGCATCTGAAGTCTTTTCCTCTGTAAATATAACGCAGCATGTCTGCGCTTTAGAGAGTTATTACTTGCTACAATAGACATTAGAACAGTATTCCTCAGCAAGTACCAGGTGAAGATTGAACTAAGAATATATATATATACAATCTGAACCCAGGGCAGAAATTTGGGATGCGGTCCCAAGGCCAATCAGCAGGCTGTATCTCCTTCAGCTTCAAACAAATTTGGGTCCGTTGTAGCTTGGAGGACCAGAGCAGTTGCGCTATCTGGTACCCCGGCACCAAATACTGGATGGGATTGAAGTGTGTTTTGGGGGCAGGGGGCTGTAAGCATCTTCCTGTAGCTGCTTGGACTGAAGTTAACTGATCACAGGAATATTAGATGTATTCCAGAAGGGAATGCAATGAATTTTGGTCATCGGAACTCTCACTAGACCATCTCCAACGATAAACCCCATCATAATACCTTCCATTATAAAATATTCCACCTCTGTTAATTTCTCTCCATAATAGCATTCTCTTTATTAAACAAAAAAAATCCCAGGATGAAAATTCCACTTGCTGTGAGCATATTAAACTTATTACATCATCCCACATGGGAGAATATTGTTGTTCAGAATCCTTCCTAGAGGAAAAGCTCAACTTCTAATCTGATTGCATCAATGTCTGTCTTCTAAGTGACATCTTCTTTAAGGCATTTTCAGTATCTGTTGTTTGCGCCCCTGATGTGTTTTCTCAATAAGCAGCTTTTATATGGCTCAGATAATAGCTGTAAACTGGAGAGATGAGCTTTTAAGACTCCAAAGCTTCCCCCTAACCAAATTATCGGCTACTCCCGGGAAGTAACTGCATCGAGCATGGCAGCAAAACACACACACAGACTGCAGGGTGGATAAAATACTATTTGGTTTGAATTTAAATTTTAAAAAAGGAAAAATTCAGGACATGAGGAATTGGAACCCACCTAAGACACTTCCTCACCGCCCTCTACTTTGGCCATAAGCTCATCTCCAGGCATTAGCATATTTACGCATTTTTATTTATTGCCCTGAATATATGTACTTTAGCCCAGTGCAAACATCCCAACACCTATTATTTATTTATTTATTTTATTCATTTGTATCCCACATTATCCCACCTCTTTGCAAGCTCAATGTGGCTTACAATTCATTGTGGATATTGGAAATAGAAAATATACATTTGGTTTATAGAGAGTTTGGGTTACATGGTGATGAAGTACATGGTTGTATTACAGCAAAAGACTTTATAAGACATTCCTATCTATATTAGAGATTGTGCAGTTACACGTGTTGATCTTAGTGATATATCTTTTCAAAGAGATAGGTTTTCAGTAGTTTGCGGAAATTGGCCAGTTTATGGACCGTTTTCAGGTTGCATGGTAGGGCGTTCCATAGCTGCGTGCCCATATAGGAGAAGGTGGACGCATGCAACAATTTGTATTTCAAACCTTTGCAATTGGGAGGATGAAGATTGAGGAATGTGCGGGAAGATTTTATTGCGTTCCTGTGAGGTAGGTCTATTAGGTCTGACGTGTAGGCTGGGGCTTCTCCATGGATAATCTTGTGGACTAGGGTACAAAGTTTGAACGTGATGCGTTCTTTAAGTGGGAGCCAGTGTAGTTTTTCTCGTAGTGGTGTCGCGCATTCATATTTTGGTTTACCGAATATTAATCTGGCTGCTGTGTTCTGGGCTGTCTGGAGTTTTTTAAGTATTTGCTCTTTGCAACCAGCGTATAATGAATTACAGTAGTCCAGATGACTGAGTATTAGTGAGTGTACCAGATTGCGGAAGACGGACCTTGGAAAAAATGGTTTAATTCTTTGTAGCTTCCACATTGAGTGAAACATCTTCTTGGTTATGTTTGTAGCATGATTCTCAAGTGTTAGGTGTCGATCTATGGTGACTCCAAGAATTTTTAGGGTGTCTGATACTGGTAGGTTTAGATTAGTTGTGTTGATGGTGGTGAATTTATTCTTATTGTTTTGCGAAGTGAGTACAAGGCATTGGGTTTTTTCTGCATTAAGTTTCAGCTGGAATGCATCTGCCCAGGAGTTCATGATGTGTAGGCTTTGCTTGATTTCGTTGGAGATTTCCCTTAGATCTTGTTTGAATGGGATGAAGATCGTTACATCATCAGCATATATATGTGGGTTCAAGTTCTGATTAGATAGTAGTCTGGCCAAGGGTGTCATCATTAGGTTGAATATGGTTGGTGAGAGAGGGGATCCCTGTGGAACACCACATTCGGGTGTTCATGTAGCTGATGTAGCCGAATTTGAAGTCACTTGATAAGAGCGTGTAGTTAGGAACCCCTTAAACCAGTTGAGAATGTTGCCTCCAATGCCGAAGTATTCGAAGATGTGTAATAAAATTCCGTGGTCAACCATATCAAATGCACTTGACATGTCGAATTGTAGCAGTAGTATGTTGTTCCCGGTTGCTATCAGTTGTTTGAGTTTTGTCATGAGTGTAACTAATACGGTTTCAGTGCTTTGATTGGCGCGGAATCCTGACTGGGAGTCGTGTAATATTGAGAACTTGTTTAGATATTCCGTGAGTTGTTTGGTCACCATACCTTCTGTTATTTTGGTGATTAAGGGAATGGATGCTACTGGTCTGTAGTTCGTTAGTTCGTTGGCATTTTTCTTTGCATCCTTGGGTATGGGGGTGAGTAAAATGTTACCTATCTCCATTGGGAAGAGTCCATTTTGTAGCATAAAGTTTATGTGGTTTGTTAGGTCCGTTATGAATTGTTGAGGGGCTGATTTCATGAGGTTGTTTGGGCAAATGTCTAATTTGCAGTGAGATTTGGCGAATCTTTTAAGCATTTGTGAGATGAGGTCTTCCGGTAATATTGTGAATTCAGTCCAGATCCTATCTGCTGGGTAAACTCCAGGGTCTGGGTCTAGGCATTCTAGGAGTGCAGTGTAGTCGGTGGGGCTAACAGGTATTTTGAGTCGCAGTTGTATGATTTTCTCCTTGAAGTACTTCGCCAAGTCGTCAGCTCCTGGTGTGTCTTTGCTGTTGTTAGTGACTGGGGTAGTATCTAGTAATTTATTCACGAGTTGGAAGAGTTTGTGTGTGTCTTTGTAGTTTGGGCCAATTTCAGTTTTGTAGTATTGTCTTTTGGTTTGTCTTATTGTATATTTATATTTCCTTCGGAGCTGTTTCCAGGCGTTCAGAGTAAGATCATCTTTCTTTTTATTCCATGCGCGTTCTAGTTTCCTAACTTGTGTTTTAAGTTTTTTCAATTCTTCATTGAACCATGGTGTTGAGTTCTTTCTGTGCGAGGTTCTGGTTTGGATTGGGGCTATGTTGTCTAGTGTTAATTTACATCTGTTATCCCATTCTGAGAGAAATTGGATTGAGTCTGTCTTTGTTGTCCATCCATTGATGTAGATTTGTTGCCAGAACTTATCCGAATCTAATTTACCTCTTGTGGTGTAAGTTTTTCGTTTTTGTTTGTTGGGTAAGTCTTTCATTCTCCATAGGAGGGTGATATGTGCTTTGTAGTGGTCTGACCACAGTATAGGTGACAAATTAGTGTTTGTTGATATAAAATTTGCGTTGTGGTCAAACTTGTGTGTTATGATATTATGGTCTGGGACTGCAGATCTGCTGCTTGCCTGCCCTTTCTCTACTTGGTTGATCATTTGGTGGAAGCCTTTGTGGCTAGGGTTACCATATTTACAGGGACAAAAAAATAAAAATGGTTGTTACCTTTGCTAAAGAAATATTTAATCATAGCAAATGTGTAAATGGCTTTTCGTTAATGAACAAACATCAGTGAGTGACTTACAGTACAGCAGCAGACAATCTACTTTTTAAACACTTCCAAATTTGAATTTGACTGAGTCTGAGCTCAAGCATACTTATCAGAAGAGCGGATATCCCTCAACAACTTTGGCTGGCCTCTGAGATACACAAATACATAAGTATTGCCATACTGGGACAGACCAAAGGTCCATCAAGCCCAGTATCCTGTTTCCAACAGTGGCCAATCCAGGTCACAAATACCTGGCAAGATCCCCCAAAAGTACAAAATATTTTATAATACTTATCCCAGAAATAGTGGATTTTCCCCAAGTCCAATTTAATAATGGTCTATGGACTTTTCCTTTAGGAAGCCGTCCAACCCTTTTTTAAACTCTGCTAAGCTAACTGCCTGTAATAGAAGTGAATTTTAAAGATTGTTCTTCAACTCTGCCTTGACCGACATTGCACTTGGGGTCTGTATTTTTGAATTCTGTTTGTGTGAAAGATAAAACACAGCTTTAATTAATTTGGTATGTGAAGGGAGAGGTGGATGTGACCACATTCCCACAGTATGGCTTGTTTACCTAAACAGAGAAATTCTCAAGCATTCTGTAAGTTTCCTTAGCTCTGAACATGAGTTCTAAGCCTAATAAAAAAGGGGGGCCTCTTACAGTGAAATCAGAAGCTCATCTATGGATGGACGGATTGCATAGAACCAGACTCCTGGTCATGAGATTCCAGCTTCGCTGAAAAAGGGGCTTCTGTCAGCTGATGTAAAAAGCCTGGATGATGTAAGGACCAGTGATGTATGTATAGTATATGTATATTGTTTTTCCTGGTCAAGAAACTCCTAGCATTGCTTGGATGTAGGGACCAGTGATGTAATGATTGTTTATAGGTATTGTTTCTTTTCAGTTATATGGTTTAATCATTGTATATATCTTAATCGTTGTGTATCTTAGAACCTCTAATAAAAGTCTCATTTACCTAATACGAATCCAAAAGAATCCACAGTAATTACTGAGTAGTCTGTGTCAGTGAGGCAGGCTGTAAAACCAGGTCAGTGTACTGCCTTTACCACATTCTCTGGCAACGAATTCCAGAGTTTAATTACACATTGAGTGAAGAAACCTTTTCTCCGATTTGTTTTAAATTTACTACTTTGTAGCTTCATCGCATGCCCCCTAGTCCTAGTATTTATGGAAAACGTAAACAAACACTTCACGTCTACCCGTTCAACTCCACTCATTATTTTATAGACCTCTATCATATCTCCCCTCAGCCGCCTTTTCTCCAAGCTGAAGAGCCCCAGCCACTTTAGCCTTTCCTCATAGGGAAGTCGTCCCATCCCCTTTATCATTTTCATTGCCCTTCTCTGCACCTTTTCTAATTCATGTGAAAGTCTTTGCATGACATATGCTTAAAGTTGTGCTGCATGAGCAAAATTCCTTTGACAGATTCAACCAGCAGAGAAACAGAGAGATCAGCAATGCTTTTATCTCTCTTTAGCAGCCCCATGTGTCCAGACTGACTCATATGCCAGAGACGGTTTCTCTCATTATGTGGGTAGGTATGTTGGTCATAGGCACATAAAAGAAAAAGAGGACATTTTCCTAAAAATGATAAAACCTGGAGGACCTATCTGAAGTCCAAAAGGAGGACATGTGCTCTTAAAAGAGGAAGTATGGTAACCCTATGTGTGTAACCCCATTTTTCATTTGATGTCTATGTAATTGCATGTGCCAACCAGGATGTCACCTCTGTGGGGCAGCACTTTACAAAACCAGAACACAAGGTAAGCCTGATAGGGGGTTGCCAGGCAGGACAGAACCCCCCTCCCCTCCATGGTTACCTTGCTAACCATTGTGTCCCTCCACCCCTGGTAGGAAAACATCAGAAGAGGCGGGATGCGGCAGCACAGGCCCTGAGACACGCTGATTTATTCTAGATGTGGGAGTAGGTTGGATGGCCTTGGAAGTTGCAGGCCTGGGGGAGGTGGGGGGAGAGATGGGAGCAGTGGAGGTTGCAGGCCTGGGGGAGGTGGGTGGAGGGGGGAGATGGGAGCAGTGGAGGTTGCAGGCCTGGGGGAGGTGGGGGGGAGAGATGGGAGCAGTGGAGGTTGCAGGCCTGGGGGAGGTGGGGGAAAGAGATGGGAGCAGTGGAGGATGCAGGCCTGGGGGAGGTAGGAGGGGGAGATGGGAGCAGTGGAGGTTGCAGGCCTGGGGGAGGTGGGGGGGGGGGGGGGGGGGAGATGGGAGCAGTGGAGGTTGCAAGTGTACAATCTAACCAGGACAGACAAACAGGACAAATAAGGCATAAGGATAAAGAGTAGCAAGATTCTGTAATCCCAAAGTGTAGCAAGATTCCGTGCAGAATCGCAAAGAGTAGCAAGATTCCGGAATCCCAAAGAGTAGCAAGATTCCATGCAGAATCCCAAAGAGTAGCAAGATTCCGGAATCCCAAAGTGTAGCAAGATTCCGTGCAGAATCCCAAAGAGTAGCAAGATTCCGGAATCCCAAAGTGTAGCAAGATTCCGTGCAGAATCCCAAAGAGTAGCAAGATTCCGTGCAGAATCGCAAAGAGTAGCAAGATTCCAGAATTCCAAAGACTAGTACTAATCATTTCTATAGTGCTACTAGATGTACGCAGTGCTGTACACTTGAGCATGAAGAGACAGTTCTATATTTGGTGTGGGTTTGTCTGTGTTTTGCGTGTGACAGCACTGTATTATTCTTTTGCAGGTACAACTCTGTAGCTGTCCCACTTGTTCTGTTTTACTGGTAGGTGTATTGGATCCAGGGCCCCGTGAAATATCTGTAGTGCAGCCTGTTCTTAAGTAGGGTTCTTGTTTAAATCATAGGAATGCATACCTGAAGTGAAAGCCTGCTAAGTGTGGTGTACTGCCTACACAACCCAAGAAGAAGTACAGCATCATAGTAACATAGTAGATGACGGCAGAAAAAGACCTGCACGGTCCATCCAGTCTGCCCAACAAGATAAACTCATATGTGTATACCTTACCTTGATTTGTACCTGCCTTTTTCAGGGCACAGACCGTACAAGTCTGCCCAGCAGTATTTCCCGCCTCCCAACCACCAGTCCCGCCTCCCATCACCGGCTCTGGCACAGACCGTATAAGTCTGCTCAGCACTATCCTCGCCTCCCAACCACCAACCTCTCTTCCCCCACCTGCTCCACATCAGGGTTTGTGTAGCCTGCATCTCTAGTGGATTCAGCATCTCTCCCCTCATCTTACTCACTCTATCCCTCCCCCCATGGTCCTGCCATCTTCCCCTTGGTCCACTACCCCTCTGCCAAGCCCCCCCCCTCAATGGTCTATCATCTTTCTCCTCTTTCCCCGGCATCTCTCCTGTCCCACTCCCCCTGCAGGTTTAGCACATCTCCCCCTCTCTCCACTTCCCCCTTATGGGTCCAGTACATCTTTCTACCCCTCCCCTTCTTCTTCACTAAGTCCCCCCCTTGAGTCCAGAACCTCTCCTTCTCTCAGCCTTTCCGTGAGTCCAGCACAACTCTCCCCCCCCCCTCCAGGTCCAGCACAGTTTTCTCTTTTCCCTTTCCTTCTCCTCTCTCTGTTCTGTCAAACCTGCTTTCTTTGCCAGCACCTGCAGTGTTAACACCAGATCCTTCCCTCTGCCATGTCCCACCCTCATGTAAACAGGAAACGTGGCAGATGAATCTCTTTCAATTGAAAGGAAGCTATGGAACAAGGGGGCGTAGGATGAAGGTGAAAGGGATCAGACTCAGCAGTTATCTAATGAAAGGGTTGTGGATGCATGGAACAGCTTTTCCTGATCGAGCTGGCGAAGATGAGGACTGTAGGTGAAATCATGAAACCGTGGGACAAGCATAGAGGATCTTGAAGGGAGACTGCGAGGAAGGGTTAGAGGAGATAAGTAGTCAATATGGATGGGCAGCCTGGATGGGCCATATGGTTTTCATCTGCTGCCATTTTCTCTGTTTCTGTATCTCTGGGAGTAGACCAGATAAAACTGTCTACGTGGAAAGCATTGTTCCATTAAATCAATAATTATGACTTTTCAAGCTTGTCCTTAGCATTTGATTATCTTCATCCTGAAGCAGAGCGTTGCTGGAAAATGTAGCTGTTCAAATTTGAAAGGATAATTGGTGGGTATTATTGACGTTCTGGGAATGAAGGTTGTCTCTATCTTTGCCTATCTGATGATAAGACTGGCTCCTACTGTAAGCTTTTCTTTAATGACTCAGGAGCTTTATATAACTGCATAATTTCAGGGCATCTAAATTTTTTAATAACATACCTTAACTTCCAACTAAGTATCATATAAAGAGGTGAAAGAATAGCTTGATCCAGATTTGTCATATCAATAATAGATAGAGGGTGCAGGGATGTGCATTTTCTGTAATATCTGAAAAGGTATTTACGATACAGTTTGGTTATTTGATGCTCAGTTTACTCATACAGCCATATAAGAGTAGCCACACTATGTCAGAGCAATGGTCCACCTAGCCCAGTATCCTGTTTTCCAAACAGTGGCCAAACCAGGTCACAAGGACCTGGCAGAAACCCAAATAATAGCAGCATTCCATGCTACCAATCCCAGGGCAAGCAGCGCCTACCCCATGTCTGTCTTAATAGCAGACTATAGACTTTTCCTCCAGGAATTTGTCCAAACCTTTTTTAAACCCAGATACGCTGACTGCTGTTACCACATCCTCCAGCAGAGAGTTCCAGAGCTTAACTATTTGTTGAGTGAAAAAATATTTCCTCCTATTTGTTTTAAAAGTATTTCCATGTAACTTCCTTGAGTGTCCCCTAATCTTTGTACTTTTGGAATGAGTAAAAAATCGATTTACTCGTCCTACTCCATTCAGTATTTTGTAGACCTCATATTTCCCTTCATCCGTCTCTATTCCAAGTAGAGGAGTGGCCTAGTGGTTAGGGTGGTGGACTTTGGTCCTGGGGAACTGAGGAACTGAGTTCGATTCCCACTTCGGGCACAGGCAGCTCCTTGTGACTCTGGGCAAGTCACTTAACCCTCCATTGCCCCATGTAAGCCGCATTGAGCCTGCCATGAGTGGGAAAGCGCAGGGTACAAATGTAACAAAAATAAAATAGATACTATTGGAGATTCTACATGGAATGTTGCTACTATTGGAGATTCTACATGGAATGTTGCTATTCTACTAGCAACATTCCATGTAGAATCTCAAATAGTAGCAACAGTGGAGGAGTGGCCTAGTGGTTAGGGTGGTGGACTTTGGTCCTGGGGAACTGAGTTGGATTCCCACTTCAGGCACAGGCAGCTCCTTGTGACTCTGGGCAAGTCACTTAACCCTCCATTGCCCCATGTAAACCACATTGAGCCTGGCATGAGTGGGAAAGCGTGGGGTACAAATGTAACAAAAAGCTGAAGAATCCTAACCTCTTTAGCCCTTTCCCATACGAGAGGAGTTCCATCCCCTTTATCATTTTGGTCACCCTTCTTTGAACCTTTTCTAATTCAGTTATATATTTTTGGAGATATGGCGACCAGAAGTGAACACAATACTCAAGGTGCGGACGCACCATGGAGCCATACAAGGGCATTATAGAATTTTCGGTCTTATTCAGCATCCTGTTCGCTTTTTTGGCTGCCGCCACACAGTGAGCAGAAGATTTGAGCGTATTATCTGCAATGACACCCAGATCTTTTTCTTGAGCGCTGACCCCCCCCCCCCCCCCCCCCCTAGCATCAGGTAACTGTGATTCAGATTATTTTTTCCAATGGGCATCACCTCGCATTTGTCCACATTAAATTTCATCTTCCGTTTGGATGCCCAGTCCTAATTTCCTAAGGTCTTCCTGCAGTATTTCACAGTCCGTACCTGTTTTGACAACTTTGAATTTTTGTGCCATCTGTAAATTTAATCACCTCACTTGTTGCTCTGATTTCCTAATCATTTATAAATATAATTTGATTTCCTCTTTCCCTCATGCTTCACTCTGCATATAATTTGTACACCCTGAAAAATTTTAGTTGCTAAGGGGTCGATGTTCAAAGCGATTTAAGAATCCGGAAACAGCTCCTGGCCAGTTAAATCACTTGTTCGGGTTAGTTGGTAATTTTCAGCAGCACTTAACTGGTTAACGCGCTGAAAATGTGTGGTTAGTGCCAAACTGAAAACTGGCTATTTTGGGGTATTCCAAGAGTGGAGTCAGCACTTGATCAGGAAAGGTAACTGAATAAAAGCCAGTCCTGTCTTTATCCAGTGCCCCATAGCCAGTTACTTGCTGAATATTGCACTTGGGGGGTCTTTTACAAAGTGGCAGGAAGCCCACCATGGGCTTGATACACGCTAAAATGGAACTAACGCCGGCCCAATGTGGCCGCTGGTGGTAGTTCCAGGCAGGGGCGTAGCCAGACTTCGGGGGGAGGGGGGTCCAGAGCCTGAAGTGAGGAGGCATATTTTAGCCCCCCCATTTTAAACCCCCCCCCCACCATTTTTGACCCCCCCCCCCGTCACCACCACCTTTGACCCCCCCGGCACAAACTCTTTCGACCCCCTCTTCTTGCCACCACCAACCCTCCCCCGTTGCTGCCGTCGGGTACCTTTGCTGGCGGAGGTCCCCAATCCCTGCCAGTTGAAGTCCTCTTCTCCAGCGCGGCCGCATTGCTGATCTGCAAGGGCAGGCCTCTATATGGAATGTTGCTAGTGGAGGAGTAGCCTAGTGGTTAGTGCAGCGGATTCTGGGGAACTGGGTTCAATTCTCACTGCAGCTCCTTGTGACTCTGGGCAAGTCACTTAACCCTCCATTGCCCCTAGTACAAAATAAGTACCTGAACATATGTAAACCGCTTTGAATGTAGTTGCAAAAACCTCAGAAAGGCGGTATATCAAGTCTCATTTCCCTTTCCCTATTTGAGATTCTACATGGAATGTTGCTACTATTGGAGATTCTAGATGGAATGTTAATGTTGCTATTCCACTAGAAGCCTGCCCTTGCAGATCAGCAAGTGCAGGCTTCTACATGGAATGCTGCTAGTGGAGGAGTGGCCTAGTGGTTAGAGCACTGGTCTTGCAATTCAGTGGTGGCCAGTTCAAATCCCACTGCTGCTCCTTGTGATCTTGGGCAAGTCACTTAACCCTCTATTGCCCCAGGTACAAACTTAAATTGTGAGTCCTCCTGGGACAGAGAAATATCCAGAGTACCTGAATATAACTCACCTTGAGCTACTACTGAAAAAGATGTGAGTAAAATCTAAATAAATAAATAAATATGTGAGAATCTATATGGAATGTTGCTAGTGGAGGAGTAGCCTAGTGGTTAGTGCAGTGGAACATGGAATGTTGCTACTATTGAGATTCTGTTGCTACTATTTGACATTCTACACGGAATGTTAATGTTGCTATTCCACTAGCAACATTCCATGTAGAAGCCAGGATGTCAGACTCACAGAAGCAGAAGCCTGTGCGGCCGCATTGCTGATATGCAAGGGCAAGCTTCTACATGGAATGTTGCTAGTGGAGGAGTAGCCTAGTGGTTAGTGCAGTGGACTTTGATCCTGGGAAACTGAGTTCGATTCCCAGTGC
Organism: Microcaecilia unicolor; assembly: GCF_901765095.1. Classification (NCBI taxonomy): domain Eukaryota; kingdom Metazoa; phylum Chordata; class Amphibia; order Gymnophiona; family Siphonopidae; genus Microcaecilia; species Microcaecilia unicolor. The sequence goes on from NC_044033.1 coordinate 5,543,058, forward strand.
AGCTCCTTGTGACTCTGGGCAAGTCACTTAACCCTCCATTGCCCCTGGTACAAAATAAGTACCTGAATATATGTAAACCGCTTTGAATGTAGTTGCAAAAACCTCAGAAAGGCAGTATATCAAGTCGTAGTTCCCTTTCCCTATTTGAGATTCTACATGGAATGTTGCTACTATTGAGATTCTGTTGCTACTATTTGACATTCTACATGGAATGTTAATGTTGCTATTCCACTAGCAACATTCCATGTAGAAGCCTGCCCTTGCAGATCAGCAACATGGCCGCGCAGGCTTCTGCTTCTTTGTGACTCTCTCTTTTTTTTTCTTATTTGTTTATACCCAGGACCCTGTTTCACAGTGCAAATGATCTACATAATATATCTACAAGACATATTCACAGCTAAGGGAATTAGGAATAATGCACGTGCATAATTTTGTGCATCAGTAATAAGTGGGCACATAATTACATGATTCTATGAGTTCAGGCAGGGCTTGGGTGAAGAATGACACAAACAAACAAAAATGAATGAATGTAAGTCCTCCTGTAGGGAAATGGAGACAAGACCTCAGTCACAAAAAAGAAGCACTCATCTGTCAGAAAAACACTATTTCTAATCAAAACTCTCCAAAATTACTACTACTACTGCTTACCATGCTCGACAGAGCTTACAATCTAATCAGGACAGACAAACAGGACAAAAAAGGGAAATACTTAAGCTGGGAATGATAAAACAGACATGGGTACTGAACAAGTGAATAGCGGTTAGGAGTTAAAAGCGGCCTCAAAAAGGTGGGCTTTTAGCCTAGAGTCGAAGACAGCCAGAGATGGAGCTTGACATACCGGCTCAGGAAGTCTGTTCCAGGTTTACGGTGCAGTAACATAATAGGAACGGAGTCTGGAATTACATAGAAACATAGTAAATGACGGCAGATAAAGACCTTACGGTCCATCCAGTCTGCCCAACAAGATATATAACTGGCTCTGCAACTTAGATTAAATAACTACGTTTTCTGCTTATTTACTACCCAAACATTTACTGACTTCTGCTCAGTCTGTGTTGAGGCACCAGTCCTCGATTTTATTTTAGGCTGGAGAAAGGAAATTTTATCTCCCCTAAATAACTCTCCTCATGCTCTGAGATTGGAGCTGGATCCTTATTTACATGTATCCTTCTTCTGGGACTATAAAGAAAAAGCCTACAGTAACCTGCATCAATTGGACCATCCAAGGATATCAGAACCAGAAACTCTAAAGTTCAAACCTGCAATCCGTGATGGAATAATGCAAAATCTTTGACAAATACACAGCAATTATCTAGAGAGTCTCATAAATCAAAAAATGATAAACACAATAAAGTAATTAGCTTAATAATGTAGAGACTAATATTTAGGAGGAGACTTTGTAGCAGCTGGAAGAGTCTTATGAGTGAGTAACTCCCAACAAGGACTCAGGCCATCGTTGCTTCCTCCAGCTGAAAGCTCAATCTTCATCATTATAGACTGGAGTGGAAAGTGAGGGATGAGTCATCCTAGGCTAGTGGCCTCCCATTGATAGCTGGTCCTAGCCTAACAGCCCTCATACCAGTAGCTGATGAGTGAGCTGCAACTGCTGTCAGGGTAGAGGCCCCAGTTGTAGGTGCGGAACCAAGAGGGGATATACAAAAGGGGACAGTGAGAGAAGCCCAGGGTGTACCAGAGGAAACTGGAGGGTCATGGGATAGGAGGAAATGTCCTATTGTGGATTAAAAACTGGTTGAAGGATAGGAAACAGAGAGTGGGGTTACATGGGCAGTATTCACAATGGAGAAGGGTAGTTAGTGGGGTTCCTCAGGGGTCCGTGCTAGGACCGCTGCTTTTTAATATATTTATAAATGATTTAGAGATGGGAGTAACTAGCGAGGTAATTAAATTTGCTGATGACACAAAGTTATTCAAAGTCGTTAACTCGCGACAGGATTGTGAAAAATTACAAGAGGACCTTACGAGACTGGGAGACTGGGCGGCTAAATGGCAGATGACGTTTAATGTGAGCAAGTGCAAGGTGATGCATGTGGGAAAAAAGAACCCGAATTATAGCTACGTCATGCAAGGTTCCACGTTAGGAGTTACGGACCAAGAAAGGGATCTGGGTGTCGTCGTCGATAACACACTGAAACCTTCTGCTCAGTGTGCTGCTGCGGCTAGGAAAGTGAATAGAATGTTGGGTATTATTAGGAAAGGTATGGAAAACAGGTGTGAGGATGTTATAATGCCATTATATCGCTCCATGGTGCAACCGCACCTTGAGTATTGTGTTCAATTCTGGTCGCCGCATCTCAATAAAGATATAATGGAATTTGAAAAGGTGCAGCGAAGGGCGACTAAAATGATAGCGGGGATGGGACAACTTCCCTATGAAGAAAGACTAAGGAGGCTAGGGCTTTTCAGCTTGGAGAAGAGACGGCTGAGGGGAGACATGATAGAGGTATATACAATGATGAGTGGAGTGGAACAGGTGGATGTGAAGCGTCTGTTCACGCTTTCCAAAAATATTAGGACTAGGGGGCATGCGATGAAACTACAGTGTAGTAAATTTAAAACAAATCAGAGAAAATTGTTCTTGGCAGAGTTTAAAAAGGGGTTAGATGGTTTCCTAAAGGACAAGTCCATAAACCACTACTAAATGGACTTGGGAAAATCCATAATTCTGGGAATAACATGTATAGAATGTTTGTACGTTTGGGAAGCTTCCCAGGTGCCCTTGGCCTGGATTGGCCGCTGTCGTGGACAGGATGCTGGGCTCGATGGACCCTTGGTCTTTTCCCAGTGTGGCATTACTTATGTACCAGTAGAAGTGATGGCAGGTAAATTGCATAGCATGGCTGGTGGCAAATCCAGAAAGGGAAAAGGAGAAGAGGGGTGGGTGACATTTGGGCAGAGGAGGGAAGGATAGGTTGGAAAATAGAGGAGAGGAAAAGATGTAATGAAGAGATTTAGGGGAAATTCAGAGAGGGGATATTGGGAAATAAAGTGTGTAAAGGTAAAAGAGTGGTAAATCAATCCACAACAAGGAATAGAGAGTCCTAAAACTACTAAACAAAATAATCTCTCTAGTATAGGTAGCAAAGTACGTTAACAAAACCATAGTCCTGTGAGGTGCAATAGAACCTTGATAAGAAAAAGGGAAAAAGCCTCTGAACCCAACCCAGCCTCCAACCAAAATCAATGTTTTCAAAAACAAAGGTTGAGGAAAATATATGGGTTACTTCTCTTCATCAGCATAAAAAAAACCCTTAATTCTTTGGTTCAAAAATGCAAAACATCACAGAACTGACTACTGATGGATCCACAAAAAGAAGTAACATAGTAGCATAGTAGATGACGGCAGAAAAAGACCTGCACGGTCCATCCAGTCTGCCCAACAAGATAACTCATATGTGCTAATTTTGTGTATACCCTACTTTGATTTGTATCTGTGTTCTTCAGGGCACAGACTGTATAAGTCTGCCCAGCACTATCCCCGCCTCCCAACCACCAGCCCCGCCTCCCGATCTTGACTAAGCTCCTGAGGATCCATTCCTTCTCCACAGGATTCCTTTATGCTTATCCCACGCATGTTTGAATTCCGTTACTGTTTTCATTTCCACCACCTCCTGCGGGAGAGCATTCCAAGCATCCACTACTCTCGCCATGAAAAAATACTTCCTAACATTTTTCTTGAGTCTGCCCCCCTTCAGTCTCATTTCATGTCCTCTCGTTCTACCACCTTCCCATCTCCGGAAAAAGTTCGTTTGCGGATTAATACCTTTCAAATATTTGAACGTCTGTATCATATCACCCCTGTTTCTCCTTTCCTCCAGAGTATACATGTTTAGTTCAGCAAGTCTCTCCTCATACGTCTTGTAACGCAAATCCCATACCATTCTCGTAGCTTTTCTTTGCACCGCTTCAATTCTTTTTACATCCTTAACAAGATACGGCCTCCAAAACTGAACACAATACTCAAGGTGGGGCCTCACCAACGACTTATACAGGGGCATCAACACTCCCTTTCTTCTGCTGGTCACACCTCTCTCTATACAGCCCAACAACCTTCTAGATACAGCCACCGCCTTGTCACACTGTTTCGTCAACTTCAGATCCTCAGATACTATCACCCCAAGATCCCTCTCTCCGTCCGTACCTATCAGACTCTCCCCGCCTAATACATACGTCTCCCGTGGATTTCTCTTCCCTAAGTGCATCACTTTGCATTTCTTCGCATTGAATTTTAATTGCCAAACCTTAGACCATTCTTCTAGCTTCCTCAGATCCTTTTTCATGTTTTCCACTCCCTTCCGGGTGTCCACTCTGTTACAGATCTTATTATCATCCGCAAATAGGCAAACTTTACCTTCTAACTCTTTGGCAATGTCACTCACAAATATATTGAACAGAATCGGCCCCAGCACCGATCCCTGAGGCACTCCACTACTCACCTTTCCCTCCTCCGAGTGAATTCCATTCACCACCACCCTCTGGCGTCTGTCCGTCAACCAGTTCCTAATCCAGTTCACCACTTCGGGTCCAATCTTCAGCCCATCCAGTTTATTTAAGAGCCTCCTTCCCCTCATTCCCTTTCCTCCTTTCCTGAAGTTACTATTGAGGAAACTACACTTCTCCTTTCTTCCTCAAAATGTACCACCTATTCCTCTGATCCCATTCCCACCCACCTTCTTAATGCCATCTCTCCTGCTCTTATTCCTTTTATCTGTCACATTCTCAACCTCTCACTTTCCACTGCGACTGTCCCTGCTGCCTTTAAACATGCTGTGGTCACACCTCTCCTTAAGAAGCCTTCACTTGACCCTACTTGTCCCTCTAATTACCGACCCATCTCCCTCCTTCCTTTTCTCTCCAAATTACTTGAGCGTGCTGTTCACCGCCGCTGCCTTGATTTTCTCTCCTCACATGCTATTCTTGACCCACTACAATCTGGTTTTCGCCCTCTCCACTCAACCGAAACTGCACTTACCAAAGTCTCCAATGACCTATTACTGGCTAAATCCAGAGGTCAATATTCCATCCTCATTCTTCTTGATCTTTCCGCTGCTTTTGACACTGTCGATCACAGCATACTTCTCGATACCCTGTCCTCACTTGGATTCCAGGGCTCTGTCCTTTCCTGGTTCTCTTCCTACCTCTCCCTCCGCACCTTTAGTGTTCACTCTGGTGGATCCTCTTCTACTTCTATCCCTCTGCCTGTCGGCGTACCTCAGGGTTCGGTTCTTGGTCCCCTCCTCTTTTCTATCTACACTTCTTCCCTTGGTTCATTAATCTCATCCCATGGCTTTTCCTACCATCTCTATGCTGATGACTCCCAAATCTACCTTTCTACCCCTGATATCTCACCTTGCATCCAAACCAAAGTTTCAGCGTGCTTGTCTGACATTGCTGCCTGGATGTCTCAACGCCACCTGAAATTAAATATGACCAAAACCGAGCTTCTCATTTTCCCCCCCAAACCCACCTCCCCGCTCCCCCCCGTTTTCTATTTCTGTTGATAGCTCTCTCATTCTCCCTGTCTCCTCAGCTCGAAACCTTGGGGTCATCTTTGACTCTTCTCTCTCCTTCTCTGCTCATATCCAGCAGACCGCCAAGACCTGTCGTTTCTTTCTTTACAACATCCGTAAAATCCGCCCCTTTCTTTCCGAGCACTCTACCAAAACCCTCATCCACACCCTTGTCACCTCTCGTTTAGACTACTGCAATCTGCTTCTTGCTGGCCTCCCACTTAGTCACCTCTCCCCTCTCCAGTCAGTTCAAAACTCTGCTGCCCGTCTCATCTTCCGCCAGGGTCGCTTTACTCATACTACCCCTCTCCTCAAGACCCTTCACTGGCTCCCTATCCGTTTTCGCATCCTGTTCAAACTTCTTCTACTAACCTATAAATGTATTCACTCTGCTGCTCCCCAGTATCTCTCCACACTCGTCCTTCCCTACACCCCTTCCCGTGCACTCCGCTCCATGGATAAATCCTTCTTATCTGTTCCCTTCTCCACTACTGCCAACTCCAGACTTCGCGCCTTCTGTCTCGCTGCACCCTACGCCTGGAATAAACTTCCTGAGCCCCTACGTCTTGCCCCATCCTTGGCCACCTTTAAATCTAGACTGAAAGCCCACCTCTTTAACATTGCTTTTGACTCGTAACCACTTGTAACCACTCGCCTCCACCTACCCTCCTCTCTTCCTTCCCGTTCACATTAATTGATTTGATTTGCTTACTTTATTTATTTTTTGTCTATTAGATTGTAAGCTCTTTGAGCAGGGACTGTCTTTCTTCTATGTTTGTGCAGCGCTGCGTATGCCTTGTAGCGCTATAGAAATGCTAAATAGTAGTAGTAGTAGTAGTAACCCTGTCAAAAGCTTTGCTGAAATCTAAGTAGATTACGTCCATAGCTCGTCCCTGATTCAATTCTCCTGTCACCCAATCAAAGAACTCAATGAGATTCGTTTGGGATGATTTCCCTTTGTTAAAACCATGTTGTCTCGGATCTTGCAACTTATTGGCTTCCAGGAAATTCACTATCCTTTCCTTCAGCATCGCTTCCATTACTTTTCCAATAACCGAAGTGAGGCTTACCGGCTTGTAGTTTCCAGCTTCTTCCCTATCACCACTTTTGTGAAGAAGGACCACCTCTGCCGTTCTCCAATCCCTCGGAACCTTTCCCGTCTCCAAGAATTTATTAAACAAATCTTTAAGAGGACCCGCCAAAACCTCTCTGAGCTCCCTCAATATCCTGGGGTGGATCCCATCCGGTCCCATGGCTTTGTCCACCTTTAGCTTTTCAAGTTGTTGATATACACTTTTTTCCGTGAACGGTGCTCTATCCACTTCATTCTCATTTGTACTATTTCCAGTCCATCGCGTTCCTTCTCCAGGATTTTCTTCTGTGAAAACAGAACAAAAGTATCTATTTAGCAAATTTGCTTTTTCTTCATCATTATCCACATAGCGGTTCGAAGTATCTTTTAGTCTCACAATTCCCTTTTTAGTCATTCTCCTTTCACTAATATACCTGAAGAAAGTTTTGTCACCCCTCCTTACATTTCTAGCCATTTGTTCTTCCGCTTGCGCTTTTGCCAGTCGTGTGTGTGGTCAGTCAATAACACCAACTGCTTAACTTGTAGTGTTGATGGGATGTGAGACCTCACTTCGAGAGCAAGGGTTGGGGGATGCCCAGCGCAGGTTTACTCTACTGGCTACTCTGCTAGTAAAGAAGTGTATATTACAGGCCTGGGTAGCTCCTGAAGCTCCTTCCATAGTTGCTTGGAGACGAGCCATGAGGGAAATGGCTTACTTCACTGAAATTTGCTTCTTCCTTGGTATTCCGACAGTATCAGGATTTGTGGAGCAGGGTCCTTTCTTTGTTCCCTTCTGTGGGCCTGCTGGATGAACCTTGCTGATCTGACGTTAAGCGGACAGGGTTGGGGGGGGGTTGATTTATTTTATTGTTATTATGAAAAGTTAAAATGAGTAAAGACAATGTGATTTACATGGAGGGGCAAAATGGAAAGATCGTCCAAGTACGAATTAGGGCGTTCTTACGATAACGTCCAAAAATAGACCTGTATAATGGAAAAATAGTGTGGGCGTTTTTCGATAATCGATTATCCCTGTAAGAAAACAATCAAATGACGAGCGCAGAAGCGTGACTAAATTGGGCGCCCTAAGATGGTCGATTATTGCAGGTGCAAATGACCAAATCACGTGGTGTGTAAAATAATGTACAAAGGTGTATCGCAAGTACAGTACATGTTGACGCATATATGTGTCAACTACAGACATATCATGCTGCTCCACCCATACTTTCATCATATGTGCCCATCTGAATGTCCGGATCTGCATGCACTGTACACCTACTGAACATGCAGTAAATGCATATTGTGTATATGTGAAAAGGGTCGGGTGGGGTGCGTCATACTCATCTATATAAGGCACGTTTCACACTCCTGCAGGCATGTGCACGTCAAAGACGTCTATGCTTACGAGGGCGTCCACGTGCTGATAGGGGCCATATATGGAATGGTCATCCATATATGGAGCTGTGCATGAAACGACGTCCCTCACGCAAGGTCGTCTATATAAGGCACTTCTTTTCCAACACGTGGAAAAATGGCACAAAGGCGAGAGCCCAATTTTGGCGAGGAGGAGAGTTTGCTCCTCGTCAGGCTGTGCCTAAGGCACCGGCACACCCTATTCATTCAGCACCATCACCTGCCCCCCAGGCTGCAGGCCATGCGAGCCTGGTCCCGCATCCGGGAACGATTAGAAAGGTAAGGTTATGGCCCAACCCCCCTCCCCTCCTGTACCTACACATATAACAGCTCCGTCATCAATGTTACCACCAGTAACTGGAGTGTCCATGCAAGGATCATGAGTAATATAGGAACATGCACAATCACTAATAATTTGTATGTTATTTAAACGACCACCATTCCCACATCCCTACAAGAATGTATTTCTTAGGTTAGTATCGTGACTATGCTATTAGTGTTATGTGAAAATTTCGTTAGTTATGTGAAGGCCACATTTTCCAACCCCTCTTTGCAGCCAGTGGGTCCGAATAGTGGAAGCATGAGACCAATAAAACCTATACCATACTTTATAACATGGTCATGATAACACATATAAAGTAGTTTAACAAGCATACATTATAATGTATACAAACGGTACTGTCTGGCCTCATGCCCACCTCTCTGGCATCATCTGCATAGGAACCAACTCGGTGGCTGCTGTGGGTGCTTCACCACCCCACCCCCAATATCAAATATGTATGGAGGGAGGGGTCATCTCCACTGGGGGTTCCACCCCCCAAAATGGTAAAAAGGTGGCTCCTATGATTCACTACCAATGGAGGTGCCCCCCCCCCAACACTGTAGACCCTCTCTCTCTGGTATGTGAATAGCAAATGAATGTGTGCAGAGGACAAAAAGGACCAACACCCCTGACCCCTGCTCTACAAACTTATATCTTACAGACGCTTTGGAGTCCACCGGGACCTCGAGTCCCTAAGGAGGCGGTTCCGCCGGGTAAGGCGGGAGAGGCCCGACCTCATCCGGGCGGTGCGAAGGCACCTCAGGGCTCGCCGTAAGTATTCAAAAACAGGACACCTGTACACATTACTACATACATTTCATGAATAAAGCAAATGTGTTGTACAATATCACTTCCCATGTGCCTAATAGCCACCTAGTAATACCATATCTGTCCCAGATCAAGGATGCAGGTTGCAGGGGTTCTCCCATGAGCGTGCTTGCAACGTCCGACCATCCCCCCGAGATGAATGAGATGATATGCCACACTTTACTATTCCCCTTATTGTGGTGGCTGATTACTGTGTCCTGGTACAGGTGCCTGAGGCCCTACTTTTACTGCATGTTATGGCCTAAATCACATAAAAGAATTGTGCTCAACACCCTTCCCACTGCCCCCCCCCCCCAATAACTCCTACAACAACTGCCCATCAACCCCTCATTGCATCTCACAATGCAAACATGCTGGTCAGCAATGAATTTGGTATGCCCACATGTCCTGCATGGTGTGTGTCAGAGGAGGGGCCAGGGTTCTGTTTCATGTCATCTGATGCAGCTCATTCCCCGTGGGCATAGGCTACGCCTTACCACACCCTGCCCCATCCCCTGCCTCACGCCACCCAGCTACTGCACTATGCAAGCCATGGTGTATGCACTGATCTCAATCACACTCCTTTTACATACACAGGGCTCCACCAGCAGGAAGTTGAGCGGCAGGATGAGGAGGGCCACCACCTCCAGGAGGAGGAGGAGGAGGAGCAGGAGGAGGAGGAGGAGCAGGAGGAGCAGGAGGAGGGGCACATGGAGGAGGAGGAGGAGCAGCAGCCAGGCCAGGAGGCGGGCCACCAGGGAGAAGAGGAGGAGGAGGACTCGGAGGAGGGAGTCCTCATCATAGACATTCCTGAGGACCCCTCCCCACCTGCAGCTCCTTATGAGGGCTCTCCCTCCCCACCTGCAGCGCCATCGCCTGGCCCACCTCCATCCCCTGGGCCAGCTTCTGTGTCCCCTGGCCCACCTCCATCCCCTGGGCCATCTTCCGTGTCCCCTGGCCCACCTCCAGCCTTTGGCCCGGCTACGGTAGTGCGCCTCCTGCAGCAGCTGGTAGATGGCCAGCACCAGTTTATAGTTGGCCAGCAACAGCTGCTGCAGGAGGTGACAGCCCTACGGCAGGGCAATGAGCAGCTCCAGGGCCCACTAAGGGTACTGCTGGGGCTGCTCATTGCCCTGCTACAGAGGGCCTTACTAAGAGGGCGTGGCCGCCCTTAATTTAAATAGGGGGGGGCCTGTTGGGGTTGTGTGTGTGGGGGGAGGGAAATGTTGGGGTTGTGTGTGTGGGGGGAGGGAGGGAATTGTTGGGGTTGTGTGTGTGGGGGGAGGGAAATGTTGGGGGTTCTGTGGGGGGTGGGGGAGGGAATTGTTGGGGTGTGTGGGGAGTTGTGGGGGGGAGGAGGGCATTGTTGGGGTTATTTTGTAGGGGTGGGGGTGGGGGGGGGGAAATAAATGTTTGTTATAATATAACTATCAGGGTGTGTGTGTGTGTGTTTGTCTCCCTTGTGCATTACATATCACCAAATGGTGCCGTTGAGTTGAGAGGAAGGAGGCAGCAATATGCATAGCATTAAATGTGCTGTGTGAATGAGAAGGTGATGTATGTCTGAGAATGTTGGCCAGACAGAACGCCACCTGTTCATTCCAACCTGCATGGCTATATATGTGCAGGGGGGTTGGGCCGGGGAGGCTGGCTGGATATTTGTGTTCATGAATAAAAATGGCCAGCCAGCATCTCTCTCTCCCTTCCTCCCTCCCCTCCACCATACTGACCCACAATACAGAGTGCCATCAATAAGAGATGAATATTGTACCACGTGTGATCTGCCAGGTACACACTTCCACATAACTCCAGGTACCACATACACAGTGTTTGCTGTCTGATGGACACATATCCTTACCCACAAGCCACATTGGTGGGGTGGGGGGGGGGGGGCCAAGAAGGACCTACAAACAGCTGGCTCATATTTTCACATTGAATACATCAGCTATGGTATATAATGCTGAGGAGCAAAAGGGAAACAATGGGAAACCCAATAGATGGATGGTTACTTCATCACAGTTGCAATGTAATACTTGTGTTAGGGAAGGGCACAAATAAAAATGGTGCTCATTATTTGCAGGTGTGATCACACTTTCTCCAGTAGTTGATCAAGGTGTGTTATATTCAAGTATTCTGGGTTTGTGTCAAACTTTGTCCCTGAAGTGACTTGCCTTAGGTGGGATTTGAACCAGCAACCTTATGATTATAAGGCTGGTGCTCTAACCACTAGGCCACAGCAGCCACCAGGCTTTAGCCACCACCAGTTACTTTGGGTTGGTACCTGTACACACACCCCTCTCCCTCACCACCACGTCATAGGCCTCAGTGGCACTACCTGTAGCCACCTCGATCATTTTGTCCAGGCTACCGATTAAAAACAATGTAATGTGCATGTTCCCTACCCTACTACCTATGGAGCAATTTAGGAAGGTGTTCCATAATGTGCTATACACATCCATTGCATTAATCATTCTCCCCTCCCCCGCCTATGGACCTTGAGAATGGGTGGCCACTTCATAAATGGGGACTGGGGTACACCACATAAACAAGGAAGATGGAACCTACCGGGAACCAATACAGCACCTCCAACAGCTGGCCCACACCACTGAGGACCTGCCAACCCCACAGTACAGTGCACAGGAACCTGGTGAAAACAGAGCTACCTAACATCTGACTCCAGACTACATACATACAGTGAATGCACACTCCTTGACTATGAGCACAAAGAGAGCTTACCATGAACGTCTGTTTCAAGACTGTGTAGTGCGCCTTTTATCTTCTGGAACATTAGCTGCACATCTCCCTGATTGAAATGACCCTTACCGAGGGGTGCTTGATTTGGGGTGAGTGTAGCAAATTCGTGGCCCCCACACACTGCCTGCTACAACCAGGCAGAGAGAATGGGAGAAAGGAAGGGAGCATCAGGCGATGTGGAAGAGAGGAAACGGAAGGCGTGGTGGCTGAGGGCCAACAATAATTTCCCCCCCCCCCCCTAAATACACAGGTGTACCCAAGCATGCTAAGTGAGGGTAAAACCCTGTAAATGATTATTACGAACAACCGGCAAGGTCTCAGTGCAGGAAATGGCAGGTAAAATGGCAATGAAGAAAGGGAAGGCAGGTGGAGACGCCCATACTTAACTACTCATAATCGAAACCATGTGTTCCTAATCGCTATCTGAGCTGGGCACGCTTAGGAATTATGTGTATAATGGAAAAAGAAACGCCCATATCAGAATCGCCTATTCCCCCGTCTCAATGGGCGTTCTTGGCGCCCATATAAACGCCCACTCCGTATTTTCGAAAACCCCATTGGTACAATGCCACCACGCATGCCGCCGACCCGGAAGGGTAATTTTGTCGATGCAGAGGTGGAGCTCCTGGTGCAAGAAATTGTACAGCGGCACCGGAGTCTGTTTGCTCCCACAGGGCAGAGGCTGGCAGCAACAGTAAAGCAGCGGGAATGGGAGGCAGTACGGGACAGCCTGAATGCTGTCTTCCATGCTGGGAGAGACGTGGAGGACTGCAAGAGGAAGTGGCGGAAGCTGAGGAGGGATGTTCGGAGGATGGCGGGGGCCAATCCCCCAGGCAATGACACTGCCAACCTTACACCCATGGAGCTGATGGTGTACTCCCTCCTACCCCAGGAGGGCATCCACGGGATTGGCTCCATGGACACCTCGGGCCAGGCTGAGGACTCAGGTAGGTGTTTCATTATGCAGTTGGGGTATCTGTTGTGCTGCAGTACACTTGTGTTATAGAAGTTGGGGTCAGGGGGAGGGAGGTGAGGAGTGGGGGGCAGGAGGAGGGAGGGAGATAGGTGGGGGGGGGGGGGAGTATCTCTGGCTGTCTTTATGTATATTAACAGGCCACCTTTATGATGCTGTTTTGACCTGGTAACCCCTACTCACTAGCTCTCTACCCTTACTCCCTATCCCTACCATTGTCATTGGGTTTCCTCTTACTTGTCCTGTGTGCCCATATTTATAGAATTAATTGTAAGCTCTATTTGAGTAGTGGTAGTGGTCATGTGTGTTATAGGAGCAAGCAGACAGGGTGGGTGCTGTGTGTGTGTGTGAGCACCCCCAATATTGAGGAAAGATCATGTAGCTGTGCAGGGAGGAGTGTTGGTCACTGGGCTTAGCACCCCCAATACTACTTTCCAGTTGGCTCCTATGGGTGTGTGTAGGTTACTACTGTGGCAGAACTTTGGGGGCCGTCCTTCCCTACTACTCCCTCCTATTTTCCCATTACCAAACCGTGCCTAGTTCCTCCTGTGACCTCTGTGCTCTACTGAGTGTGGGCCACATGCATTCAACTGAAGGAGCCTGTAATGGGGGTCATAAAGCAGTTCTATGCAGTTTAGCAAGTCAGTAGTAACACAACACATGCTGCAATGTTGTTCAATTTAACAATTATACAACTAACAGCTTGAGCACAACGTTGTGAGTGGTGTCCTTCTCTTGGCTGCTCATCCACCACCTCTACCCAGCTGCCTGCGGGCCTCTCTCTTTCGTACCCGTGTCAATTCCATTCCTCCTCACCATCTCTTTGCTGGGTCATCAGGTTGGAGGACATACCAATGTATATGAATGCTGAAAGACAAAAGTGGGTTATTTGCACCAACACTATTCCTGACTCTTGTGCTATACAGGTGAAGACTCAGAGGAGGCTGGCCCTAGTGGCCTGCAAGGCCAACGCCCTACACCATCCGTCCAGCCTCAACCTCCACAGCCTGCAGCACCAGCAGTCCAGCCTCCACCACCTGCACCAGCTGTGCATCCTCCGCATCCACCACCACCTGCACCAGCTGTCCAGCCTCTACCACCTGCACCAGCTGTGCATCCTCCGCGTCCACCACCACCTGCACCAGCTGTCCAGCCTCTACCACCACCAGCTGTCCAGCCTCTGCCACCACCACCACCACCTGCACCAGCAGAGGCCGCACCTCCAGCACCGGAGGACTTTGTTGAGGAGGAGGAGGGCCCAGCTCCCCGCCAGAGGCCATCCGGCCAAAGGAGGCAACTCCTGCGGCTGGCCACGGAGCTACTCCGCCACAACGTGCGCTTGGAGGAGTACCGCCAGCAGAAACTGGAGCTGCAGCGCCAAGCACTGGAGGCACAGCAGCGAGCACACCAGGAACTCCTCCAGGCGCACCGTGAAGGCCACCAGGAGGTGCTCCAGCAACTGAGACGGCTGGAGCAGAGCATCCAACACCTGCGCCCTCAGGGCACCGCGCCTACTCCAGCCCCCGTGCTGCTGGAGCAGCCCCTGCCATCAACATCCTCCTCCACTGACCACCAGCAACCACCAGCTAAGAGGTGGGCATTGCGCTCCTCAGCCTCCGCACCCACTCCTGCAGCACCCGCGAATTCTGCTCCCATTCTGGGTCCTGTGGCCAGACCACTAGAAGCAAGAAGGTGGCCCGATTTCCACGGTGCAGCCGAAGCCGCAGGCTGCCGTGGGGATAGGGAGGAGGACACTGGGAGCAGCAGCTCAGAAGAGACTTCCCATGCAGCACCAGCTGCAAAGGAAGGGCGTGGGAGGGGTAGGAGGGGACGGGGGAAGGGAAGGGGAAAATGATGGGACATGCTGTAGGGTGAGGGTTGGTGGGAGGGGGGTGGGTGTGGGAGGGGGGTGGTGATGGTGGTGGTGGTGGGGTTGACCAAACACATATGCACTGTATGTAAAAAATAAATGTTCACTTACATTCACCTAAAACTTGTTTCAATGAGTCTTTGTCTTGCTCTTACGCCAAGCTGGTAGGCATTGAGCTCTGCTCTGTGGGCTGGGGGTGGAGGGGGCTCCTCTTCCAGCTCATCTGGGGCCTCTTCTGGTGGTGGCTGTGGCTCCTCTGGGAGAGGCTGTCCTCTGCGCTGGGCCAAATTGTGTAACATACAGCACGCCACAAAGATCTTGGCCACCTTTTCTGGACTGTAGAGCAGCTCTCCTCCAGACCGGTCCAAACAGCGGAAGCGGTTTTTCAATAAACCAAAGGTGCGCTCAATGATCCCCCAGGTGCTGCGATGTTTCCTGTTGTAGGTTTCTTCTGCCCCTGGTTGTGGGTGGATCAGGGGGGTCATGAGCCATGTCCTCTGCGGGTAGCCTCGGTCACCTTTGCAGAAAAGCAGAATGAGATAGATGAGTGTGTATCGCTTGGAGCAGGTACAGGGGGGGGCGGGGGGATTTGGATAGTGGGTTGTGGTGGAGGAAGCCAGGGCGGAGGGTTGCCCAGTGGAGGAGGTCTAGTATGGGTGGTACATGCATGTTGCACTTACCTAGTAGCCATCCACCAATGAACTCCCCTCGCTCGAACCTGCGGAAGATGCCCGAGTGCTGTAGGATGTAGGCATCGTGGCTGGAGCCGGGGTACCTGGCACACACGTCTAATATCTCCCCCTGGGCATCACATACAACTTGCATGTTCATAGAATGAAATGCCTTCCTATTTCTGTAGGTGGCTTCGTGTGCCCGGGGGGTCTGAGGGCTACGTGTGTGCAGTCTATCACACCGATGACCGAGGGGAATCTAGCAACAGCATAGAAGGCGGCCATGTTGTTGTGCAGGGCCTGGGGGGTGGTGGGGAAAGTGATGTAGTGTGAGGTGTGAGTTATGAAGGCATCCAGGAACTGGGTGAGACAGTGTGAAATAGAAGCCTGGGTGAGGCCTGTGTTAGCAGCTAATACAGATTGAAAACTGCCAGTGGCCAGGACAGAGAGAGCGGAAGTGATTTTGAGGTGGGCAGGGATGGGGTTATTCCTACGTGTCTGGGGCTGAAGGAGGGGTGTCAGCTGCTCACACAGCTGACGAATGGTGGCCCTATCAAACCTGAACCTTGTTAGACACTGCTGGTCAGTGAGTTGTAGGAAGGTGGTGCGGGGCCTAAACACTCGGGGCCGTGAATACCTCCTGCGGTGGGTGGCCTCTTCGTGTAGCATGCATGCCACAAGTGCATTAAGTGCATCCATATCCCCACCACCAGTGCAAGTATTAGGACTAGTAGTCAAACAAACAGCAACACACACAGATCTGTCACTTCCAGCCACTACGCCCCTCTGGCCACTCACTCGCCAAACAGTACAGGCACACAGAGACAAACGGAGGTCAGGGAATAGAGTATACACGTGGGAAGAGTGAATGGGGAGGGATAGGGGGAGGGGAAGGGGGCGATGGAGCAAAGGAGTAGGAGTAAGGAACGGTGAAAGGGTATGACACAAAAAGAGGCAGGGCACACAGACGACGGTCACAGGTACTCAACACGCTCGGCTTTCTCTCTTCAACCACCACTTCCGCTCTTCCACCAACAATATCGCCACTCTCCAACTACACACAATCGCTAATGGGTCTCAAGATGCTTTCGCCCTTGCTCTGGTCGCTTTTATTTCGGGTCCATCATATTACGCCCATCTTCCCGCTCAACCAGAGCCATTTCGCTATTCGTTATACGTTGTACCCATCCACGTCGTATCACCGCCCCTAACACGCCCCCGACACGCCTCTTATTTGGGCGTTTTTACGTCCACGTACGAGCGACACGGACGCACTGAAACATTGCTTTCTATTATATGGATTTACTCGTTTTTGTGAGATTAACGTCCATCTCCCGATTTAGGTCGGCTCTTGGGCGTTTTTTTCGTTCGATTATAAGCAGGTCAGTAACATAGTAGATGACGGCAGAAAAAGACCTGCACGGTCCATCCAGTCTGCCCAAGAAGATAAATTCATATGTGCTACTTTTTTATTTGTACTGTCCTCTTCAGGGCACAGACTGTATAAGTCTGGCCAGCACTATCCCCGCCTCCCAACCACCAACCCCGCCTCTCAACCACCAGCTCTGGCACAGACCGTATAAGTCTGCCCAGCACTATCCCCGCCGCCCAACCACCAGCCCCAGCACAGACCGTATAAGTCTGCCCAGCACTTTTGTATAGTAAAGAGAACCTAATTATTTAGTGGGGGCTGTTTATATCCCCATACATTGTTCTGTAAAAGATTTTTCTGTATAGATGATCTGCTGGGGGAGTGATGCGAGCTACTCATTTGTTTTGTCATTGTCTTTGTGAATCAATAAAGAGATTTAAAAAAAAAAGAACTACTTAACTTAAACTTGAAAGTGCAGGTGAGCAAAAACGTGTGTGTGGTCAGCCAATAACACCAACTATGGCCAGAGTTTCGCTGCTGGGAGCTGTCTCAAGGCGTGCATGACCTTAAAAGGAAATGTGTATTAAACAAAATAATAATTAAAGTGCAAAAACACATAAGTGAAAATGTGTAAAGTAAAGAATGCAAAATACAAACAAACTTGATCCATAAAGTCAAAGACTAAAATATATAGTTAAAGGGAAATACTTGCCAGTAACTTTAAACTCTATGCACCAGGGGATTAAGGGGCTGGGCCTTTAGTATTTATTTTGTGGGAGAGTCTTCAGGAGGATGAGTTAGTAGATAGAGACACTGGAAAATATTGGGATTTGATTTCTGTGGTTACAATCAAAGAGGTTTACATATTATATACAGGTATGTATTTTGTACCCGGGGCAATGGAGGGTTAAAGTGATGCCCAGAGTCACGAGGAGCTGCAAAGGGAATTGAACCCAGTTCCCCAGGATCAAAATCCATTGCACTAACCACTAGGCTACTCCTCCACTAGCAGCATTCCATGTAGAATCTCAAATAATAGCAACATGAACCTTGGAGCAGGGACCTGTTCTACCAGGCATGTCCCCACTTCCCCCCTGTACTCTTTCAATCAATAACTCTTTTGCACACAATTGTGGGATAACCATAGGCCGCAGCTTGATTTATTAACATTTAAACTTCCAATTAACATCCGTATAGGATAACCCCCAGCCCCGAGCTACAGTTGTCATAAAAACACAAACAGTTGCCCCCTCCGCCGCTCGCCATGATAGCAAAGCAGCAACTTCCACTTCCGGCTGTCACCGCAACTCTTCACCTTTCCGACTCCGCCTTCACAGCAAGAGCCCTGGCCTGTGAGGACCTCCACACATTCTTCCAGGTCACCTGACCTATCTTAATGAGCTGGCTCAGCCCCCCCATGAGCCATTGCTCCTGTAGCTCAGTGTTTTTGCCGCTGCGACAAACTCCAATGCCATTCCTGAAAAACAACATCTACAACACCACACAGATAAGCCTCCTCACATCCAGTACATGCGAGGGTGGGAGGGAGGGAAAACTGCCTCCGAGGATCAGACAACGCCCTGAGCCTCGGAGGAAGCAGAGCCCTTATTCCCTTTCCACTGCCCCCGCCCCCCGGCAACCTATTCTCCAATCAGCTGCCTGTATCGTGTCTGGGCTGTTAGCTTCTATTGAGCTGACCAATCCCAGCTGCCCTCATGCTCTCCATCCAAACACAACCCCCACCCCCACCCCCATGACCACACGCTCTTCTCTCCCCCCTCCCGCCTTCAGAGCCTTCCCGAATGGGCCCAGCCCTCGTTTAACTGAGCCCGTCGAGACAAGCCCTCGGGCCTTTCATTCCATGTAGAATCTCAAACAGTAGCAACAGAATCTCAAATAGTAACAACATTCCATATAGATTCTCAAATTGCAAACTGAAAAGTGCAAAACCCCTAATAGAGAAATTACACTGGCTCCCACTTAAAGAACGTATCGCGTTCAAGATATGCACGATTGTTCATAAAATTATTTACGGAGACGCCCCGTCATATATGCTTAACCTCATGGACCTTCCACCCAGAAATGCTAAAAGATCTTCCCGCACTTTTCTTAATCTACATTTCCCCAATTGCAAAGGATTAAAATACAGACTAACACATGCGTCCAGCTTTTCCTACATGAGCACGCAGTTGTGGAATGCACTACCAACTCACTTGAAAACGATTAACGTAATAACTAACTTTCACAAATCGTTGAAAACCTATCTCTTCAACAAAGAGAATCTCTTCTACCACGAGAATCCATAACTAATCCACAACACATCACCACATCCTCTCTTATTCTGATTGTCTTATCTCCATAATTGCTTGATTAGATCGACTTGTTAGCCTCGATATCTTTGTAACACCAATTGTATCTTTTATACCCTGAAAATGGTGATGCCATAACAGGTCTTTGTAAGCCACATTGAGCCTGCAAATAGGTGGGAAAATGTGGGATACAAGTGCAATAAATAAAAAAAATAGTGGCAACAGAATCTCAATAGTAGCAACATTCCATGTAGAATCTCAAATAGCACAACAGAATCTCAAATAGCAGCAACATTCCATGTAGAATCTCAAATAGTAGCAACAGAATCTCAAATAGCAGCAACATTCCATGTAGAATCTCAAATAGTAGCAACAGAATCTCAATAGTAACAACATTCCATGTAGAATCTCAAATAGGGAAAGGGAACTGGGACTTGATATACTGCCTTTCTGAGGTTTTTGCAACTACATTCAAAGTGGTTTAAATAGGATATACAGGTACTTATTTGTTCCTGGGGCAATGGAGGGTTAAGTGGCTTACCCAGTGTGTGTGTGTGTGGTGTGGGCGGTTGCTGCAGGGAAATGGAAGAAAACATTAGACAGAGGTTAGACCAAAAACTCCTTCCTCCATGGTACATCTGATTAATTTGCAGTACAAGGTTCACTCTCAACAGCCTAGCGATCCTGCTGTGATGGAAGGAGTATTGTAAGCCCATGTCAGATGCACAATTTTCACAGCAGGTGAGAAAGGAGACCAGGGAGTAGGTGTTTGGTCCCAGAAGTATTCTTTGTTCATGGGAGTGATACTTGTATTAGCCTCTGTTTCTGACAATGGCTTAAATGCTGTTCTATTTAATATATTGTATAAAATTACAGGCAATTCCTGTTGCATAATTTTGATCTTTTTGGCATGTAGGTTCCCTGGGGTGTGAGATATTCAGGAAGCGAGTACAGCAGTTCTGAATGCTTCCACTTTAAAGCATTTGTTAGCCTCATTAAAAAAAAAACCATGTGCATGGTTGGGTTTCTTTGAACAAAATAGATGTTTTTGGCAGGCTGGATGGTGCACTTCTATTTCAGGAGATACAATTTCACATCACATCATTGTACAAGCAGTGGTGTTAATTCAGAAAACCAAATATTGTATGAAACCAGGCACCAGTTACATACAAGAACCAGGTTACTATAAATTTCCATATAAGAATATAAGAGTAGCCATACTGGGTCAGACCAATGGTCCATCTAGCCCAGTATCCTGTTTTCCAAACAGTGGCCAAGCCAGGTCACAAGTACCTGGCAGAAACCCAAATTGTAGCAACACTCCATGCTACAAATCCCAGGGAAAGCCGGTTCAATATGGATTTTTGTTAAGTAACTGGTGTTTGTTACGTGCCACATATTTGTAAAGGACATTGATATTTAAATTTTGAGAGACATTCAGACCTGTGGAATATTGGTTCATGAGACGCTTGTAGAAGTGAAAGATTGTTAAAAGTGAAAGATTGTTAAAATACTGCGGAAATTGATAAAGTGGAGGGGTTTTTTTGGCGACATGATGGTGCGCAGTACCTATACCTTATAGTCAGTTGAGTCTGGTTGGCTGGGTGGCTTTTACTGAAGCCTTTTTTCTCCACTTTTTTTTTAATGTTTTAAATTAACTTTATTGATAACTCAAAGTTAAACAACATAACTTACTCAATATTTCCAACATACAATCAATAAGATACCATGCATGAACCATACAGCTTGTAAATTGCCCTTTCCCTCCCCCTCCTCTCCCCTCCAACCCAACCCCCCTCCCACTCAATTTCCATAGTCTCAGGGAAACTTCTCCACTTTTAAATAAGTAAATTTAGATACTGCCTTTGCAGAGTCCAAGCGTGTCGTGTACCTAATATACGACACAGTGAGTGTAAAGCTGTGGTGTTGGATCTTCTAATTAAGAATAAAAAAACTTGAGAGAATTATTAATGTTTTAATCCCAACAACTTTATTGCTCTACAATACTAAATTTTGAAAATGGCTGTCACTCATGCGAGTGCACTTGTGAGTCATTAATCCAGCGCAGCTAAAAAGGTGATCTACTGCACAAGCATAAAGTGGATTGTTCAGACTGCTAAACTTTCCTTCAAATCAGGCCAGACTTCAATACTACTGATGTCTTCTGACTGGATCTGCAGACTTATACAGTCTGTGCCAGAGCCGGTGGTGGGAGGCGGGGCTGGTGGTTGGGAGGTGGGGATTGTGCTGGGCAGACTTATATGGTCTGTGCCAGAGCCGGTGGTGGGAGGCAGGGATAGTGCTGGGCAGACTTATATGGTCTGTGCCAGAGCTGGTGGTGGGAGTCGGGGCTGGTGGTTGGGAGGTGGGGATAATGCTGGGCAGACTTATACGGTCTGTGCCAGAGCCGGTGGTTGGGAGGCAGGGATAGTGCTGGGCAGACTTATACGGTCTGTGCCAGATCCGGTGGTGGGAGGCGGGACTGGTGGTTGGGAGGCACGGATAGTGCTGGGCAGACTTATACGGTCTGTGCCAGAGCCGGTGGTGGGAGGCGGGGCTGGTGGTTGGGAGGTGGGGATAGTGCTGGGCATATTTATACGGTCTGTGCCCGATCCGGTGGTGGGAGGCGGGACTGGTGGTTGGGAGGCAGGGATAGTGCTGGGCAGACTTATATGGTCTGGGCCAGAGCCGGTGGTGGGAGGCGGGGCTGGTGGTTGGGAGGCGGGGATAGTACTGGGCAGACTTATACAGTCTGTCCCAGAGCCGGTGGTGGGAGGCGGGGCGGGTGGTTGGGAGGTGGGGATAGTGCTGGGCAGACTTATACTGTCTGTGCCCTGAAAAAGACAGGTACAAATCAAGGTAAGGTATACAGAAGAAGTAGCACATATGAGTTTATCTTGTTGGGCAGACTGGATGGACCGTGCAGGTCTTTTTCTGCCATCATCTACTATGTTACTATGTTACATTGGTAAAAGTAAAAGTAACAAACGTTATCCTGTATTTCTTTACTAGTAAAAGTGACAAAACCTTTACTTAAGAACAGAAACAAGTTACTTTCATACTTAGTTACTATACAACAAAGCCACTTTGGTTGTAGCACAGAAAGACAGTATATCAAAAATGCATGACCCAAGTTGTATTAGGATGGTTTTAGGTATTTAGGACAGTTCATTAGAGATCATCCCCCACAGGGAACAAATATCACTTCTGAGAAAAAACCCAATTGTGACAGTCATAAAAAAGGCATATTTCAAATATTTACGTGAAAAGGTCAAGGTATCCAGAGCTCTCAATTGTAAAACTCTTGTCTCGTCAGCAAGAGCTGCCTTCCATTGCATTTGGGTAGACCGTGCCACGCTGGAAAAACTCCCCGTTTAGTATAGCATAATAATTAGATGGAAGCCAAGGGGACAGAGGGAAGAGGACCCTTAGTCTGGTGAGAGTGTCTGACAGTGTTCCAGAGACCCACACAAGAGGAAAGAGCTGGACCCAGTCCAAGCAGGAAGGAGCATTGGAGGAGAGGTGAATCCTGAGGGAGATTACCACCCACAATTCCATCAAACCTGTGCAGAAAACCTTTTTCATTTCGAGTTAGTTAGTCTTTCCATAAGAACTGATAAATTACAGAGAACTGGTTTACTCTTATTTGTTGATCACCCAGTAAATTGATATTTTTAACCAGTTCATTGGGTGTAGTTAACATGTGTGAAGGGATGAGAACGGAGAAAGCGCCTACAGAATGTGTTGTGCTCTGACGTAGGGCCTTGAAGATATTCCTCCTACCGCCTCTGCTTAGGACCCAAACAAAACTCACGCTATCCTTGGGGGCCCCAGACACTTAATGATAAGTTATTTCCTAACTGATGTCGGAAAACATCTGTAATGACATCTGTTTTTCTATCAAGATGCTGCATAGGGGTGATTGTCTGTGTATTACTCACTCAAAGACTTAATTTCCCACTGCTCACTATGAGGGAGGTATGTTCCGCTTGGAGAAAAGGTGGCTGAGGGGAGATATGAACGGGTAGATGTGAAGCGTCTGTTCACGCTTTCCAAAAATACTAGGACTAGGGGTCATGCGAAGAAGCTACAATGTAGTAAATTTAAAACGAATCAGAGAAATGTTTTCTTCACTCAACGTGTAATTAAACGCTGGAATTCGTTGCCAGAGAATGTGGTAAAGGCGGTTAGCTTCTCGGAGTTTAAAAAAGGTTTGGACGGCTTCCTAAAAGAAAAGTCCACAGACCGTTATTAAATGGACTTGGGGAAAATCCACTATTTCTGGGCTAAGCAGTATAAAATGTTTTGTACTTTTTTGGGATCTTGCCAGGTATTTGATCTGGATTGGCCACTGTTGGAAACAGGATGCTGGGCTCGATGGACTTTTGGTCTTTCCCAGTATGGCAATACTTATGTACTTATGTACAGAAATGACCGGACAATCAAAGAAATGTGACAGGGCTGGTGCCTGGGTTTTTAAAGGTAGCACATGGGAGCAAAACCTCATGGTGCTTTTCACAGCATGTTCTGCTTGAATGATCTGTTCCTCTGGATTTTTTCTTCTCTTTATGGAAGCTGCAGTAAATTAAATCTTGGGCAAAAGATGTGTTTTCTGAATTGTGGAAGCAGACGGGCTTGTTCTTTTTGCAGGGTTTTGCCCAAACTGTGAGTAGTTTCAATCTGGTCCACGGCACTTCTGTTTGGAAGCAACATCATTTGGCTGGAAATTCATCATCAGACTTACTTCTTTTCCCTGTTGAGTCCGTCTTTTAATTTTCTTTTATTTATGCATTACAATTTTCAAGCAAGATGTACTTGTAAGGAAAATTATGAAAGAAGAGAAATACTTGTAAGCAATGTACAGAAATTATTCATAATAAGAAATAAAATTATTTCTACTAACATAATCCATAGTCCACAAATGTAAGGAATGGAGCTATTACCCATGGGAGCAAACTTTAATAAAGCTTAGCGTGTGCTAGTGGACATTAGAATGCGCTGGCATGTGGCCCATAGGCATAAAATAGGATATCAGGCATTTAGTATGTGGTTATGTCCCTTAGCACACGTCTCCAATCTCGTCTCTATTCCCCTACTCCCCCCTTCTTCCCTCCCCTTCTCCTGCGCCTTGTGGAATGCTCACTCAGTTTGCAACAAACTGCCCTTCACCCACGATCTCTTCATCTCCCACTCCCTTCAACTGCTCACCCTAACCGAAACCTGGATCTCCCCGGATGACTCTACCTCAGCCGCAGCCCTTTGCCATGGTGGTTACCTCTTCTCTCACACTCCCCGCCCAGCTGGCCGCGGTGGAGGTGTTGGGTTACTACTCTCGCCCTCCTGTAGTTTCCAACCCCTCCTCCTACCGCAGTCTCACTGTTTCTCATCCTTTGAAGCCCACTCCATCCGGCTATTTTACCCGCTACCACTCAGAGTGGCAGTCATCTACCGCTCCCCTAATAAATCCTTCTCTTCCTTCCTTACCGACTTCGATGCTTGCCTCGCTGTTTTTCTTGAACCCTCATCTCCGTCTCTCATTCTTGGAGACTTCAATATACATGCTGATGACCCATCCGACCCTCACGCTTCTAAGTTCCTCACCCTAACATCCTCCTTCAACCTCCAGCTGTGCTCTACCACCCCTACTCACCGTGACAGCCATTGTCTCGACCTCATCCTCTCCTCATTCGGCTCACTTTCCAATTTCCAAGCTTCAGCTCTTCCTCTCTCCGACCACCACCTGATCACATTCACACTTCTCCACCCCCCCTCCACCCCACCCAACCTTAACCACCACATCCAGGAATCTCCAGGCCATTGACCCCCTCACCTTATCCGCTAGTATCTCTAATCTCCTCCCATCCGTCATGTCCTCCGAGACTGTCGACAAAGCGGTCTCCGCTTACAATGCTGCTCTCTCCTCTGCCCTTGACACTCTCGCACCTTCCACCACCTGTCCCACAAAGCGTACTAATACCCAGCCTTGGCTGACCCCTTGCATCCGCTACCTTCGCTCCTGCGCACGATCTGCTGAACGCCTCTGGAGGAAATCTCGTACTCATCCAGACTTCCTTCACTATAAATTCATGCTATCCTCCTTCCACTCCTCCCTATTCCTTGCAAAACAGGACTATTACACCCAATTGACCAATTCCCTCAGCTCCAACCCCCGTCGGCTCTTCGCCACCCTTAACTCTCTCCTCAAGGTGCCCCCCGCTCCCACTCCCCCCTCACTCTCTCCTCAATCACTGGCTGATTACTTCCACAACAAAGTGCAAAAGATCAACCTTGAGTTCACTACCAAGCCATCACCCCCCACCCCCCCTCTTCACCCATTAACCCTCTCCCTCAACCAACCAACCCAGGCCTCCTTCTCCTCCTTTCCAGAGATCACTGAGGATGAAACCTCCCGCCTTCTTTCCTCCTCGAAATGCACCACCTGCTCCTCTGATCCCATCCCCACCAACCTACTTAACACCATCGCCCTTACTGTCAACCCCTCCATCTGTCGCATCCTTAACCTCTCTCTCTCCACTGCAACTGTCCCTGATACCTTCAAGCACGCTCTAGTCACACCTCTCCTCAAAAAACCATCACTTGACCCTACCTGCCCCTCCAACTGTCACCCCATCTCTCTCCTACCCTTCCTCTCCAAAATACTTGAACGTTCATAGCCGCTATCTTGATTTTCTCTCCTCTCATGCCATCCTCGACCCACTCCAATCCGGCTTCCGCCCTCTCCACTTGACAGAAACAGCACTCTCTAAAGTCTGCAATGACCTGCTCCTGGCCAAATCTAGAGGCCACTACTCCATCCTCATCCTCCTCAATCTCTCTGCCGCTTTTGACACTGTCAATCACGATCTACTTCTCACCACTCTGGCCTCATTTGGGTTCCAGGGCTCTGTCCTCTCCTGGTTCTCCTCCTATCTCTCCCACCGCACATTCAGGGTGCACTCTCATGGATCTTCCTCCACTCCCATCCCACTATCTGTTGGTGTTCCCCAGGGATCTGTCCTCGGACCCCTTCTCTTCTCTATCTACACCTCTTCCCTAGGCTCACTGATCTCATCTCATGGCTTCCAGTATCATCTCTACACTGATGACACCCAGCTCTATCTCTCCACACCAGACATCACCTCAGAGACCCAGGCCAAGGTATCGGCCTGCCTGTCCGACATTGCTGCCTGGATGTCCAACCGCCACCTGAAGCTGAACATGTCCAAGACCGAGCTCCTCATCTTTCCACCTAAGCCCACTTCTCCTCTTCCCCCACTCTCTATCTCAGTTGATGGCACCCCCATCCTCCCCGTCTCATCTGCCCGCAACCTCGGGGTCATCTTCGACTCCTCCCTCTCCTTCTCTGCGCATATCCAGCAGACTGCCAAAACCTGTCGCTTCTTCCTTTTCAACATCAACAAAATTCGCCCTTTCCTCACTGAGCACACCACCCGAACTCTCGTCCACGCTCTCATTACCTCTCGCCTCGACTACTGCAACTTGCTCCTCAGTGGCCTCCCACTCAGCCATCTATCCCCCCTTCAATCCATTCAGAACTCTGCCGCACGTCTTATGTTCCGCCAGAACCGATGTACTCATATCACCCCTCTCCTCAAGTCACTTCACTGGCTTCCGATCAGATACCGCATCCAATTCAAGCTTCTCCTCCTTACTTACAAGTGCACCCGGTCTGCTGCTCCTCACTACCTCTCTACCCTCATCTCCCCCTACGTTCCTGCCCGTAACCTCCGCTCACACGACAAATCCCTCCTCTCAGTACCCTTCTCCACCATTGCCAACTCAAGGCTCCACTCATTTTGCCTTGCCTCACCCTATGCTTGGAACAATCTTCCTGAATCCCTACGCCAAGCCCCCTCCCTACCCATCTTCAAATCCTTGCTTAAAGCTCACCTCTTCAATGCTGCATTCGGAACCTAACCTTTCGAACATATAGGTTGCCCCAATCTGTCTGACCTTTCAGATTATCTGTACATTTGTCTTTTAGATTGTAAGCTCTTCGAGCAGGGACTGTCCTTCCATGTTAAATTGTACAGCGCTGCATAACCCTAGTAGCGCTTTAGAAATGTTAAGTAGTAGTAGTAAGGTAAAAAAAAAATCCTACCAGAAAAAATAATTCAAAGACTTGCAAACTCAGTCATTTTTGATATGACGTCTAAATTTTTTTTTTTTTGCTAAAAACATCCAAAAATCAAGTGACGAACACAGCTATTTTCAAACCAGAAAAACATTCTTGTTTTAAAATAGCTATTTCCTAGACATTTTGAGCTCAGTGCATCTTTCTTTTGTAACCATTAAAAAAAAAAAAGTCCAAGGGAAAAATACACAAAAACAAATCTTTGGGATATTCGGGGGGGGGGGGGGAGGGGGGCATTCTTAGTAGACTGGCCACACAGACCAGTGGCATAGCTAGGTGGGGCCATGGGGGCCTGCCCCCCCCAATTTTGTCTGGGCCCCTGGTTTTGCTGGCGGGGTCCCCAACCCCCACCAGCTGAAGCCTTGTCTAATGCCAGTCTGGGGCGCCACCGCATTCACTTCCCTGCTCTCTCTTCCCCCTGACGTCCTGCACGCTTCTTTCACTGAAATAGAGCATGCTCACTTTCACTTAATGGAGTGTGCAGGACGTCAGAAGGAAGCGAGAGCAGGGCAAGGAATGCAGCGGCGGTGGCACCGGAGACTGGCGCTGGAGAAGGCTTCAGCTGGCCAGTTGGGGTTGGGGACCCCCACCAGCCAAGCTATTTGCTACTGTGGGGTGTGGCAGGGTGAGCAGCGAGGCGGTGGCAAACTAAAATGTGCCCCCCCCCCCACTTTGGGCTCTGGCCCCCTCCTACTGCGAGGTCTGGCTGTGCCCCTTACACAGATATCCCGGCAGAGCAGTGGGGCACCCTAACGGGCACTGCAGTGGACTTCATATAAAAGGTCCCAGGTACACATATCACCATTACCCCCTTATATTAAATGGGGAGCCCTCCAAAACCCACCAAAAAACCTGCTGTATTCAACTATACACCACTACAATAGTCCTTATGCCTGTAGGTGTCACCTATATGTAGGTATAGTAGGATTTTGGTGGGTTTTGAAGGGCTCAACATTTTCCACCACAAGTGTAACAGAGTCTCTACTGTGCACTGCACCAACCACCAGGCTACAGCAGGAACCTGCTTGCTGCTCTAATAGAGCTGGCTATAACATCTGAAACGGTCATGGGGGGGGGAAGGGAAATAGGACTTGAAATACCGTCTTTCTGAGGTTTTTGAAACTACATTCAAAGCGGTTTACATATATTCAGGTACTTATTTTGTACCAGGGGCAATGGAGGGTTAAGTGACTTGCCCAGAGTCACAAGGAGCTGCAGTGGGAATTGAACTCAGTTCCCCAGGATCAAAGTCCACTGCACTGACCACTAGGCTACTCCTCCACTCATTCCACCAATAAGAGCCAGCCTCATCAGTGATGTCACAATGGCTTGATTGCCTGATACTTGGCTCACTTCTGATATTGTGATGTCATAAGGGAAAGGGAACTGGGACTTGATATACCACCTTTCTGAGGTTTTTGCAACTACTTTCAAAGCGGTTTACATATATTCAGGCACTTATTTTGTATCAGGGGCACTGGAGGGTTAAGTGACTTGCCCAGAGTCACAAGGAGCTGCAGTGGGAATCGGGCTCAGCTCCCCAGGATCAAAGTCCACTGCACTAACCACTAGGCTACTCCTCATAGAGGTTGGTATGTACTGTTTCAAATCTTTGGGGGGCAGAAGGGGTTCAGTGACTGGAGGAGTAAAGGGGAAGGTCATGCCTTAATTCCGACAGTGGTCATTTAGGGCACCTTTTAGTGACTTAATCGTGATTGAGAAACCTCCAAAAAAGGCTTTTTTTTTTTTTTTGGCCGAAAATGAACATGTGGCAAAAAGGAAAATTGGCAAGCATTCATTTTGAACCTGAGACCTTACCGCCACCCACTGATCATTGACTTAGCGGTAAGGTCTGATGCGTTAACTGAGCAGTAATCATCAGTGTTCGTACAATGCCCATATTAGGAAAGGAATGGAAAACACAAATGAGGATGTTATAATGCCTTTGTATCGCTCCATGGTGCGACCACACCTTGAATACTGGGTGCAACTCTGGTCACCGCATCTCAAAAAAGATATAGTGGCATTAGAAAAGGTGCAGAGAAGGGCGACGAAAATGATAAAGGGGATGGGACGACTTCCCTATGAGGAAAGGCTAAAGCAGATAGGGCTCTTCAGCTTGGAGAAAAGGCGGCTGAGGGGAGATATTATAGAGGTCTATAAAATAATGAGTGGAGTTGAACGGGTAGATGTGAAGCGTCTGTTCACGTTTTCCAAAAATACTAGGACTAGGGGGCATGCGATGTAGCTAAAATGTAGTAAATTTAAAACAAATCGGAGAAAATTTTTCTTCACTCAACGTATAAATAAACTCTGGAATTCATTGCCAGAGAATGTGGTAAAGGCAGTTAGCTTAGCGGAGTTTAAAAAAGGTTTGAACGGCTTCCTAAAGGAAAAGTCCATAGATCGTTATTAAATGGACTTGGGGAAAATCCACTATTTCTGGAATAAGCAGTATCAAATGTTTTGTACATTTTTGGGATCTTGCCGGGTATTTGTGACCTGGATTGGCCGCTGTTGGAAACAGGATGCTGGGCTTGATGGACCTTCGGTCTTTCCCAGTATGGCAATACTTATGTACTTATCATAAGACTCCTGAAGAAGGTGCTCCGACGCCGAAACACGGCTGTGTTGAATCTTTTTTTTTTATGCTACTAATAAACTTCTTTTAATCATACGTCTTTCTCTCTGTTTGGAAAGAGTCTACCTTCCCCATTCCTTCTCTGCCTTGTGTTAACAGTAAAGTAACAGATTGGAAAGGTGGCTTCCATCGATGACTTATCCATCTAGATCAGGTCTATATGTTTAGCAGATAAGTCTGGCTTAAAATCCCCATGAAAATATCCAGATTCCTGCCCAACTGAACATTTCCCAAAATATATGTACTTTGCTAGTACCACAATCACTTTCACTGAAAAACTGAATTTTTCTGGTTCCGATCTTTTTAGGTGATGCATTTCAGCTTCGGTGTTGCCTTATTGACAGGCAGCAAAAGTCAAATCGCGGATCGCCTCAGAGAATGCGGAGGGCTTCATTCATTCACCCTATGTCCAAACGCAAGGCTTCATCTCTCTGGCTCTTGACAAAGGGTTTTGCTGGACAGAGATGACTGGGATCTGCTGAGCTGTGATGGGATCCAGGTGGTAATTGCATGTTCTCACAAAACCTTTCAGAAATAAAATAAAAACACACACACGCAGGCGTGTTTGCTTTCAAGTGTTCCTCATCTGAACAGTTTCTCTGCTTGTGGTATCTGCAGACAAAAGGAAAGAGGGTTTATTCAAATCTTAGCAATTCCTCCTACTCTTTTCAAACACCATGGCAAATGAATTTTTCTCTCTCCCCCTCACCCCACAGATAAAATGATCTCTAGGCTGTTGAAAAAACATAAAAGAGAAAAAAAAAACCCTATAAACTTGAACAAGCAAAGATTGATCTGCTCAGTGATATAATTGGGTCCAGGCAGACTTTTAAAATGTCATTATGCCACTCAATCTGCAGCCCCCCATTACCTCTCTACCCTCCTTTCCCTGTATGTTCCCACCCATAACCTCCGCTCTCAGGACAAATCACTCCTATCTGTACCCTTCTCCACCACCGCTAACTCCAGACTCCGCCCCTTCTGCCTCACATCACCTTATGCCTGGAACCGACTTCCCGAGCCCATACGCCATGCCCTCCTTGCCCATTTTCAAGTCCTTACTCAAAGCCCATCTCTTCTCCCTTGCTTTTGGCGCATAACCACCTTCCCCATTCATGATACCTACACTGACTACATAGTTTGTAACCTTTAGATTGTAAGCTCTTTCGAGCAGGGACTGTCCTTCCCCATGTTAAACTTGTACAGCGCTGCGTAACCCTGGCAGCGCTATAGAAATGCTAAGTAGTAGTAGTAGTAGTAGTAGTCATTATGCTGGTGAATAAGCCAGGCAAGATAAAAATGAACCACAGCACTAGAGAGATCTGGGGCTTAATGTGGAGCAGGGGTTCTGAACTCAATCCCTGGGACACACCCACCCAACTCAGGGGTTTCAGGATATCCACAGTGACTATGCAGGAGAGAAATCTGCGTGCAGTGGAGGTAGGGCGTGCAAATTTCTCTTGTGCGTATTCATTGTGGGTA
Organism: Microcaecilia unicolor; assembly: GCF_901765095.1. Classification (NCBI taxonomy): domain Eukaryota; kingdom Metazoa; phylum Chordata; class Amphibia; order Gymnophiona; family Siphonopidae; genus Microcaecilia; species Microcaecilia unicolor. The sequence goes on from NC_044033.1 coordinate 5,574,427, forward strand.
TCCTAAAAACCCGACTGGTTGGGTGTGTCCCAAGGGTTGGGTTGAGAACCCATGGAGTAGAATGTTGAATGCTCCCTGGGTTGCAAATTTGGATGCTTTGAGATTCAAAACAGAAACTACGATAGCAGGCGACAATGAAAAGGCCCCCCGTAGGCTATTTATCGTCCTCCATATTATGATACCATAGACCAGTAGTTCTCAACTGAGTCTTTGGGTAACATGTAGTTAGTTGGGTTTTCAGGATTTCCGCAAAAAGTATGTACGAGAGAGATTTCCATACAATGGAGGCAGTGTACGCAAATATATATACAGCATATTCATTATGGCTATCCTAAAAATCCAGTTATATTGTGTTAAATTCTGATCGCCGCATCTCAAAAAAGATATAGTGGAATTAGAAAAGGTGCAGAGAAGGGCGACGAAAATGATAAAGGGGATGTGATGACTTCCCTATGAGGAAAGGCTAAAGCGGCTAGGGCTCTTCAGCTTGGAGAAGAGACGGCTGAGGGGAGACGTGATAGAGGAATATAAAATAATGAGTGGAGTGGAACAGGTGGATTTGAAGCGTCTGTTCACGCTTTCCAAAAATACTAGGAGTAGGGGGCATGCGATGAAGCTACAATAGTAAATTTAAAATGAATTGGAGACAATTTTCTTCACTTAATGTGTAATTATCTGGAATTCGTTGCCAGAGAATGCAGTAAAAGCAGTTAGCTTAGTGGGGTTTAAAAAAAGGTTTGGCTGGCTTCATAAAGGAAAAGTCCAAAGTCCAAAGTCCCCATTAAAATGGGGAAAATCCACTGCTTATTTCTAGAATAAGCATCATAAAATGTATTGAGCTTTTCTGGGATCTTGCCAGGTACTTGTGACCTGGATTGGCCACTGTTGGAAACAGGATGCTGGGCTTGATGGATCTTCTGTCTGTCCCAGTATGGAAACACTTATGTACTTAGGATATCTGGAGAGGGAGTAGCAGTGTAGAGCGAGCTGTGGTTCAGGAATATTAGCAATGAGTAAAGCAGTGCAAAAAGTGCAGACAATTATATTATATTTATATTTATTGCATTTGTATCCCTCCTATTTGTAGGCTCAAAGTGGCTTACAGAGTGTGGCTATGTTTTTCTACATCTTTTTTTATTTGTTAAACACAGTTAGGACAAAGGTGATGATGGTCACAGCCTGGCACACTGGGGCCGATATTCAGACTGCAGGAAGTAGCTGGGCTGACTCCCGCGGTTGGTGCTGAGCCCGGGTATTCAATGCTGGGCTGTTTCCAGTGACCAGCATGGATCATCCAGGCGCTTTTTGGCCAGTTTAAACTTAACCGGCTAAGTCAATATTCAGCGCTGGCCGGTTAAGTTGAAACCAGCCAAAGATAGACTTGCTATTTCAGCAGCCTAATTTGGCTGCCAAACTTAGCATAGCCAGCTACCTGCTAAGCACTATCCAGCAATATTCAGTGGGAGACATGACCAAGACTGAGCGTCTTATCTGTCCCCCTAAACCAACCTCTCCTCCTCCCCCATTCTCTATTTCTGTGGATAACACTCTCATCCTTCCTGTCTCATCAGCTCCTAACCTTGGGGTCATCTTCAACTGCTCTCTCTCCTTCTCTGCACATATTCAACAGACTGCTAAAACCTGTAATTTCTTTCTCTATAATATCAGCAAAATTCACACTTTCCTTTCTGAGCACACTACCAGAACCTTCATCCACACTCTTATCACCTCTCGCTTAGACTATTGCAACTTGCTTCTCACAGGTCTCCCACTTAGCCATCTCTCTCCTCTTCAATCTGTTCAAATTCTGCTGCACAACTAATATTCCACCAGTGTCATTATGCTCATATTAGCCCTCTCCTCAAGTCACTTCACTGGCTTCCTATCCATTTCCGCATACAGTTCAAACTCCTCTTATTGACCTATAAGTGCATTCACTCTGCAGCTCCTCAGTACCTCTCCACTCTCATCTCTCCCTACATTCCTCCCCGGGAACTCCGTTCACTGGGTAACTCTCTCTTATCTGCACCCTTCTCCTCCACTGCTAACTCCAGACTCCGTTCCTTTTATCTTGCTGCACCATATGCCTGAAATAGACTTCCTGAGCCGGTACGTCAAGCTCCATCTCTGGCCGTCTTCAAATCTAAGCTAAAAGCCCACCTTTTTGATGCTGCTTTTAACTCCTAACCCTTATTTCATCATCCTCACTTTAATATTCCCTTATCTTTTTTTTGTCCTGTTTGTCTGTCCTAATTAGATTGTAAGCTCTGTCGAGCAGGGACTGTCTCTTCATGTTCAAGTGTACAGCGCTGCTTACGTCTAGTAGCGCTATAGAAATGATGAGTAGTAGTAGTAACCAGGTATCTCCTGCTGAATGTCGCTGGATAGCCGTTCAAGTACCATTTAACCAGCCAGGAATGGCTTCTGACCAGTGAAATCGTTTTAAATATCATCTGGAGCTGGACTGTATGTAACACGTGTCCTGATTTTCAGTGTGCTGCTTGGTCTGTACTGTCAGACTTAGCTCTGCGCTGCGAGCGTACCTCGGATAAAAACCCAGAAGTGGTTAAGAGTCTTTTGTTGTTTCAGAGAAACAGTAATAACAGAATGCCTTAGTTATTACAGCAACCAGCACGGCACGCCTTTACGCTCCTCTGTGAGATAAGCCAGGAAAGCAGCCGTCTCTGGTCCATCCCTGGAGATCCTACAATGAACATCTCTTCACTAAGGAGAAGCATTTAAAAAGCATCTTCATTTACAAAAAGGAATTGACTTTAATTACCATAATTATGCTAAATGGAAACTGTGAGTGTTCTCTATTAAAAATAAAAGAAAAGAAAAATTGCAGGTGCCTCACCTTATTCTAGGCTTTGGTTGTTTCATTAACTGCTCAGAATTGGGATGGAAAAGGTTGTCCCCTGCTGAGAAATTCCCTCATGACCTACTGACGCTTCTCCTTGAAGGCTCTTTTGCACCTGCAATATTATCCTCAAAGTATGCCTGAAAACATACCCATAATCTCTTCCCATTTTTCCTACCCATGAGTCTACAGTCTACTTTTTTCTAGGAGGGCTTGATTTGCACTTGTATTTTGTCCAAGGAGACGCTGATCACAAGGACTGGCACTTCTTCTAAAGTGCCGCTCAGACAAAGCCCCCTCTGCAATAAGTTCCTTGATACAAACTCCCCACTGCAGCAGAATCTATTCACATATGGAGACCCCTTGGGATCTACCAGATTTGGAGGGTCGCGACCTCTATTACATCTTCTAACGATTGTATGTGACCTTTTTTTTGCCACCCAGCACTTTTACTACTACTACTACTACTTATTTCTATAGCGCTACTAGACGTAGGCAGCGCTGTACACTTGAACATGAAGAGACAGTCCCTGCTCGACAGAGCTTACAATCTAATTAGGACAGACAAACAGGACAAACAAGAGATAAGGGAATATTAAAGTGAGGGTGATAAAATAAGGGTTCTGAACAAGTGAATAAGGGTTAGAAGTTAAAGGCAGCATCAAAAAGGTGGGCTTTTAGCTTAGATTTGAAGACGGCCAGAGATGGAGCTTGACGTACCATCTAAGGAAGTCTATTCCAGGTATATGGTGCAGCAAGATAAAAGGAACAGAGTCTGGAGTTAGCGGTGGAGGAGAAGGGTGCAGATAAGAGAGATTTACCCAGTGAACAGAGTTCCCGCGGAGGAATGTAGGGAGAGATGAGAGTGGAGAGATACTGAGGAGCTGCAGAGTGAATGCACTTATAGGTCAATAAGAGGAGTCTGAACTGTATGCGGAAACGGATAGGAAGCCAGTGAAGTGACTTGAGGAGAGGGCTAATATAAGCATAATGACACTGGCGGAATATTAGTCGTGCAGCAGAATTTTGAACAGATTGAAGAGGAGAGAGATGGCTAAGTGGGAGACCTGTAAGAAGCAAGTTGCAATAGTCTAAGCGAGAGGTGATAAGAGTGTAGATGAGGGTTCTGGTAGTGTGCTCAGAAAGGAAAGGGAGAATTTTGCTGATATTATAGAGAAAGGGCCCTCCTTATCAACGAAGTAATGCAGGGCTGGTGCAACCCCGTAGGCACTGAAAGAGTGGCAGAGGGGTGCTGACATTTGGAGCTGACCAAAAACTGCCACAAATCAAGTACTACTTGTTCTGCTGGCCCTGCCACATTTGGGCCTCAGCTGATTTCCCCTCTCGTTGCTGCCTTTGCAGTTACCGTGTACCACTACTGGACCTCTGTTCCGACTCTTGGGGGCCAATGTCTCCCCCAAGTGTCCAGCCCATCTGTCTCCCTTTCTTCTGCCCTCGGGTTCAGCATTTCGCCCTTCTCTATGAACCCCCCCTCCACAACATTGTACCTTAAATGGTGTCTCGCCCCGAGTCCCTCAAGTCTACAGCTCACCAGCAGCAGCAATGATTCACCTACACCGCAGGTGGCCAGTCCCACAACCTAATTCTCTGCCGGAGGCAGGCATTAGGGTTTTTGAAGAGAGGATTCCCATCATTCTCTTCCTTTAAATCTGCACATTTTTCTCTCCTACCTCTATCCCCCCAAAAAGCAGGAAAGTTGAATTTGCACCACAGGAAATTTGCAACCCCGATTGTTCAGCCTTCTCAGTTGCTCCTTTTTTTTTTTTAACTTAAGACAAAGAAGGGAGCTTTGCATTACAAGGGCTTGACTGCATGGCTAGGATATCAATAAAAAATCTCTAATGTTTAATGTTTGTCATGAGCTCTGTCGCCGAACTGCCTCTGCTCCCCGTTGACTGGGCATGAGCGTAAGAGTTGTGCTTACCAAACAGTCCTTGTGCGCAGGCCCCACACACACAATCCTTCTCCTTAATTTCCTAATGCTCTATGCTAACAGTGTGCATGTCATTTGCATACTATTAGCATTGAGTATTAGAAAGTTATTTTTCGGTACTGTTGTGGCGGTATTTTCCAGCGCTGTACGGGAAGAGCGCTGGAGTTTTGAGCATCTGCCTGTCAGTGCGTTGGGTGCTTCCACCCACCCTGTCTTTAGAGGCCTCACCCTAGAGCTCCATGTTAATGCCCGACTCTTGCCTACTCAAGAAAGGGTTGTTGGGAAATGTAGTCCAATTCTGCTTTCCTTGCTCAGAGGGATTTTTGTTCACTAGTACCCACTCTAACCTTCCCCTGATTCCCATAAGCATATAGATACTCCTTCATAACCCCATTATTTTACATCATAAAAGAAAAAACAATACCTGGCACCATGCAAGCCAGCAGAAAGACCCCTACAATGAACAGCAAAGTTCACGTCTCCAGGTGTACAATTCTAGAGATCACATCTTTAAAAAATATTAACAGGATGGAGTCGGTCCAGAGAGCAGCTATTGTAATGGTCAGTGGTCTTTGTCATAAAGCGTATGGGGACAGCCTTAAAGATCTCAATACGTATTCTTTGGAAGAAAGGTGGGAGAGGGGAGATATGATAGAAACATTTAAATACCTACACGGCATAAATGCACATAAGGTGAATCTCTTTCTATTGAAAGGAAGCTCTGGAATGAAGGGGCATAGAATGAACATGAAAGGGGGTAGACTCAGAAGTATCCTGAGAAAATACTTCTTCATGGAAAGACTGGTGAGTTCATGGAAATCCCTCCAGGTGGAAGTGGCGGAGACAAAAACAGTATCTGAATTCAAGAGAGCTTGGAATAAGTACCTAGGATCTCTAAGGGAGTAACAGGGAGAGTAGATGCAGTGATGATCCTGGGTCAGCTGCCAACTGGGGCGGATCGCCACTGCGCACCCCCCAGGTGCAGCGGCATCCGTCCCCCCAAGGTACAGCACGACACCCCCATGGCGCAATGACCCCCCCCCCCCCCCGGGTGCATTCTTAGTTGCTGGGAGCAGCCGCATGGCTCTCAGCTCCGCTGGCTCCCTGCTCCCTCTGCCCTGGAACAGAAAGTAACCTGTTCCGGGGCAGAGGAAGCAGGGAACCAGCGGAGCCGACAGGCGCGCGGCTGCTCTCTGCACCCCTCCAGCAGCGTGCACCTGGGGCGGACCGCCCCCACCGCCCCACCTCTGTACGCCACTGAGTAGATGGCATGGATGGGCAGACTGGATAGATCCTATGACAATGGTTCTCAAACCTGGTCCCCAGCCAGTCAGGATTTTAGGATATCCACAATTAATATTCATGAGATAGATCTGCATGCAGTAGAAGCAGGGCATACAAATCTCTCTCATGAATGTTTATTGTGGATATCCTGAAAACCTGACTGGCTGAGGTGCCTCCAGGACCAGGTTTGGGAACCATTGCCATAGGGTCTTTATCTGCCTTCATTTTTCTATGTTTCTATGCTTGTAGGTATTTTGTCTTTCCCTTTCTCCTCTGCCTAGAATTGCTGGAAATTCAGTCTGGCCAAAACGGAATTGTTGTGGTTTTATAATGATGGGAGTAATTTTACAGCTCCTCTTCATTGGTATTCAAATGTGTGTTATTGCCTATTCTAGTATCTGCTAGGAGCCTGGCAGTAAACATAGATTCACAGGTAACTTTACCAATGCAATTTAAGATAATAATTGTGTCTTCATTCTCTAAGTTAAGGCTCATTTGCAAACTGAGGTATCTGTTTGTCCCTGATCAGTTTCATGTTGTCTTGGATTACTGTGTATAGACCATAACGTTCTACTCCTTTAAGGATTTGCAGAGACCTCTAGTGGCTCAGTATGAGTAATGAATTTTAACTTTTGCATAACCCCACAACTTCTGGTACAGCCTCAATAGCGAGACCATTTTGTATTAGTAAAATATTAGTTTATGTTGGTTCCTGTTTTTTCTGTTCAATACTGTTCTGAAAGGTGCAGAGGAGGAAAATGGATGTTACTAAGAGTTTTTGTGTGGTGTTGTTTGATGTATTTAATGCATTTGACTCCATTAATTTGGAGCTTTTGTTGTTGAGATTGAAGCAGTTGGGAATAAGTGGATGCGTACATCAATGCCTTTCGTCCTACCTTGTGGGACATACTTTGTGTGTGAGAAGTGGGGAGAAAGTATCTCAGGTGGTGCATGTGGATAGAGGGGTGCCACAGGGTTCAGCCCTATCAGCGCTCTTATGTAATATCTACATGTTTGAGTAATTGAATGTGTCATATTGTATGTATGCAGATGACGTGTAGTTTTTTCCCCCAATCAATGTCTGAGGGGATGCATTAGCTGCTCGGTTAAAATTATGTATGGGGAGTATACAGGAATGGATGTTGGAAAATGGTTTGATGCTCATTGTAGCTAAAACAGAACTTACGATCATGGGCTAGTCTGTGGTAGATCTTTGGCTTGAGTGTTTGTGTGTGGATGGGGTGTGGTTGTGTCACAAACTCAGGGAAAAGTGAGCTCTTAGGCAGCAGGCGAACCACCAAAACAAGGACTGGAACTGGAAAACTGGACTGGACAGGTAGGACTGGAACAGATTAGAAGTGTAAATTTACACAGGCAAGAACAGACTAGAAGTGCAAAAATCACACTGGCAAATACAAAGAAACAGCACTTGGCTAGGCAGGAACAGGATACACAGGAGCAGAGCTTAGCTAGGCAATAACAGGATACACAGGAGCAGAGCTTGGCTAGGCAGTAACAGGGTACACAGGAACAGAGCCAAGTAAAACTAGAAAAAAGACACTAAAATGTGCCGCAAGGCCAAACTGGAACCCAAGCATGACAGCAAAAGGCAAAAGAGAAGGCACATACACACAGGCAGCAAGACTGTGCTGGAACCCACAGAGACACAAGAGCAGTAGACAAGCCCAAGCTCACATAAGCACATAAACAAGAACCAAGGCAGATGTGCAACACAGCACACTAGCAAGCAAACCAGAACCGAGGCAGAACTGCTGCAAAGTTAGGGTTACCATATTTGCTCCCCCCCCAAAGAAGACACATGCCCCACCCTTGCCACACCTACCCCATGCCTGTCACACCCTGCCCTGCCCCCTGTCACTTCCCCCTAAGGGTATCCTATTCTCCCACCCTCCTTTACCTTACTGTAGTACCCTGGTGGTCTAGTGATCTCTTTGGGTGCAGGAAAAAGCCCCCCCTTTCCTGCCTGGTGCAGCTGCTGCCTCTCGTCCTGGTGCTGATTCAAAATGGCTGCCAAGAGTTCAAGCAACGATCTTGCAAGACTTCTGCTGTCAGGTAAAAAAAACAACAACTTTTATTCTTCACCTTTTAAGGCACTGGGCTGAGAAAGGGGGCAGGATGGGAGAAGGGGGGAGGGAGAATAGAGAAAGGAGATGCTGGACCAGGGGGAGGGCACCAATTGATAATTTGCAGGGGGGTGTCAGAGACCCTAGCACTGGCCCTGTCCTCTTGGTCTTTCCGATATACAAAAGCTTACAGGGACACACGATACAGAGGACATTAGCAGTATTGCAGTCTGATGTATGGTTGATATTGTACTTCTTGTTAGTGCAGGGATGAATGAATGATGAGATCTCCAGAGCATGCTTGCAAACACTACATGTTCCACATTTAAAGGGTCCCTGGGGAGTGGTGTTCAAGCTGGGATCTAGTAACACGCGAAGAGCAGATGGTACTAATTTTTCTCCGAGGTTCTTTTTTCTAGAGTAAGCTACACAATGAGCCTTTTCTCTTTACAATATTCATGGCTTCACTGGATGCACTTCTGGATTTGTCCAGCTAATCCAGCCAGAAGTGAAAATCTAAGTGTGCAGATGATGTCTGAAGATGACTTTTCTTTATCCTGAATTTGTTCCTTCAGGTAGCCCCAACTTTCAAATCTTTTTTTCATGATGCTGGCTTAAGTACATAAATACTGGAAGAAGCACATAAGTACTGCCATACTGGGACAGACTGAAGGTCCATCAAGCCCAGTATCCTGTTTCCAATAGAGGCCAATCCAGGTCACAAGTACCTGGCAAGATCCCAAAACAGTACAATACATTTTATTCTACTTATCCTAGAAATAAGCAGTGGATTTTCCCCAAGTCAATTTTAATAATGACTTAAGAACCTTTCTTTTAGGAAGTTAGCTAAACCTTTTTTAAACCCCGCTAAGTTAACTACTTTTACTACAGTCTCTGGCAATGAATTACAGAGTTTAATTAAACGTTGAATGAAGAAAAGTTTTCTCTGATTCGTTTTAAATTTACTACTTTGTAGCAGTTAAAATTTAATGCCAAGAAGTGAAGTGATGCACTTGGGGTGCAAAAACCCAAAAGAGAGATACCAAATAGGAGGGGAGAGATTAATAAGCTCAACTCAGGAGAGAAACCTTTGGGTGTTGGTGTCAGAGGATATGAAGGTGAAGAAACAATGTGACAAGGCGACGGCCATGGCCAGAAGGATGTTAGTTTGCATAGAGAGCGGATTAACCAGTAGAAGAAAGGAGGTGTTGATGCCCCTCTACAAGTCATTGGTGAGGCCCCACTTGGAGTAGTGTTCAGTTTTGGAGGCCGTATCTTGCTAAAGATGTAAAAAGACTGGAAATGGGGCAAAGAAAAGCTACAAAAATGGTATGGGATTTGCATTGCAAACCATACGCGGAGAGACTTGCCGACCTGAACATGTATACCTTGGAGGAAAGGAGAAACAGGTGTGACATGATACAGACGTTCAAATACTTGAAAGGTATTAATCCGCAACGAACCTCTTCCGGAGACGGGAAGGTGGTAGAACTAGAGGACGTGAATTGAGGTTGAAGGGGGGGGCAGACTCGCGAGTAATGTCAGGAAGTACTGGGCAGAATTCTACAGCCTATGCCCTGATCGTAACTGAATAGATATGGATGGGCTGGAGTATAAATTTTAAGAGGCTTCAATGTTAGCTTCAGAACTTTTAGTACAAGAACAGTACTGGGCAGACTTCTACAGTCTGTGCCCTGAGAAAGGCAAGGACAAATCAAACTCGGGCATACATATAAAGTATCACATACCATGTAAAATGAGTTTATCTTGTTGAGCAGACTGGATGGACCATTCAAGTCTTTATCTGCCGTCATTTACTATGTTACTATGTTCATTGTGTGCCCCCTAGTCCTAATATTTTTGGAAAGAGTAAACAAATGGTTCACGTCTACCCGTTCCACTCCACTCATTATTTTATAGACCTCTATCACATCTCCCCTCAGCTGTCTTTTCTCCAAGCTGAAGAGCCCTTAGCTGCTTCAGTCTTTCCTCATAGGGAAGTCTTCCCAGTCCCTTTATCATTTTCATCGCCCTTTTCTGTACCTTTTCTAATTCCAGTATATCTTTTTTTGAGATGTGGCGACCAGAATTGAACAGAATATTTGAGGTGCAGTCACACCATGGAACAATACAAAGGCATTATAACGTCCTCATTTTTATTTTCCATTCCTTTCCTAATAATACCTAACATTCTATTTGCTTTCTTCGCAGTCTCTGCACACTGAGCAAAGGGTTTCAACATATCTTCAACGTTGACAACTAGATCATTTTCCTGGTCGTTGACTCCTAATGGAACCTTGTATCACGTAGCTATAATTTGGGTTCCTCTTTCCCATTTTCATCACTTTGCACTTGCTCAAATTAAACGTCATCTGCAATTTGGATGCCCAGTCTCCCAGTCTCATAAGGTCCTCTTGTAATTTTTCACAATCCTCTTGCGATTTAACAGTGACCACTGAAGAACCCCATAGTCAGTGTCCATAATCTGGATATTCATTGGTAGGTCAGGTTTACTAGACTGAAATAAAGACCCAGTAAACAGCGGAATAAAGATCATGAACTGTCATGTATCTACCAAAGAGAGGGAGGTGGATGCTTGTGGACCTGAACATGTATACCCTGGAGGAAAGGAGAAACAGGGGTGATATGATACAGACGTTCAAATATCTGAAAGGTATTAATCCGCAAACAAACCTTTTCCGGAGATGGGAAGGTGGTAGAACTAGAGGACATGATATGAGATTGAAGGGGGGCAGACTCAAGAAAAATATCAGCAAGTATTTTTTCACGGAGAGAGTGGTGGATGCTTGCAATGCCCTCCCACGGGAGGTGGTGGAGAGGAAAACGGTAACGGAATTCAAACATGCATGGGATAAACATAAAGGAATCCTGTTCCAAGGGAATGGATCCTCAGAAGCTTAGCCGAGATTGGATGGCAGAGCCGGTGGTGGGAGGCGGGGCTGGTTGGGAGGCGGGGATAGTACTGGGCAGACTTATACGGTCTGTGCCCTGAAAATGACAGATACAAATCAAGGTAAGGTATACACAAAAAGCAGCACATATGAGTTTATCTTGTTGGGCAGACTGGATGGACCATGCAGGTCTTTTTCTGCCATCATCTACTATGTTACTATGCCCTCCCAGAGGGGGTAAGCACTGCGTACGCCTAGTAGCGCTATGGAAATGATAAGTAGTAGCAGTAGTAGTCCAGTGAAGAATTGAGAGAATTAAAAAAAAGGAGTCGGTTATACATAGAGGATGGAAACTGAACATTGAGTGTTTCTACTACTACTACTACTACTATTTAACATTTCTAAAGCGCTACTAGGGTTATGCAGCGCTGTACAATTTAACATAGAAGGACAGTCCCTGTTCAAAGAGCTTACAATCTAATGGACAAATGTACAGTCAGTCAAGTGGGGGCAGTCAAAATGGGTCAGTCTAGATTTCCTGAAAGGTAAAAGGTTAGGTGCCGAAAGCGACGTTGAAGAGGTGGGCTTTGAGCAAGGATTTGAAGATGGGTAGGGAGGGGGCTTGGCGTAGGGGCTCAGGAAGTTTATTCCACGCATAGGGTGAGGCGAGGCAGAATGGGCGGAGCCTGGAGTTGGTGGTGGTGATGGTGGAGAAGGGTACTGAGAGGAGGGATTTGTCCTGTGAGCGGAGGTTTCGGGCGGGAACGTAAGGGGAGATGAGGGTAGAGAGGTAAGGAGGGGCTGCAGATCGAGTGCATTTGTAGGTAAGAAGGAGAAGCTTGAACTGTATGCGGTATCTGATCGGAAGCCAGTGAAGTGACCTGAGGAGAGGGGTGATATGAGTATATCGGTTCAGGCGGAATATAAGACGTGCAGCAGAGTTCTGAACGGATTGAAGGGGGGATAGATGGTTAAGTGGGAGGCCAGTGAGGAGTAGGTTGCAGTAGTCAAGGCGAGAGGTAATGAGAGCGTGGATGAGAGTTCGGGTGGTGTGCTCAGAGAGGAAAGGGCGAATTTTGCTGATGTTGAAGAGGAAGAAGCGACAGGTCTTGGCAGTCTGTTGGATGTGCGCAGAGAAGGAGAGGGAGGAGTCGAAGATGACTCCAAGGTTGTGGGCAGATGAGACGGGGAGGATGAGGGTGTTGTCAACTGAGATCGAGAGCGTAGGAAGAGGAGAAGTGGGTTTTGGTGGAAAGACGATAAGCTCGGTCTTGGCCAAGTTCAGTTTCAGGTGGCGGTTGGACATCCATGCAGCAATGTCGGATAAGCAGGCCAATACCTTGGCCTGGGTCTCCACGGTGATGTCTGGTGTGGAGAGATACAGCTGGGTGTCATCAGCATAAAGATGATACTGGAAACCATGAGATGAGATCAGTGAGCCCAGGGAAGAGGTGTAGATTGAAAAAAAAGGGGTCCAAGGACAGATTTCGGTTCAAAACAGGTGTGAAATGACTTTTGCACTTCTAAGGTGGGGTGGGGATAATAAGTTACACCATGTGGCAATATCATATTGAGCCATCATAAACGGCCTAACATCAAAACTCTATTAGAACCAGATGAAACCGTATTCTCTACACCTGATTGCATCAATCAATTTGTCACCAATGAACATTAACGCACTACCCCCTTATCTCCTATGCCTGTAATGAACTGTTTATCCAACTTACTTTATAATTTCCTGTCTCATTCCGGAAATGGCGATTGCCATTACGGCATAATGTAAGCCACACTGAGCCTGCAAAAAGGTGGGAAGATGTGGGATACAAATGCAATAACTAAGTAACTAAGTAACTAAGTAACTAAGTAACTAAGTAACTAAGTAACTAACTAACTAACTAACTAACTAACTAACTAACTAACTAACTAACTAACTAAGCCAAGCACCTTGCAGGGCAGAATCTAGACTGAGTTTGAGTCTTTCATCTGTAATAATCTGCCATTCTTTTGTTTTTTTAAATCTCTGGCATCCTTTATATATAAAGAAAAATAAGTCAATACAGCAGAATGGTTGGAACCATCGACTGTGTAAACTGATTTGCTGTTCATCTCTGAAACGCAGTTAAGCAAATCACCAATACATCAAAACTAAACAAATCTAGTCTGTTACGTCTTAAGTGAAAACCTGCAATCAGCCTTTTCAGACATACCAGTAACAGGGGTTCACTCAGATTTTACAAAAGGGACAAGAGTGGAGGTGGGATTCAAACCTGAGAGTTTCTGGTGCCCTGTTCAGGGGTAAGTACTCAGACTGCACTTTGGAAGAAAGTTTGCTGCACTTTTTGACTTGGAAATGCTGCACTAAGAAGAAAGTACGCAGGTTTTTGTGAAAGTAGATTTGCAAGCAAAATGGATGTAGACTTGATAATACAATTTACAGGCCTCAGTTTCCAAACCCAGGGGAATAGCTCTCTTAAATACGGTTAATTTATTTTCCGGAGCTACATAGTAACATAGTAGATGACGGTCCACCCAGTCTGCCCAACAAGATAAACTGACGTGTCATTTTTTGTGTATACCTTACCTTGATTTGTATCTGTCAATTTCAGGGCACAGACCGTATAAGTCTGCCCAGCACTATCCCCGCCTCCCACCACCGGCTCTGGCACAGACCATATAAGTCTGCCCAGCACTATCCCCACCTCCCAACTACCAGTCCCGCCTCCCACCACCAGCTCTGGCACAGACCGTATAAGTCTGCCCAGCACTATCCCCACCTCCCAACTACCAGTCCCGCCTCCCACCACCGGCTCTGGCACAGACCGTATAAGTCTGCCCAGCACTATCCCCGCCTCCCAACCACCAGCCCCTCCTCCCAACCACCGGCTCTGGCACAGACCGTATAAGTCTGCCCAGCACTATCCCCACCTCCCAACTACCAGTCCCGCCTCCCACCACCAGCTCTGGCACAGACCGTATAAGTCTGCCCAGCACTATCCCCACCTCCCAACTACCAGTCCCGCCTCCCACCACCGGCTCTGGCACAGACCATATAAGTCTGCCCAGCACTATCCCCACCTCCCAACTACCAGTCCCGCCTCCCACCACCGGCTCTGGCACAGACCGTATAAGTCTGCCCAGCACTATCCCCGCCTCCCAACCACCAGCCCTGCCTCCCACCGCCGGCTAAGCTTTTGGGGATCCCTTCCTTCTGAGGAGGATTCCTTTATGTTTATCCCACGCATGTTTGAATTCTGTTACCGTTTTCCTCGATAGTTTTCTTAGGATGGAGTGGGGAATTTGTAACATTAGGTGACAGATTGCTCCTCCCTTTTTCTGTTGCATGCGCATCTGATGGATGTACTTTTTGATACTGTCATCAATAAAATGTTGAATGATAAACGGATTTGGGGGCGGGGGAAGTTGGGAAATTTTGCAGAGTAGGGTAGGTGGTGGGGTGGTAATGGGAGTTTTATGTTTGGAAAAAATATTTATTTGTTTCAGTATTTGCTTGTTCTTTTTCTGAATATCATCAATAAAAATGATTTGAACAGGCAGCTGCCACTGGAAACGTAAGATCACAGCGAGATGGGTTCTGAGCGCCAGTCTTCCCCAGGCCACATATATCTGCATGTACCGAATCCGAGTGCATCCTGTGGGTCCTCAGTGGTTGCATTCAGAGTACGGCTGCCCCTTAGCTGCCTCCTTTCTCAGACAGAACTAGACGACGGCTGAATTATCCTTTTAATCAAACACCGGTGATACAATGAAGACAGGCCATGCTAATTTCTACAAGCACGGATAAAGGAGGCCACCGTGGCTTAGCTGATCTTCCCCAGCTCACAGCCATCATGAACACAGGATTGTATTCACCTTGATGCCAGCCTGCTTATGATTCACTAACAGAAGAAATTGTAGGGTAGATTTCTACAATGAAACTCTGGATTAAAAAGAAAAGGCATGAGAGTTAGAAGTGTGGCTTTAAGAAATGAATAATAGGTACGGCTTCTTCCCGGTTACTGTGTGATTAGCTAATGCTTCCGACTCCTTTAATGCGATGGTGCCCTCGTCATTTTTTGATAACTTTATAACAGGGTTGCACACACACACTCTCTCTCTCTCTCTATGTATGTGAATATCATTGAGAGAACTATCACAGCCTGAAAAGACAACCTGGAAATCACTGGGTTACGTTCATGGCCTTGCATTTTGAAACGGAGATATCCAGCTCTGGATCTGTCCAATTCCAGCAGAACACGGAGCCTTTTGTGAAATATATATAAGGGCACAGGGGAAGAGGAATGCCTTTTTGTTTAGGGGCCCAAAATCTACTCCCAACCCCACCCCCACTATCTCACCTTCCCTTACCTACCCCCCCCCCCCCCCTGAATAGAATCTGTTCTGCCCTACCTCTCAATCCCTCCTCCTATGGCATCCAACATTTCTCTCCATCACTAATTGTCAACCCCTGCCCCCTGCCCAGCATCTTTCTCCTTCCCTTCCCCCACCTTTTCAGTGTCTCTTCCCCTATTCCCCATGATCTGCAGTATATTTTCCTCACTTCCAACTCTCTCCCCATGTTACATGTTAATTTCCTTATTTTCATCCCCTGAGGCAGCGATCTGCAGTCATCAGAACAGGCATTGGGTCGGCCAGCACAGGTCTTGAGTAGAGAGTTGCACGGGGACAGAGATCTTACCCATCCCTGCCCGTCCCTGCTAGAATCTCACCCATCCCCACAAAAATTTAATGGTACATAAAAGAAAATTCTGATCAGCTCCCTCAGTCTCTCTCTGGATTTCAGCCACATCACTGTAGGCAAGGAAGGAATGGAAGCTGAAACTTAGAACACTCTGGTGTGCACATGTAAGATTTGTCTCTGATTTCTGGCACTGTGTGCTGAGAGGTCACCACATGCACGCGCCAGTAGGTCAGGTGACATCCGATGCTCTTGCCTGTGTCAGAGCTGAGGTCTGCGCATCAGCCCGGGAGCAAAAGAGGATTAATTGTAACATAGTAAGTGACAGCAAATAAAGACCTGAATGGTCCATCTAGTCTGCCCAATAGTCACACATTATCAATCCATGATTAAATCAACGAGTGTGATATTATATACTTTCTTTTGTGTTTCTGGAACATAGACCATAGAAGTCTATCTGGCCCTATACTTATGTTCCAACTGCTGGAGTTCTCATTGAAGCCCACTCCAGTCTATTCGTCTTCTCATTTGTGGGATACAGACCATAAAAATCTGTCCAGCACTGTCCTTATGTTCCAGCTACTGCAGTTGCTGTCTAAGCCCTTTCTAGCCCATCCTAAACCAGATTGCCATGTATGAGACACAGACCATACAAGTCTTCCCGGTATCGGCCCCAGTTAATCACAGCCAGAGTCGCCATCTAAGCATCACTTGACACATCCACACACATGCAGCCATTTAAGGTTAGGTTTTATATAACTTCCATTTTCTAATTAGAGATCCTCTGTGTTCATCCCACGCCTTTTTGAATTCCGTCATCATTTGTGACTCTACCACCTCCTTAATGGAAGACTTTCCACATTTGTGCTGTTAAAGCAAGGAGGAAGAGGAGGAGGAGGAGACAGCACTCAAGGTACTCGGTAGATGAGAGACTGATGCAGTGCAGCTTACACTTCCACGGGAACCCCGCAAAACTGCTTCCATCCCCGCGAGAACCCCGCAGGACTTGCTTCCGTCCCCCTGGGAACCCTGCAGAACTGCTTCCGTCCCCACGGGAACCCCGCAGGACCTGCTTCCGTCCCTGTGGGAATCCCGTTCCCGTGCAGCTCTCTAGTCTTGAGCATCATGTTGAAAGCCCGTCAGCTCCTACTCCTCTGAACTTCCTGTTTTAGTGAGGGGGGGGGGGGGTGAGCCCAACAGGTCTAGAGCATGTAACTTCCGTCATTCTGGAGTTTCCCTTACTTGCTAACTGCAAGCTTCCAACCGCGGTATTAGCCCTATCTTGGCATATTTTTGTTATCACTGTACACCCCCCTCATGTTACATTTTTATGCCATCTCTGCACTGCTCCTTGACCTCACTTGTGACGCCTCATGTCTCATATCTCAGAAAAACTGGCCAACCGACACCAGGTGCAAAAAGTCCTTTCTTGTTCTGACCTATGTGTCAGAGAGTGGAATATATTTTTCAGCAATTTATTTCCAACATCTTAACCCTTTAGTAGCTTATTACCCCAGGCTGGTTCTCCTTTGTCTATTCTTATAGCGGTCACTTTGCATACCACACAAGGTAAAACGCCTCTGTAATTCAGTAAATACAGTCATAAGCAGGCCTCTGGCTGGCAGGGCCAAAACACAGTCACCTTGTAAGTTCTTCTCTGCCCTTCTCAGAGTTCCAGGTCTGGTTCCAGACCTCAGAGCAAGGCCTGCAAGTCTCAAAACAGGAAAAAGGGTGGTTTACCTCAGCCACGTCATGATCATTAGACATAACTGTGGTGGCATATGCTGGGGCTTCAGTTCTTCCTTCCCTGGGCCTCTTTAACCTCAGTCCAGGGTTGCCAGGTACCCGGTCCCCAAACTCGCCCAAAAAGTTCACACCCCCGCCGTCATCAACCCCGCCCCCACCTCTTCCGTTATTGGCCCTGCCTCTTCTGTCATTGGCCCTACCCAAAATGTAATCAGCCCCGCCCAAAACGTCATCTAACCCCGCCCAAAATGTCACTAGCTCCGCCCCCGCGGCCCAAAAAACCGCACAAAAACGCGGAAATAGCCCAAAAACAAGCCCAAAAAACCGCAACCCACAGCGGGCAAAAATTTCCCGCAGCGGGTCGCGGAAAACCGCCCACCTGGCAACCGCGCCTCACTCTAGCCCTGCCTTTTGTACTTCCTGGTTCTGACTCCACCCCTTCCGGCTCAGCAAACTTAAGGTGGCTCAGGCTATCTGAGGGATCCTTCTTAAGGGTGAGGGGCACTGTTCTGTATACCCCCTCACCTACCCTTCCCCTCAGCTCAACCCTATCCAGTTGAGCACCTGCCATGTCAGGGTCCACCTTCCAAGATAAAAACCCAGCCAGATTTTGGGCATGTGACCCCAGCCAAAGTGGTAGACAGTGGGGTACAGGCTTCTCCCCTTCATCAGTTCCACCCTCTTCCTCTGTTGAATTAGTCTAGGGCTTCCTGATCATCCACATCAAAAGCCCAGACCTGTCAAACACAGGGGCTGGAGGTCCATGGGACCACCAGACCCCAAGCAGTATGGCCCTGGTGGCCTAATACCCCCACCTTGAGCCAAGCGACACAGGGGCAGAAGGTTCCAGTCCCCATTCCCCCCAATGCAGCAGCCCTCCCCACAGGAACCTTCAGTCTCCCCCAATCCCTCCACGATACAAGTTCAAGGGGGCTGGAGATCCAGGGCATCTCTAGCCCCCCTAGCATCCTCTCAAATAGAGCCCTGGTGGCCCAGTGGGCCACAAGTCGACCCCCTCCCCAGACCTGGTGGTCTAGCAGCCCTCTTTCCCACCCCCTACCTTCAATGGAGAAGGTAGGTGGTTTCCCTCCTCTTCCACCATGCGCCGCCTCGAAAATGGTGGCGCCCAGCCCTGCCCAGTGTATTTTCGAGGCAGCACCGATGGAAGAGGATGTAGGCCACCTCCCTCCTCCAATGAATGTAGGAGGTGGGGAAGAGGGGCCGCTAGACCACCAGGTCGGGGGGGGGGTCGACTTGCAGCCCACTGGGCTGAGGGGATGCTGGGGGGGGGGGTTATGGGGGCTGGAGACCCACCGGATCTCCAGCCCCCCCTGAACTTGTGTCGGGGGAGACTGGATCTCCAGCCCCCATGTCACTGGGGAGGGGGTCTGCTAGCATGCAAATGAATGCTGGACAGGGCTCACCATTCCTCCCCAATGGTCTGCAAACCCTAATGCCAGCTCTGAGCTGCCATAGGGTTTGCCGTGGACAGAACGAGAATGGTGCGCTGGTCGCAAATCATTGGGGAGGAATATATTTAGCATATTTCACACACTCGGGGGTTCTGATCATGGGGTGGTAGCAAACGCAGGCGCTATAATGGCGCTAACAACCTCTAAACCCTGCGTTTGCTTCTGATCATTGGCCCATCAGTATTTCACAGAAGCTCAGGCAACTCAATCAAAGCTAAACCTCCCTCCTGAACTAAAAGCAATCAGGCCCCGACTTGTCTGAACCCGCCCCCCCCCCACACACACACAACCTCTCAGTCTCTTAATTTCTGGCTTCTGCAGATGCTCCAGGTTTTCCCTCTTGTAGAGCTGAAGCTGGCTGGAAACTGAAACTGGATATTTACAAGGAAGAAAAGAAAAAAAAAGTAATCAGAATTGAGAGAAATATTTTTAAAATAACATGAAGAAAATAGACAAGAGTTGTGTAAAGAGAAGAAGGAACTTGAAAGGCTGTGACATGGTTGCTTGGTAATAAATAAGAAAATGTAATAATGCTGTGAGATCTCAAATCAAACAAATCTGTGTGGATCTGAAACCTTTCTGCGAGATTTTTCTTAGCAACCCATTTAAAATGCTCATTTGATACAGCAACTCACACTTCCTAAACTATCAGAGCAAGTCTCCCCCTTTTACTTGCTGAGATATTGCTTTTCTTATTCATTTGGAATCTAATTAAGACATGATTCTAGGTCACCAGGGACAGATATTTTTTTTGTTGTTACATTTTTGTACCCTGCGCTTTTCCCACTCATGGCAGGCTCAATGCGGCTTACATAGGGCAACGGAGGGTTAAGTGACTTGCCCAGAGTCACAAGGAGCTGCCTGTGCCTGAAGTGGGAATCCAACTCAGTTCCTCAGTTCCCCAGGACCAAAGTCCACCACCCTAACCACTAGGCCACTCCTCCATTCCACATAGAGAATTGAAGTCCTGCTTTTTTTTTTTAATTTAAGAGAAAGGAAATCTAAGGTCAAGGAATCAATGGGACAAAACCTGGGCTGGATTAGTGGGTCCCTGATCTTACTCAGAATCAAAAACCTTGTCATATATGGACCAGGATTGCTTGATCTAACCCCTCACCCCCTTCTCGGATGTCAGTCGTCTGACATATAACAAGTTAAGGCGCTGGTATTAGCAGATGGCCTTCCTGCAGCCAGAATATGTAATCCCCCCCCCCCCCCCCCCCCGTTATAATGAGGATAATTAAACTGATAGAGACCCCTCCCTTGAGTTACTGGGGGAAGGGAAGTAGGATGGAAAGTAAGGAGTGTGAAGCCCAGCCCCAAGGGGAGTGTTTTTGGGCAAGTGGTGAGGGACATGTTTCTTCTTATTGAATGACTGTAGGGGAAGAGTTCGGAATTATTAAAAGTTGATGTTGGGGAAAGCACAAGGTCTTTGGTTGCCTTTACCCCCGCCCGCCAAGACCCTTGAGGAGAGGGGGAGTCCTGAATGGGTTAAAGAAACAAAGGCTGACCAAAGAGGAGGTTTGTGCTAGTAAAGCATTAACTGTGAAGTTGATAATGCTCCAGGTGGGAAACAGGGAAACTCAGAGCCAGATGCACAAAGGTCCCGTTAAGAATCCGTCCGCATTTCCAAATCGGAAAAGATTTACCAATTTAGAAACACAGAGGGATTCACAAAGAGAATCGCATGCAAATGAGCTGCTTGTTGCTTTTGCGACCCAGCTCATTTGCATGCGATATGGGGGAAGCCAGTCGGTGAGCTGAGCAGCGCAAAAGTGCTACAGACTCAGCCTTAGGTTGTTACCAGGGCCGCCAAGATTGGGGGGGGGGGGGGGGGAATTCCCTGGGCCCAGCCAGCTTCTTCCTGCCTACTTCTGGGTCTGTCCTCTCCTGCGTGCCACCCAGGACCTGGATGATTGCATTAATCCAGGTCCTCTTGGGTGGCATGCAGAAGCAGGAAAGGACAGAGCGAGGGAGCAGTCAGAAAGGTGCAGGAGCGGCAGCCCTAGTGTGGGGGAGCAGGGGTGTGGCACAGCGGCCTAGGTGGGAGGGAAGGCACGGGGGTGGGTGCGGATATGGCACTCCAGTCCTGCCCTGGACCTAGCTGTGTATCTCGGAAGCCCTGGTTGTTACACTAGAATGGATGGGTATGGACAGGAACAGCTGTAAATATGTACATGCTTAGGGTTGCCATACGCCTGGTTTTACCCGGACATGTCCTGTTTTTTAAGACATGGCCGGGCAACCAGGTGGGTTTTTGCCCATTTGTCCGGATTTGAGGCAGGCAGGTGGGCCTCAGGGTATCCTATCCTCCCCTCCCCTCCTTTACCTTAGTGTAGTGCCCTGGTGGTCTAGTAACCCCTTCAGGGCAGGAAAGAGCCCCTTCTTTCCTGCCCAGTGCGTCTGCGGACTGTCTTTCTCCCAGCACCGATTCAAAATGGCTGCTGAGAGTTCACACGGCAGCCTCGCAGAGACATCCGCAGAAGTCTTGCAAGGTTGCTGCTTGAACTCTCGGCAGCCATTTTGAATTAGTGCCAGGAGCAAGAGAGGTCTACAGCCGCACCGGGCAGGAAAGAGGGGGCTCTTTCCTGCCCTGAAGGGGTTACTAGACCACCAGGGCACCACACGAAGGTAAAGGAGAGGAGGGGTAGTGAATGGAGTCATGTGGGTGGAGGGAGGCTGGAAAATTGGAGAGGGGATCTACATGGGGGGAGAGAGAGGGAATCTGGCTTTCTTTGGGGGGGGGTCAAAGTGACGGGGCGGGGTGGGTGTTACAGGGAGCGGAGTGGGGTGTCATAGGTGACAGGGTGGGGTGTCACAGGCAGCAGGGCAGGGTTTGATGGGGCGGGTGGGGTGCGACAAGGGGCGGGGCATGTGTCCTCTTTTTTTCTTAGGGCAAATATGGTAACCCCTATCCATGATGTAGGATTTATAAATGGAACTAGAGAAGGTACAGAAGTAAAATAGGAAGTGGGAAATAGACCAGGCTGACCAGAGACTTCAAATCAATTGTAGATAATTTATTGGTAAAGACTTGACAAGTACCATGTCTCTAATTAGATTTAATTGGCACTTACATGCCTAAATTTTTATGCGTGTTTAAAAAAGAAAGGTGCAGAAATAGGAGGGTTATGGGTGGAATGGGGACGTTCCTAGCATTTACGTGCGTCGTTATGGACTACTGGGGATACGCGCCCAATTTAGGTGCATACATTTCCCCAAGTTTCAGCTGCTGCAGAAGTTTGAACAGATTGAAGGATGTAGACACTTTTCTTATAACAATAGATTCACTGTGGGATTCTTCCAAATAGTATTCTCTCCTACACACATCAGAGGGCATTTGCTCAATGTACTTCCCGAAAGGAATCTCTGCCACACCACTAACTGCCCAGGCAGGTTTCTTTGTCTGATTACTACTTAAAAAGTTTTCAATCAGCGCCCTATGGTCAAAGCTTTTAAGGCTCTTCCGCAGAGCGGATAAATGGAGCTCATTCCCTGACTGATTTGGAGGCGAGAGGTCGTTCCTAATGAGCACCAATAAATTAGTTCCTGACTGACATGCATGGCTCTCCAAGACTATCCAGATCAGCTCATCAGTGAAAATGATTATTACAAGTGGATGTGGGTGAGCCTCGCAGTTCACGAAAAAGATGTGGGCTGGAAATGGAAATGGAGAGAAAAGATCAGATGAAAACCTGGATATTTATAAAGCAGCAACAGCAGTCTTGGTTATTGCTTGGGGGGGGGGGGGGGGGGGGGGGGGGGGAAAGAAATCTTTTTACACCATAAAAATGTCTTTGTTTCTTAAAGCTTCCTAAAGAGTTATTTACTACTACTACTACTATTTCTAAAGCGCTACTAGGGTTACGCAGCGCTGTACAATTTAACATAGAAGGACAGTCCCTGCTCAAAGGAGCTTACAATCTAAAGGACAAATGTACAGTCAGTCAAATTGGGGCAGTCTAGATTTCCTGAAAGGTATAAAGGTTAGGTGCCGAAAGCAACATTGAAGAGGTGGGCTTTGAGCAAGGATTTGAAGATGAGTAGGGAGGGGGCTTGGCGTAAGGGCTCAGGAAGTTTATTCCAAGCATAGGGTGAGGCGAGGCAGAATGAGCGGAGCCTGGAGTTGGCGGTGGTGGAGAAGGGTACTGAGAGGAGGGATTTGTCCTGTGAGCGGAGGTTTCGGGTAGGGGCGTAAGGGGAGATGAGGGTAGAGAGGTAGTGAGGGGCTGCAGACTGAGTGCATTTGTAGGTAAGAAGGAGAAGCTTGAACTGAATTCACCCAGTGAAGACTTTAACCTTCCTCAGAATACTTGACCCCTAGGAAAGAGCGACAGTAGCTGCCTGTGTTAAATGTAAGATGCTCCAATCATCCAATAAATAGAAACAGAGATAAAGAAATCCCACATGTGCTTTTCACCCTCGTCCAGTATGAATCTTTAATCCCTTTATTCTTCAACAGGTCAAATAAATTTGGGTCCCTTTTACGAAGCGGCTGTAAGCACACTGCGGGTCACTGTGCGCCAATCAGGAGCTACCACTGGCCGAACTCGGGCACCGGTGGTACTTCCACACCCAGCGTGCAGGATTTCCAGGACTAGCAAAAATATTATAAGTACATAAATATTGCCATGTTGGGACAGACCAAAGGTCCCTCAAGCCTAGCATCCTGTTTCCAACAGTGGACAATCCAGGTCACAAGTAACTCAAACAGTAGCAACATTCCACATAGAACCCCAAAGAGTAGCAAGATTCTAGAATTCTAAAGAATAACAAGATTCCATGCAGAATTTCAAAGTGTAGCAACATTCCACGTAGAACCCCAAAGAGTAGCAAGATTCTAGAATTCTAAAGAATAACAAGATTCCATGCAGAATTTCAAAGTGTAGCAACATTCCACGTAGAACCCCAAAGAGTAGCAAGATTCCATTCAGAATCCGAAGTACATGCCATACTGGAACAGACCAGAGGTCCATCAAGCCCAGCATCCCATTTCCAACAGTGGCCAATCCAGGTCACAAATACCTGGCAAGATCCCAAAAAAGTACAAAAACACTTTATACTGCTTATCCCAGAAATACTGGTTTATGGTCTATGGACTTTTCCTTTAGAAGGCTGTCCAAACCTTTTTAAAACCCTGTTAAGTTAACTGCCATTACCACATTCTCTGGCAATTAATTCCAGAGTTTAATTACACATTGAGTGAAGAAAATAGCAACCACTGTGTATATGTATGACCACCGGCAGTAGTTCCACACCCAGCGTGCAGCATTTCCAGCACTAGCAAAATATTATAAGTACATAAGTATTGCCACACTGGGAAAGACCAAAGGTCCATCAAGCCCAGCATCCTGTTTCCAACAGTGGCCAATCCAGGTCACAAGCACCCAATAGTAGCAACATTCCATGTAGAACCCCAAAGAATAGCAAGATTCTAGAATTATAAAGAATAACAAGATTCCATGCAGAATTTCAAAGTGTAGCAACATTCCACGTGGAACCCCAAAGAGTAAAAAAATTCTATTCAGAATCCCAAGCACATAAGTACATAAGTACTGCCATACTGGGAAATACCAAGGTCCATCAAGCCCAGCATCCTGTTTCCAACAGTGGCCAATCCAGGTCACAAGTACCCAATAGTAGCAACATTCCATGTAGAACCCCAAAGAATAGCAAGATTCTAGAATTCTAAAGAATAACAAGATTCCATGCAGAATTTCAAAGTGTAGCAACATTCCACGTGGAACCCCAAAGAGTAAAAAAATTCCATTCAGAATCCCAAGCACATAAGTACATAAGTACTGCCATACTGGGAAAGACCAAAGGTCCATCAAGCCCAGCATCCTGTTTCCAACAGTGGCCAATCCAGGTCACAAGTACCCAATAGTAGCAACATTCCATGTAGAACCCCAAAGAATAGCAAGATTCTAGAATTCTAAGAATAACAAGATTCCATGCAGAATTTCAAAGTGTAGCAACATTCCACGTGGAACCCCAAAGAGTAAAAAAATTCTATTCAGAATCCCAAGCACATAAGTACATAAGTACTGCCATACTGGGAAATACCAAAGGTCCATCAAGCCCAGCATCCTGTTTCCAACAGTGGCCAATCCAGGTCACAAGTACCCAATAGTAGCAACATTCCATGTAGAACCCCAAAGAATAGCAAGATTCTAGAATTCTAAAGAATAACAAGATTCCATGCAGAATTTCAAAGTGTAGCAACATTCCACGTGGAACCCCAAAGAGTAAAAAAATTCCATTCAGAATCCCAAGCACATAAGTACATAAGTACTGCCATACTGGGAAAGACCAAAGGTCCATCAAGCCCAGCATCCTGTTTCCAACAGTGGCCAATCCAGGTCACAAGTACCCAATAGTAGCAACATTCCATGTAGAACCCCAAAGAATAGCAAGATTCTAGAATTCTAAAGAATAACAAGATTCCATGCAGAATTTCAAAGTGTAGCAATATTCCATGTGGAACCCCAAAGAGTAGAACGATTCCATTCAGAATCCCAAGCACATAAGTACGTAAGTGTTGCCACACTGGGACAGACCAAAGGTCCATCAAGCCCAGCATCCTGTTTCCAACAGTGGCCAATCCAGGTCACAAGTACCCAATAGTAGCAACATTTTATGTAGAACCCCAAAGAATAGCAACATTCCATCTAGAACTGCAAAGCATAGCAAGATTCTAGAATTCTAAAGAATAACAAGATTCCATGCAGAATTTCAAAGTGGAACCCCAAAGAGTAGAAAGATTCCATTCAGAATCCCAAGCACATAAGTACATAAGTGTTGCCACACTGGGACAGACCAAAGGTCCATCAAGCCCAGCATCCTGTTTCCAACAGTGGCCAATCCTGGTCACAAGAACCCAATAGTAGGAACATTCCATGTAGAACCCCAAAGAATAGCAAGATTCTAGAATTCTAAAGAATAACAAGATTCCATGCAGAATTTCAAAGTGTAGCAACATTCCATGTGGAACCCCAAAGAGTAGAAAGATTCCATTCAGAATCCCAAGCACATAAGTGTTGCCACACTGGGACAGACCAAAGGTCCATCAAGCCCAGCATCCTGTTTCCAACAGTGGCCAATCCAGGTCACAAGTACCTGGCAAGATCCCAAAAAAGTACAAAATATTTCAGCAGGCGCTAACTCAGAGGTAACCTAGCAGAGCCATGTGCTACCCAGTTACTGCTGGGTTACCTCTTGGTATATTTCACTTAGTTTCCACTTTATTCATAAATATGTTTTAAAATTTGATTATTGATATATACAGTAAAATTCATATGTATCTCCATTTGCAAACCATTTAAAAAATATTTAATAATTTTATTTTTAGGATTTAACTTCTGTTCACAACCCATATTATCTTCTTTAATTTATATTCAGTATTTTGGTCCGAAGTACAATAACAGCATCTATTGCACTGATTCATGATAAAACCTATCCCAGTCTAGCAAGACCAAGTCCAAATTAGCAGCCCAAGCACTAAAGTAACAGCTTCTAAACAAGTTTATTTATTTATTTTGTTTGTTACATTTGTACCCTGCGCTTTCCCACTCATGGCAGGCTCAATGCGGCTTACATGGGGCAATGGAGGGTTAAGTGACTTGCCCAGAGTCACAAGGAGCTGCCTGTGCCTGAAGTGGGAATCCAACTCAGTTCCTCAGTTCCCCAGGACCAAAGTCCACCACTAGGCCACTCCTCCACTGTTGGTGCTATTTGAGATTCTACATGGAATGTTGCTAGTGGAATAGCAACATTCCATGTAGAATCTCCAATAGTAGCAACATTCCATGTAGAATCTCCAATAGTAGCAACAGAATCTCCAATAGTATCTATTTATTTTTGTTACATTTGTACCCTGCGCTTTCCCACTCATGGCAGGCTCAATGCGGCTTACATGGGGCAATGGAGGGTTAAGGGACTTGCCCAGAGTCAGAAGGAGCTGCCTGAAGTGGCAATCAAACTCAGTTCCTCAGGACGTCAGACTCACAGAAACAGAAGCCTGCGCAGCCTTCTACATGGAATGTTGCTAGTGGAATAGCAACATTCCATGTAGAATCTCCAATAGTAGCAACCGTATCTCCAATAGTAGCAACATTCCATGTAGAATCTCCAATAGTAGCAACATTCCATGTAGAATCCCCAATAGTATCTATTTTATTTTTGTTACATTTGTACCCTGCGCTTTCCCACTCATGGCAGGCTCAATGCAGCTTACATGGGGCAATGGAGGGTTAAGTGACTTGCCCAGAGTCACAAGGAGCTGCCTGTGCCTGAAGTGGGAATCCAACTCAGTTCCTCAGGACCAAAGTCCACCACCCTAACCACTAGGCCACTCCTCCACTGTTGCTACTATTTGAGATTCTACATGGAATGTTGCTATTCCACTAGCAACATTCCATGTAGAAGTCGGCCCTTGCAGATCACCAATGTGGCCGCGCAGGCTTCTGCTTCTGTGAGTCTGACGTCTGTACGTGCAGGACGTCAGACTCGCAGAAACAGAAGCCTGCGCAGCCTTCTACATGGAATGTTGCTAGTGGAATAGCAACATTCCATGTAGAATCTCCAATAGTAGCAACATTCCATGTAGAATCTCCAATGGTATCTATTTTATTTTTGTTACATTTGTACCCTGTGCTTTCCCACTCATGGCAGGCTCAATGCGGCTTACATGGGGCAATGGAGGCTTAAGTGACTTGCCCAGAGTCACAAGGAGCTGCCTGTGCCTGAAGTGGGAATCGAACTCAGTTCCCCAGGACCAAAGTCCACCACCTTAACCACTAGGCCACTCCTCCACTGTTGGTGCTATTTGAGATTCTACATGGAATGTTGCTAGTGGAATAGCAACATTCCATGTAGAATCTCCAATAGTAGCAACATTCCATGTAGAATCTCCAATAGTATCTATTTTATTTTTGTTACATTTGTACCCTGCGCTTTCCCACTCATGGCAGGCTCAATGCGGCTTACATGGGGCAATGGAGGGTTAAGTGACTTGCCCAGAGTCACAAGGAGCTGCCTGTGCCTGAAGTGGGAATCGAACTCAGTTCCTCAGGACCAAAGTCCACCACCCTAACCACTAGGCCACTCCTCCACTGTTGCTACTATTGAGATTCTACATGGAATGTTGCTATTCCACTAGCAACATTCCATGTAGAAGTCGGCCCTTGCAGATCACCAATGTGGCCGCGCAGGCTTCTGCTTCTGTGAGTCTGACGTCCTGCACGTACGTGCAGGACGTCAGACTCGCAGAAAACAGAAGCCTGCGCAGCCTTCTACATGGAATGTTGCTAGTGGAATAGCAACATTCCATGTAGAATCTCCAATAGTAGCAACATTCCATGTAGAATCTCCAATGGTATCTATTTTATTTTTGTTACATTTGTACCCTGCGCTTTCCCACTCATGACAGGCTCAATGCGGCTTACATGGGGCAATGGAGGGTTAAGTGACTTGCCCAGAGTCACAAGGAGCTGCCTGTGCCTGAAGTGGGAATCGAACTCAGTTCCTCAGGACCAAAGTCCACCACCCTAACCACTAGGCCACTCCTCCACTGTTGCTACTATTTGAGATTCTACATGGAATGTTGCTATTCCACTAGCAACATTCCATGTAGAAGTCGGCCCTTGCAGATCACCAATGTGGCCGCGCAGGCTTCTGCTTCTGTGAGTCTGACGTCCTGCACGTACGTGCAGGACGTCAGACTCGCAGAAACAGAAGCCTGCGCAGCCTTCTACATGGAATGTTGCTAGTGGAATAGCAACATTCCATGTAGAATCTCCAATAGTAGCAACATTCCATGTAGAATCTCCAATGGTATCTATTTTATTTTTGTTACATTTGTACCCTGCGCTTTCCCACTCATGACAGGCTCAATGCGGCTTACATGGGGCAATGGAGGGTTAAGTGACTTGCCCAGAGTCACAAGGAGCTGCCTGTGCCTGAAGTGGGAATCCAACTCAGTTCCTCAGTTCCCCAGGACCAAAGTCCACCATCCTAACCACTAGGCCACTCCTTATTGGGACCCAACATGCTCAGTGTTTTGGCAACAAGCCTTCTTCAGGGGTCAAGTAGCATAAACAACAGCAGCAAGGCCAGAAGGCACAGATGTGCTAAAAAAAAAGCACAGGCAGGATAACAGGGTAGCCACAAAATACAGTCTGTGGGAAACAGCCTTATCCCAGTCCCAGGACCAGCCATGCCACTAATGGACTGGGGATCAGCCTAGGGCAACAGAATCTCCTCTTCCCCACTCCTCCGTCCCGTGTAAAGCATAGATCTCTCCTCTGCCTTGCCATCACTGCTCTATCTGTTCCCTGGCCCAAGTCACATGTCAACACAGCACTGGCATGGGCTGGGGCCTTTAGTTTTCAGGTTTTTTTATTGACGAGAAAACAAAACAAAGCTTGTTCATCAAATTGCAAACCACACAGAGTGAAAAACACAGATAATACAAGCATAAAAAAGATCCATCGTCAAACTTTTCATTTTCACACCCCACCCTCTCCCTCCCTTAACCCCACTTTGATGCAACACTATTGGATAACAAGCCTCTTAACCTGCTCTTTCAGAAATAATCAAATAATGAAATATATGGGCAGACTTGTACGGTCTGTGCCAGAGCCGGTGGTTGGGAGGCAGGGCTGGTGGTGGGGAGGTGAGGATTGTGCTGGGCAGACTTATACGGTCTGTGCCAGAGCCGGTGGTTGGGAGGCGGGGCTGGTGGTTTGGAGGCGGGGATAGTGCTGGGCAGACTTATACGGTCTGTGCCAGAACTGGTGGTGGGAGGCGGGGCTGGTGGTTGGGAGGCGGGGATAGTGCTGGGCAGACTTATACGGTCTGTGCCCTGAAGAGCACAGGTACAAATCAAAGTAGAGTATACACAAAAAGCAGCAAATATGAGTTATCTTGTTGGGCAAACTGGATGGACCGTGCAGGTCTTTTTCTGCCGTCATCTACTATGTTACTATGTTACTATGTCATCCAGCTGTTAACTCGTACTTCCCCCCTACTACCCTACCTTCTTTAATATAACACTGTAATATGCAGGAATCAAAAACTGGAACTACTCCCCCCCCCCACCTACCCCCCTTCTCCCCCCTACTCCCTAAGCCTCCTCTCCCTTGTACCCACCTAGACCTGAACTCTGATAGTCCAGGGGGCCCAGCCCCCCCTCTTAAAAGTGCTGCGCGGGGCCTTTAAATACAGGCCCAGACTCACGTACTGCCGTGTCCCACTCCCTCTCTTATCAACAGTCCAGTCGATTATCTTGCAGAATCTTCTCACATCCCTAAGCATTGCCCTGACTTGTCGATATCAAAACTGTAGATTGCTACGGTGTGAATCCTGGCATAGGCCATTACCTAAAGGGCAATATTTTAAATCAAGGAAGTGAAAAATCTGTGGCACTTGAATTCATAGAAGAATGCCAAATTTCTGATCTGTCACGAAGAACACCAAATATTATCATTGCAAAATGCAAATATCCCTTATTAAAGCATTCCTGATTCTTAGCCTGCCCATGGAAACAGATGGAGTTGCTGGAACATTTTAATAAGGGACTTTTTTCATTCTCCTGTCACGCTTTGTGACAGATCAGGACACTACTGTCTTGTACATATTTATTAATACCACTGAGAACAGACTCAGTTAAAAACAATTCCAATGCAGAATTCCAGGTTTTTCAGATATTAGAAGTATATGCTTGTATTGTTCAGGAAGGTGTGTTGGCCCTTGGGGACAGGAGAGGAAGCTGAGATAAGACCTGTAGGATGCCTGTGAGTCAGATTGAGAGTACCTTTATCCAGCATTTGGGCACCATTTACTGAACCTAGTCCCAAATGATTTGATAACATCGATATATTTGTGTGTGCTGGGTTAGGGGAGGGTAGGCCAAAAACTGATCCAGATAGCAGTGGCTGAACGGCAGCTGAGGTACAGAGACTACAATCAGGGCCGCCGAGAGACTGGGCCGGGCCTGGGGGAAGGCCGTCCCTGGGGTCCCGCTGCTCGCCACCGCCGCTCCCCCTCTCCACCTGCCCCCCTCTGTCCGCCACTGGGCCGGGCCCCCTGCAGTGAAATCACAGTGCCTCTCACCTCCGTGTGAAAGCGCTGCAGGCAGCAGCAGATTGCCTCCCTTCGGGCCTCCTTCCTTCCCTGTGTCCCGCCCTCACGGAAGTTATGTCAGACAAGGGTGGGACACAGGGAGGGAAGGAGGCCCGAAGGGAGGCGATCTGCTGCCCTGCTGCCTGCAGCGCTTTCACACGGAGGTGAGAGGCGCTGTGATTTCAACGAAGGGGGCCCCGGCCCGGTGGCAGACAGTCGACGACGGAGGGCGGGTGGGAACTTTGTCCCCCCCTGCCCCCCCCCCCCGACTACACTACATATGTATTGAACACTGCTACCTATCCGAATAGAGGCCCTGAATATATATACTAGCTCCCAAATTCTATTTATTGTGGCTTCATTTCCGTGCGTAATTGAAGCATATTCTATAACAATGCGCATAAATTCATTGGTTAACTAGGTAATCAGCGCTGTCAACTGGATGTTAACAAACAATTATCAGCACTAATTGGCATTAATTACAATTTACATGCACAAGTCGCCAAGTGTATTCTGTAATGTGTTGCGCCTAAATTCTAAGTTGCATAGTTGAAAAGGGCCATATGCAGAATCTAACCCTATGAACTGGATTCGGCACCTTAACATAGTTCGGTCACCGCCTGAACTGAACATTGACCCCCCACCCCCCATTGCTACTGCAGAAGAAGTGGGTCTGAAGAGATCTTTAATACAGACTTTCATGAAATTTTTTCTCTACGGATGTGTGAGACTCAGAATGTTAAAGTCTGTTCCCTGATTTTCTGCCAAATTGAGGGAGCGGAACTGAAAGCACTGACAGGTGGAGAGATGCTAGAGAAAATCTTTTTCACATCCTGATATGAATTCCTATAAGCCTAGGGAGAGTTGATTGTATCATATCTAGCTTTTTTTTTATTTCAAAACAAGATAAGAACTGCACTGAATCATCCTTGTAAAATGTTTTCCATTGTGAAGTTCTTGATGTTAAAAGCTGATCTCTCTCTTCATTACAGTATAAAAAAAAATGAGGATTTTGCTAGTTTTGTTTCTTTTTCCAGCAACATTTTTCTGTGATTTCTGAGCCTTTTTTTAAATATTCCCTTCCCCTGCTCCACTGACTTTAGTAGCAGTTAATGGCTGCTGGAATCTCTCTTCACTGGTCTCACTCAGAGGAGGAAGTAATGTATTACCCCATCTTCAAAAAAAACACACAACGAAAACGGAAGATGTACAGAAAGACCAAACTAAAATCACAAATGTAAAAAAGCCAATATCATTTATTAAGACCCATTTGTGATTTTAGTTTGGTCTTTCTGTACATCTTCCGTTTTCGTTGTGTTTTTTTGGTGCTTTTTACGGGAGATTTGGACTCTTTTTGTCGTTGTTACCCCATCTTCAGTCTTTCAACGTGCAGTGGCCTGACAACCTGAGGAACTGGGATCGATTCCCACTGCAGCTCCTTGTAGGGCTGCCATATTTGCCCTAAGGAAAAAGAGACCACATACCACGCCCCCTGTCAACCCCCCCCCCCCCAAAGAAAGCCAGATTCCCTCTCTCTCCCCCCATGTATATCACCTCCCCAATTTTCCAGCCTCCCTCCACCCACGTGACTCCGTCCACTACCCCTCCCCTCCTGTACCTTACTGTAGTGCCCTGGTGGTCTAGTGGCTTCTTTGGAGCAGGAAAGAGCCCCCTCTTTTCTGACCGGCACGGCTGTAGACCTCTCTTGCTCCTGGCTGGCACCAATTCAAAATGGCTGCCGAGAGTTCAAGCAGTGACCTTGCAAGGCTTCTGCGGATGTCTCACGAGGCTGCCGCTTCCCTAGGGTTACCATTCGTCCGGATTTCCCCGGACATGTCCTCTTTTTGAGGGCATGTCTGGGGTGTCCGGCGGGTTTTGCCCACACGCACATTTGTCCGGATTTCTGGACAAACGTGCGGGCGGGTGGGCGGTGCGGTGGGTCTCCCCTCCCCTTCCTTACTATCTGCCCTGGTGGTCTAGTGACCTCTTTAGGGCAGGAAAAAGCCCCCTCTTCCCGCCCAGAGCGCTGCCTTGCCTTTCATCGGTCTCGGCTGGGGATTCAAAATGGCCGCCGAGAGTTGAAGTCTCACAAAGCTGCTTCAACTCTCAGTGGCCATTTTGAATCCCCAGCCGAGACCAAGAAGGATGCAGGGCAAGGGCAGGCAGCGCTCCGGGCAGGAAAGAGGGGGCTCTTTCTTGCCCCGAACAGGTCACTAGACCACCAGGGCAAATAGTAAGGAGGGGACTATGTGACAAGGGGGAGGGGAGGTAACAGGGGAGGCAGGGGATGGGAATATGTGACCGGGGGGGGGAAGGGAAGGGGAGGGGAATATGTGACTGGGTGGGACGTGGATCCGAAAGGGACGTGGTGTGGGCGGGGTAGGGGGCATGACATGTGTCTTCTTTTTCAGAGGACAAAATATGGTAACCCTATGCTTCCCCTGTGTCCATCTCAATAACAGACTATAGACTTTTCCTCCAGGAACTTGTCCAAACCTTTTTTAAACCCAGATACGCTAACCGCTGTTACCACATCCTCCGGCAAAGAGTTCCAGAGTTTAACTATTCCTTGAGTGAAAAAATATTTCCTCCTATTTGTTTTAAAAGTATTTCCATGTAATTTCATATTTAAGGTTTGCAAATCAGTAAGTGTTCCCTGATTTTTTGGGTCAGTTGTTTTTTCTCCACAATTTGGAGTTTTTTATGACTGCCCTTTTTTTCTAGGAACACTTAGAAACTGATCATAAGATTTTACTCCCATTTTAGAGTGGTTTTGTCTCACACAGGTATTTCTGTACCTGGGGAGTTCTGAGGTTTCATTTTTTTTCTAAATTTGAGATATGCTAAATATTCTTATGCTACATCCACTAAACTGAGTTGTTGCAAACGATAATTATGCATAGGTGGATGTTTTTTGTTTGCGTCCTCTTTTTGTGTAAAGATTTGGAACAATGAGAAAGATTATACATTTTACACTCTTATTCCACATTGGATCTTTGGCTGAGGGACTCATTGTCCCGTAAATATATTTGTGCAGTTGAGATACATTCCAGAACATGGTCTGATCATGCTCCCATCACGGTGCACCTGACTGTGGAGAGAAAAAGGCAAAGTTCTATCCCATGGCATTTGAATGATGCTCTCCGACACGACCCTCTTCATTTACAAGGTTTAAGTACATAAGTACATAAGCATCGCCATGCTAGCACAGACCAAGGATCCATCGAGCCCAGCACCCTGTCACCGACAGTGGCCAAAAGAACAAGCAATTTGTCCTGCCCATCCTAGAAATAGTGTATTATTCCCTCGTCCATTCAGTAACATTTTATGGCCTTTTTCTCCAGGAAGCCGTCCAACCTTTCTTTGAAATCCGCTAAGCTAACCGCCTTAACCACTTTTTCCGGCAGCAAATTCCAGACTTTAACTACGCATTGAGTAAAGAAACATTTCCTCCGATTTGTTTTAAATTTACCACACTGTAGCTTCATCGCATGTCCCCTTGTCCTAGTGTTTTTGGAAAACGTAAACAGACTTTCCACATCTACCCGTTCCGTTCCACTCATTATCTTATTGACCTCTATCATATCTCCCCTCAGCTGCCTCTTCTCCAAGCTGAAGAGCCCCAGCCTCTTCAGCCTTTCCTCATAGGGAAGTCATCCCATCCCCTGTATCATCTTTGTTGCCCTTCTCTGCACCTTTTCCAATTCCACTATATCTTTTTTTAGGTGCGGCGACCAGAATTGAACACAATACTCGAGGTGTGGTCGCACCATGGAGCGATACAACGGCAGAATAATATCCTTATTTTTGTTTTCCGTCCCTTTCCTAATGATACCCAACATTCTATTCGCTTTCCTAGCCGCAACAGCACATTGAGCAGAAGATTTCAACGTATCATCAACGATGACACCTAGATCCCTTTCTTGGTCCGTGACTCCCAATGCCGAACCTTGCATGACGTAGTTATAGTTTAGGTTCCTGTTTCCCACATGCATCACTTTGCACTTGTTCACATTAAATCAAAGAATTCCATATATGAAATAATTGCCTCGGTTTTCGTCAATTGTTTTCGGACGGATTATCGATGAAAACCGAGGTATCAGATAAAAGGTCTTGCAGAGAAGGACATTTGACGCATTATCTCAGAAGCTGTGGAACTTCAGCGCCGTGTCCCAGAACAGAATCTGCAGTGATGGAAAACAGCAATTCACTTCCCTCTAATATTTGCAAGGGGCTTAATTTTAAACTGCACATGCCCAAATCAGGAAAGCGGAAGAGGTAGCAACCATAGGAGCCAACTTTTCAAAATAATTGGGGGTGCTAAACTCAGTGGAAATGACCAGTTACACACTCCCTAGACAGAGTCAAGGAGTCTGATCGATATTGGGGGCACACAGCACTCGGCACCGGAGCCTATGGTATCAACAGTAGCAGTAGTTAAAGCCAGGCCTACGGGGCATTGCGCACTTAACGAAAACTGCTGAAGACTTACCTCTTCAAACAAGCCTATCCAAATGACCCATCCTAACTCTCAAACCTAATTTGAAACCACTAGTATTACCCATACTCCAATCCTTTCCCCATATCTCTTACTAATGTCCTACTCTATGTAATTATGTCATCTCTGCGACACTTTGTTCCATATTTTGTATTATCTCTGTGATACTTTGTAAGCCGCACTGAATCTGCTATCGAGTGGGAAAGAGCGGGATATAAATGCCACAAATAAACATCATCTGCCATTTAGACGCCCAGTCTCCCAAGGTCCTCTTGTAGTTTATCACAATCTTTTGAAAAGGATCTGCTAGAATCTTTGCAATTTAACAACACTCCAGATATGGCCCCTCTTACAATATGGGAATTTTTATTTTTGTTACATTTGTACCCCGCGCTTTCCCACTCATGGCAGGCTCAATGGGGCTTACATGGGGCAATGGAGGGTTAAGTGACTTGCCCAGAGTCACAAGGAGCTGCCTGTGCCCGGAATCGAACTCAGTTCCTCAGTTCCCCAGGACCAAAGTCCACCACCCTAACCACTAGGCCACTCATCTCCTACCAGGTCCATGCTCAGAAAGATACTGGAGTGGCGGAGTGGCCTAGTGGTTAGGGTGGTGGATTTTGGTCCTGAGGAACTGAGTTCAATTCCCACTTCAGGCACAGGCAGCTCCTTGTGACTCTGGGCAAGTCACTTAACCCTCCATTGCCCCATTGAGCCTGCCATGAGTGGGAAAGCACAGGGTACAAATGTACAAAAAAAAAATACTCAACAGAAAGAGAATATGTTAAGAAGAGAAATTCATTCCTTGGAGAACTTATATAAGGGGGGTGGGGCTCCCCTGGCCATTATATGGGTCTCCATAAGCTTATAGGAACTAGAATACCATGTTATTAATGAACAACTAAACAAGAATATTTTGAATTTAATAATAAGATCAGCAGCCTATTGGCCCACAAATTAAAACATCAGCGTACTCGTAATTATATCCATAAGATCACAGATAAGGGACAAGTCGACATACAGATATAAAGCAGTCCTTTCTGGCAGTCTACAAACAGCTTCCTACGAAGGCAATGGTCAATAACTTTTTAGCACAGGTCATGCTACCTGTTCAGGCCCTCTCAGAAACTGCAGGACTAAGGAAGTATTGTGGGCAATGATCAAACCTCTTCCAATGGATAAAGTCCCAGACTATGATGGATACAGTAACAAATGTTACAAAAAGATTCAAGGGCTTATTGGCCATGCTCTTGACTAGAGTATTCATAGTGGAGAATTGGACGAAATCCAACTTTCTTACATTTATGACTGTTTTACAGTAACAGTGTGCTTCTACTCAGGGCCGCAGAGAGACACAGCCGGGCCAGGGGCAGGACTAGGCCGCTGTTCCACCTCCGCTCCCTCACATTTGGGCTGCCACCCCCGCACCTTTCTGTCGGCTCCCTCGCTCTGTCCTCTCCTGTGCTGTTCCTGTCAATACCAGGAGTCGGGACCTGGATGATTGCATTAACGCAGGAGCAGGAGAGGACAGACGCGGAAGCAGGCAGGAAGAAGCTGGCTGGCTTTGAGCCCGGGTTTCCCCATTTGGAGACCAGGCTCAGGGAATTCTGCCCCCCCCGCCCCTCCCCTCTCGGCGGTCCTGCTTCTACTTCAGCTGCTTTAAAATATAGCCATATACCCTCCAAAGGGACACCACCTTGTAGGGGTGGAGGGGCTTCTGTGTTTCAATGACTTAGAGGGCTATGCTGAAGGGTTACCCATATCAGACAGGCCTCTGAGGAGAAACCAGACAAAGAGTGTCCCAAACTGGGAGAGTGGTAAGATGGTGACCTGAAGTTCGTATGCCCAACGGCCCAGCTGCCCTCTGAAGTTTCATCTTCTTTACGTAAATTTCCTCTCTGCAATTGCAGTTACCTTAACTGAGAGGAAGGGGCAACCGGCGGTCAGCTGCCGATGGCCAGCGATTTATCCCCTGAGCAGCAAGTGCGGGACCACTGTGCGACAAACTGCCCACAGATGAAAGGGTTGGCGAGTCCTTTGATTAGCGCCGGCGAAGGAGCGTCGACGCTCTTGGACCTGGAAAAAACAACTCCATCGCTCCCAAATTATTCAACCACCATGCCGAAAGGAGTAGAGGAGTGAGTTACAGGTATATGCTGGAACGGAGGACGTTAACAGCAGAACCCGAATCGGCGGAACCACTCCTAAACACCTCAAGAGAAATCATCTTGGAGTTTTTGGCTCCCGTGGAGGTTACATTGAATACCATCTGGAAGGTGCTTCGGGACCTAACGGTGGCAGTACATAATTTTTGTTTCAGATATAATTTTATTAGAGAGTTACATGGACAATTCAACTGAACCCTTTGAGAGTAAAAAATTGATATAACAAATGATTCTACATGAGCAAGAACTGGTTATGATTTTGAAAATGATAATAGACCAGAAATTTTGAATAATAAAATGAATATTATTATAGATGATTAATATCGAGATTATTGTTTTTCCCAGAATTCCGGGTATGACTCCTAAAGTTTTCCTCAGAAATATTTCCTCAAATTATTACTTTAAAAGGAGTGAAGCCTCTGAAAACTGGGATTACTTTAATCAGTGGGATTTGAATTAGAGACTTAAGTATATGTATTGTTAAATAACTTCAGGTTTTTAAAAGAGAAAGAATGTAATCAGATGTATTATTTCTAACTAATATTGGACAATAAGTATGTTTTTCAATTAAATGATTTGACTATACACCGTATGTTGTTGTTATATTTGTACCCTGTGCTTTCCCACTCATAGCAGGCTCAATGCAGCTTACATGGGGCAATGGAGGGTTAAGTGACTTGCCCAGAGTCACAAGGAGCTGCCTGTGGTGGGAATTGAACTCAGCTCCTCAGGACCAAAGTCCACCACCCTAACCACTAGGCCACTCCTCCACTCCTATTGGCCTTGAAGAAGCCAACCAGATGATCAATGTGGAATAATGAATTAGACGAGTAATATCTGAGGATAATCAGGTTAATACCACAGGGTTTTTTTTTTCTGTTTACTGTTTAATTGATCTCCTTGTCTTGTTTCACTCTCCCTATTTAGTGGTCTAAGGAAGAGAATAGAATTACCTGACTGAAATAATTCCTACATATTACCTTCTCTGTATTTCCAGCAAGTTGTTTTATCGCTTGTAAAAAATTAAATGGTTATAAATAAAAATTAAAAAAAAAATATATATATACAGTATATAGGCATATAGGAGAGGGGGAAATAAAGAGAGAAAGACTGAGGCCTAGTGGTTAGAAGTTTAGACTGAGAATCACTGTTCAAATCCCACTGATGTTCATTGTGGCCTTAGCAAGTGACTTCAACCTCCGTTGCTTAAAGTATTTAAAAACTGCAGTTGGAAATGACTTCAAACATTTATACCCCTATATTTAAATACTACTACTACTATTTATCATTTCTATAGCGCTACAAGGCATACGCAGCGCTGTACACCATACACAAAAAAGACAGTCCCTGCTCAAAGAGCTTACAATCTAGATAAGACAGGTAAACAGACAGACCAAATAAGGGTAAGGGAATAATAGGTGAGGTTAAAGGACAGGGTAAGTGAGAAGTGGTTAGGAGTCAAAAGCAGTGGTAAAGAGGTGGGTTTTAAGTCTGGACTTGAAAACGGCCAAAGACGGGGCTAGACGCACAGGCTCGGGAAGTCTATTCCAAGCGTGGGGTGCAGAAAGACAAAAGGAACGGAGTCTAGAATTAGCAGTAGAGGAGAAGGGGACGGATAAGAGAGATTTATCTACAAAACGGAGTACCTGAGGGGGGGGGGCATAGGGAGAGACAAGAGTGGAGAGGTACTGGGGAGCGGCAGAGTGAATACATTTATAGGTCAATAGGAGAAGTTTGAATTGAATACGGAAACGGATAGGGAGCCAGTGAAGTGACTTAAGGAGGGGGCTAACATGAGTATAGCGACTTTGGCGGAGAATGAGTTGCGCAGTTAGCATTTAAATTGATACCAGTATATTCAGCACTGGGCTGTATCTGGATTCCAGCAGGGAGTATCTGGGTGTAAGATGGCCGCCAGATACTTACCCGAGTATCCGCATTGACTGTTAGAGCCCCCAGACCACCTCGGTATTATTCATTTAGAAAAAGACAGCGCACGAAGGTTTGCAGGCCATGGCTGAAATAGCTCTGGACATGTTCATGGTACAGAATAAACTGTAGAGCACAGAGCAAACCTGTAAAAACGTTCAATTCAAGTGGAAAGGACCTCCAGCATTCACAGCACCCCAGAGACAAGTACCAGCTATACGCCATAGCAGAATCTAGGGCTGAAACTCAGGACGCAGGCGGAATGGCTCCCCTGAATGGGGGAGGAGGATTAAAAATGGAAGGACACCCCAGAGAGTTGCAGAGAAAGGCTTGCTGTATCCTACAGCCAGTACGAACAGGTTCTGATTGAAATGGAAATCTGACAAAAGCAGAAGGAAGCAAATCTCTTCTCCCGGAAAAAATATCCACCAAAATTCAGCTGCACCAAACCAATGTTGGTAGAAACTCCTGAAGTGAAATCTGATCACTGCTTATTAATTGCCATAATTAACCTATGACTAAGAGGGGCAGGCTTATGTTATTGTAATTTGCTTCAATCTGCTCCCTTTCTAGACATGTATCTCTAAGATAAGGCAGATGATAATCCACTGTAACATCAGAAAACACTCTTCCCTTTCATAAGCATTAAGTCCAGTATGGCACCATCCTGCATGGGTGCCATTACCAGTTGCTAGAATTAGAGGCAGCCCACAGTAATCTGCTGCTGCCTGAGGTGAGCGATGAGATAATTCCCCCAGCCCCCCATTATCCCGCTCCTGCCAACTTCATCCTCAGAGCTACAATCAGGAAGTAAGGTGGTGGGGAGAGATAGAAAACTACAAACTGACAGAAGCCAAGCAATAAAGTTTATTACAAAACCATACATATTTACAGGGCCGTGCCAAGGGTCTGTGGCGTCCCCCTGCAGATGATCAGTTGGCGCCCCCCCGCCCCCGCAGATGAACAGTTGCTCGCCCACCCCCCCGTTAAGGTGATCGCTGCCCTCCCGCTCCCTGGGCCATGTCCCAACTGCCCGCCCTCTTCTTCCCCCCCCCCCAAGATCTCTTTTAAATTTACCTCCGGCAGCGAACAAAGGCGCAGCGAGAGTGAAGGAGGCGGCACTTCCGACGTCTCTAGTCTTCCCTTCGCTCAATGTCCCGCCATCTTCTGACGTCATTTCCTTAACGTCAGAAGAAGGCGGAACACTGAGCAAAGGGAAGACTAGTAGAGACGTCGGGAGCGCCGCCTCCTTCACTGACGCTGTGCCTTCGTTCGCTGCCGGAGGTAAATTTAAAAGGGATCTTGTTGGGGGGGGGAGAAGAGGGCGGGCAGTTGGGCCATGGGAGAGGGCAAGGTAAGCATGTGCAGCGGGGCACCCCCCCAGAGGACGGCGCCCTCCTGCCGTGCTTACCTCGCTTACTGTGTTGGCACGGCCCTGCATATTTATATATTATATGCACATAAAACCAACGTAGAAGAGACTAATGGAATCAAACCACACACAAAAGAACATAAGAACAGCCGTACTGGGTCAGACCAATGGCCCACCTAGCCCAGTATCCTGCTTCCAACAGTGGTCAATCTAGGTCACAAGTACCTGGCAGAAATCTAATTAGTAGTAACATTCCACGTAGAACCCCAAAGAATAGCAATATTCCGGAATCACAAAGAGTAACAAGATTCCATACAGAATCTCAAAGAGTAGCAACATTCCAAGTAGAACCCCAAAGAATAGCTGGAACCCTAAACAGTAACAAGATTCCATACAGAATCTCCAAGAATAGCAAGATTCCAGAATCCTAAAAAGAGTGACAAGATTCCATGCAGAATCTGAAAGAGTAGCAACTTCCATGTAGAACCCCAAAGAATAGCAAGATTCCGGAATCCCAAAGAGTAACAAGATTCCATACAGAATCTCCAAGAATAGCAACATTCCATGCTACCAATCCCAGGGTCAAGTAATAGTTCTCTGCATTATGGACATAAGAACATATGAATAGCCATACTGGGTCAGACCAATGGTCCATCCAGACCGGTATCCTGCTTCCAACAGTGGTCAATCTAGGTCACAAGTACCTGGCAGAAATCTAATTAGTAGCAACATTCCATGTAGAACCCCCAAAGAATAGCAAGATTCCATACAGAATCTCTAAGAATAGCAAGATTCTGGAATCCTAAAGAGTAACAAGATTCCATACAGAATCTCCAAGAATAGCAAAATTCCGGAATCCCAAAGAGTAGCAACATTCCATGCTACCAATCCCAGGGACAAGTAATAGTTCTCTGCATTATGGACATAAGAACATATGAATAGCCATACTGGGTCAGACCAATGGTCCATCCAGACCGGTATCCTGCTTCCAACAGTGGTCAATCTAGGTC
Source organism: Microcaecilia unicolor (assembly GCF_901765095.1). Taxonomy (NCBI): domain Eukaryota; kingdom Metazoa; phylum Chordata; class Amphibia; order Gymnophiona; family Siphonopidae; genus Microcaecilia; species Microcaecilia unicolor. The sequence continues at coordinate 5,616,532 of NC_044033.1, forward strand.
ACAAGTACCTGGCAGAAATCTAATTAGTAGCAACATTCCATGTAGAACCCCCAAAGAATAGCAAGATTCCATACAGAATCTCTAAGAATAGCAAGATTCTGGAATCCTAAAGAGTAACAAGATTCCATACAGAATCTCTAAGAATAGCAAGATTCCGGAATCCCAAAGAGTAGCAACATTCCATGCTACCAATCCCAGGGACAAGTAATAGTTCTCTGCATTATGGACATAAGTACATATGAATAGCCATGCTGGGTCAGACCAATGGTCCATCCAGCCCAGTATCCTGTTTCCAACAGTGACCAATCTAGGTCACAAGTACCTGGCAGAAATTTGAAATGTCTTGTTCATTCCACCAGGGTTGAGTCCTCTGGTGCTGGTGGCCACCAGGAACCTCCAAGGCCTGGAGTGAGAAGCACAAGCACTCACAGAGAAGTCAACTGTAAGTAATTATTTATTCATATGGGTATTCCCAGATCAACCAATCAAACTCTCCCAATAAGAGGTACAGAGCAGAAATAGAATGTTTCACTATACAACTTCTAATTTGATTTGGCTTTTCACTTGCACAATATATTTCTGTTATATCATCTTCTAGCAAGAATTATATGAAAGAGCCTTTTTTTCTTTTCGGAAGGAGGAAAGACCTCAGATACTCAATATATGTTTATCTACAGCTTGCAGTACATTTAACTGCTTTATCTTGAGTTCCTTTGTTAATTTATTTTTATTACATTTGTACCCCGCGCTTTCCCACTCATGGCAGGCTCAATGCGGCTTACATGGGGCAATGGAGGGTTAAGTGACTTGCTCAGAGTCACAAGGAGCTGCCTGTGCCTGAAGAGGGAATCGAACTCAGTTCCTCAGGACCAAAGTCCACCACCCTAACCACTAGGCCACTCCTCCACTTGATAACTTATACTTAATATCGTTATCTATCAATAACTGCAAGTTGAGTATGAATGACTTAAAACTGGCGTTTACAGTATCCGATCTCTTCAGATCTCTTCTCTTTGTTCAGCAGAGCACCTGCTGTTTTGCTGCTGCTTTGTCAAGAGCTTTTTCTTATATTGTCGTCAATCAATCCTAAAATAAAAGGTCTCTGTTAGATTCTGTATTATTGTGGATAAACATGCTGTGTAGATTCAACTTGCCTTTATCGCTATTCTGACGCTATTACTTAGCACTCCATCTCATCTGCCATTAAGTTCTATCAAAATGGTGCCTCAGCGTTTAAATAGATCAAACAACCAAGGTCGTATCCTCTTTTTTCATTAAGTGAGATAGTCTTCTTAAAGGGACCATGTAGGTATGCCCTAATGTTGAAAAGGGTTATTTAAAACAATGTATTCCTGGCTGAACAATAAAGTTTCTTGCAACAGATATAGAAAAGGGTTCCAGTCAATTCGTATATTGTGTCCTTTTGGGATAACTGTTTGTAACCTATGAATCCAGCATTATTCTCTTTGTAATAATTTTTTACCCATATCCCCTCCTCTTACAAATTCTTCTATTTGATCAATTACCCAACATTTTAATTCTTCAAAATAATGTGGAGTTTTCAAACAGTGTGACACCATGGGAGCTTTCATTCTGGAATGTGCTAGACATGATCTATGCTCAGTCATACGTGTGTGGAAAAGACGTTCTGTTTTCCCTATATAAAATTTGTTACAAGGACAGCTTATGATATACTAGTAAAAAAGGCCCATTTCTGACACAAATGAAACGGGCGCTAGCAAGGTTTTCCTCGGAGTGTGTATGTTTGGGAGAGTGTATGTGAGAGTGACTGTTTGAGAGTCAGAGTGAAAGTGTGAGTCCAATCCATGCTCCTCTGTCACCTGGCCCCTCCATTCATCCCTATCCAGCAATTCCCCTCTTCCTGAGTCCTGCCCTTCCAATCCATGCCCATCCATGCTCCTTTGTCACCTGCCCCCTCCATTCATCCCTATCCAGCAATTCCCATCTCTCCCTGAGGCCTGCACTGCAATCCATATCCATCCATGCCCATCTGTCCCCTCCATTCATCCCTATCCAGCAATTCCCCTCTCCCTGAGTCCTGCCCTTCCAATCCATGCCCATCCATGCTCCTTTGTCACCTGGCCCCTCCATTCATCCCTATCCAGCAATTTCCCTCTCTCCTTGAGGCCTGCCCTGCAATCCATATCCACCCATGCCCATCTGTCCCCTCCATTCATCCCTATCCAGCAATTCCCCTCTCTCCCTGAGTGCTGCCCTCCCAATCCATGGCCATCCATGCTCCTCTGTCCCCTGCCCCCTCCATTCAGCCCTTTCCAGCAATTGCCCTCTCTCCCTGAGCCATGCCCTCCCAATCCATGCCCATCCATGCTCCTCTGTCCCCTGCCGCCTCCATTCATCCTTTTCCAGCAAGTCCCCTCTCTCCCTTCCATGACCCCCCCTCGCATCCATGCTCCTCTCTCTCCCATGTGCCAGCCTGGGCCGGCCTCTTCTCCCCCCCCCTTCGCATCCATGCTGTGGTTTCTCCCCTGCCCTCCCGCTCCCATTGTTGTAGTTTACTGGCCACCCTCTTCTCTCCCCCCAACATGCGTTTTTTTTTTCTTGTTTTTAAATTTACCTCCGTGGCGGTTCCGGCAGCGAAGCGTCAGGGAAGGAGGCGGTGCTCCCGACGTCTAGGTTTCCCTTCGCTGTGTTCCGCCTTCTTTTGACGTCATCCTTGACGTCAGAAGAAGGCGGAACACAGCGAAGGGAAGGCTAGACGTCGAGAGCGCCGCCTCCTTCCCTGACGCTTCACTGCCGAGCGATGCGATTGGTTGTGTCATTGCTCCGCCCTCGACGTCATCACGTTTGACGCGTGGGCGGGGCAGACACAATGCGATCTCACCCCCTTCACTTTGCTAAGAGAGGCTTCAATAGAACGTTGGAGGTGCGTTTTATATAGAGAGATACTACATATGAACTCTTACAATCAGTGTGTTTTCAGTGTGTTTCTTTAATACACTGGATAGTTCCATTGTAGCACAAATTATACAAAACTATTGGCAGATTATACAAGCGCATCCTGCGTTGCAAGAGCACAAATTGTGGATGGCGTATTCTAGGAATAGACATTTGAAGGAGTTTGTGAAGAAACAGTGTATTTTAAGCCTGTAAAATGTATTGGATATTTTCCTTTCTTAATTGATTCTGAAGTGTATTTCTCTAGTTTAGCCTGCAGGTGGTGCATGTTTATGATTAAAGCTGTTACAAAAGACTGACCCCTCTTTCTTAGTTAACACACAGATAATAGGAAGTGCCTTGAAGTGATGTAACCAGTTTTTATTTGAAATTTGACTGTTCTGGGCTCTGATTGGCCTGGAGTTTTGAAATTACCCAGCCGTAGCTAGCTGTTGATTCTGTTTCACCCTGGGAGAAGAGAGAGAGAGAGAGAGAGAGAGAGAGAGAGAGAGAGAGAGAGAGAGAGAGAGAGATCTTTTGCCTGAAGCTCTGTGAACAGATATATGCCCTGATCTCCCCAGGTACTTTCTAGGAAGTAAACAAATGTTTATGTAGTTTTATAATTGATCCATATTTCAGTTACGTGTTATTGTTTTGCTGATTGCATTTTTTTGTTCATTGTTCAATTTTTAAGAAAATAAATAATTGCCTCTGCCTGTCTGGACTGATAAAGAATCCTGGTGGTTTGTGTGTTGGGTCTATGAGTGCTTTCTGGGAACTGTGGGCCCCCTGTGTGGCCCCAGTAACCTAGAAATCACTGGGGATTATTTGAGAGCGGGAGACTCACCCAGAGGTGGTTGTGACCCTACACAGTGGGAGGAGGGTGCTAGTGTAGCGAACAAGCTGCAGGTGTAAGCGGACCTGAGCTGTGCTGGGGATAGACCCTCTAAGTAGCCGTGGAGTAACCCCAGGCGGGTGTCTAGGCGTTTCGTGACACAGTGTTTACAACAACCTTCAGATTTTTCAGCCAAGGCAAATTCCATCATGAAGCCCGGCCATTTTAAATGCGGCAAGTTAAAACTTGCTTTATAAAAGAAGAAAAACCTGAATTTGTGAATCTGGTGACTTAAAAAAAATATATATATATTAAAGAAAGACACCGATTGTAAGAGTTTGTATGTAGAGCACTGTGCTCTGATCGTACGGGCAGAATACTGCCTTAACCCTACGCCAGAGCTAGCGTTAGGGTTCCTTCCCCCCCCCCATCAGTCCTAGGGATCCACTGGAACCCCATCACCGCCAATGGCTAAGCCTCCCCCCAGGCCCCTGGAAACCGATAGAGGGAGGCTGGAAGTCTGGTGGACTTCCAGATTCCCCTACCCCAATACAAAAAAAATACCTGGTGGTCCAGTGGGACCCTAGCTCTAGCCCCCTCCAGTCAACCAAACCTCAACCCCCCCCTCCCGTACCTTAAGACAGAAGGAGGGAGTAGCGTTCTTTGTTCCTGCAAGCACTGTCTTAATTACAGATGGTCTTTCCTTTCCATGAAGCACAATTTCCATAATTCTGCCGTGTCCCCTTACCTTGTACTATTACACGATAGACTTATATCAGTAACTCGCTGTCTCCATATACTGCCACATACCTTTACCTTGTGGAGTGCTGCATCCAGATTCCAGATAAGGAAAAACAGAATAATGGTAACAGGTGCACCTGAAGGAAGTGTTTTGATTACGCACAGATGGTTTTGTCTAGCGATGTTTTACTGCTGACTTTAAGAGTGAGCTATGCTTTGACAAGTTACTCATGCTGAACTGTGATGACTGCTCAGGAGACAACGATATGTAATATTTTGTGTCCTGTGTTTACTCTCACATTCACCTGCAGAAAAGTAAAATGCTGTTGGGAAAGAGAACAGTTGAACACCTCTGCGTCTATGGTGTTCCCAGAGATAAATCTACAATCTGCCGCACAGCTGCCTCATAGTAACATAGTAACATAGTGGATGACGGCAGAAAAAGACCTGCACGGTCCATCCAGTCTGCCCAAGAAGATAAATTCATATGTGCTACTTTTTTATTTCTACTGTTCTCTTCAGTGCACAGACCCTATAAGTCTGGCCAGCACTATCCCCGCCTCCCAACCACCAACCCCGCCTCCCAACCACCAGCCCCGGCACAGACCGTATATGTCTGCCCAGCACTAGCCCCGCCTCCCAACCACTAGCTCTGGCACCCAGTGAATCAGATGCCCCTGCTGTAAGGAAGTCTTGAAGGGTTTGATGCTTAGGCTCTGTCACGGAGAGGGGCACTCAAAATGCCCTTGCCTTCCTTTCTGGGGAGTGTGTTATAGCAATATTCACGCTCAAAAATATGAAACAGGGACTATAATGAAAAATAGTGGCTCAAAATGGAAACTTAAGAAAATAAAACCACTTAAATATCACACAAAAACAAACATAAATACTAAAAATATGTATATTGGTGCTCTGAACATAGTGCTCACGATCACTTGTGACCATAAAATCACTTGTCAATCACTAAATTCAATCATTGCATCATAAAACCCTGCTCACCCAAATAATCACCTTCAAAGAATGGAAAAAAAGTAGGAGACTTAGATTTATTCAGTTGAATGATCTTCAATAAAGCAGTCTTTTCAGGAAGGGGGTGCTTAGCGTGCCCGGACAGTTCATAAGAACGCTCCAAAAATCAGAGTTCAACAGTCTTCACCACCAAAAGGTTTTTCCAAAATCCAGTCGTCTACATGACGATGTTCCACCATAGGCTTCTTCAGGAGGAAGGATCCATAATTCATTCATCAGACCAAGACTGCTGGCAACCATCACAAGTGACCACGGGCACAATGTTCTGAGCACCATTCTCACTTTATACATATATTTAGTATTTATTTTTGTTTTCGTGTGATTTTAGCAACATTTGAGCCAACAGATTCTCAATGCATTTTAAGTGACAGCGCTTCAGAGATGCAGGAGCAGCCGCCTCTGCTGTTTCCTGGCACCCCACCCCCCCCCCCCCCCCCCCCCGGAGTCCATAATGGGGTCTCTTTGGGCCAGAAATTTCCTACTGTTGTTTTGGAACTTCCAACAATCAGATCCAGACCTGGGATCTTATGCAATCAGTGTGTTTCTTTTTTTTTTTTTTAATTTGTAAAACGTCTTTATTGAAATGTAAGGAATCCCTGTACAATGAATTCTAGCATAAAATAAATAACTTGTGATATACCACTTAAGAGACAACAGAGCCATTACTTCACAATCAGCTGGCTTACTCTTTGCAGCTAACCCTGAACAACAGGAATTCCAATTCTATCAATAATATACTTTTGTGACTTCCATTTTATAAGATTTTTGTTTTTGAAGTACGTAAGATTCTACGTACCCCACCCTCCCTTCCCTACTTAACCAAGATCCCTCCCCACCCACACCTCTCCCCCACTAACATTGACAGTGATTCAAGAAGGGCTCCCAAATGGCTTCCCGTTTTGCCTCTGTATGAGCTTGCACAGCCCGAAGTCTCTCCATCTCACATATGTACCCTAATTTATTTAACCATCTCGTCAAAGGTGGAACTGTTGAGGACTTCCAACAACTTGCAATCACGACTCTCGCAGCCACCATAGCTTGTCTAGATAACAAACCCTGAGATTGAGTAAGACCTGGTGGTTTTTTTTGCAAATATAAAAAATTCCGGGGACTACTTAATCGGCCTCCGGAACCAACATTGCAGCCTATATTGTATTGCTTTCCAGTAAGCCCGTATTTTATAACAACAATCAGTGTGTTTCTGTAATATATATATATTTTTAAGTCACCAGATTCACAAATTCAGGTTTTTCTTCCTTTATAGAGGAAGTTTTAACTTGCCGCATTTAAAATGTCCGGGCTTCATGATGGAATTTGCCTTGGCTGAAAATTCCAAAGGTTGTTGTAAACACTCTGTCACGAAACGCCTAGACACCCGCCTGGGGTTACCCCGCAGTCGCTTCAAGGGTCCAGCACAGCTCAGGTCCGCCTGCACCTGCTGCTTGTGCTCTGGGTCACAACCACCTCTGGGTGAGTCTCCCACTCTCAAAATTATCCCCAGTGATTTCTAGGTTACTGGAGCCACGTAGCCAATAGAGCGCCTTCAAAAACCCTGTAATCATGGATTCTAAATCGAGGCACTAGGAGTCACTGTTGCACAGTGACTGGGATGCCCTTTCTCCCCAAAGGTTGTGAAAACTGCCTCCACAGTGTCCCTAAACCTGGGAGTGGAAGAGCTGAACCGAGAATCAAATCCATGTCCTGTGCTTGGCAGTTCAAAGCAGTTATCACGCAATCAGTGCTGAGCAAACAGATACTGGGACATAACAGAGCCTGAGGAAGTTCATCAGAAGTTACCGCACTGCAGCTAATTTAATATTCCAGGTCTATCTATCAGACCATATCCTATCCAGATTTAGTAACCATAATGGAATTTTGCTTTTACATGTATTATTCTGGTTCCTTTACAGGAAATATTTAATATAGTGGAAGAAACGGTTGCATGGCATTTTAGTTCACTTGTCCAAAGCAGGAAGAAATGTGGAAATCAGGAGTGAGGAGAAGAGATGCTCAGAAAAAGGGGGCGAGAGAGTTTTATAAAACTTTTCCTTTTCAGTTGATATATATCAAGGTCAGTATTCAGCTCCACAGTCAACATCTTATTTCAAACACTTTACTTCGATGGTTTTAAATAAATATATTCAGCAGATAGCACTGTTAGATAACCTGACAATGTCTAAGATAAGACAGACTATTCCCTGGATTCTATAAATGGTGTTTAAAGCGCACACAATTTAATTGAATAATGAGCCAATTAGCACCGATATCTGGGTACTAACAATCAGTTATTGCCATTAGATGGGAAGAATTTGGATTTGGGTGTGCATCTCATTGAGAACTATTCAAGATGTTATGCAAATCTTTTAGGGCGTAACTGAAAAGAGGGTGCGGGCCATGGGTAGGGGCATTGGTGGGTCAGGCGCACATTATAGAATTCAGGGGAACTGCACCTAATGTAGACATGAGAATCTGCACCAGGTTTCAGTAGACGTAAATCCTTTGGGTGCAAATCCTGACGCTATACCTCAGAGCACCATTTACCAAATAATGCTCATAGCGCATATTTTTTTCAGCATCCACATCTGGGCATGTATTTATTGAATCCAGTCCTACGTTTCCTGCTTGGCATCTAGTTTATTGCATGTTGTTAAGAAAGAAAAATTCAAATCAATTCTTGTATACCGCTAAAATCCCCTTTCCAGGGTTCAATGTGGTTTACATTCTAGGTGAGACAAAAGCAAGCAGTGTTACTGTGAGGTTTGAGAAACGTTACAGACCACTGGATTAATACACAAGACTAAAAACATACTAAAAGGTAGAAGTCAATGGATTGTGGATATAGTGGAATTAGAAAAGGTGCAGAGAAGGGCGACGAAAATGATAACGGGGATGGGATGACTTCCCTATGAGGAAAGGCTAAAGCGGCTAGGGTTCTTCAGCTTGGAGAAGAGACAGCTGAGGGGAGACATGATAGAGGTCTATAAAATAATGAGTGGAGTTGAACGGGTAGATGTGAAGCATCTGTTCACGCTTTCCAAAAATACTAGGACTAGGGGGCATGTGATGAAGCTACAATGTAGTAAATTTAAAACGAATCGGAGAAAATTTTTCTTCACTCAACATGTAATTAAACTCTGGAATTCATTGCCAGAGAATGTGGTAAAGGCGGTTAGCTTAGCGGAGTTTAAAAAAGGTTTGGGCGGCTTCCTAAAGGAAAAGTCCATAGGCCGTTATTAAATGGACTTGGGGAAAATCCACTATTCCTGGGATAAGCACTATAAAATGTTTTGTGCATTTTGGGGATCTTGCCAGGTATTTGTGACCTGGATTGGCCACTGTTGGAAAGAGGATGCTGGGCTTGATGGATCTTTGGTCTTTCCCAGTATGGCAATACTTATGTACTTATGTTATGAGCAGTGAGCAGAAAATGACCACATTTTGTGTTTTTTTGATTTGCCGATAATAGTTTGCCCTGCCCTCTTTGCAAAGCAATGCATGCATGCGTGAACCATTTCTTAGGCATGCTCAGGCACATGCCCTTTTGGAAACAGAGTGTGTTACAAGAAATTATTTATTTTGGGGAAAATAGCTCTAGAGCAACTCGCCACTGTTTATAATTTAAGAGCAGGTGCTGTATTTATAAGTTTTAGGATATTAATTTCTCCACCAATCACCAAAGGTGATAATTGCAATAAATTAAATAGATTAAGTATATATAAAAGATACCATATACTCAGAACACAAAGAGACCATATTTTTAGCTTCAAAAAGATTGATTTAATATACAATTGCACACGAGAGGTAGGTTTTAAGAGATCTTTACAGGTAATCTGTGCATAAAATAGAACAAAGTAGCAGGTAGGTTAACTTACAAGTCCTTGTTACAAGCATGCTGTGGTCCAGCTGATTGATGAGCACATGTTTCAGGAGCAAGGCATCAGCAGACCCCAAAGAGAGCAGCAGGTCCCAAGAGGAGGCAGGTCCCAAGAGAGCGAGCTGGGCTGTTTCCAGCCCTTTTATAATGTTAGCAGAGAAGCATGGTGTGTGCCTGTCCTCGATATTTTGCAAGGCATTATGGTTAATGTAGTCTGTTCACATGACCACATTATAAGTCCTTCCTTTCTGCACATGTCTGAAAGCTGATGGGAGGGGCAGGTATACCTTTGACAAGCAAATGTCCTGTTTATGGTCTCCCCTCTGAAGTCTTAGTCTGGAGAACCCATTGAAGACATTCTGTCTCTTGGGTCTTTGGTTTTCAGAGATGTCCTGATGAGCGTCCAGGTACCCACCTTTTGTTCAGTCTTTTTAGGTGGGAGGGCAGAGAGAGTTATATATCTCTCTTTTGTCTTTGTTAAGTGTTTGTAATTAACTATCCCTGCTATCAGAAGTTCCCGGAAAAAGGGATGGGGAGAGAGGGTCTTGAAATGAAACTATTCTCTCTGCTGCAGTGTCAAATATATATTTTTAAAAGCTGCACAAATATATTGGTGTATATATATGTATCTGATCCAACACAACATCATGCTACACATTTAATTCTGATGATTGGCTTATACCATAACAAGTGCACTAGACATTGCTCATTAAATGAAAATGAAGGTTAACCAAAACAAAAGAAAGAGAACAATGATGCAGTAAATGAAAGAAAATGAAAATGTTTGGGCTGCCCATCCTACACGAAGCAGAGGATTGAGATTCCTACCCTGGCCAACAGTCTTTGAGCTTATGCAGTGGCCACCCTGTGATGGATGGTAAAAGCAACCCTGTGGCTGATGACCCCTTGGAAAAGGCTTACAAGGCAGCTGCCTCTATTGCACCCTCCCCCTCCGCTCAGTCCAGCGGTGCCCATAATCATAAGGCAATGCTTGAAGAGTTACATAGAGCCTACGAAGACTCGTGTGTTAAAACTCATTTATTGAATGCCTTTTCGGTTGTTTTTGTTCTGTGTTACAACATTGCATGACAGGAAAAAAGGGGAAGAAAGAACGCTTACATAGGTGGGTTCAGATGAAGGTTGCGTTTGACAGACCTTTGGTCTTCTTTCTTCTACATTGCTTAGCAACTACCTGTACATGGCTGAGGAATATGAAATGAACCCAACTGTGTATCGTTAGCCAGTCCTGCACCACTGTGAAACAAATCCTCTCTGATCCTAAATGTCATGATGAGCCTAACCCCTGGATCATCAGCCTTCATCCTTAGTAACATAAAAAAAAAAAAAATAGAAAAACATTTACACTGCATTTTAATATGGACACAAAACTTAATATGCAAAGTGTGAGAAGCTGACTACTTGCTCCCACATCATTTACTGTTAAATTATTTCTTAATTCTGGTTGTCAGGATTATGTCACCCCTTTACTCGTCTCTGCTAGACTTTATTTTGAAACGTTAAAAGTTTTGTACAAGGGGCTGAAAGCACAATCTCCTGTATCTCCGGCTGATCCTCTTATTCCCTTCTCTCCTTCTCAAGCCTGTTACTTGCTCTTTCCCCTCCCTCATATATCCGTTTTGATATCTCTAGAGATTCCGCCTTCGGTTCTGTAGGGCTTAAATTGTGGAACTCTCCCCCCCCCCCCCCCCCCGACATCCTTGCAGAGCCATCATGCCAAAAAAGTAAGAATCTGCTAAAAAACTATTTCAACTAGTCTAGGGTTGATTTTCCGTCCTCCAGTACTGGGCTGCAACAGAACCCTCTGCTCCCTTCCCTTTGTCCTAGTGCCTTATTCCCTTTCAGATTCCCTTTTCCCCTTTTATCCTGTTTTTCCCTCCAAGATTGTAATTTTTTCCTCTCTTTCCTTGGATATTACTAATTTTATTTTGTAAACTCCCTAGCAACACATATCAGAAAATCATTATACGATAGTTTTGTCACTGTGGATGACTTCTTTATATGAAAGGAATATTTAACAGCCCATAAGGATGCAGGTGAAATTTAATGTGGACAAATGCAAAGTGATGCACATTGGAAAGAATAATCCAAATCATAGTTATCTGATGCTAGGGTCCACCTTGGGGGTCAGCGCTCAACAAAAAGATCTGGGTGGTGTTGTAGATAATACGCTGAAATCTTCTGCTCAGTGTGCGATGGTGGCCAAAAAAGCAAACAGGATGCTAGGAATTATTAGGAAAGGGATGTTGAATAAGACTAAAAATACTATAATGCCTTTGTATCGCTCCATGGTGTGTCCGCACCTTGAGTATTGCGTTCAGTTCTGGTCACCGTATCTCAAAAGAGATATAGCAGAATTAGAAAAGGTTCAAAGAAGAGCGATTAAAATGATAAAGGGGATGGAACTCCTCTCATATGAGGAAAGGCTAAAGAGGTTAAGGCTCTTCAGCTTGGAAAAGAGACAGATGAGAGGAGATATGATTGAGGTCTACATAATCCTGAGTGGTGTAGAACGAGTAGAAGTCAATTGATTTTTTTATTCATTCCAAAAGTACCAAGACTAGGGGACACTCAAGGAAGTTACATGGAAATACATAGGAGGAAATATTTTTTACTGGAGAATGTGGTAACAGTAGTTAGTGTATCTGGGTTTAAAAAAGGTTTGGACAAATTCCTGGAGTAAAAGTCCGTAGTCTTCTATTGAGACAGACATGAGAAGCAACTGCTTGTCCCGGGATTGGTAGCATGGAATGTTGCTACTCTTTGGGGTTCTACATGGAATCTTACTATTCATGGGGATTCTGGAATCTTGTTACTCTTTGGGGTTCTGGAATGTTGCTACTCTTTGGGGTTCTACATGGAATCTTGCTATTCATGAGGATTCTGGAATCTTGTTACTCTTTGGGGTTCTACTACTACTACTACTACTACTTAACATTTCTAGAGCGCTACTAGGGTTACGCAGCGCTGTACAATTTAACAAAGAGAGACAGTCCCTGCTCAAAGAGCTTACAATCTAATAGACAAGTGAACGGTCGGTCCGATAGGGGCAGTCAAATTGGGGCAGTCTGGATTCACTGAACGGTAAGGGTTAGGTGCCGAACGCAGCATTGAAGAGGTGGGCTTTAAGCAAAGACTTGAAGACGGGCAGGGAGGGGGCTTGGCGTAAGGGTTCAGGAAGGTTGTTCCAAGCATAGGGTGAGGCGAGGCAGAATGAGCGGAGCCTGGAGTTGGCGGTGGTGGAGAAGGGTACTGAGAGGAGGGATTTATCCTGTGAACGGAGGTTACGGGCGGGAACATAAGGGGAGATGAGGGTAGAGAGGTAGTGAGGGGCAGCAGACTGTGCATTTGTAGGTAAGAAGGAGAAGCTTGAATTGAATGCGGTATCTGATCGGAAGCCAGTGAAGTGACCTGAGGAGAGGGGTGATATGAGTATATCGGTTCTGGCGGAATATGAGACGTGCAGCAGAGTTCTGAACAGACTGAAGGGGGGATAGATGGCTAAGTGGGAGGCCGGTGAGGAGTAAGTTGCAGTAGTCCAGGCGAGAGGTAATGAGAGCGTGGACGAGAGTTCGGGTGGTGTGTTCAGAGAGGAAAGGGCGAATTTTGCTGATGTTAAAGAGGAAGAAGCGACAGGTCTTGGCTATCTGCTGGATATGCGCAGAGAAGGAGAGAGAGGAGTCAAAGATGACTCCGAGGTTGCGGGCAGATGAGACGGGGAGGATGAGGGTGTTATCAACTGAGATAGAAAGTGGAGGAAGAGGAGAAGTGGGTTTTGGTGGAAAGACGATAAGCTCGGTCTTGGACATGTTCAGTTTCAGGTGGCGGTTGGACATCCAGGCAGCAATGTCGGATAAGCAGGCCGATACCTTTGCCTGGGTCTCCGCGGTGATGTCTGGTGTGGAGAGATACAGTTGGGTGTCATCAGCATAGAGATGATACTGGAAACCATGAGATGAGATCAGGGAGCCCAGGAAAGAGGTGTAGATTGAGAAGAGAAGGGGTCCAAGGACCGATCCCTGGGGAACACCAACAGATAAGGGGATGGGGGTGGAGGAAGATCCATGAGAGTGAACTTTGAAGGTGCGGTGGGAGAGATAGGAGGAGAACCAGGAGAGGACAGAGCCCTGGAACCCAAATGAGGACAGTGTGGCAAGAAGTAAGTCATGATTGACAGTGTCAAAAGCGGCGGATAGATCCAGGAGGATGAGGATGGAGTAGTGGCCTCTGGATTTGGCAAGGAACAGGTCATTACAGACTTTAGAAAGTGCTGTTTCTGTCGAGTGAAGAGGGCGAAAACCGGATTGAAGCGGATCAAGGATGGCATGAGAGGAGAGAAAATCAAGGCAGCGGCTGTGGACTGCGCGCTCAAGTGTCTTGGAGAGGAAGGGTAGGAGGGAGATGGGGCGGTAGTTGGAGGGACAGGTAGGGTCTAGTGATGGTTTTTTGAGGAGTGGCGTGACTACAGCATGCTTGAAGGTGTCGGGGACAGTTGCAGTGGAGAGAGAGAGGTTGAGGATATGACAGATGGAGGGGGTGATAGTAGGAGAGATGGTGTTAAGTAAGTTGGTGGGGATGGGATCAGAGGAACAAGTGGTGCATTTTGAGGAGGAAAGAAGGCGGGCGGTTTCCTCCTCGGAGTTATCAGGAAAGGAGGAGAAGGAGGTCTGGGTTGGTTGGTTGAGGGAGAGGGTTGAAGGGTGAAGAGGAGGAGGTGGATTTGTAGTGAACTCAAGGTTGATCTTTTGCACCTTGTCACGGAAGTAGTCAGCCAGTGATTGAGGAGAGAGTGACGGGGGGGTGGGAGCGGAGGGCACTTTGAGGAGGGAGTTAAGGGTGACGAAGAGACGACGAGGGTTAGAGCTGAGAGAATTAGTCAATTGGGTGTAATAGTCCTGTTTGGCAAGGAATAGTGAGGACTGGAAGGAGGATAGCATGAATTTGTAGTGAAGGAAATCTGAATGGGTGCGAGATTTCCTCCAGAGGCATTCAGCAGATCGGGCGCAGGAGCGAAGGTAACGGATGCAAGGGGTCAGCCAGGGCTGGGGATTAGTACGCCTTGTGGGACGGGAGGTGGATGGTGCAAGGGTGTCCAGAGCAGAGGAGAGAGTGGCATTGTAAGCGGAGACAGCCTCGTCAACAGACTCGGAGGACATGATGGAGGGGAGGAGATTAGAAATACTAGATGATAAGGTGGGAGGGTCAATAATCTGGAGATTCCTGGAAGTAGTGGTTAATGTTGGGCAGGGCTGAGAGGGAGGGTGAAGAAGTGTGAAGGTGATCAGGTGATGATCAGAGACAGGAAGAGCTGAGGTGTGGAAATTGGAGGGTGAGCCGGAAGAGGAGAGGACGAGGTCAAGGCAATGGCCATCACGGTGAGTAGGGGTGGTGGAACATAGCTGGAGGTTGAAGGAGGATGTTAGAGTGAGGAACTGAGAAGCGTGAGAGTTGAACAGGTCATCAACGTGTATGTTGAAGTCTCCGAGAATGAGGGATGGAGATGAGGGTTCAAGAAAAACAGAAAGCCAGGCATCGAAGTCGGTGAGGAAGGAAGGGAGGGATTTATCAGGGGGGCGGTAAATGACTGCCACTCTGAGTGGCAACGGGTAGAATAGACGGATGGAGTGGACTTCAAAGGATGAGAAGCAGTGAGACTGTGGTAGGAGGAGGGGTTGGAAGCTACAGGAGGGCGAGAGTAGTAACCCGACGCCTCCTCCACGGCCAACTAGGCGGTGAGTATGGGAGAAGAGATAGCCTCCATGGCATAGAGCCGCAAC
The DNA here is from genome assembly GCF_901765095.1 of Microcaecilia unicolor. Taxonomy (NCBI): domain Eukaryota; kingdom Metazoa; phylum Chordata; class Amphibia; order Gymnophiona; family Siphonopidae; genus Microcaecilia; species Microcaecilia unicolor. The sequence goes on from NC_044033.1 coordinate 5,631,722, forward strand.
TGAGGCAGAGTCGTCAGGGGAGAGCCAGGTTTCAGTTAGGGCAAGCAGGTGAAGGGAATGAGAGATGAAGAGATCGTGGGTGAAGGGAAGTTTGTTGCAGACCGAGTGGGCATTCCACAGTGCACATGAGAAGGGGAGGGAAGAGGGGGGGAGGAGGGGAATAGATATGAGATTGGAGACATCCCGGAAACGTTTGCATGGATAGGACGAGGACAGGTGTGGGGGACCTGGATTGGGATTGATGTCTCCTGCGGATAGCAGGAGGAGGAGCAAGAGAGTGCGGAGGAGGGTGGGGGAGGTAGGGCGACGAAGGCGACGAAGACGGGATGCGCTTAGGAGGAATGGGGATGGGTTAATGGCAGGAAGGAAGTGTTGAAGGTTGAGAGCTACGAAGGAGGAGGGGGACAGGAGAGATGGTGAGGTGGTGAGGGACGGGGGTGAGTAGGGTATTGCAGTAGTGAGCAAGATGGGAGAGGACATGGGTGGGCAGTGAGTTCCAGTGGTAGACAGCGGTAGGGGGAGGGGAAAAAGATTAGGAAGGGACAGGGCAAGGAAGAGAATGTGTAAAGGGGCCATAAGTAGTAACTGAGGTGTTATGGGTATATATGTAGTGACTGAGGTGTTAAGTGATAGATAGAACGGCAGAGCTGGATTAGAGGCTTAAAACTGGAATGGTAGGCAGCAGGCAGGTAGGCACTGCCCAGTAAGAACAAGTCACACCCACTATGTTTGAAAAATGTGGGAGGAAAGGAGATGAAGAGCCTGAACACAGAGACAGAGCAATTATCTGCAGGCAGATTAGGTTGCTTGGGAGGGTATATAAGAACTATCACCCTAGAGGTGGGTGGATAGAGGGGTGGGTGGGAGGGATCTAAGTCTAAAATGTACAGACAGAGCTGCAGCACAGCCAGTTAATCTGTAAAAAAGGTGGATTTCTCAAGAAAAACTGGTATAGAAGGCTGCCCCTCTAACAGAGAATCAGGTCACACCCACTAAGTTTGAATTTGTGGGGGAGATTCAGAGACAGAGCTGCAGCACAGCCAGTTAATCTGTAAAAAAGGTGGATTTCTCAAGAAAAACTGGTATAGAAGGCTGCCCCTCTAACAGAGAATCAGGTCTAGGGTTACCATACGTCCGGATTTCCCCGGACATGTCCTCTTTTTGAGGGCATGTCCGGGGCGTCCGGCGGATTTTGCCCCCGCCCACGTTTGTCCGGATTTCTGGACAAACGTGGGCGCGGGTGCGGGCAGGCGCATGCGTGTGGTGGGCGTGTGGGCGGGCGATCGGCGCGTGGTCTCCCGTCCCCTCCCCTCCCCTTCCTTACCATGTTCCCTGGTGGTCTAGTGACGTCTTCGGGGCAGGAAAGAGCCCCCTCTTTCCTGCCCGGAGCGCTGCCTCCCCTGTCTATCATCCTTCTCGGTCTGGCTGGGGATTCAACATGGCCGCCGAGAGTTGAACTCTCGCGAGGCCGCTTCAACTCTCGGTGGCCATTTTGAATCCCCAGCCATACCGAGGAGGATGCAGCAGGCAAGGGCAGGCAGCGCTCCGGGCAGGAAAGAGGGGGCTCTTTCCTGCCCCGAAGAGAAGACGCTACTAGACCACCAGGGCTAGACAGTAAGTGAGGGGGGGGGTATGTGATGGGGGGGAGGGGACTATGTGACGGGGGGGGGGGGGAATAGGGGCGGAACCCGGACCTGAAGGGGGCGTGGCAGGGGCGGGGCGGGGGCGGGGTAGGGGGCGTGACATGTGTCCTCTTTTTCAGAGGACACAAAATGGTAACCCTAATCAGGTCACACCCACTAAGTTTGAATTTGTGGGGGAGATTCAGAGACAGAGCTGCAGCACAGCCAGTTAATCTGTAAAAAAGGTGGATTTCTCAAGAAAAACTGGTATAGAAGGCTGCCCCTCTAACAGAGAATCAGGTCACACCCACTAAGTTTGAATTTGTGGGGGAGATTCAGAGACAGAGCTGCAGCACAGCCAGTTAATCTGTAAAAAAGGTGGATTTCTCAAGAAAAACTGGTATAGAAGGCTGCCCCTCTAACAGAGAATCAGGTCACACCCACTAAGTTTGAATTTGTGGGGGAGATTCAGAGACAGAGCTGCAGCACAGCCAGTTAATCTGTAAAAAAGGTGGATTTCTCAAGAAAAACTACATGGAATCTTGCTATTCATGGGGATTCTGGAATGTTGCTACTCTTTGGGGTTCTACATGGAATCTTGTTACTCTTTGGGGTTCTGGAATGTTGCTATTAATTGGGTTTCTGCCAGGTACTTGTGGCCTGGCTTGGCCACTGTTTGGAAAACAGGATACTGGGCTAGATGGACCATTGGTCTGACCCAGTATGGCTACTCTTATGTTCAAGACTAGATAAATTAAATCAATAAATAAATTTACCTCAACTGCTATACTTCCTGTGGGTAGAAGTAAATGTCCTAGGCATCCGCCTGCTTCTCCCTAATCGAGCAACACATCATTCTGAGTCAAGCACCCCTCTCTCATGCCCTGAGGCTCAGAAGCAAACGCGGGCGCTAGAGGCATTAGCAATGAACTAGCGCCCGCACTGGTAAGCGCAGAATGCTCAGATGCTCTAACGTAGTCAAACACGTTAATGAGGTCATTTCCTATTCCTTCCCAATGCTCAGTGAACAATAGACAAAACAAAGCCAACTTACTGCTGAAAAAATAACACCAGCTTGGAGCAGGCTTTAGGGTGTTTGAAGAGAGGATTTCTCACGATTCTCTGAAATCTGCTGGGTTTTATACAGTTTGGATGCAGAAGGAAGCCTGTGCAACCTCTAAGTGCCAGTAGAGAGAAACAAATGTGCATAAGTCCGAGCAAACCCAAAAGTTTAAATATAAGCGTTCCAAGTAAAAAAGAAATTGAGAAGTCTATTTATAGACACCAAAGTATGCTTCACGTTCGGGTTTGCCTGGCGCACGTGCACAGGAGCTGCGCTTACCGCGCTAACTCTTCTGCGCATGCACGTCTCCCTTCCTTGCTTTTGCTTTAACAGTGCGCATATAATTTGAATACCATTTCCTTTAAGCATTGGTGAGCTAATCTTCTATACTGTTTCGGAGGTATTTTTTCAGCGCTGTTGGCTTACCGCCGGAGTTCTGGGCATTGGGGCACCAGTACTCAAATTCCCAATGCATTGCTGGTAGCGGGTTTAACTTCCTTCCTCCTGAAACCACATATCCCAGGGTTTAACTTCTCAGCTTTTTTTAATAAAGGCTTCCGCTGAGCTGGTCGTCCACCAATATTCAGTGCATGTGGGCTGGTAGTGGAGGAGTAGCCTAGTGGTTACTCCAGCAACTTTTATGCTGGGGAACTGGGTTTGATTCCCACTGCAGCTCCTTGTGACTCTGGGTAAGTCACTTATATACTATGTAAACCACTTTGAATGGAGTTGCAAAAACCACAGAAAGGCATATATCAAGTCCCAGTTCCCTTTCCCTATTTGAGAATCTACATGGAATGTTGCTACTATTTGAGATTCTGTTGCTATTATTTGAGATTCTGTTGCTATTATTTGAGATTCTACATGGAATGTTGTTACTATTTGAGATTCTGTTGCTACTATTTGAGATTCTAGATGGAATGTTGCTAGTGGAGGAGTAGCCTAGTGGTTAGTGCAGCAGACTTTGATCCTGGGGAAGGAGAAATGAGACCTTACCTGCTAATTTGCTTTCCTTTAGTCCCTCCGGACTGGTCCAGGATTGGCCTGATGGGTTGTGCACACCTTCCACCAGATGGAGACTGAGAAAAAAAACTCTGACTCTAGAGAGCCAATAAGAGCCCTGGCAATGTGACCCTAGCCTCAGTATTTGAATAACAAAGCAGAAAGGAAAAGAAAGATCTACATTCTGTGCCCCCGAGGAATTCAAGCAGCCAGAAAGCACAAGAGAAACGTGCTTAAACTACGGCTTAGCCCTGAAAACAGGGCTCACCAGCAACTCTCTTCAGAGCTGAGGTATGGCCAATTATGTACAGATTTATGTATTTCTTTAACTGTTTAACTTACATAACAGCTCTGAAGACGACAGTTGCATATCTGTACACAGTAATGTTGAACATAGACCGAAAGATATAACACGGGAGGGGCCTAGGCCAGTCCGGAGGGACTAAAGGAAAGCAAATTAGCAGGTAAGGTCTAATTTCTCCTTCCTTCTTCGGTCTGTGTCCCAGAAATGGCAAACAATGACCAGGATCAAGTACTTTTTAACACATTCATTGCTGGTTTAATCGTGATGAGTGTGACTGTTGGGGAGACTGGATGGCCCATTCAGGTATTTATCTATCGTCATCTACTATATTACTATGTTACAGTAACCTTAACTTCCTGAACTGGCTTTTGATGGAATAGATAAGATCAAATTTCTCAAAATTAATTTTCAGTAAATAAGTTTTTGTACAGACCTCTCACGTACTCCGAGCAGTTTATTAGTGTTTCCAGCCCAGCAGACGTTGGAATGAAATTACAGCATAAGTAGTCAAGAATCGTCTGTCTGAGGCAAAGCAAATTCTGCATAATGGAAAAATAGTCATAAGATCCATTAGTGTGAAAATGGGTCAGATTAGGCAGGGGGTTCCAGAGGTATACATATATACACAGGGATTGGAAATAATTTCACGAGTCATGTTTCACATGCTTTCCCCATCCCCATGCTGCCACACCCAGATATGTACTCCATTTTCTTTATTGTGAATTCTACTGTGAAACCTAACTTTGTACTTGGTTGCTATGTATACTGCCAGCTACTGGTGGAAAAGTGCAACAATGTCTTGCCATTCAATAGTGGAACTCTATGGTTAACCTGTGAAATTCCTTTGTTGACAGTGGCATCTAATGGTTTGATATATATTATGAGACTTGGTTTAATTTCATTATTTTTTTTTTTCAAACAAACTGAATGGCACACCTGGGTCTTGAGGTTAATTAATCCCTCCCCCTAGAAAAGGATCCATATCAGATTTTCCAGTGGTAAGCCGTGAAAACCTGAAACCCTGTCAACTCCCTGTGCATCCCTAGGAGAAACAAGACAGTAGGTCTACTCTGGAAAACCTTTTGTGTTGGGATGCCTGGAGCTCGGAATACATCACTCAACAGTAGAGGGGCTGCTGCTGGCTAAATGCCCCGTTTCAGAGTACAAATGTTTATCATCTGAAATTCTCCGCTTTTAAATGCATTTGTTTCCAGCTGTTGCTAAGAGATTTGCTCAGTCAGAAAAGATAAAAAGACAAGAGAGCCAGTTTAGTCTAGGAATATCTATGGAGTCTTAGCCACTGGCTGTTAAATCTAGTGAGAAGACTGCTCTTTCCAGCTACAGCTGTCAGGATGCTCAAGCAGTTTATGGTATCGGATTCCAGAACTTTCTTCAAAGGCACAAGGGGGTGCCACCTCCCCTCCAAATGTTGGCAGGTGCTAACGCTGAATTGGTCCATTTCCACCCACTGCCAATGTGACTTCCTTACTATTTATTCCCACAACGTAAGCAGGGTAAACTACACCTCTGAGCTCAGCAATACATGTAGTTCTTGTCTCCAGATGTTTACACTCGGGATGGAATAATGATCAGAAAACTAGAGCAGAACAGCAAGTCTGTCTCTGACAGGGATTATCTGTCCCCTTTTCTTCGGTTATCCTATGATATCTCCCTGTCTGTCATCATGTGCAAAGCTCTCAAATGTTGGGGGATGAAGGTTACCCCAGAGGCGGCTTCAGTATTCCCACTTGTCTCACAGCACACAGGCTCCCCTGCTAGTGAAATAGCGATTGCTAGGCACAGTAAGGTAAAAGGCAGAGAAAGACTGAACACTGTTATGGTTTTAAAAATAAAATTTCCCTTTAACAGGATCTCTAGTATGTACAAGTATATAGAAAATAATTATAAAAAAACAAAATGCAAATAGTACATAAGTATTGCCATACTGGGACAGACCAGAGGTCCATCGAGCCCAGCATCCTGTTTCCAACAGTGGCCAATCCAGGTCACAAGTACCCAATAGCAGCAACATTTTATGTAGAACCCCAAAGAATAGCAACATTCCATGTAGAACCCCAAAGAATAGCAAGATTCTAGAATTCTAAAGAATAACAAGATTCCATGCAGAATTTCAAAGTGGAACCCCAAAGAGTAGAAAGATTCCATTCAGAATCCCAAGCACATAAGTACATAAGTGTTGCCACACTGGGACAGACCAAAGGTCCATCAAGCCCAGCATCCTGTTTCCAACAGTGGCCAATCCAGGTCACAAGTACCCAGTAGTAGTAACATTCCATATAGAACCCCTAAGAAAAGCAAGATTCTAGAATTCTAAAGAATAGCAAGATTCCATGCAGAATTTCAAAGTGTAGCAACATTCCACGTGGAACCCCAAAGAGTAGAACGATTCCATTCAGAATCCCAAGCACATAAGTACATAAGTGTTGCCACACTGGGACAGACCAGAGGTCCATCAAGCCCAGCATCCTGTTTCCAACAGTGGCCAATCCAGTCACAAGTACTCAATAGTAGTAACATTCCATATAGAACCCCAAAGAGTAGCAAGGTTCTAGAATTCTAAAGAATAACAAGATTCCATGCAGAATTTCAAAGTGTAGCAACATTCCATGTAGAACTCCCAAAAGTAGCAAGATTCCATTCAGAATCCCAAGCACATAAGTGTTGCCACACTGGAACAGACCAAAGGTCCATCAAGCCCAGCATCCTGTTTCCAACAGTGGCCAATCCAGGTCACAAGTACCCAGTAGTAGCAACATTCCATATAGAACCCCAAAGAGTAGCAAGATTCTAGAATTCTAAAGAATAACAAGATTCCATGCAGAATTTCAAAGTGTAGCAACATTCCATGTGGAACCCCAAAGAGTAGAAAGATTCCATTCAGAATCTCAAGCACATAAGTACATAAGTGTTGCCACACTGGGACAGACCAGAGGTCCATCAAGCCCAGCATCCTGTTTCCAACAGTGGCCAATCCAGGTCACAAATACCCAATAGTAGCAACATTCCATGTAGAACCCCAAAGAATAGCAAGATTCTAGAATTCTAAAGAATAGCAAGATTCCATGCAGAATTTCAAAGCGTAGCAACATTCCATGTAGAACCCCAAAGAGTAGAAAGATTCCATTCAGAATCCCAAGCACATAAGTACATAAGTGTTGCCACACTGGGACAGACCAGAGGTCCATCAAGCCCAGGTCCATCAAGCCCAGCCAACAGTGGCCAATCCAGGTCACAATCCAGTACATAAGCGTTGCCACACTGGGACAGACCAGAGGTCCATCAAGCCCAGGTCCATCAAGCCCAGCCAACAGTGGCCAATCCAGGTCACAAATACCCCAGGCAAGATCCCAAAAATGTACGAGACATTTTATACTGCTTATCCCAGGAACTAAGAAGAAGTGGGGACTAGGAGATTGAGTGTTTAGGGTAAAAGCAGGAGAGCAAGCCAGGATGAAGAAACATAGGAAGGGTTCTAAAAGTAGGAAGGACCATGGAAGAGATATGACGAAGGAAAGTGACCGGCCTTTAAGGGGAGAAGAGAGGGGGGAGAGGTAGAATGGAAAGCCAGGTAGAGGGTAAGAGGCAGAAGAAACAGCCTGGCGCAAAGAAGGAGCTGATGCTAGAGAGGGCGTAAAAGGAAGAGGACTAGAGGGTGGGTGGAAGGGAAGAATTGGAAGAGAGGGAAATGGGAAGATGACAGAAAAATACAATGATCAGACACAAGTAATGACTGGAATATCTCACCTTTGGTAATGTACTATCTTACAGCTTTGGATTTTGGTCGGTACTTGGTATGGATAGGCCACAGGGTCTTTATCTGATATGATTTCCTGTTTCTCACTTTTGATGCAGAATGGTAACATAGTAACATAACATAGTAGATGACGGCAGAAAAAGACCTGCACGGTCCATCCAGTCTGCCCAACAAGATAACTCATATTTGCTGCTTTTTGTGTATACCCTACTTTGATTTGTACCTGTGCTCTTCAGGGCACAGACCGTATAAGTCTGCCCAGCACTATCCTCACCTCCCAACCACCAGCCCCTCCTCCCAACCACCGGCTCTGGCACAGACCGTATAAGTCTGCCCAGCACTATCCCCACCTCCCAACCACCGGCTCTGGCACAGACCGTATAAGTCTGCCCAGCACTATCCCCGCCTCCCAACCACCAGCCCTGCCTCCCAACCACCGGCTCTGGCACAGACCGTACAAGTCTGTCCAGCACTATCCTCGCCTCCCAACCATCAGCCCCTCCTCCCAACCACCGGCTCTGGCACAGACCGTACAAGTCTGCCCAGCACTATCCCCGCCTCCCAACCACCAGCCCCGCCTCCCAACCACCGGCTCTGGCACAGACCGTATAAGTCTGCCCAGCACTATCCTAACCTCCCAACCACCAGCCCTGCCTCCCAACCACCGGCTCTGGCACAGACCGTACAAGTCTGTCCAGCACTATCCCCGCCTCCCAACCACCAGTCCCGCTTCCCACCACCGGCTCTGGCACAGACCGTATAAGTCTGCCCAGCACTATCCCCGCTTCCCAACCACCAGCCCCTCCTCCCAACCACCGGCTCTGGCACAGACCGTATAAGTCTGCCCAGCACTATCCTCACCTCCCAACCACCAGCCCTGCCTCCCAACCACCGGCTCTGGCACAGACCGTATAAGTCTGTCCAGCACTATCCCCGCCTCCCAACCACCAGCCCCGCCTCCTGATCTTGACTAAGCTCCTGAGGATCCATTCCTTCGGCACAGGATTCCTTTATGCTTATCCCACGCATGTTTGAATTCCGTTACCGTTTTCATTTCCACCACCTCCCGCGGGAGGGCATTCCAAGCGTCCACTACTCTCTCCGTGAAAAAATACTTCCTGACATTTTTCTTGAGTCTGCCCCCCTTCAATCTCATTTCATGTCCTCCCGGCTCTAATTTGGCTATGACCACTAAGGAGTCAGGTCTTTATGTCATGTTGGGATGTTGTGGAAAAACCTATCTTTGGCAAGAGTGGAACTGAGGTCAGTGTTTTGCACTTCTGTACATGGACTCTACAAAACCACAGCGAGAATCAATTTTGCTGATTTCTGCTAAAGCAGACTGAATAGATGTAAGAGAAAAGCTTTTGCTCTGGAAACCAAAGAGAAATGTAATAAAAATTTGGCTGCAAGCTTTTATTTTTTTAAAGTAGGACACAATGCATAAAATTAAAACTGTGGAAGCCTCAGTCTCTGCCTCTCCATGTTTCAAAGGGGACTTCATCTCAGGAACATCTTTCCTGCCAAAGCAAATCACCTTAAATAAACGGTGACCACTGGTCTCTGGCAATCAAACTCCTCTGTTACAAGAGTAACCAAGATCTAACCCTGGAAAGGTCGCACAGTGAAATCTACCAGTGCTGTAGCCAAAACTGTTTTTGAGGGGGTGGGGAGGAAGAGTTTTGGTTTCAGCCAAAAATGCACAACCGTTTTTGGTCAAAACCCAAATCTGGATTCTGGGTCACTTTGTGCTGAAACTGAAATGTGGTTGGTCTCTAGTGTCAAAGTCTGCTTCCAGTTTAGGTTTTACTGAGACACACAGTGCCTGCCTCTAGGGGAGTTAGTGTAGCCGTCCATCAGTGAGATTAGGGGTGGTTGTAGAACAAAACAAAAGGGGTCATGTTTTGGGTGGTTTAGATAGGAATTTCCCCTGCTGATCTGTTTTATTTGAATCTAGTTAGTCCACAAGTTCCTTGCCAAAGAAACTACTGATTGAGGTTAGCACATACACCGAGCACAGAAAGTCAGGGTTTTCCTTTTTTTAGTTTTTTTTGAGTCAGAGCAGTAGGTGTCCTGGACTTCCTGAGCCCGTGAGCTGACCTCTCCAACCGAGAATCCGTGGATGTAGAGAAGACCAAGGTACCCAACGCAAGGGAGCTGCGATGCTAGCGAAGATTTTGACATACCGGTAACTTTGTTTTGTGTGCACACAAACTGAAAACTATATATATCAGATCTGAGTACACTAATTAGTGCTGTGTACATGTGTGGGATGTTTTGGGTTACTGCAGATGTGGAGTTGGGGTCTTGATAGATGTGATCCTTGATAACTGTGATTCTTGGTGACTGTAATTGTAGTTTTAAAATTGTTATTGCCTTTATTTCCTTTGTGACTTATTTAAAAGCATTTAACATCTTGCACTAATTTTATTTAATACCATCAACCTGTAAAAATTGGTACCAACATTTAAGAAACATAACCAACAAGTGTTTCTATTTACTTTACCCTCTATCCCTTTTATCCTTTAATAAAACCTTTAATATTTTTTTCTTGCTAAATCCCTTGGTTGTGTGGAGTTTATTTGGGAACCCTATTTAAAACTGTGACACTCATATATTTATTTCTTCCATTATTCAAATTTACCTGCTCCACGACTAGGGGGTTTACACCTCCCATCTGCCTTTGAAACTTGGAGGGGCTTCCTTCTGATTACAAAAGGAGACAAAACTGGTAGTTACATCGGAAAACCTTGTATGCTGCCCCAGAGCTGGCAAAAAAAATTGTCATGGTAACTGCATCAAAAGCCCCTGTTTTACCTCTTTGCATTGCCATGGAATACTCAATGATGTCATTTGCATTAATTTTAATGCAATGTGCAGCCATGTATTCTGCACGGGGGGGAAAAGACTCATGCTGGGTGCATACAACCCGCTTTAGCCTCAGAGGTCTTTTCTCCTCCCCAACATGTGCCCAAATGCATCAGTGAGCCCTGGCATAAGCAAGAGGACTGCCAGAAGGACTGAATCAATGAGGCAAACAGAGCCCTGGCAGATGAGAAGAGCCATGATGAGGCCAACAACAGTGGTGGCTAAAACAGCGACTGAAAAGAGCTGCAGGCAGCAAAACTACTGGCCCTCATCAGGGTGGCAGAAGACAGCAGCGAGAGAATTCCCGCCCGTAACCTCTGCTCACAGGACAAATCCCTCCTTTCAGTACCTTTCTCCACCACTGCCAACTCCAGGCTCCGCTCATTCTGCCTTGCTTCACCCTACGCTTGGAACAATCTTCCTCAACCCCTACGCCAAGCCCCCTCCCTACCCATCTTCAAATCTCTGCTTAAAACTCACCTCTTCAATGCTGCCTTCGGCACCTAACCTTTCGAGAAACTTAGTATGCCCTATCAGATCGACTCTACACTTGTCTTTAGATTGTACACCTATCTTTGATTGTAAGCTCCTTGAGCAGGGACTGTCCTTCCATGTTAAAATTGTACAGTGCTGCGTAACCCTAGTAGCACTTTAGAAATGTTAAGTAGTAGTAGAGCCACAGGGGTGACAGAGGAAGAAGCGGACCAGGTGGTCACCTAGGGGCCTTTTTTACTGAGGATTAGCTTGACTTATTTGCAGTAGGACCCCCTAGGAATAAAATGGACCCTGCTGCAGATAACTTAAGCTAATCTTGAATGAAAGACCCCCCCCCCCAGGTAGCAGTTTGTACAGGAGCAGTAAAAAGCAGCTGCACTACAGTCCAACATAGGCTTGGAGTTTCTTTCTCCTTTTTATTTATTAGGGTTTATTTACCGCCTTTTGAAGGAATTCACTCACTATAGTTAAGTTGGCCGGGGGGGGGGGGGGGGGGCTGCCAAAGGGAGCAGCAGATGCTCAAGTGGGTTGGCTCTATTTTTGGAGGGAAAGAAGGGGAAAAGCACTGGACAACACCTGTCCTCTGGAGGCTAAACCCACTTTCAGAGCTAACGCTTAAGAACCGGGTCACCTGGGTCGGGTTCTTCTTAATGGTCCCGTTTTGTAGCGCGAGGAAGGAGGCGGCGTCTCTCTCTTTCTTGCACCTGTAGCAACCGACACAGGCACAGGTGCAAGGGGGGGGGGGGGGGAGGGGAGGAGCTCAGAACTAAAAGAGAGAGAGAGAGCGGAGCGCGCGCACAAGCTCAGCGGCACCCGCCACCCCAGACCCCTCCCCCTCAGCCGCACGCGCGCCCCTCCCCTCCTAGACTAGAGTGAGTCCTCGAGCTGTCGGTCGTGTGTGTCTGTCGCTCCTCCTCGTGCCCCGCCATGGAGGCGAAGGACGGAGAGGGGGCCGAGCGGGCCGCCGCCCCCTCCTCCAGCAGCGGGGTGGTGGTGCAGGTGCGCGAGAAGAAGGGGCCGCTGCGCGCCGCCATCCCCTACATGCCCTTCCCGGTGGCCGTGCTCTGCCTCTTCCTCAACACCTTCGTGCCCGGGCTGGGTAAGTAACTGGGGGGGGGGAGCGAACGTTGAAAAGAGCGACCCCCACCCGCTTGAACAGCAGGAGTCGGGTCCTGTCCGCTGTACAGAGGAGAGGGGAAGAGAGCAGCATCCCCCAGATTGAGCAAAGAGACCCCAAGCCAGTTGAACAGCTGGGTCCAGTGGAGGGCAAGAGGGAGGGGGGGGTCTGGTCCGCACAGGGGGGGGGTCTGGTCTTTGGGAAGCGAACGTTGAAAAGAGCGACCCCCAGATTGAGCAAAGCGACCCCAACCCAGTTGAACACAGGGTCCAGTGGAAGGGGGCGGGGCTGTCCGCTATATAGAGGGGGCTGTCCGGTCCGCACAGGGAGCAGCAGCGCTGGCTCCAAACCTTGAGCAAGTTTTCTCTCTAAGGAGCTGCCTTAGGCTCGGGGAGGGGGATCCAGGATCGCAGCTCCCCCGGTTGCTTCTACTGTACCTTCACTGCCACAGGATCCACGTTATTGAGCAGGGACGGTTCTGATCCCCCCCCCCCCCCCCCAATGGTTTAGAAAAGTTGCCTCCAGTGTAACATTTCTTCCACCTTAGTCACGCTTTTTCCTTAAGCTTTATGTTTCCAGCTCTGGTACCCAGACGCTGTTCCTCTGTTACCTGCTGAAGCAGTGGGGGCTGCTAATGAGCATGTAATAAAGACCCCTAGAGGTATTCAGTGCCACCTCGGGGGTAGCTGGAGGCATAGGAGCCAACTTTTCAAAATGATTGGGAGTGCTAAGCCCAATGGAAATAACCCCTCCCTGGACACATACAAGAAATTTTCTCAATATTGGGGGTGCTCAACCACCCAGAGTCGGCTCCTATGGCTGGAGGAGCCATGGGCAGGCAATCAAGGGAGCAGATGCGGGAGGGCTCATCAGTTCAACCTTGGCTTCTTTGGTCATTTGCTGATGGTTATTTTTCTGGCTTTTGTAATATCCCATTTTGCAGTCACCTCATAAGCAGTAATACCAGTTCTTGATAAAATAGTGCAGTTATTGTACCAATCCAACTTAAAAAAAAGAAAGTTTAACAAGCACAAAAACCAAGACAATACTTTGTTTTAACGATTAACACTTTGGGGACTAAGGTTCATCTTCCAGGGCTTAGAACAAAACTAGAATCGCATTAGAAAAATCCAGACGTTTTCATGGATCCTTTTTTCCACTTGCAAAGTGATAATTTTAACAGTAAATGTCAGCCGTTATCAGTACGGATCCTACAGATCTACCTGCAGGTTACACCTCTCTCTACCTTAGTTTAACTTCAGGGTCTTAGGTTTCTGAATTGTGTTAAAATTCCCTTTATGTAGTGGTCTGGTCCCGAAAAACCTTCTTCCATGGAGGTGTCACTTCTGTCTACTTTATGGTATGTGATCTTGAGTCTGTGGGTTGATTACCTTTAACCTCTGATCTCTTATCAATACAGTAAGTATCCTATTTCACACTTTCTGCGCTGAATAATATATGTGTTCACGTTTTAAGTACTACTTTGTAATCACATTTGAATATTTTTACTGCTGTAATTGTCTATTGCTTATATTTGATTTATTCTTATGTACAGCACCTTGAGTGAATTCCTTCATAAAGGTGGTAAATAAATCCTAATAAATGAATATGTTATAGTAAGGCAGGAGCTTGAGTAGGGACTCCTGTTGCTAAATGTTCTCATAGGGGTGATATGTGCTGTCACAGTCTGCACTATATTGCAGGGACTGATTCCTTTCTCTTTTTTTTTTTATGTCTGTTGAGATCGTGTTTTTTGCTAGTCTTTGCATCAGATTGCCGGAAGGTGGAGCAGGGAATAACTTTCAGTGACATGGTCTCCCGGAGTCAGTGACTATTTCTTTTGTTACAGTTCTCAGTTCTTCTGTTCTGGATTGCATGTGATTACAAAGTGGGGAAGGGGATAATACTTGCTGTATGATAGTTCTCAGTTCTTCTGTTCTGGATTGAATGTGCTGTCCTTGGACCCCTTCTTTTCTCTATCTACACCTCTTCCCTGGGCTCCCTGATCTCATCTCATGGCTTCCAGTATTATCTATATGCTGACGACACCCAGCTTTATCTCTCCACACCTGACATCACTGCGGAAACCCAGGCCAAAGTATCGGCTTGCTTATCTGACATTGCTGCCTGGATGTCCAACCGCCACCTGAAACTGAACATGGCCAAGACCGAGCTCATTGTCTTTCCACCAAAATCCACTTCTCCTCTTCCTCCACTCTCTATCTCAGTCGATAACACCCTCATCCTCCCCGTCTCATCTGCCCGCAACTTCGGAGTCATCTTCGACTCCTCCCTCTCGTTCTCTGCGCATATCCAGCAGATAGCCAAGACCTGTCACTTCTTCCTCTATAACATTAGCAAAATCCGCCCTTTCCTCTCTGAACACACCACCCGAACTCTCATCCACTCTCTCATTACCTCTCGCCTTGACTACTGCAACCTACTCCTCACTGGCCTCCCACTTTGCCATCTATCCCCCACTTCAGTCCGTTCAGAACTCTGCTGCACGTCTTATCTTCCGCCTGGACCGATATACTCACATCACCCCTCTCCTCAAGTTACTTCACTGGCTTCCAATCAAGTACCGCATACAGTTCAAGCTTCTCCTACTAACCTACAAATGCACTCGATCTGCAGCCCCTCTTTACCCTCATCTCCCCTTACGTCCCTACCCATAACCTCCGATCTCAAGACAGATCCCTCCGTTCAGTACCCTTCTCCACCACCGCCAACTCCAGGCTCCGCCCTTTCTGCCTCGCCTCACCCCATGCTTGGAATAAACTCCCTGAGCCCATTCGCCAGACCCCCTCCCTGCCCATCTTCAAATCCTTGCTCAAAGACCACCTCTTCAATGTCGCCTTTGGCACCTAACCACCATACCTCTATTCAGGAAATCTAGACTGCACCAACTTGACATTTTGTCCTTTAGATTGTAAGCTCCTTTGAGCAGGGACTGTCCTTTATTTATTTGTACAGCGCTGCGTAACCCTAGTAGTGCTCTAGCAATGTTAAGTAGTAGTAGTAATTACAAGGTGGGGAAGGGGATAATACTGGCTGTATGACAGTTCTCAGTTCTTCTGTTCTGGATTGTGTGTGACCACAAGGGGAGGGGCAGATACGTGTTCTGTGATTTTCTTGTCTTTGTACTGCAGTAGCTTTGCCTTGGATGTGTCAACAAGCAATGTTCTTGGTGCTGATGTTGGCATTGAGGACTCGGCACTTTGAGGTGTTGGCCTTGTCTCTTGCGTCACAGCATGGTTAACATATGTATGCCAGAGTCTCTCTGAGCCTTTCCACAAGCAGCCTGTGAACCTCTCTCAACTTAACCTTTTAACAGTACCAAGTCCCCATTTCAGAGCCTGGGGTACTGGGCGGTAAAGATGAAAAATTGTGGCAGAATGCAGCCCTACCTGGGTTAGATAGCAGAAGACGGGGTGGGGGAGAAATCGGAGCTTCTGCGAGATAGGACCAACTAGGCTGGATGGACCAAGGCAATTGTGGTGCCTGCTCTGTGGCCCTTGCATGGAAACTATGCAGCCTGTTTTGTATTTTCTAGCAGAATAGTCACACTGGAAGTGAAAGAAATGACGCTACTGAGTACCTGCTGTCTGCAGATTGTCAGTAGGAACCTGTTCAACTCGGTGACAGAACAAGTCCTGACGCCTACCAATACCCCAGGAAGTTGTACCATGTTCACCTGCTCTTTTTCCATTATTCACCTGGTTTCTGGAATAGAAGCCAGAGATATTTTTACCCTTTTTTTCTTTCTTTCTTTTAATTCAAACAAGGCTTCCTGGAATTACTGTCCCTGCTCCATCTCAATAATGCTTTTTTTTTTAGAGGGGCTGGAAGGATAGTGGGAGGGAACTGGGTCATTAAAAGGCAAGCAAAATAAGTAGTTTTGAGTGGGAAATAATTACCCCTGTTAGGAATCAAAACCCTGTTTTTCCTCACTTTCTCACCATCATAAAGAGAACTTTTTTAAACCTGTGATGATCATTTCCAAGCGGAAAGAATAGAAAAATTTGCTGGCACTGTCTGTGGAGTGAATGAAAGATGTGAGCTTGACCTTTTTTTTTTTTTTTTTTAAATGTCCACCATTGGGAAGAACTAACTGTGGGCTCTGTTCAGTGCTTCCCCCCCCCCCCCCCTCTCCCGTGGAAACTGACTCTTTCCTTTTAAGGGCATCCACTCTCTTCTTCTCATGAGTACGAAACTGGATGTACTGCAAACTGGTGAAATTCAGTGCAGTCTCAGGAGCCTGAGATGGTTGGTATTAGTAAGAGAGCCCTTACGCCAAGCCCCCTCCCTACCCATCTTCAAATCCTTGCTCAAAGCCCACCTCTTCAACGTTGCTTTCGGCACCTAACCTTTATACCTTTCAGGAAATCTAGACTGCCCAAATTTGACTGACTGTACATTTGTCCTTTAGATTGTAAGCTCCTTTGAGCAGGGACTGTCCTTCTATGTTAAATTGTACAGCGCTGCGTAACCCTAGTAGCGATTTAGAAATGTCAAGTAGTAGTACTAGAAGAGTCTCGGGAGCCCGAGACGACTGGCACAGCTGGAAGATCCAGTGTGCAGGCTCAGATGAGAGACTGGTGTGTGTTCTGTATCAACCAACTTTAAAGAGCTGAAATACAAGATTTGGAAGGAGGCAAGGAATCGTTTATTTGGATTTAGCTCACACTTTTCTGTGTAGTGAGTTACGTTCAGGTACACTAGATATTCCCTTGTCCCTGGAGGGATTACAGTCTGTTTGTACTAGAGAGCTGCACGGGAACGGGGTTTGCGGGAATCCCGCGGAACCCGCGGGATTCCCGCAGGGACGGAAGCAGTTCTGCGGGGTTCCCGCGGGGACGGAAGCAGTCCCTGTGGGGTTCCCGTGGAAGTGTAAGCTACATCTGCACCAGCCTCTCATCTACCGAGTACCAAGTTCTTTGAGTGCTGTCTTCTCCTCCTCCTCCTCTTCCTCCTTGCTTTAACAGCACAAATGTGGGAAGTCTTCCATTAAGGAGGTGGTAGAGACACAAATGATGATGGAATTCAAAAAGACGTGGAATGAACACAGAGGATCTCTAATTAGAAAATGGAAGTTATAAAAAACCGAACCTTAAATGGCTGCATGTGTGTGCATGTGTGAAGTAATACTTAAATGGCGACTCTGGCTGTGATTAACTAGGGCCAATACCGGGCAGACTTGTATGGTCTGTGTCTAATATATGGAAGTTTGGTTTAGGATGGGCTGGAAAGGGCTTAGACAGCAACTTCAGTGGCTGGAACATAAGGATAGTCCTGGACAGATTTTTACGATCTGTGTCCCACAAATGAGAAGACGCATAGACTGGAGTGGGCTTCAACGACAACTACAGCAGTTGGAACATAAGGATAGGGCCAGATAGACTTCTATGGTCTATGTTCCAGAAACACAAAAGAAAGACCATAATCAAGTATATAATATCACACTCGTTAATTTAATCATGAATTGATAATGAGTGTGACTATTGGGCAGACAGGATGGACCATTCAGGTCTTTATTTGCTGTTACTTACTATGCTACAATTAATCCTCTTTGCTCCCGGGCTGATGAGCAGACCTCAGCTCTGACACAGGCATGAGCATCAGATGTCACCTGACCTAGTGGTGCGTGCATGTGGTGACCTCTCAGAGACAAATCTTACATGTGCACACCAGAGTGTTCCAAGTTTCAGCTTCCATTCCTTCCTTGCCTACAGGGCTGTGGCTCAAATCCAGAGAGAGACTGAGGGAGCTGACTGGAATTTTCTTTTATGTACCATTAAATTCTTACAGTGATGGGTGGGGATGGGTTAAATTCTTGCGGGGACGGGTTGGGATGGGTTATATTTTTGCGGGGATGGATGGGGATGGGTAAGATTCCAGCAGGGACGGGCGGGGATGGGTAAGATTTCTGTCCCCGTGCAACTCTCTAGTTTGTACCTGAAGGTTAAGTGACTTCCCCTAGATCACAAGGTGCAGCAGCAGGATTTAAAGGGAGCCTCCCTAATTGACAGCCAGTGCTCTAACCTGCTGGGCTACTGCTCTCATGATTGTGGACATCCTGAAAACCAGGCCTTGTTGAGAGTTTTGGACTCAAGTTTTTAGCCCTGGAGGAAAGGCAAGTGATGATCGTCATCAGTATCTCCTTCCTGCTGTTTTTTCAAGAACTCATTATTCTGTCGAGAACCTACCATTTCAAGGTTCACGTGAATAACATTTATTACGACGAATGATACCTCTGAGATTTTTGCCCCTGACGCAGCCCTTCTTGGGCGAAACACGGACTGTGTCGGGCAATAAGTCTGGTATTTGACACCATCAATAAATTTTTGAACATTCTTCCGTTTTGTATCTGCTGTTTTGTTGTCTACGTTGGAGTTTGCTGATCGTTTGCCCTGTTGTTTTTTTTAAGGGCTTGTGTTGAACATTCCTGAACTAGAAGAATACAGTGCTCAGAGGTCCCCATTAGAGAATGACACGGGGACAGGGACAGAGCCCATGAGAACAGGGTGGGGACAGGAACAGATCCCACAGGGATGGGGACAGAGCCCGTGAGGACGGGGACAAACTATGAGGCATATTTTCAAAGCACTTAGCCTTCCAAAGTTCCATAGAAACCTATGGAATTTTGGAAGGCTACGTGCTTTGAAAATATGCCTAAATTTGTCACCATGTCACTTTCTACTTTGAAGCCTGTTAATGAACTGGACTGTTATTTGTTTGATGCAGACAATATTTTTATTTTTTGGAAAATCAAGGAAACATGCTGGCCACAGATAGCAAAATTTGCATGGGGGATCTTGTACATCTTCTAAGAAGACATCTTCTATTGCAGGAAGGACGGTGGAAGACAGGAGAGCTTAGGCTGAATCCTGAGATTGTTGATGACTTCTTATTCATCCACAGATTAAAAAAATCATAACAGTGCTTCATAGGGTATATTTCTCCCCTCTAGGGCATACAGAACGGGTTGCATTTTGTACCCCTGGACATTTAAACAGGATGGATTAGGAATCCATGGGGTAGTAGAAGTCAACTACTGTTGGGGTTGGAAGGGTAGAGGGTGGTGGTGAGGAGGGTTATTAAAGTTGCTCGCTGTTATTGTTTTCTGTTTGTAACTTATACACAATAGTTGCACAGCATATTGTTCCTTTTTGATACTTTAATAAAAAGATTGTGTTCGAGGTTTCTGCAGATGAGAACAGAGCCCACGGGGATAGGATGGGGACAGAACCTGCGGGGACAGGACAAGGATGGAGAGAGAACCCACGGGGGCAGGGACCGGGGACAAATTTTATCCCCGTGTCATTCTTTAGTCCCCATGGATCACTATAGAGTCAGGAGTCAAAATTTGGGCTGATACCACCTACACTGAATTATGTATTGTTCTGCTTGCGAATGGTCAGGCTGGCTGTTCTCCCTGCGCCCAAGGGCGTAGCTACGTGGGGCCATGGGGGCCTGGGCCCTCGTAGATTTGCCCCTGGACCCCCCTGCCGACGACCCTCTCAACCCCCCCCCCCCCCGCTGCCAACAACCCGCTGTCGCCTACCTTTGCTGGCGGGGGAACCCAACCCCCGCCAGCTGACGTCCTCTTCTACCCAGTCCCGCGCAAGGCTTCGTTCTAGTCTGATGTCCTGCACGTTGGATGTGCAGATGTCAGACTCACAGAAACAGAACGAAACACAGGAGCTCGGCTGGCGGGGGTTGGGGTCCCCCACCAGCAAAGGTAGGTGATGGCGGGTTGTTGGCGGGGGGGGGGGGGGGTCGAGAGGGTCGTTGGTGGCTGGGGGGTTTGGCAGTGGCGGGTGGGGGGCTAAAATGTGCCCCCCCACCTCGGGCTCTGGACCCCCCCTCCTGCTGAAGTCTGGCTATGCCCCTTCCTGCACCCAATCAGCAGCCACTGAACTGGCTTCCCTAGTTAAGACACATAGGTGATTCAATGCTGTGATGGTTATTTTTTCTGATCCCCAGCTGGTATTAACCCAGATTTTGACTCCTGAGTCTACAGTGGTCCATGGGGATCTCTGAGCACTGTATTCTTGTAGTTCAGGGATGTTCAACCTCAGGCCTTGCTAGGTCAGGTTTTCAGGATTTCCACAGTCAATGTGTACCAGATCTATTTGCATGGAAATACATTTCATGCATATTCATTGAGGAAATCCTGAAAACCTGACTGGACTACATCCCTTGAGGACTGAGGTTGGACACCCCTGTTCTAATTATTGAGCTGGTGGTTACAGCTAGCAAACTAGAATTCAAAAATGAAGCCAAGCATTAGAAAAAAAAGCATACACAGAGGAAAATTTCTTAAGTATCCAAGTCACATTTAGCTCCGTCCATCTTAGAGCCATTTTCAAACAGAAAGAAGGTCTGTATTTCCTTTTCAAAAATGGCTCAAAGATGGATGTTTTTCACAGAAAATGTCTTAAAAAGAAGAGTCATTTTCCAAAGTGACATGTCCCACTTATAAACGCCAAAAAACCAGGCAGAAGAACTCCACACGGACGTCCCTAAAGAGCAAAGGGGCAGCCCTAGTGGTCAGTGCAGTGGACTTTAAACAATGGCCCCCAGGTACAATTCCCACCATAACTCCTGTATTTTTGTATTCTGAGCCCTCCAGGAACAGAATAAAACCTAACTGTACACTACTACAATCGCCTTCCACCCTGCAGTAGGTAATTTTTGTAGTCTTGGCGGTCTCACAGTTTCTATCACATATGCACTGGGCAGAGTGGGATTTGAACCTGGATCCTCTTGTCCACTGCACTAGGCTGGTTCTGGGAGCTGCTTGCTGCTCTGTTGGGTATGATCATACCTGATGCTGTCACCTTAGCCTGGTGTCCCCTTTCAGTTTCACTTCTTTGGGGGTGGCAGGTGTCGGCCTTAATCTTTCCACTGGTTAGTCAGAGCACCTTTTTGTAACTTGATTGAAACAGGTCCTTCTTTATTTGACTTGGAAGTTTCTTCCTGTTCCATTATCGCTGAAAGACGTCCTGATTTTGGTCCCACCCAAAACATGTCTCAAACACCCCCCCCCTAACTATTTGGATGAACTGCAGTGAAACATGGCCTAATTTTCGCATTTTTGAAAATTGCAATTTAGACATTTTCGGCATATGGATTTTTTTTGGCCATTTTGAGATGACTGTGCTTTGAAAATAAGCACCATAATAAGGTAGTAAGACAGTAGAAAAGAGCAGTTATAGCACCCTGCAAGAATTAACCAGCTGTACAATCTTGACTGACTGGAGGCTGTCACTTTTCTTCCTCCCTTTGTTCTCCATCAGTCTGACTAGATAAGTTATTCCAGTGTCTTGCACCCTATGAGGCATATTTTCAAAGCACTTAGCCTTCCAAAGTTCCACAGAAACCTATGGAACTTTGGAAGGCTTTAAGCGCTTTGAAAATATGCCTCATAGTATTACCTGGAAGCTTTTGTTTTTAGATGAGCAAACCTGTGGTCAGAACATGTAGCCCCCTGTCAGGCTTATTTTCGAAAGAGAAGGATGCCCATCTTTCGACACAAATCAGAAGATGGTCATCCAAATCGGTATAATCGAAAGCCGATTTTGGATGTCCTCAACTGCTTTCAGTTGCAGGGATGGCCAAAGTTCACAAGGGCGTGTCGGAGGCGTGGCGAAGGTGGGACTTGGGCGTGGCTAACACATGGACGTCCTCGACCCATAATGGGAAAAAAAAAGGGCATCCTTGACGAGTACTTGGACGACTTTACCTGGTCCTGTTTTTCTTGCGACCAAGGCACAAAAAGGTGCCCGAACTGAACAGATGACCACCGGAGAGAATTGGGGATGACCTCCCCTTACTTCCTCAGTGGTCACTAACCCCCTCCCACCCTCAAAACAAATCTTTAAAAATATTTTGTGCCAGCCTCAAATGTCATACTCGGGTCCATCACAGTAGTATGCAGGTCCCTGGAGCAGTTTTAGTGGGTGCAGTGCACTTCAGGCAGGCGGACCCAGGCCCATCCCCCCCTCCACCTGTTACACTTGTGGTAGTAAATGTGAGCCTCCAAAATCCACCACAAACCCTCTGTACCCACATCTTGGTGCCTCCCTTCACCCGTAAGGGCTATGGTAGTGGGTTTTGGGGGGGCTCAGCACACAAGGTAAGGGAACTATGTACCTGGGAGCAATTTATGAAGTCCACTGCAGTGCCTCCTAAGGTGCCCGGTTGGTGTCCTGACATGTCAGGGGGACCAGTACACTACGAATGCTGGCTCCTCCCACGACCAAAGGGCTTGCATTTGCTCGTTTCTGAGATGGGCGTCCTTAGTTTCCATTATCGCCGAAAATCAGAAACGACCAAGTCTAGGGACGACCATCGCTAAGGACGACCTACATTTCAAGATTTGGGCATCCCTGACCGTATTATTGAAACGAAAGATGGACGTCCATCTTGTTTCTATAGTACGGGTTTCCCCGCCCCTCCCATCGTGACGTTTTGTGAGGGTGTCCTCAGCTAAACTTGGTCATCCCTTTTGATTATGCCCCTCAGTGTCTCCATGGTCTTACTGGACAGCCCTTGTCACCAGCAGCCCTGGGGATCCAGTTGGTTTCTCAGGAGATGTGGTCTGCTGGTACTTTGCTTGCTGTTCTGTGGTCTTGGTAGTATTGTGACATCGTGCTTCCTTTTGTCTGCTTTTGTTTTGGCCCTATCGCTTTTCCCCCGCTGTCTGTGCGCTATGTGGAGTGAATCTTTTCCAACACCCCAGAAACTCCAAAGTAGGCAAGTGCTGTAAACCAAAAAATCACTTCCCACCAAAATGTTCTATATGATGTGAGGGATCCTCAGACAGGAGCAAACAAGTTCTCAAAACACATGAGCATTGTGAAAAATTGCAGGAAGACTGGGCATCAGAATGGCAGATTTAATGTAGACAAATGCAAAGTGATGCACATTGGGAAGAATAATCCAAATCATAGTTATTTAATGCTAGGGTCCATCTTAGGAATCGGTACTCAAGATAAAAGATCTAGATGTCTTTGTAGACAATATGCTGAAATCTTCTGACCAGTATGTGGCAGTGGCCAAAAAAGCAAACAGGACCCTAGGAATTATTAATGCAAAATAAGATCAAGAATATTATAATGCCTCTGTATGGTGTGACCTCACCTTGAGTATTGTGTTCAGTTCTGGTCGCTGTACCTCAAAAATAATATAGTGGCATTAGAAAAGGTTCAGAGAAGAGTGAACAAAATGATAAAAGGGATGGAACTGCTCTAGAATGAGGAAAGGTTAAAGCGGTTAGGGCTCATTCAGCTTGGAAAAGAGATGGCTAAGGAGGGATATGATTGAGGTTTCTAAAATCCTCAGTGGTACAGAACGAGTAGAGGTGAATCAATTTTTCACTTTTTCAAAAAGTACAAAGACCAGGGGAAATACCTTTAAAACAAATAGGAGGAAATTTTTCACTCAAAGAATAGATAGGTTTTGAACTCACTGCCAGAGATGTGGTAACAGCAGTTAGCGTATCTGGCTTTATAAAAGTCTTTGATAAATTCCTGGAGTCCATAATTATTGAGATAGACATGGGGAAGCCACTGCTTGCCCTGGGGTTGATAGCATGGAATCTTGCTATTCCTTGAGATTCTGTATGGAATTTTGTTACTCTTTAGGATTCCACAATCTTGCTATTCTTTGGGGTTCTACATGGAATGTTGTTACTCTTTGAGATTCTGTATGGAATCTTGTTACTCTTTGGGATTCCGAAATCTTACTATTCTTTGGGGTTCTACATGGAATGTTGTTACTCTTTGAGATTCTGTATGGAATCTTGTTACTCTTTGGGATTCCGGAATCTTGCTATTCTTTGGGGTTCTACATGGAATGTTGCTACTAATTAGGTTTCTGCCAGGTACTTGTGACCTGGCTTGGCCACTGTTAGAAGCAGGATACTGGGCTAGGTGGACCATTGGTCTGACCCAGTATGGCTGTTCTTATGTTCTTTTGCACCAACTATGTTTTATTTCATTTGATATGCTGCCTTTACAAGGTATGGTCAAAGTGGTTTATAATAAAATGAAATAGATAAAATTAGTGGGGGTGGGGGGGGGGGGAGAGAAAGGAAATAAGTCAATCACACACAGAAGTCTGACAGACATCAATAACAGAACAGGACAATACCACTCAACAAGCTTTGTTACATCCACGAGGTCAGTGGGGTAATGTATCAATGGGTAAATTAAATATAGTAACATAGTAGATGACGGCAGAAAAAGACCTGCACGGTCTGCCCAACAAGATAAACTCACGTGTCATTTTTTTGTGTATACCTTACCTTGATTTGTACCTGTCTTTTTCAGGGCACAGACCATATAAATCTGCCCAGCACTATCCCCGCCTCCCAACCACCAGCCCTGCTTCCCACAGCCAGCTAAGCTTCTGGGGATCCCTTCCTTCTGAGGAGGATTCCTTTATGTTTATCCCACGCATGTTTGAATTCGTTTACCGTTTTCCTCTCCACCACCTCCCGCGGGAGGGCATTCCAAGCATCCACCACTCTCTCCGTGAAAAAATACTTCCTGACATTTGTCTTGAGTCTGCCCCCCTTCAAATGCAGAAACAACAACAAAAAAGACTCTTGAGTAGGGCTTTAAACTTAGGGAGGGAAAGCTCTGATCTGGGGGGGGGTTAAGTCATTCTAAAGTTTAGGTGCCAAAAAATAAAAAGCAGAAGATTGTGTGGTTTCATAGTGAGTGGATCTAGGGGAGGGTAAGCCAAGGTGATGTGTGCCAAGAGAATGGATAGGGGTATATGGAATAATCACAGAAGGAAAGGTAAGAGGGGAACCAGAGTGGAGTACTTTGTGGGTGAGAAATAAAATTTGTGGGTGAGACCTAAAAGGGGGAAGGGCGTAAGCAGTGAAGTTGAAGGAAAAGGGATGTTACACAGTCAAACTTCTTAGCATTTAGAAGTAGACGAAGTACTGAGTTCTGGAGGGTTTGCAGACGGTGATGTTGAGTTTGAGAGATACCAGTGTAGACGGTGTTGCAATAATCCAGACGGGAAATAATGAACACATGGGTAAGAGTATGCATAGCAGAAAAGTCAAGGTACTTTGTTATAGGCCAAAGACGTCATAGCCAATAAATGCCTAGATAAACTACTTTGAAAATTTGATGTTCTAAAGTTAAATGGGAGTTAATTATGACTCCTAGAGAGCGGAATGAGGAGACAGGAGTAAGCATCGTGTTAAATAGGGTAAGAGGCAGATTGGAATTCAGTCGCCCAGCAAGCAGTGGTCTTGGCTGGGTTCAGGACCAGCCTGTGAGCCAATTAGACATAGTTTGAGTAGCAGCAGGTCAGGAGAAGAAAAGGAAGTGAGGAAGATAAGGATATCATCCATGTAGAAGAAGAACTGGATGTTGAATTCCTGGAGAACAGTTGCCATGGGGCTAAGAAAGATATTAAAAAGTCAAGGAGGGAGAGGACAGAGCCCTCCTTTCAGTACCCTTCTCCACCACCGCCAACTCTAGGCTCCGCCCTTTCTGCCTCGCCTCACCCCATGCTTGGAACAAACTCCCTGAGCCCATACGCCAGGCCCCCTCCCTACCCATTTTCAAATCATTACTCAAAGCCCACCTCTTCAATGTCGCTTTCGGCACCTAATCACAACACCTGTACTCAGGAAATCTAGACTACCCCAACTTGACATTTCGTCCTTTAGATTGTAAGCTCTGAGCAGGGACCGTCCTTAGTTATTAATTTGTACAGCGCTGCGTAACCCTAGTAGCGCTCTAGAAATGTTTAGTAGTAGTAGTAGCCCTGTGGCACCCCACGCTGAAGGTAAAAAGTGCTAGAACGGGATGAAGGGTTATCAACAGCTACTCTGTACATCTATATTGGCTTTTGTTTGTTGGTAAACCAATTTGTACTCGTTCCTTTTGTCCCAAGGGGTATTAAGGAAAGGGATGCATGAGGGAGGTACCAATGCCATCCCTGCGAGGAAGACACATTGAAAACTGCTAACCGTCACTACATGTACTCGGGCTGATGCAGAAAGCTACCTCGATCGGAAGCGTGAAGTTCCTGCAGGATGTACATGCGTGTTGCCGACTGCACAATGCAGAAGGGGGTTAAGTGTGAAAAGTAACCCATGGGCGCATACTGCATTAAAATATATGGTAATGAGGCCTTTAAGTATTCCTCTAGGTGTCTTTTTTAACGTGCTGGTGACAAATTTATCATCATGTCCAGGGCAGCAGAGAAGGGTTGGTCAAGAGGATTTACTACCAGTTTCTGGGGTTTAAATAACAAGTTTTGAATTTTGACCAGAACAAGTGCCTTCAACTGAAAAAGACAAGATGAGAAGTAATGGCTCATGTCCAAAAAAAAAAAAAAAAAAGCCAGCACACACCTGCATCAGTCTTGCAAAACTCATTTTTTTCGGACGTGTGCACAGTGAGCTGCCCTCCCCAGAGAACCTTTGTGTGGATGTGTCTGGCACGGTACAAGTTCGGTGTGCATGATATTAGCATCTTAGTAACTTAGTGCATCATGTGGTCTTAATTTTATGGTAGACTAGTGGAACCCAGCCCGTTTCCTCAACAATGAAACGGGCCCTAGGAAGGCTCTCTTGTAAGCGATATTTTTGTCTCTCCCCTGCCCTCCCCCCCTCCATGTCCAGCGATTCTCCTCTTCCCTGCCCATCCATGTCCTGCGATTCTCTTCTCTCCTGTCCTCGCCTCCCATCCCATTCATGTCCATTGATTCTGCTCTGCCCTCCCCTTTATGTGCCGCGATTCTCTCTTCCTTTGTACCTCATCGTTTTCTGGCTGGCCTGGCTGGCTTCCCTTCCGTTGGTAACATCCTGACGTCAGCTTGCCTCCAGCGTTCCCTTCCCTCTCACTGTTCCGCCCTCTGTCATAATGTTTTGACGGAAGGGCGGAGCAGTGAGGGAATGGAATGCTGGAGGCTGGCTGACGTCATGAGATGATACGAACTCAGGCAGCCAGACAGCGATTGAATGTTGGAGGTGCAAATTATTATATAGGAAGACTATATGCGCAGCCATGCACACGGTTCTACCACATGACTTCTGTACCAGAAAAGCACTGG
This sequence comes from Microcaecilia unicolor, assembly GCF_901765095.1. Taxonomy (NCBI): domain Eukaryota; kingdom Metazoa; phylum Chordata; class Amphibia; order Gymnophiona; family Siphonopidae; genus Microcaecilia; species Microcaecilia unicolor. The sequence continues at coordinate 5,659,064 of NC_044033.1, forward strand.
GATCATGACCCCTAAGACAATGTTAGTGTATGTTGATTGTGTGTTCAAAGTTTTGTAAGGCACACTAGCAAATGTATGCCCTACCCCCCTTTCTCTTCCCACATCTTAGGGTGGTCTCTGGAATATAATGCATGTATGCCCTGTGTCTGACCTCAAGTTGGTGCCATTCTGTGATGCCTGGGTGGTGCACCCAGGTCTTACTCATGGTTATGCACTTAGCCAAAAAATGGTTTGTAGAAGACACTGATGGTTTAAGCTTCGGCAGGTTGTATTTTATTTTTGTTCTTTTAATCAGGGGTGTCCAACCTCTGCCCTCGCCAGGTTGGGTTTTCAGGACTTCCCCAACTGAATATGTACGACATTTATTTGCATACAATGGAGGCAGTGCATGGAAATAGATCTCATGCATATTCATTGAGGAAATCCTGAAAACCGCACCGGATTGCAGCCCTCGAAGACCGATGTTGGACAACCCTGGTTTCAGTGTTGAAGCCAAATGTCTTGCTCTTGAAATTTTTTAAGAAGAAAAATATATTGTGATCCCTCAGTAAACCAAATTGATACTGGTAAGGGCTCTTACTGGCTCTCCACCTGCTGGAAGGCATGCACAGCCCATCAGTCAATTGCTGGGCTGGTCTGGAGGGTCTAAAGGAAAGCAAATTAGCAGGTAAGGCCTAATTTCTCCTTCATTGAAGGTCAGTGCCCTAGAACATGTTTTGTGTTGGGTGTGTCTTTTAATAGTAACATAGTAAATGACGGCAGAAAAAGACCTGCATGGTCCATCCAGTCTGCCCAACAAGACAAACTCATATGTGCTACTTTTTGTGTATACCTTACCTTGATTTGTACCTGTCCTCTTCAGGGCACAGACCGTGTAAGTCTGTCCAGCACTATCCCCGCCTCCCAACCACCAGCCCCGCCTCCCACCACTGGCTCTGGCACAGACCGTATAAGTCTGCCCAGCACTATCCTCGCCTCCCACCACCGGCTGGCTCTGCCACCCAATCTCGGCTAAGCTCCTTAGGATCCATCCCTTCTGAATAGGATTCCTTTATGTTTATCCCATGCGTGTTTGAATTCCGTTACTGTTTTCATTTCCACCACCTCCCGTGGGAGGGCATTCCAAGCATCCACTACTCTCTCTGTGAAAAAATACTTCCTGACATTTTTCTTGAGTCTGCCCCCCTTCAATCTCATATCATGCCCTCTAGTTCTACCACCTTCCCATCTCCGGAAAAGGTTAGTTTGCAGATCAATACCTTTCAAATATTTGAACGTCTGTATCATATCACCCCTGTTTCTCCTTTCTTCCAGAGTATACATGTTCAGGTCAGCAAGTCTCTCCTCATACGTCTTGTAACGCAAATCCCTTACCATTCTCGTAGCTTTTCTTTGCACCGCTTCAATTCTTTTTACATCCTTAAGATACGGCCTCCAAAACTGAACACAATACTCTAGGTGGGGCCTCACCAATGACTTATACAGGGGCATCAACACCCCCCTTTCTTCTGCTGCTCACACCTCTCTCTATACAGCCTAACAACCTTCTAGCTACTGCCACCGCCTTGTCACACTGTTTCGTCTCTTTCAAATCCTCAGATACTATCACCCCAAGATCCCTCTCTCCGCCCGTACCTATCAGACTCTCCCCGCCTAACACATACGTCTCCCGAGGGTTTCTATTCCCTAAGTGCATCACTTTGCATTTCTTTTTAATGGCATATATGAACAATATTCCTCAGACGTCTGGTCTAAGAAATGTTAATTTGTGTGTGTTTTAATCTTGCATTGTCAGTATTATCAATATGAGAAACTATGTACTGTATAAGTAAACAGCTTAGGTATTGCTATAATAGCTTTCTTATTTGAGCTCTGTAGCATGATTGCTGCTGGAATCCTGTTCAGAAGGAATGGATCCTAAGGAGCTTAGCCGAGATTGGGTTGCACAGCCGGTGGTGGGAGGCGGGGATAGTGCTGGGCAGACTTATACGGTCAGTGCCAGAGCCGGTGGTGGGAGGCGGGGATAGTGCTGGGCAGACTTACACTGTCAGTGCCAGAGCCAGTGGTGGGAGGCGGGGCTGGTGGTTGGGAGGCAGGGATAGTGCTGGGCAGACTTTTACACGGTCTGTGCCCTGAAAAGGACAGGTACAAATCAAGGTAAGGTATACACAAAAAAAATGCACATATGAGTTTATCTTGTTGGGCAGACTGGATGGACCATGCAGGTCTTTTTTTTGCCGTCATCTACTATGTCCCCCACTCCTTCCTTTTCCAGGATTGTAATCCTTGCAGTTTTTAAGAGTGGCTGTTCTCATTTCATTTGCAGAAGTGTTAAGGGAGGGCATTTTCTCCACAGGCTGTGCTTTGGGACCATGAGTCTCCCAAGAGAGACATGATTCTAGGGAGATTTATGTTCGTAAGGCAGTAACAACCTGATTGTTTTGTGAGGCTCTTGCTTATGATTAATCTGTAGGATAACAGAATTTCTCCTTCCGAAGCTGAGAGGATATATGAATTATATCATTGCACACTTGGAGGCTAGATAGGTTTAAGGATATTGATTGATTGATATGTCTTTGTGGATTGTGTGAAGCACAGTTTTGCTTAGGTCAGGGTCTTCGGTTTGCAACTTATTTTACAAAAGGTTTGCTGAACGCGGAGCCTTTCACAAAGTATAATTTTGCATGAAAAGTATGTGTAATTGGTAACACAGAGCAGGAAATGAAATAAAAGTGGGAGGGCGACCAAGGATTCCAAAGACTGAAAGGATATATAATAATAAAGATGTTTATTGAGGTATAAAGACTCGACACAACCTCGTGTTTCGGCCGTTAGGCCTGCATCAGGAGTCTATAATCAAATTTTGAATACATAAATCATAAAAACAATATAAAAGTAGACAACATATATATATACACGTTTAAATATTTAAAATTAATTTTAAATGTTATTATATAAAAAAGTATGTATAATAATAACAAATTAGATGCATTTAAGAATGAATATGAATTTAAACGGATGATTAATTTCTTTCTTCAATTTTCTGATTCTGCCATTAATTGATCACTTTCGTTTAATTTTTATTTTTTTAAACATATGCATATATGTGCTATAATCTTTTATGTGTTTAGACATGAGAATTCTTTGACATATTTGTATTTATTCATGTGCAAATTGTATTTATATAAGCACACCATTTTATGTGATAATATATTTATTCATTGTTTGACCCCCTTTTTTTTAATGTGTATAAATTCACCTTTGAATGCATTTGGTTATCCATGTTTAACGTATCCAATCCACACTGCTTTCTTACTTTGTGTGGACATGAGAATTCATTTACATATTGTTATTTATTTATATATGTACATCATTTTTATACAAGCACACCATTTTTTGTCTTTACATATTTTTAAATATGGAAGGTTTTATTTTATTTTTTGATGAATTTAAATTTTATTTTCTTAAAAATTTAATCATCCGTTTAAATTCATATTCATTCTTAAATGCATCTAATTTGTTATTATTATACACTAGTAAAAAAGGCCCGTTTCTGACACAAATGAAACGGGCGCTAGCAAGGTTTTCCTCGGAGTGTGTGTGTTTGGGAGAGTGTATGTGAGAGTGAGTGAGAGTCAGAGTGAAAGTGTGAGTCCAATCCATGCTCCTCTGTCACCTGGCCCCTCCATTCATCCCTATCCAGCAATTCCGCTGTCTCCCTGAGGCCTGCCCTGCAATCCATATGCATCCATGGCCATCTGTCCCCTCCATTCATCCCTATCCAGCAATTCCCCTCTCCATGAGTCCTGCCCTTCCAATCCATGCCCATCCATGCTCCTTTGTCACCTGGCCCCTGCATTTTTCCCTATCCAGCATTTCCCCTCTCTGCCTGAGGCCTGCCCTGCAATCCATATCCATCCATGGCCATCTGTCCCCTCCATTCATCCCTATCCAGCAATTCCCCTCTCCCTGAGTCCTGCCCTTCCAATCCATGCTCCTCTTTCACCTGGCCCCTCCATTCATCCCTATCCAGCAATTCCCCTCTCTGCCTGAGGCCTGCCCTGCAATCCATATGCATCCATGCCCATCTGTGCCCTCCATTCATCCCTATCCAGCAATTCCCCTCTCCCTGAGTCCTGCCCTTCCAATCCATGCTCATCTGTCACCTGGCCCCTCCATTTTTCCCTATCCAGCATTTCCCCTCTCTGCCTGAGGCCTGCCCTGCAATCCATATCCATCCATGGCCATCTGTCCCCTCCATTCATCCCTATTCAGCAATTCCCGTCTCCCTGAGTCCTGCCCTTCCAATCCATGCCCATCCATGCTCATCTGTCACCTGGCCCCTCCATTTTTCCCTATCCAGCAATTGCCCTGTCTCCCTGAGGCCTGCCCTGCAATCCATATCCATCCATGCCCATCTGTCCCCTCTATTCATCCCTATCCAGCAATTTCCCTCTCTCCCTGAGTCCTGCCCTCCCAATCCATGCCCATCCATGCTCCTCTGTCCCCTGCCCCCTCCATTCATCCCTTTCCAGCAATTGCCCTCTCTCCCTGAGCCCTGCCCTCCCAATCCATGCCCATCCATGCTCCTCTGTCCCCTGCCGCCTCCATTCATCCTTTTCCAGCAAGTCCCCTGTCTCCCTTCCATGACCCCCCCTTGCATCCATGCTCCTCTCTCTCCCATGTCCCAGCCTGGGCCGCCCTCTTCTTCCCCCTCCCCCCCCTTCGCATCCATGGTGTCGTTTCTCCCCTGCCCTCCCGCTCCCATTGTTTTTCTTTTGTGGCCACCCTCTTCGCTCCCCCCAACATGGTTTTTATTTTTTTTTCTTGTTTTTAAATGTACCTCCGTGGCGGTTCCGGCAGCGAAGCGTCAGGGAAGGAGACGGTGCTCCCGATGTCTAGGTTTCCCTTCGCTGTGTTCTGCCTTCTTTTGACGTCATCCTTGACGTCAGAAGAATGCGGAACACAGCGAAGGGAAGGCTAGACGTTGAGAGCGCCGCGTCCTTCCCTGACGCTTTGCTGCCGAGCGTTGCGATTGGATGAGTATCATTGCTCCGCCCTCGACGTCATCACGTTTGACGCGTGGGCGGGGCAGACACAATGCGATCTCACCCCCTTCACTTTTGGCTAACAGAGGCTTCATTCGAACGTTGGAGGTGCGTTTTATATAGAGAGATACTTTTTTTATATAATATTTAAAATTATAAAATTAATTTTAAATATTTAAACGTGTATATATATGTTGTCTACTTTTATATTGTTTTTATAATTTATGTATTCAAAATTTGATTATAGACTCCTGATGCAGGCCTAACGGCCGAAACACGAGGTTGTGTCGAGTCTTTATACCTCAATAAACATCTTTATTATTTTATATCCTTTCAGTCTTTGGAATCCTTGGTCGCCCTCCCACTTTTATTTCATTTCTTGTTGTTGTCCGGGGGGCGTCTAGAGTTCTCCGCCTTCTGGCGGATATTTTTTCTCAACACAGAGCAGGAACAGCTGTTTTAGAAGAAAACACTCTGTAAAGAGTGGAGTTTATTCAGAATGTCTCACTATAGCTGCATAACCTGATCCTCTTGTCTTATTCTATCCCTCTGTAACACCAATTGTATTTCTTCTCTGTTACGGCGATGCCATAACAGATCTCTGTAAGCCACATTGAGCCTGCAAATAGGTGGGAAAATGTGGGATACAAGTGCAATAAATAAATAAATGCTGGTATTTATACATGTGAAGATTTTACAACCTGCTGTCAGATTTAACCAAAGCAGCCTGTCCTAACGGAGCCAAACAAGAAGCTATTGATTTGATTTATTAACTTAACTAGACTTTGAGCCCATAAAAACGGGCTATTATAGGAAAGGGGGGTTGAAAGGCCCGCCCCCACCGCCGAGTTCGCCGCTGCCCCTCCCCCTCCGAGTTCGCGCCCCCCCCCCCCCACCGAACCGTCACCACCCACCTTCCACCCGGCCGGGCCCTTGCTCCGCTATTGAAACAGCGAGGGTCCGGGAACGCAGCACTGAGCTCTGCTGAGCTGCCGACGTCGGCCTTCGTTCTTCTTCTCTGCCTGTCCCGCCCTTGTGTGACGTAACATCGTCGAGGGCGGGACAGAGGCAGAGAAGAAGAAGGAAGGGCGATGTCGGCAGCTCAGCAGAGCTCAGTGCTGCATTCCCGGACCCTCGCTGTTTCAATAGTGGAGTGAGGGCCCGACCGGGTAGAAGGTGGGTGGCGGCGGCGACTCGGGTGGGGGGAGCATTAGACGGCGGTGTCCCTCCCTCAGCAATGCGCAGTACAGACCCTCTGTGTTCCGCCCCCCCCCCCCCCGTCATCACGTATTGACGTGGGGGCAGGGCAGAGAAGGTCTCTACTGCGCATTTGCGAGTGAGTACGGTCACTCGCCGTTTATATGTTTGATACCACTTAGTACAACAGTTATAGCAGTGTGCAATAAAAGATTTAAATTGCTGCTCCAATCCTAGATCCAACAATTATGCTGTTTTGAAATATATGTGTATTTCTATTACAAAATGGGAAATACTTGAATACGTTTTTAAGGTCTGTCCAGAACATTCCTCCTTATGTTATGGTGTATATGTACAAGTCACATTTGTTTTCTAAAATCGCTTTTGGTACGTACTTGTCCATTTACACAGGTAATTCAGCCTTGTCACCTAACCCTTCTAAAATCCTTTCCTAAATGCATCAGTCTCTGATCAGGATTTTATGTTGTAGTTTGCAATGCAATTGTTATATGAAACAAAGTTTACACGAATTGCACCTTGAAGCTTTTTGCATTCATGTATACAAGTTTATTTTGTTAGGTCATGCATTGCTTTCATAGCATTTGGTAGCGTATTCCAGAGTTGTGTACTTGTTGATCGATTGGGCTACGCTTTCGTCGGTGAGGATAGTGAAGTTTGTCCAGGTCTGGTCAGCTGGGTATTCATCGAGGATTGGGTCCATGCAGTCCATGAATTTTTCGATGTCAGTGGTGTTCTGTGGTAATGTGGTGCGTAGATTTTACAATTTTCTCGTTGAAGTTTTTAGCAAGTTTGTCTGCAGTTTTATTATTTATTTTATTTATTGCATTTGTATCCCACATTATCCCACCTCTTTGCAGGCTCAATGTGGCTTACAATACATCATGGATAGTGGAAAGGAGAAAAGGTTAGGCATTTGGAGTTACAGCAGGGTTTGTGTTGGATGATAAAGGAAAGCATAAAAGTAAGAGACAGGAGGCATTGATGTTACATTCATGGTATAGGTGTGAGTTTCACATGACTTGGTCTTTGTGATAAGTCTTGTCGAAGAGATGAGTCTTTAGTAGTTTCCGGAAGTTGGCATTGAAGGAAGGAGGCATTGATTTACATTCATGGTATAGGTGTGAGTTTCACATGACTTGGTCTTTGTGATAAGTCTTGTCGAAGAGATGAGTCTTTAGTAGTTTCCGGAAGTTGGCATTGAAGGAAGGAGGCAGTGATTTACATTCATGGTATAGGTGTGAGTTTCACATGACTTGGTCTTTGTGATAAGTCTTGTCGAAGAGATGGGTCTTTAGTAGTTTCCGGAAGTTGGTTAGTTCGTGGACCGCTGTCAAGTTACGTGGTAATGCGTTCCAGAGCTGTGCGCTCGTATAAGAGAAGGTTGATGCGTGCATTAGTTTGTACTTTAGACCTTTGCAGTTGGGGAAATGAAGATTGAGGAATGTGCGAGAAGATTTTTTAGCATTCCTGGATGGTAGGTCTATCAAGTCTGACATGTATGCTGGGGCATCGCCATGGATGATTTTATGTACTAGGGTACATACCTTTTACACATATAAGCCCACTTTTTATATGTGTAAATGGTACCTGTAGGTTTAAAATGTACTCCCAGTAGCCTAGAGTTAGAACCCATGCTAACAGTGTTCTGAAAGGGGCCCCAGAGCCTGGACCCCAGCCAAGTACTGTCACTGCAATGTCTGAACTGGAAAAAAAAAACCCCCCAGAAAAAATCTTTCCGTAATGAGAAACGAAGATTCATAGTACTGGATTCCAGTCCTGGTTCCAATTTGAGCTGGAAGTCCAAAAGTGCAGGAGGAACCTGTCTACTCCCCCCCCCCCCCCCCCAAAAAAAAAATGTAAGTGATTTAATTTTGTTGCCTTCATAAATTACCTATCATTATACAGCTACGTGGTGTACAAATATAAACATTTATATGCTGTGGTTCACTGTGAATGAGTTGTATCGGCAATGCTGCGTGGAAGAAACAGACCCCATCAGGGCCACCGAGAGACTGAACTGGGCCCGGGGCAGGTCTGCTACTGCCCCCCCCCCCCATCGCTGCCACTGCTGAAATATCTTGGCTGGCGGGTTCCCAGACCCCACCTGCAAAAGATGTCTTCTTCCTCCAGCGCTGATTGGCTGCCCCTGAAGCTGCTTTTCCTCTCGGGGCATGCTGGGTTTCATAACCGAGCATGTGCACCTGAGAGAAAAAGCAGCCGCTCAGCAATGGGCAGAAGAGCAGTGCTGGAGGGAACTCCGGGTCCTCCCCAGCCTCCAAGGGGGCTGGATGCTGGAGTTTTTTTTTTCTCTCCTGCTCTTGTCAGGATGCGATCACTTGGGTCCTGTCAGGAGCAGGACAGAGAGAGAAACCCTGGTGCTGGGGCCCTTCTCTGTGGCCCTGGACCCCCATTATGTTTACAAAAATGTCATAAAACCTCACATTGAACAATAAAATGCTCTAACTAAAAAATGTAGCAATCAAATGTGCTTCCAGTTACTTCCATAATATTAAGTCTGATTGTCTCGGTAAAGCGTTCTGTAACTGACAGCCATGGAATGCGCTCTTGCACGAGTAGGATTCGTCCTTCCACCTTAGGTATTGGTATCATCCCCAATGCTTTGTTACTTGAACTGACTGAATGTGAGGCATTCATAAAACAAGTTTTTTGCCTTTGCTTTGTTACCATGGTGGTTATTTTTAAAAGCTTGTTCTGAGCCTGAGCTGTTGTCATGACAGTACTTCTACTCATAAAGTATCTGTGTATTTGTTTTGCATGTTGAATGCTGTAGTGGAAATTATTATATTTTATCCTTAAAGTTCTTTACTGTTACCTCCTGAACAAATCAGCCAAAGTAGTATGCAAAAGTCCCGCTCCTTTGTTTCAAACTTTTATTTCGATTGTGTTGCACTTCTAGAGATCAAAATGTTGACTAGAGTTACAGTGATATGGAAGAGTCTTCGATGGCCTCTTAACTCTAGTCAATACTTTGATTCATCAAGGGCTCAACACAATAAAAATAAAAGCAGACACATATAATACACCTGTCCATAAAAACCAACCTCCCCAACCCCATTTCCCTGCTCCATCAATTTCTTAAACAGCCACCGAGTCTTTAACTGGTTCCCAAGTTAAGTAAATTCCATCGGTTTCATAAAAGGGTCACAAGTTCTATATCGTTGGGTTCGTCATGGAAAAAGCTCATCTGTTATGCTTCTCTGACCTAATCTTTTGGCAGGAATTCTCAGAAGTCTCCTTTGAGGTAGCCTAAGCAATCTACCAATAGCTTACATAAGTGTTGCCATACTGGGACAGATCGAAGGCCCATCAAGTCCAGCATCCTGTTTCCAACCGTGGCCAATCCAGGTCACATGTACGTGGCAAGATCCTAAAACAGTACAGTATATTTTCTGCTGCTTATCCTAGAAATAAGCAGTGGATTTTCCCCAAGTCCATTTTAATAATGGTCTATGGACTTTTCCTTTAGGAAGCCGTCCACACCTTTTTTTTTTTTTTTAAACCCCACTAAGCTAACCACTCTTACTACATTCTCTGGCAGTGAATTCCCGGGTTTAATTACACGTTGAGTAAAGAAATATTTTCTGTGACTTTAGTTTTAAATTTACTACTTTGTAGCTTTATGGTGTGCCCCTTAGTTCTAGTATTTTTGGAAAGAGTAAACCAGCGATTCACGTCTGCCTGTTCCACTCAAAAGCCTCCAGCACCTTAAACATGAAGATCTTGTGCTTAAACTACTCTGCAGTAGCCCATACAAGTCCTTTAAAGCAGGGGGACTCATGACCCCCCCCCCCCCTCCAGTGGAGGCCACAGGCCAGGCTCTGAGTTCTATTCTGGACTAGATATAGCCTTTGGAGCTGTAATTAATATCAAGTAGCACAAGACAAAAGATCACATCTGCTTAATCTTCTTTAACTGACAAAATGCTCCCTTCGTAGTCGTCATAACTTGTGCCTCTGAGTTAAGCTTTGAATCCAACATCATTCTTACATCCTGAACCACCTGGCTGGCTTTTAATGTGGTCCCCCCTCCTTGCAACTGGAAATCCCAATCGCAGTCCCCTCTTCCTACTCAAAATGCCTCAGACTTTTCCACATTTAACTTTACATAATGAACCAAACCTTTCCTCTTTCCCCTTGACACCATGACGCCTGATTCACTTCTACCTCATCTGACCTCAACACAGTCTTGTATTTGTTATCAACCGAAATGGCAAACAACTTTACGGTACTTTGTAAGCCACATTGAGCCTGCAAATAGGTGGGAAAATGTGGGATATAAATGTAACAAATAAATAAATTAAACCCATTCCTCAGCAATCCTCCAGACCGTTCAAGACGCTTGGGTTATGCACTCCTACCAGCAGAGGGAGACTGAGAACACTAAAACTTCTTATACAAGTAGCCTGTGCAGACCTTCTACTAACCAGTATTTTCTCTGTGTCAGCAGAGGGTAGATGTGTGCAGTATACTCAGTCAGGTAGGCCCGTTTGGGGTTTCTAGGTTGGGTTGTAAATGTTAGAGAACCCACACTTGGATCTCTATTACAGGATGGCAGTCCTAAGGGGCTTCTTATTCCCTGTGGGGTGTCACACCCGGGTGGCCGGGTCCCTCCCCCTGTGCTCTTCCTCTGGAGGACTGCTTGACCTCGGCTACAGACCTCGTTCTGTACCCTTGAGGTGTTTAGGCATCAGCAACGAGGTTTAAAAAAAATAATAATAAAAAACGTTTTTAAAAGGCGGCTATTTTTGCCGTTCTTGTGGCAGTCCAGAGATAAAATGTCTTCAAGGGCGTTCTTTCCTTAGGTGGTTTTGCCTATTAGTCTGTCAGAGCACAAAGCAACTGTTTGTTTTTATTGTGTTCGCGGCCATTATGTGTAAGCTGGTGAGGTGTCGGTTTTGCACGAAGTGCGGCGTTGAAGTGAAAGTTGGCCAGTGTAAATTTTGTGGGGAGCGAGGGGGGTCCGTCGCGGAGACTGCGGGAAGTGTTGTTGGGACTTCAGCAGCGTCGGGGGAGGGGTTGTGGCTTTCCCCCTGAGTTTGTTTGGTCTCTGTATAATGCCTGGCGAGCTGGCCCCTCTCAGGCTGTTTGCCGGAGGCTGCTAGCTCAGTGGGAATTAAGCGCCTACGGGTGGATATTTCGGAGCCTAAGGAGATACTTTCTCAGGTGATTTCGTTGCTGGTCTTGGGGGACCGGATGGGGGATGCTTCTCAGCGTCATTTGGCGAAATTGGATGTGCGCAGTGTTGAAGGTTTACTTGTGCAGGTCGGAGGAATTCAGGTCTTCGGACAGGTTATTTGTCCTTCATGGGGGGCCCAAGAAGGGAGCAGCTGCTTCTAAGGCATCTATAGCTCGGTGGTTGAAGGATGCCATCTCTTCGGCTTACATATTGCATGGCCGTACGGTTCCGGCGGGGCTCAAGGCACATTCCACTAGGGGGATGGCGGCTTCTTGGGCAGAGAATAGTTTTGTTCCACCGGTGGACATTTGTAGAGCGGCGGTGTGGTCCTCCCTGCATTCTTTCTTTTCAAACATTACAGAGTGGATGTACAGGCAAGGGAGGATGCCAGTTTTGGAGCTGCAGTCCTGTCCTCTGGGCTTTGCAGGTCCCACTCTTAGATGTGTTTACTGCTTTGGTATATCCCAAGCATCTTGAACGGTCTGGAGGATTGCTGAGGAAGGTGAAATTAGGCCTTACCTGCTAATTTTCTTTCCTCTAGATCCTCCAGACCGTTCAAGAGCCCACCCAGTGTATCGGACAGTTCAGTATGATATTTTCTTTAGACTTCAGTTGCTGATATTTCTAGTAGCTCCTGTGATTTGGGTCCTGGAGTTTTACTAAGGGCAGTTTGTGGTACCGTTTGTGCCCATCTGCAGTTGAATTCCCCTGTCTTAAGGGGAGGAGATCTGAGTGTGGATTCAGTGGTTTTGTTTAGGTGGAGGTGTTTTGTTCCTCTGCTTTGTTACTGTTTTACTGGTTAGTAGAAGGTCTGCACAGGCTACTTGTATAAGAAGCTTTAGTGTTCTCAGTCTCCCTCTGCTGGTAGGAGTGCATAACCCAAGCGTCTTGAACGGTCTGGAGGATCTAGACTAGAGGAAAGAAAATTAGCAGGTAAGGCCTAATTTCACCTTATGCTGCAGCCTGTAAACATGTATTTATTAAAGTAAAATTTCAGTCCCCCATCTTGACCCCTAAACACCAGATCATCCAGAGGCACCTGCTTAAAAGAACCATATACAGATCAAAAAGGGGAGTAGACAAAACTGACCCCCTGGGGGCTCCATCAGTGATAAATGATTCCTTAGTATCATCGTTTGATCTGTGAAAAGGAATGAAACCATTTCCACATATATCTCTTCTGTTCCTATTTCCTTATGTTACTCCAACAATACTCATGATTTCCTATGTCAAGGATGAAAAGCAGAAATAAAAGAGGCTATTGCCTTATTTCCCTTTTTTCTTGGACTAACAATACATTTTTTTGACAAGCTTTTGAAGGCACAGCCATCTTCAGGTCAGTTAAGAGCAAAAGATAGGGACAGCGAGGCATGAAAAGCATTCCTCGAGGGAGGGGGGGGGGAAGGAGTGACTGAAACAGGAAGAAATGGATAGGTCAGGGCTGCCGAGAGGGGAGGGCAGGGGTGACAAAATTCCCTGGGCCTGGGCCTCCAAGGGGGGCCCGGCACCGGGGTCTCTCCTCCTGCTCCCAGGCCACGGTGCCGCAGTCCCCATTCTCACCCACCTGCCCCCGGCTCCATCGACAGCCCCCCTCTGTCCGCCACGGGCCCCTTGCATTCAAATCGGCAGCGCCTCACCTCTGTGTGAATTGTGAAAGCGGCAGGAATCAGGATTGCCTCCCTTTGGGCCCTCCCTCACTGTGTCCTGTCCTTGTCTGATGTAAGTGTTTCCGCCATGGCGGACCACAGTGAAGGAGGGCCCGAAGGCAGGTGATCTTGCTGCTTTCAGAATTCACACGGAGGTGAGGCACTGCCAATTTGAATGCAGGGGGCCCAGTGGCGGACGGCTGTCAACGGGGTGGGCGGGTGGAGACCGACGACTGCAGCGCCAGCGGCTTGAGAGCAGGAGAGGGAGGCGACAGTGTTAGCGATTGGGGGGAGGGTGGTGGCGCGGTGGGCGCCCTGGGGGCAGCCTTGTCCCGGGCCCAGCTCAGTCTACTACTACTACTACTATTTAGCATTTCTATAGCGCTACAAGGCATACGCAGCGCTGCACAAACATAGAAGAAAGACAGTCCCTGCTCAAAGAGCTATGTAATAAAAGTGAGCCAAGTATAGGACAATCAAGCCATTGTGACATCACTGATGAGGTTGGCTCTTATTGGTGGCCTGAGGCATTATGACATCACAATATCACCTCTGATTACAAGAGACTACTACTACTACTATTTAGCATTTCTATAGCGCTACAAGGCGTACGCAGCGCTGCACAAACATAGAAGAAAGACAGTCCCTGCTCAAAGAGCTTACAATCTAATAGACAAAAAATAAATAAAGTAAGCAAATCAAATCAATTAATGTGAACGGGAAGGAAGAGAGGAGGGTAGGTGGAGGCGAGTGGTTACAAGTGGTTACGAGTCAAAAGCAATGTTAAAGAGGTGGGCTTTCAGTCTAGATTTAAAGGTGGCCAAGGATGGGGCAAGACGTAGGGGCTCAGGAAGTTTATTCCAGGCGTAGGGTGCAGCGAGACAGAAGGCGTGAAGTCTGGAGTTGGCAGTAGTGGAGAAGGGAACAGATAAGAAGGATTTATCCATGGAGCGGAGTGCACGGGAAGGGGTGTAGGGAAGGATGAGTGTGGAGAGATACTGGGGAGCAGCAGAGTGAGTACATTTATAGGTTAGTAGAAGAAGTTTGAACAGGATGCGAAAACGGATAGGGAGCCAGTGAAGCGACTTGAGGAGAGGGGTAGTATGAGTAAAGCGACCCTGGCGGAAGACGAGACGGGCAGCAGAGTTTTGAACCGATTGGAGAGGGGAGAGGTGACTAAGTGGGAGGCCAGCAAGAAGCAGATTGCAGTAGTCTAAACGAGAGGTGACAAAGGTGTGGATGAGGGTTTTGGTAGAGTGCTCGGAAAGAAAGGGGCGGATTTTACGGATGTTGTAAAGAAAGAAACGACAGGTCTTGGCGGTCTGCTGGATGTGAGCAGAGAAGGAGAGAGAAGAGTCAAAGATGACCCCAAGGTTTCGAGCCGAGGAGACAGGGAGAATGAGAGAGCCATCAACAGAAATAGAAAACGGGGGGAGTGGGGAGGTGGGTTTGGGGGGGAAAAATGAGAAGTTCGGTTTTGGTCATGTTTAATTTCAGGTGGCGTTGAGACATCCAGACAGCAATGTCAGACAAGCACGCTGAAACTTTGGTTTGGATGCAAGGTGAGATATCAGGGGTAGAAAGGTAGATTTGGGAGTCATCAGCATAGAGATGGTAGGAAAAGCCATGGGATGAGATTAATGAACCAAGGGAAGAAGTGTAGATAGAAAAGAGGAGGGGACCAAGAACAGAACCCTGAGGTATGCCGACAGGCAGAGGGATAGAAGTAGAAGAGGATCCACCAGAGTGAACACTAAATTTGCGGAGGGAGAGGTAGGAAGAGAACCAGGAAAGAACAGAGCCCTGGAATCCAAGTGAGGATAGGATATCAAGGAGTATGCTGTGATCGACAGTGTCAAAAGCAGCGGAAAGATCAAGAAGAATGAGGATGGAATAGAGACCTCTGGATTTAGCCAGTAATAGGTCATTGGAGACCTTGGCGGCCCTGGGATAGGTAATCGGAAGGTGACAAAAGTGTAATTTTATGGTTTTAATGTGATAGGAAATCTTTATTTCTTGATTGATTCCTTTTACTGTCTTTTATATAAAACATTCACCCTAGGTGGTAATCCTTGTTAAGCCCTGTCTGGCGGGTGTCAAAATATTTCACCTTTTTAACTCGAAAGGTCTTGCGTTCCTGGACTGTTTTAAAGTTACCTTTTAGTATTGTGACGATTAAGGACATTGATGCAGTGTCCAGGTTTTGAAAAATGCTCACCCATGGGTGATTTCTTCTAATGGGCAAGTTTTTTTTGCATGTCAGTCACAAGGAAGTAAGGACATAGGAGCCAACTTTTCAAAATTATTGGGGGTGCTCAGCCCAGTGGAAATAACCCTTCCTTGGACACATACAAGGAATTTTCTCAATATTGGAGGTGCTCAAGCACCCACAGAGTCGGCTCCTATGAGATGGACCAAAGACTTCCAGAAGCCAGTTGTGGGTGTATAAATATTAACCAAAGCACCTCATAGGATAGGACCTGACACAGGACTGTGTTTTAGCAGGGTAACCACCTGCCTCAGGGGTCACAAACACTAAGAAACACAATCGAGTGTATAAGGTGCTGTATACATAACAATGTGATGGGAAGACTTTAAAACGCACTCCTGCTCGGACATCACAGGGAAAATACAATGGCAAGAATGAAACTCCTAAGCCAGGGTGTGTGCAGTCTGGTCTCAGTCTCTCAAATGTGCTGCTAACATTCGCCATAGTACTTGCATTGTGCCAAAGAGAGTTCTTAAGATGTATAGGCAGCTTATCCAGGTGTCACTTGGAAGTTTTTCTTGATCAAGCCGTTGGTACCGAAATGATGGGAAACATTTCTGCCACATCTTAGTTTCGGGCTGCGTTTCTTGATACTTGAAAATCTTCCCTATGTCCATGCGATTCACCGAGTAATCACTTGCCGTTCTGGTGTGTTTTCCTGTTTTACCACTATATATCTGGTTTTCTGGCATCCAGCTTTTTATCAGTCAACGGGAATGTCGCAGGTGATAACTTCTTCGTTTTCCACAATTGTCTTTCATTCATGATCCCAGTTGCTTTTCTGGTACACTGATGTTGTAATGTTTACAGTAGTGTTTCCCAAACAGTGTGCCGCTGCACATCTTGACCTTCCTCCCGCCACCCACAATCTAGCATCGCTCTCTACTTCCCCTCCCGCAAGTCCGGAATCTGCCGCTTCCCTCGCTGCACTCCAGGGCCTCCCTAGTCTGACACATCTGGCACTCTCTGATGCAACTTCCTGTTGTGAGGGCCAGATGTGGCAGGGGGAAGTGCCTGTGTGAATTGCGGACGGCCCAAAAGCGTAAGCTACAAGCACTGCAGTGGCAGCGAGGGAAGAAGCAGGAAGCGGCAGAATCCGGACCTGCGGGAGGGGAAGTAGAGAGCGATGCTAGATTGTGGGTGGCGGCTTACATTTTCGGGCCATCCGTGATTCAGTGGCGGGGAACGGAGAAGGAAGCGGCAGTGATCCTGGACCTGCAGGAAGGAAAGGTAGTGATAGATGCTGGATTTGGGGAAGGCAGAGGTGTGCTGGATTTATGGCAGGAGAGGGGCTGCAGCGATGGTGCGCTGGAGTTTCTGGGAAGAAGGGGCTGCAGGGAAAGGGAGAGCCACGTGGCTGGAGGGGGGGGTACGGTGGCCCACGTGGCTGGGGGCTTGGGGAGACCCATGTGGATTTGGGGGGAGGAATTGCTCAGACACTAAGGGTGCCGTGAGCCGAAAAAGTTTGGGAACCTCTGGTTTACAGAGTTTCCATCAGATGTGATGCTCCACCTTATTGTGTCTTTCTGTGGAAACATTTTCCGCCATCAGCACTTTGCAGCCAGACACGAGTTTGAGTTTCGAGCTTTTTCTTTACAGAATCTACAGGTGCTTGTTGCTTTGTGGTTTTTGATGTGACCTTCAGGGCTTTAATCTACTGTGTGAGTTGATTCTTGTCCTTTAGAATTTCCCTTGTCTCCCCAGTATACGACCCGTCCTCATACAATATTTGAGGAGGAACAGGAGTCGCCTCCTTTCATGTTGAATGTTAGTGGGGTCCTGTGATATGTGCTGGCTTAAGGTCTAGTTCCTTTCTTTCCTTTTTGAGCTTCTGTTGGGATCTTGCTGTTCACTCATTTTTCCTTCATATTTGGTGGTTTGTCGAAAGCAGCAGTCTGGTGTAAGAAGACCACCTACTACTACTACTTAACATTTCTAGAGCGCTACTAGGGTTACGCAGCGCTGTACAATTTAACAAAGAGAGACAGTCCCTGCTCAAAGAGCTTACAATCTAATAGACAAGTGAACGGTCGGTCCGATAGGGGCAGTCAAATTGGGGCAGTCTGGATTCACTGAACGGTAAGGGTTAGGTGCCGAATGCAGCATTGAAGAGGTGGGCTTTAAGCAAAGACTTGAAGATGGGCAGGGAGGGGGCTTGGCGTAAGGGCTCAGGAAGGTTGTTCCAAGCATAGGGTGAGGCGAGGCAGAATGAGCGGAGCCTGGAGTTGGCGGTGGTGGAGAAGGGTACTGAGAGGAGGTAGTCTATCATGTTCTACTACTCACTTACCCTGTACCCTTCTATCCCCTCCTCTTTAATTCCCTTACCTCTTATACTACTACTACTTGACATTTCTAAAGCGCTACTAGGGTTACGCAGCGCTGTACAATTTAACAAAGAGAGACAGTTCCTGCTCAAAGAGCTTACAATCTAATAGACAAGTGAACAGTCGGTCCGATAGGGGCAGTCAAATTGGGGCAGTCTGGATTCACTGAACGGTAAGGGTTAGGTGCCGAACGCAGCATTGAACCACCAGCATGTACTCACTAAGAGGGATGAGTTTATTTTTGTGGTGGAATATGACAATTAATCCATTTGGAGACATTGTCTCGGCGCCCTCCCCCCCCTCAAGAAAATCCAGTTTTCCGTACACTGTCCAAAAAGGCTACCAGTAGGTCTTGTGTGCTCTGCTTATTACTAAGCCCCAGTTGGAAATGTTTTAGATTGGTACCTCTGCCCCTCTTGGCAAGGAAGCAGGTCAGCCCGTCTGTAAGGAGAATTTTTCCTTCTGCATGTCTGTGAGAAAAAGTCCTTTCAGAAACAGTATGTAATTTTAAAAATAAAACCAAACAAACAAAAAAACCCCAAGCAGCTCCACTAAGGGATTTACGTGCACATGAAATAAAATGCAACTCGTTTGCATGCCTTAGCAACGGTACTCGCTGTATCCAAATCACTTGATCTCTGCCAGGTTTTTGAAAAAATATCCCTGAGAAAGAAGTAGCAAAAGAGGCCCAAAGTGTGGGGGTGTTAGAGGGCGTTTCAGTAGGAGCTTGCACGCCTTAGAAATAAGTGCAGGTGCTTGCCCGTTACCAATGAATATAAATCAGTCATTTAGCAGGTTCTGTTATATTTTATATTTTTTATATTTTACCACTCAAATATGTACAGTTCCTAGAATGCTTATAAATGTTCAGAAAAGGGCACGATTTTTATTTTCTTAAATCCTTTTCCCAATGTCATTCAGAGCGCTGAGTGCAACAAAATAATGCACGAGATAAGTGTTTGGCAGACATGGCAGAAACCTTCCATAGAGGTGAAATCGTTTTCTAAAGTTTTGGTTTACAGGTGTATTATTTCGGGAATCAGGGGTGGTGGTAGCGAGTGATCTTTGTTTTAATTTCCTGTTAAAATGGCTGGCACTAAAGGAGCATGTAGGCAGGTAAAAGTAAAACTTTTATCTTTGTTTCCTCCAGTACCTGATTTTTGCCATGTGCAGATGTCGTTCTCATTGTTCTACAGCGTGTTCAGTAACGGTGCTTCCTGAGGGAGATGCTGGTGTTTCCTGATCCCAGTGTTGTGGCTCTGCCGTACCTTCTGCCCCAACGCACCTTTTTCCTGAGGGTCCCTTGGCATTCCCTGGGGCAGCAGCCCGTTCCTGTGCTGCGGCTCTTTTTCCTGACCGGCTCCTTAGGGTGTGTGCATTCGCCAAAACATTGTTTTGTGCTCCCACTGTCAAAGGACCCCACGGGGAGCGTTGCTTCCTGCTTTGCCGTATTTAAGGAGCCTTCTGACTTGGTCTTGACGCCTTTGCAACAACGTCTTCCGGTCTCCTTGTCTGTATTCCAGCTGAGTACTACCTTTTTCCAGTTCCTGGCTTGCCTTGTCTTCAAGTTCCCGCCGTGCCCTTGTTTCCTAATTCCTGCCTTGCCTGTCATCTTACCTTGTCTGGATCCAGTTCTAGCCTTGCTTGCCTTGCCTCCTCCGAGTCCAGTTCCTGCCCAGTCTCTCTTGTCAGTCTTGTCCTACCTGCCGTGTCTTCAGTCAAGTCCTGCACACCTTGTCTTCTGCCAAATTTCACCTAGTGCTGTGCGTAACCCAAGTGACTCGCCCAACATGGTCCCGGCTGCGGTTCAAGGTCTCACCTCTTGGATTGTGACACCCAGCTTCTGGGCTAGCTGGGATTGGGATGCTGCTGAGATAGTGTTCAGAGTTCCTAGATGGGGCAAGGGGGAGGGGCCTCTGGCATTGCTGACACCTGGTAGCTAGTCTCATGGTATACATGTATCAGCTTTGGGAGGGAGCCATGAAATATCTGGGCTAGATGAGAGGATGGAGTGGGTTAAACATAGACTTGTTCGTGGTCCTGTAGTGCAGTAGATGGCAATTCTGTTTGGGTTGGAAGCCTAAAGAGCAGGAGGAAACGAGCTAAAAAAGCAAAACTAAATATCCGTGCAAGCAGTAAGGCAATTCGAAGCAATACTACGTGCACAGAGAATCTGCCATAAAGCCATCTGGTCACCGTATGCAAGATTCCATCTCTTTTCTAAAGTGAAGCATTGGTACCTTCTCCATCTCCATGATCTTGTTGTGTATTAGAAGAGCAGTTATGCCGATAAGGCACTCAGGAGCCCTTCTATATCTGAGGGTGCAGAATTACACAATGAAACAGAGAGCTTAAGGAATGCTCCGTGGATGAAAGAAATGGGGGGGGGGGGGGTGTTCTCCTAGAGAAATAACTACTTTTTGAATAGCGTCATGTTTTAAAATTTGGATCCTTCAGTAGGATCTCCAAAGACAAGGTACGTACAAGCTAGTGTTCTTGGTGCCCACTCTCTCGCGGTAACCGTGCAGTAATCGCCTATGCACGTCACGTCGGAGTTACCCCCCTGATTTTCATTGCGCGTCAGAAAATAATTTTCTGGCGCACCTCAAAAATGAAATGACCGCATTGGCCGTGCGGTAGCCCCGAATTGATGTGCGTTGGGAGTGCATTGCGTCTTCCCGGCTTAGTGAAAGGGCCCCTGAGCACAGTGGTGAGTATTTAACTTTTGCTATGGTTTTTGTTGTTGCTGTCTCTGTTTCTAGGCTAATCCAGTCAGCTCTATCTTTCTTGGCAAAGCATATTGGTTGCGAACCTTATGAATCCCTTCTCATTAGCTTTCCTTTTCTGCCAGGGATATATCCTTAATGTGGATAAAATTATTGCATAGGGCAGTTGCTATTTTCCTATTATCTGGAGTTTGAAAAGCTATAGTCTGCCATTTTGCCTAAGGCAAGTGAATTTATTTGACTGGTGAAAGTTGCTAGTGATTTCAGCTGAGAGGTCCTAATTGTTGTTGGGTTGCTCCTTTGCATGCAGTGTACCATTGAGGACTGCTGAAATTTATTTATTGAAAACATTTATATCCCACCAATCCACAATGTTCTGGATTCTAGCATTAGGGTCTTGCATTCTGATCAGCCCTGTGTACCTGTCTGATTGTTTAATCCTTTGTCTCGTCATGCAATATTGTGATAAGACACCTTCTGATTACTCATTTATTTTATTTAAACTTGAGTGAGGTGGTAGAGCAGGAGAAAGGGACAGAGAAGTCTTCTGGGAGAGCAGGGAACTGAGGACAGAAGGGAAAGGGAATGGATGAGGAGAGGGGCTGTACCAGGATGGGGTTGGGAAAGAATTGTATTCTCCTTGTGCACCTCTTCTGAATTCAAGCGTGTGGGATAAACACAAAAGAATCCTATTTAGAAGGAATGGATCCGCGGAATCTTAGCGGAAATTGGGTGGCAACACTGGAATTGGGAATCAAAACTGGTGCTGGGCAAACTTTTACGGTCTGTGCCCTGAGAATGGCAAGCACAAATCAAACTCGGGTATAAAGAATCGCATACCATGTAAAATGAGTTTATCTTGTTGGGCAGACTGGATGAACCGTTCAGGTCTTTATCTGCCGTCATCATTTACTGTGTTCTCATCCAATGTACAGCTTTTTATCTTACCATGCCCCCAGCGTGCTTACACAGGGACAGTGTCCAAAGCCTTACTAAATTTCAGATACGCAACATCATATAGTACCATAGTAAATGACAGCAGATAAAGACCTGAACAGTCCATCCCATCTGCCCATCAAGAGAAACTCATTTAACTTGATATACAATACTTTATATATACCCGAGTTTGATTTGTCCTTGCCATTCTTAGGGCACAGACCATAGAAGTCTCTTGTACTAAAAGTTCTGAAGATTCTGGAATCCTAAAGAGTTACAAGATTCCGGAATCCCAATTAGTAGCAACATTCCATGTAGAACCCCAAAGAGTAACATAGTAAATGACGGCAGATAAAGACCTGAACGGTCCATCCAGTCTGCCCAACAAGATAAACTCATTTTACATGGTATGTGATACTTTATACCTGAGTTTGATTTGTCCTTGCCATTCTCAGGCCACAGACCGTAGAAGTCTACCCAGCACTCCTTTTGTACTAAAAGTTCTGAAGCTAACGTCAAAGCCCCTTAAAATTTACAGTTCAACCCATCCCTATCTATTCAGTCACAATCAGGGCATAGACCACAGAAGTCTGGCCAGCACTGATTTTTGCTTCCCAGTTACTAGCGTTGCCACCCAATGTCCGCTAAGATTCCATAGATCATCAGCTGGACACCTGACTGTCACCTGATTTAAAGAAGGCAATTTAAGTGTAACGTGATCTTCCCTTTGTGAAAATATGATGTCCAACGTCCTGCAGTTTATTTGTTTCAGTGTTTACATAGTTTTTACCCACTGCTGAAGTTAGGTTTCTAAAGTCTGTGGTTGTCTGCCTCCTCCATGTCCACTGTTTTATATACTGCAGTTAGATCTGGTGTCTTTGGGTTCTTTAGAACTGACCCGTCACCCTCCCCAGTATTCATAGGTAAATTGTAACAGAGCCGCAAGGAACGCAGCCAGCATGTTCTTTCGGTATCCTGCAGTGTATTGCATTAGATCTGGTGCCTTTTTATCCACTTATCTGTGTAAGTGCCTCATGTTCTTTCTCCGCTATGTAAATTGGATTAATGGGTTTGTAATCATTTCACATTTATCAGTGCCATTTCCTGTCTTTGATCCATCGCCTTCCCCCTTCTGTATTAAATACTGAATAAAAGAATTTATTTACAGCTTCTGTCTTCTTCTGCTCTTCCTGTTCATTCATCACACTTTCTTTTGTCTTTTTTTTCATCTCTCCCATATTAATCTAAAGATTTTATTTCCTTTTTTCGTGGATTGTCAATTCTTCTTTGGTTTGGGGCCTCCACTTGTCTAACTGCCCTTTCCTTGTCATCAAGCAGATGAAGCCATTACGTATGGGTTATGTCCATCAACCAGCAGGGGAGATAGAGAGCACTCAAACTTTCACAGTGTCCTCTTGGCCAGCTAGCTCTACTGCCTCTTCAGTATTCTCTATCTCCCTTAGCAGGGTGGCTGCAGCTTGTTCGAGCCAGGGGCGTATCTGGACTCCGGCGGTAGGGGGGGCCAGAGCCAGAGGGAGGGGGCACATTTTAGCGCCCCCCCCCCCCCGCCGCCGCCGCCGCCGCCGCCGAGCCCCCACCGCCACCAATGACTTAGTCTCTCCACCCCCCTCCCGCCGCCAACCCTCCCCCGCTGCCGTTCTTACTTTTGCTGGCGGGGGACCCCAACCCCCGCCAGCCGAGGTCTGCTTCCACCTGCCGCTGCCTTCAAACCTTCTTCTTCAGCCGGCGGGGGACCCCAAACCCCCGCCAGCCGCCCCGCGCTGTTTAAAATTCATCTTCGGCCTCCGTGGCCGTGCTGCTGGGATAGGCGGCGCTGTTGAAATCCACTTCGGAGTCTGACGTCGTTGTACGTTGTACGTGCTGCGACGTCAGACTCCGAAGTGGATTTCAACAGCGCCGCCTATCCCAGCAGCACGGCCACGGAGGCCGAAGATGAATTTTAAACAGCGCGGGGCGGCTGGCGGGGGTTTGGGGTCCCCCGCCGGCTGAAGAAGAAGTTTTGAAGGCAGCGGCAGGTGGAAGCAGACCTCGGCTGGCGGGGGTTGGGGTCCCCCGCCAGCAAAAGTAAGAACGGGCACGGGGGAGGGTTGATGGCGGTAGGGGGGCCAGGGCAAAATCTGCGGGGGCCCAGGCCCCTGAGGCCCCACGCAGATACGCCCCTGGTTCGAGCTGCAGAAAAACCTGCCGGGAGGTGGTTCCTGGCTTGCCAGTTGTTAACCGGGGTGTTGGAGGCTATAGCAGCCTCACTTTAAAGGCACATAGGTTAGCCCTTTCCCTGCCTTACCCATACCTCTGTGGATGTGGACATATTGCCTTGCTTTCCCTGTCCTTACCCACCAACAGTGGATGCAGGCATCTAGGTTCGCCCTTTCCCTGCCTTTCCCACTCTTCTGAGCCTCCGGAGTCTTCAATACCTCTGCTTTCCTCACAGCGTTAAAAAAAAAAAGTCGCGTCGCGTTTTTAAACGCAGAGACGCTGGAGCAGAGGTTTTTGACCTGATTTTCAGCAGGATCGTAGTTGTACGCTAGATCCTTTGAGGTAAGAGTGTTTTCCAACTCCTCCGGGGTGGGCCCGCGGTCGGGGTGATTTTGGCGTGAACCGCCATTTTGGATTTTACCGCCGTTTTTCGGCGATGGCTGCGGACAATGTAAAGCGCTGTTCCACTTGTGGCAAGCGCAAATCAGCAGCAGGGCTCTGTAAATCGTGCTGTATTGGCGTAGGAGCCGGCCCGAGCATGGCGAGCGATGTTTCTTCCCGCTCTGAGCTGGCAGCGGGCGCCATTTTGCTTACACCGCATGGCGCGGCCTCCGTGGACACGGAGAGACCTGAGCCGGGTGGGAAACCTCGAGATGAGGTTATTTCAGGAGTGGCTAACACCGGACAGGATTTGGGTGCCCAGGGTGAGATTTTCTCCCCGGATTTTGTGCTTTTGCTGCATAAAGCATACATGATGAAAAGAGCCCTTCCTCAAGGGTCGCCTGAGGCTCCTCTGATTGCCCCCCCCCCCCCCCCCCCCCCGATGGATTCTGGACTGGGACTGCCCAGTGAGGCTTTTTTCCCGGATGCTTGGCCTAAAGATAAGTGCAGAAGGGTTAATTCCCCTTCAGATTGTGGTGCACCTTTCCCCCCCCCCCCCCCCCCCCCCCCCCCCCCCCCCCCCCCCCCCCCGTGGTCGGGGTGTGAGGATTCGGAGAACTCTGACAGACGTTCTTGGTCTGAGGAACCAGAGTCAGGTGCGGATTTACCACAGGATCTGGGTGATCCCTCCGCAGTGAGGATTTTCCACCGTGATGAGCTGCCAGCGCTTATTTCAGATACCCTGCAGGCCCTCTCGATTGAGGATCCTGACAGTGGCATGGCCTCCTCGGGTAATCCCAGGATGGCTAGTACCAAGAAAGCTGCTCGGGCCTTCCCTTTGCATGACTCCATCCTAGAGCTTGTGTCGTCTCAGTGGGCTGACCCCGAGGGACCTTTGAGAGTTTCCAGGGCTATGGGGCAGTTATACCCTCTGCGTGAGGGACATATGGCTCGTTTTCAAATGCCTACAGTGGATGCCCTAGTCACTGCGGTGACAAAGAGAACTACCCTCCCTGTTGAAGGAGGTGTTGCCCTGAAGGATGTTCAAGACCGTAGGCTGGAAACAGCGTTGTAACGGTCCTTTGAAATTGCAGGTCTCACTGTTCGGGCGTCTGCATGCAGCTGTTATGCTGTGAGAGCCTGCCTAGCTTGGCTGCAACAGGCAGTGGCTCAGCCTGGAGATGGAGCGGAGCCCTTCTTGGATGTGGCTCCGCGGATGGAGGTGGCCTTGTCCTTTCTGGCTGATGCCCTTTATGACCTTGTCAGAGCTTCGGCTAAACAAATGGCAGTAGCAGTGGCGGCTCACCATCGTCTGTGGCTACGACACTGGGCAGCGGACATGGCCTCTAAGCAAAGGTTGGTGAAGTTGCCTTTTCAAGGACTTCTCCTATTTGGTGAGGAGTTAGAGAAAATTGTGAAAGGCCTGGGTGATCCAAAACCCCAGCGCTTGCCCGAAGATAGGCAGATGCCTTCCTCTAAGGGCCAGGCGGTCCACTCCTCGTACAGACCTCGCTTCCGTGAAGCTAGAAGGTACCGCCCGGGGCGTTCTGCTGGTTTCACTTCACGTGCCCGTGGTCAGCAGAGGAACTCCTTTCGCTCGGACAAGCGTTCTGCAGCCGGTGGCTCAAGACCAGGAGTTCAGGGGCGACCCTCTCAATGATGGTGCGCCGGCCCTCTCCTCGATGCCTGTCATCGGAGGACGGCTTTCCCTCTTTGTCGAGGAGTGGGCCAAGATTTCCTCAGATCAGTGGTTCTGGACCTGATCAGAGATGGATACAGAATAGAATTCAACGCCCCAGTAAGAGACGTGTTTGTGGAGTCCCGATGCGGTTCTGCCGTCAAACGGGCGGCGGTGGAGGAGACTTTACAAGATCTGATTCAGTTAGGGGCAGTGACCCCGGTGCCTCCCGCCGAGCAAGGCTGCGGCCGATACTCCATCTACTTTGTGGTGCCGTGAAAAGGTGGGTCCTTTCGCCCTATTCTGGACTTAAAAGAAGTGAACAAGTCCCTGAGAGTGCGGCATTTCCACATGGAATCCCTGCGCTCTGTCATTGCGGCGGTTCAGCCAGGAGAGTTTCTCACGTCTCTAGACCTGAAAGAAGCTTACTTGCACATACCGATTTGGCCCCCGCACCAGAAGTTTCTGAGGTTTGCGGTGTTGGGAAAACATTTCCAGTTCAGGGCCTTGCCTTTTGGCCTCGCCACAGCTCCCCGAACCTTTTCGAAGGTAATGGTGGTAGTAGCTGCTTTTCTCAGGCGAGAAGGTATCAGGGTTCACTCGTACCTAGACGACTGGCTTATCAGAGCAGACTCTGCAACAGAGAGCTTACAAGCTACAGCCAGAGTGGTCTCAGTACTGCAATCTCTAGGCTGGGTCGTCAATATGGCCAAAAGTCACCTGTCCCCTTCACAATCTCTAGAGTTTTTGGGGTCAGGTTCGACACAGTCTCGGGCTATGTGTTCCTACCCGAGCTAAGGCGGTGCAAGCTTCAGAATTAGGTCCGTCTGCTCCTGAGGATGCCCCGCCCGCGAGCTTGGGACATTGTCCAGCTGCTGGGATCGATGACAGCCACGATGGAAGTGGTACCCTGGGCGAGAGCGCACCTGAGACCTCTACAGTATTCCCTACTCCGGAGATGGTCTCCTATTTCTCAGGATTACCAATGCAGACTTACTTGGCTCCCTGCGGCCCGTCTCAGCATGGAGTGGTGGCTCTCGGACAGCATGCTGCGGCGAGGAATGCCGCTGATGCTCCCCGTTTGGTGCCTAGTGGTAACAGATGCCAGCCTGAAGGGCTGGGGCGCACTCTGCAAGGGGAAGCATGCCCAGGGTCTATGGACACCCGAGGAGTCGGAGTGGTCCATCAACCGCCTAGAGTTGAAAGCGGTGTTTCAGGCGCTTCTGGCCTTTCAAGTGACCCTGGAAGGATTGGCTTTCAGAGTGATGTCGGACAACACGACAACGGTGGCCTATATAAATCGACAAGGCGGAACAAGGTGTAGAGCACTAGCCGCGCAGGCCGAACTGATTTGCCACTGGGCCGAGCTGCATCTTCAGTGTCTGTCGGCAGCTCATATTGCAGGTCAGAGCAATGTGCAGGCCGATTATCTGAGCAGGCATCAGATCGATCCAGCAGAATGGAATCTGGCAGACGAAGTATTCCTGCAGATCTGTGCCAAATGGGGCAAGCCCGTGATGGATCTAATGGCGACAAGTGGCAATACCAAAGTCCCGTGCTTCTTCAGCAGACGGAGAGATCCTCGCTCGGCGGGATTGGATGCCTTGGCTCAACCCTGGCCTCCGGGTCTACTTTATTTGTTTCCCCCATGGCCCTTGATAGGGCGCCTGCTCTTGCGGATTCGGCTGCACCCAGGAGAAGTGGTCCTCATCGCCCCGGATTGGCCAAGGAGACCTTGGTATGCAGACCTCCGACAGATGCTCCTGGAGGATCCTCTGCCGTTATCTCTGGTACCGAACCTGTTGACTCAGGGACCGGTAGCCATGGAGGACGCCTGCCGCTTTGGTCTTACGGCATGGCTATTGAGAGGGCGCAATTGAGGGATAAAGGTTATTCCAATAAAGTTATTTCCACTCTCCTGCAAGCCCGCAAGCGGTCCACTTCCGTGGCTTATGCCAGGATTTGGTGCCTGTTTGAGTCTTGGTGTGCTTCCAGAGCCATTGTTCCAATGTGGGCTCCTGTCTCGCCGATTCTGGACTTTTTTGCAGGAAGGTGTACAAAAAGGCTTGGCCTATAATTCCCTGCGGGTGCAGGTGGCAGCGTTGGCCTCCCTTCGTGGTAAGGTGGAAGGCGTGTCTTTGGCTGCTCACCCAGATGTGGCACGGTTTCTTAGAGGGGTGCTTCGGCTCCGACCTCCAGTGCGAGCACCCTGTCCAGCTTGGAACCTGGGGCTAGTTTTGAAAACCCTGCAGGCATCTCCTTTTGAGCCGCTTCAGCGAGCATCGGAGAAAGACTTGACACTGAAGGCCGTTTTTCTGGTGGCCATTACCTCGGCGAGACAGGTGTCAGAGCTCCAGGCGCTGTCCTGTAGAGACCCATTTCTGCAATTTTCAGAGTCCGGAGTCACGGTTCGGACCGTGCCTTCCTTTATGCCTAAGGTGGTTCAGCCTTTCACTTAAACCAGCCTATTTTCTTGCCCTCTTTTTCAGAGGAAGAGTTTCCAGAATCTTTTGGGCAGCTGCACCTTTTGGATGTGCGCAAGACTCTGCTGCAGTATCTGCGAGTTACTAACTCTTTCAGGACGTCTGATCATCTGTTTGTTTTGCTATCCGGTTCTCGCAGAGGGTCTTCAGCGTCTAAAGCCACTCTTGCCCGCTGGCTCAAAGAAACTATCTTTTCAGCTTATCTGCTGGCCGGCAGGGTTCCGCCTGTAGCCTTTAAGGCACATTCTACTAGAGCGATTTCTTCCTCTTGGGCTGAAACTGGAGCACTCTCTCTTCAAAATATATGCAGTGCAGCAACATGGGCTTCTAAGCTCTCCTTTGCCCGACATTACAGGCTGGATATGGCTGCCATGAGGGATACGCGTTTTGGTGCACAAGTGCTAGCGCGTGGTGTGGCTTGTTCCCACCCTATCTAGGGATTGCTTTGTTACATCCCATACGTAATGGCTTCATCTGCTTGATGACAAGGAAGGGAAAATTAGGTTCTTACCTTGGTAATTTTCTTTCCTTTAGTCATAGCAGATGAAGCCATGAGCCCTCCCTGTTGGATTGTCTGTATGCTGTGAATCTGTTTTTCAGGTTCTGTTCTAATTTCCTTAAGTTCCTTCCTTGGGAGAAAGTTGGAAAACAATCTTCAGGATTCATGTTCAGTTTAAATTTAGGAGGATGTGTTCATTCCCTCCAGCATGTTTTTTTTTTTTTTTGGAGGATGTGTTGATTCTCTCCAGGAGGCGCGTGTGTTCCCCTCCAGTTCTATAAATAGGAGGATGAGTTCTTTGCCTCCAGTGTGTTGGGAGGATGTGTGATTCCCTCCAGGAGGCGAGTGTGTTCCCCTCCACTTATACAATAAGGAGGATGAGTTTATTCCCTCCAGGAGGCGAGTGTGTTCCCTCATTTATGAGTTCATGCCCTTGTGATGGGCCATCGTTCGCTGTGAGGAAAGCTCTTGTGATTCCCATTGCGGTTTGCCATACTGCTTTGGAAGCTTCAAATACTGAAGAGGCAGTGGAGCTAGCTGGGCAAGAGGGCACTGAGAAAGTTTGAGTGCTCTCTATCTCCCCTGCTGGTTGATGGACATAACCCATACGTAATGGCTTCATCTGCTATGACTAAAGGAAAGAAAATTACCAAGGTAAGAACCTAATTTTCCCTTTGCCTCCCAAAAGATTACCTGGAGCTTTGCTGTCTTGATCCAGGAAAACTGTAGAAAGACATTCCCTCTTCACATACAAAATTAAATTCTGTGCTGGAGAACATGTCCTAGGACCAGACTTTCATCTTCAACATACAGTGATATGAAAGTTCTTCCCCCCCACCCCCCCCCCCCCCGTCCCCCCACGATTAATAAAGAAAATTCCCAAAGCAACAAGCAAAGATACGAAAGGAAAGGGAATATATCACATCAAATGGTTTCTAATCTTCAAACAAAATATAACATTAGACAAAGGGAACCTGAGTAAACGCATAACAGTTTTTTTTTTTACATTATTGCGTCATTTAAGGAACAAAGGATTTCTTACACTAAACCATGCTAGCGATTCTGCAAATGAGAAGAAGCCCATTCAATTCCTTTGGACTTCCTCTCATTTGCTGCGTGGCTTTGTAGAAGAAGTAATCCAACACCTGTATGAAAAAGTAACTGCCCTCTAAACTTAATAACTGGTTGTTACTACCTTTATTGCAACTATAATTTGACATCAACCTTTCCCATCGCTCTTGAGGAATCTTAGCCCCTTCTTTGAGGAATTGCTTTAATTCAGACACGTTTGTAAGTTTTTGTGCATGAACTCCTTGTTTCAGGTCTCACCACAGCATCTCTGTTGGGTTAAGGTGAAGACTTTGACTAGGCCAGACCAAAACTTCTAATTTTGTTTTCTTCTCAGCCGTTCAGATGTGGACTTGTTTTTGTGTTCTGGGATCATTGTCTTGCTGAGTAACCCATTATGCTTCAGCCTCCACTCACACATTCTCATAAGTACATAAGCACTGCCACGCTGGGAAAAGACCAAAGGTCCATCAAGCCCAGCACTCTGTCTCCGACAGCGGCCAATCCAGGCCCCAAGAACCTGGCAAAAACCCAGAATTTAATAACGATCAATGGACTTTTCCTTCAGGAATCTGTCCAGACCCCCTTTAAACTCAGCAAGGCCAACTGCCGTCACTACCTTCTCCGTCAATGAGTTCCAGAGTCTAACCACAAGCTGAGTAAAGAAAAACTTTCTCCAATTTGTTTTAAACCTACCACATTATAATTTCATCTTGTGTGCCCTGGTTCTATTATTGTTAGAAAGTGTAAACAAACGCTTCACATCAGTTCGCTCTACCCCACTCATTATTTTGTAGACCTCTATCATATCACCCCTCAGCCGCCTTTTCTCCAGGCTAAAGAGTCCTAGCCGTCTTAACCTCTCCTCATAAGGTAGTCGTCCCATCCCTTTTATCATTTTCGTTGCCCTTCTCTGCACCTTCTCCAATTCCTTTATATCTTTTTTTGAGATGAGGCGACCAGAACTAAACACAATACTCCAGGTGCGGTCGCACCATGGAGCGATATAACGGCATTATAACATCCTCATGCTTGTTTTCCATCCCTTTTCTAATAATACTCAACATTCTGTTCGCCTTCTTAGCCGCCGCAGCACATTGAGCGGAAGATTTCAACGTTCTATCCACGATGACTCCCAGATCTCTTTCTCGGTCCGTAACTCCTAAAGCGGAACCTTGCATGACATAGCCGTAATTCGGGTTCCTCCTTCCCACGTGCATCACTTTGCACTTGTCAACGTTGAAACTCTTTAAGAGTTTCCTGGTACACGGCAGAATTCATGGTTCCTTCAATAATGACAAGTTTTCTAGGTCTTGTGGCAGCAAATCATCCTCACAGCATCACTCTAGCACCATCATGCTCGACTGTTGGTACATAAGTAATGCCATACTGGGAAAAGACCAAGGGTCCATCGAGCCCAGCATCCTGTCCACGACAGCGGCCAATCCAGGCCAAGGGCACCTGGCAAGCTTCCAAAACGTACAAACATTCTATACATGTTATTCCTGGAATTTTGGATTTTTCCAAGTCCGTTTAGTAGCGGTTTATGGACTTGTCCTTTAGGAAACCGTCCAACCCCATTTTAAGCTCTGCTAAGCTAACCGCCTTCACCACTTTCTCCGGCAACGAATTCCAGAGTTTAATTACACGTTGGGTGAAGAAAAATTTTCTCCGATTTGTTTTAAATTTACTACACTGTAGTTTCATCGCATGCCCCCTAGTCCTAGTATTTTTGGAAAGCGTGAACAGACGCTTCACATCCACCTGTTCCACTCCACTCATTATTTTATATACCTCTATCATGTCTCCCCTCAGCCGTCTCTTCTCCAAGCTGTATAGCCCTAGCCTCCTTAGTCTTTTTTCATAGGGAAGTCGTCCCATCCCCGCTATCATTTTAGTCGCCCTTCGCTGCACCTTTTCCAATTCTACTATATCTTTCTTGAGATGCGGTGACCAGAATTGAACACAATGCTCAAGGTGCGGTCGCACCATGGAGCGATACAACGGCATTATAACATCTTCACACCTGTTTTCCATACCTTTCCTAATAATACCCAACATTCTATTCGCTTTCTTAGCCGCAGCAGCACACTGAGCAGAAGGTTTCAGTGTGTTATTGACGACGACACCCAAATCCCTTTCTTGGTCCGTAACTCCTAACGTGGAACCTTGCATGACGTAGCTATAATTCGGGTTCTTTTTTCCCACATGCATCACCTTGCACTTGCTCACATTAAACATCATCTGCCATTTAGCCGCCCAGTCTCCCAGTCTCGTAAGGTCCTCTTGTAATTTTTCACAATCCTGTCGCGATTTAACGACTTTGAATAACTTTGTGTCATCAGCACTGTATTTGCTTTATGTCAGACCACTGGCGTAGCTACAGGGGGCCACGGGGGCCTGCCCCCCCTAAATTGGCTGTGGGGCCCCTGATTTGGCTGGTGAGGGTCCCCAACTCCCACCAGTTAAAGCGTTTGTCCCGCACTGGTCTGTTTTTATTCACTGTGCACGCTCGTTTTAATGAAAAAAAACATTTTAGCTGGCAGGAGTTGGGGCCCCCGCCAGTCAAGGTACCTTCGCAGTGGTGATTGGGGGAGGGGAGCGGCGGCAGCAGAAGTGTGGTGGCGGGGAAGTGGTAGCGACCATGGGGGGGGGGGGAGTGTGGCGGCGGAGAGGTGAGCCAAAATGTCGTCGTCCCCCCCCACCTTGGGCTCTGGCCCCACCTCCCATCGAGGTCTGGCTACACCCCTGTGTCAGACATAATTGGACCTGTGTTGTCTAAACAGTTTCACATTTGGCTCGTCTGTTCATATAACATTATCCTAAAAGGGATCATTGAAAATGTGAGATGAGCATTGATGATAACTCTTGGATGGTAGCAGTTTGGCTACTACTATGTCACTCTCCCATGAGTCCCATTTTGCCCAGTCTCTTTCTTATTGTGGAGTCATGAACATTGGCCTTATCTGAGACTAGAGATTCCTGATTTATTTATTGAAAAACTTATATTCCACTTAATCCATAGTTCTTAGCCTTCTGTTCGTGGATTGTTCTGGGAAGTTCTATGACTTCCCGGATGAGTTGTCACCCTGCCCTTGGAGTAATTTTCACAGGCTGGCCATTCCTGGGAAGATCCATCATTGTTCAAAGTCTTCTCTACTTGGAAGCTTCAGAAATGGCTTTGTAACACTTTTCAGACCTGATATTCCAACAACTGTTTCTCGTCACTTCTGCAATTTCCTTCGATCGTGGAATAATGTTCTTGTAGAAACTTTGTGGTGACTACTTAACTCTCATGGTAAGATTCAATTTATATACTGAAGTTTATATTCAACAGAGCTGGCAGCAGTCGGTCCTGGCTGTGTTCAATCAGCTGAAACTATCGTTTACATTTTTAGTTAATTGATTGTGTAGCGAAGGGGGCAGTTACTTTTTAACATGGGTGTTGGATAACTTTGTTGCTGAAATAAATGAACTGTGTCTCTTATACATTTTGTTTAGAGATGAGAATCCATTCAGTATGACGTACAGGGTGAGGCAAAAATAAAAAGTAACCCCCTACAGTTTTTTGCAGGTTTTTGTTTTGTTACATTTGTACCCCGCGCTTTCCCACTCATGGCAGGCTCAATGCAGCTTACATATACAGGTACTTATTTGTACCTGGGGCAATGGAGGGTTAAGTGACTTGCCCAGAGTCACAAGGAGCTGCAGTAGGAATCAAACCCAGTTCCCCAAGATCAAAGTCCGCACTAACCACTAGGCTACTCCTCCACTAGCAACATTCCATGTAGAATCTCCAATAGTATCTATTTTATTTTTGTTACATTTGTACCCTTTGCTTTCCCACTCATGGCAGGCTCAATGCGGCTTACATGGGGCAATGGAGGGTTAAGTGACTTGCCCAGAGTCACAAGGAGCTGCCTGTGCCTGAAGTGGGAATCGAACTCAGTTCCTCAGTTCCCCAGGACCAAAGTCCACCACCCTAACCACTAGGCCACTCCACTGTTGCTACTATTTGAGATTCTACATGGAATGTTGCTATTCCACTAGCAACATTCCATGTAGAAGTCGGCCCTTGCAGATCACCAATGTGGCCGCGCAGGTTTCTGCTTCTGTGAGTCTGACGTCCTGCACATACGTGCAGGACGTCAGACTCACAGAAACAGAAGCCTGCGCAGCGAATGTTGCTAGTGGAATAGCAACATTCCATGTAGAATCTCCAATAGTAGGAACATTCCATGTAGAATCTCCAATAGTAGGAACATTCCATGTAGAATCTCCAATAGTATCTTATTTTATTTTTGTTACATTTGTACCCTGCGCTTTCCCACTCATGGCAGGCTCAATGCGGCTTACATGGGGCAATGGAGGGTTAAGTGACTTGCCCAGAATCACAAGGAGCTGCCTGTGCCTGAAGTGGGAATCGAACTCAGTTCCTCAGTTCCCCAGGACCAAAGTCCACTAGCAACATTCCATGTAGAATCTCCAATAGTAGCAACATTCCATGTAGAATCTCCAATAGTATCTATTTTATTTCTGTTACATTTGTACCCTGCGCTTTCCCACTCATGGCAGGCTCAATGCGGCTTACATGGGGCAATGGAGGGTTAAGTGACTTGCCCAGAGTCACAAGGAGCTGCCTGTGCCTGAAGTGGGAATCCAACTCAGTTCCCCAGGACCAAAGTCCACCACCCTAACCACTAGGCCACTCCTCCACTCGGCAACCGTTTGAATTTTAACGCAAAATTTTACGTACTTACATATTTCTATTAAAAAATATTCAAGTGCTCATTTTCAAAGCACATAGGCTTACAAAGTTGCATAGTAGTTATAACTGAATGTTAATCGCTGTTACCGCAAGCAATGCATCAATTAGTAATCGTGATTAAAACATTTAATCATGCTTTAATAATTAATCGTGTGCTGCCTGGCATCACTGGCTCCCAGACCTTCCCGTAGCTCTCCCACTGCACCCCCAGTACCTTTTGAAATGTGAAGTCTTTGGTCCTGTAGGCCAGCGGCAGTCCTACTGAAAGGCTGCCTGTGGCCTGCAACGGGCTTCCTTATGACCCGCCCTCCACTTGTGCAAACAGGAAGTTGCATCAGAAGGGGTGGGCTGGGTCAGAGGGAAGACCTGGTGCAGGCTGCAGGGAGCCTTTCAGTATGGCTGCCACTGGCCTGCAGGGCTGAAGACTTTCCATTTCATAAGGTACTGTGGGGAGGTGATTCAGGAGGGGAGATGGCAGAGGGGGGCCTGCAGTTAGGTCCAGGAGCGGAGGGGGGCCTGCAGTCAGGTCTGGCAGAGAAGAGAAGCCAAAGAGTTTGTACTTTGAGTGTGAGTGTGCAGGGGGGGAGGGGAGTGAGTGAGCCACAGGTGGGTACAAGGGGGAGGGGTGCTTGAGAGAGAGTAGTGGGGGGGGGGCTTGAGAGGGGCGGGAAAGGAAGAGATGCCGGATCTTGAGGGGGGGAGGGAAGGGTGGAATTGAGAGAGAACCATGGACAGGGTAAAAGAGGAGTTAGAGGTGATGGATTGTGCAGAGGGGAAGGGGAAATAAGGAGAGAAGCCGAATTGAGGGAGGGAAGGCAGAAAGGAAGATAATGGACCTGGGATGGAGTGGGTTGAGGAAGGAAGAAGTGTTGGGGGGGGGGGGGGTTGGGAGAGAGGGAGAGATGTTGCATTCAGAGAGAGAGAGAATGGACCTGGGGTGGGGTAGCTCAAGCCCTGCCAGCCGAAGAAATCCTCATCCTCAATCACCCCCTTCCTCCTTGTACAGCCTCAGGAACGAGGAAGTCGGGGGCATGCCTCCAGCCACTGACGCTTGCACTCCCCAAGCTCATGCATGAACTGAGCATGCTCGGGGAGTGGCGGCTGGAAGCACGCTGCTGACTTCTTCGCTCCTGAGGCAGTAGATGGAGGAAGGGGGCTGCTTTGGCAGGCTGTCCCAGATCATCTGCTGCCACCTTGCCCACGATTGCCATTCTGATCCATAATTCTGTTAAATGATCTGTAAATTATCATTATCAAATTCAAATTATTATTTACAAAAATGTGTTACTGTGACATCATTAACAGTAAGCTGGTACCCCATTTGTTTTCCAAATAATGGTAGTTTTTACAGTGAAAACGTTTTTGAATGCACAAAAATTGCTGAGTGCTCACGCTAAAAAGTCTGTAACTTTACCGTTTCTAAAGATCATCTCATTACACTCGGCACATAAACGTAGATGGTAACAAAGCTTTAAAATTTCATGTTGAAATTCCAAGCAGTTGATTCTAGGGGGGCTGCTTCTTTTTTTTTTCATCACCCTGTGTATGCAATAATAGGGGAAATAAAGAGGGGGGTGGACTTTTTTTTACATCACACCCCCCCCTCTCCTTTATCTTTGTACTTTGCTTAAATAAGTCTCCTGACTCATTCCAAAAGTAAAAAGCAAATGTAGATCCTTTCTTCAAGAGGAAAGGAATAACCACCTTTCTTCCAGCCCCTTTTGCCTTCCTCTGCTCTGTGGCCTTCATTTCACTGAGGTGTCATTTTACCAAGCTGCGGGGGGGGGGGGGGGGGGGGGGGAGAAAGGGACCTGTGCTAGCGGTGAGGGACGTTTTTCCTGCGCACCTGGGCCTTTTTACCGCGGCGCAGAAAAAAGCCCCCAGCACACATGGCCATGCAGTAAGAGAACTCTTACCATGTGGCCGTGCGGCAGGGAGCCCTCGCGTGGAGATAAGGACTTCCGCAGTAACCCAGCAGTGTGTAGCGATGCCCAATTACTGCAGGGTTATCGCTACGCAAACCATTTCCAAGGGTTTTCTTTTTCCCCTGGAAATGGTGCACGCTTGGAGCAGGACTACCACCGGCTGCTGTGTTGGGCCGGCAGTAGTCCCGGAAGAGCGAGCGGTAAGCTTGCGTTGGGTTTACTGCTTCTCTGTAAAAGGACCCCCCCCCCCCCCCCGAGGTTCTTGTAAACCTGTTATATTATGTAAGCCGCATTGAACCTGCTAATAAGTGGGAAAGCGCAGGGTATAAGTGTTACAAATAAATAACCCTGCCCCCACCATGAGAAGCATGGAGAACCTACCTCTGAGATCTGAAGAGTTCCCTGTGTTAACTTACTGAACTCAGGAATACCTGGGGGTCTCCAGATGCCTGTTATGCTTTGGGAAGGACGCAGTGTCAAAATAATTGATTTTCTTTTAACTGTTTAGCTGATTATTAAAAGAATAAAACACAGCCTCCAATGTTTAAGATGATGCTTTCAAAACGATGCAATCTTTTGGAAGAGTATTAAAAAAAACCCCAACAACTCCTATGTAATCTGCAGAGGCATCTAAACGGATTAATTGTTAGCTTTGAACTTCATTTATTCCTGGCTAGCAGCCCAGCAAACGCTAATCCAAACTCTGTCCTTGAAAAAAATATATTTGTACTATAAACATATATTTTCAGGGAAATGCAATGGCCTGATTTTCTGAAACTGTTTTCGTTGCCTTAATAAGGCATTTTCCATGCTTGATACGGCTCCCAGGGTGAAATGCTTTAGCCTTCTCCTCCAATTCGACATGTCTAGTGCATTCGACATGGTAAACCATAATATATTAATAAGATTACTAGATAAGTTCGGGATTGGTGGAAACTTACTTAACAGGATCAAGGGTTTCCTAACCTCAAGAGCATATCAAGTAAAATCAAACTCCAACATATCATCACCGTGGAAAGCAGACTGTGGAGTACCACAAGGATCACCACTATCACCGTTCCTATTCAACTTAATGATGACCCCACTTGCCAAGTCCTGATTCAATGGCCTTAACCCTTTCATATATGCAGACGATGTCACAATATACATTCCTTACAAAACCAAACTGACAGAAATCACCAACGAAATCAAGCTCGGCCTGAACATCATGGATTCGTGGGCAAATGCATTTCAACTAAAACTCAATAAAGAAAAAAACTCATCCTCTCATCCCAACATCCCAACATAGCGCGGACATCCCCACAAGTATCAACACCCCATATCACACCGATCCTATCTCAGACAGCTTGAAAATCCTCGGTGTTACAATGGACCGAAACTTCAACACTAGAGAGCCAAGTGGCATCCACAACAAAGAAAATGTTCCACTCAATGTGGGAACTCGAACGCGTGAAGCAACTCTTCCCGAGGGAAACATTTCGCAACCTGATACAATTAATGGTACTAAGCCACTTAGATTACTGCAATGGAATTTATGCAGGATGCAAAGAACAAACATTAAAGAAACTTCAGACCGCTCAAAACACGGCAGCTAGGCTTATATTTGGTAAAATGTGATTTGAAAGCACAAAACCCCTCCGTGAAAAACTACACTGGCTCCCAATCAAAGAACACGTCGCCTTCAAAATCTGCACCCTGGTTCACAAAATCATCTACGGAGAAGCCCCGAGTTACATGACACACTTGATTGACCTACCAATTAGAAATATATCTGAATCTGCACTACCCAAGCTGCAAAGGACTTAAATACAAAACAACTTACGCATCTAGTTTTTCCTACATAAGCACACAACTGTGGAACGCATTACCAAAAGCCTTGAAAACAACGTACGACCACCTAAACTTCCGGAAATCACTAAAAACCAACCTGTTTAAAAAGGCATACCCTACCGATCCAACATAAATGCCTGATCTCTGCAACACAACCAAACTAAAGCACGTAATGGACATAACACAACTCTTTCGTTCTCCGATTCCCTAAGGTGGCTGTGCCACATGAACTTGATCTTACCACAACATCACCCTGTATTTGTTCACACCGGAGCCTGCGAAGGTCTCTCTGGTACTATGTAAACCACATTGAGCCTACAAATAGGTGGGAAAATGTGGGATACAAATGTAACAAATAAATCTCTAGCCTCGAATTACCACCAAGGGCCCCTTGTTCTCTAACATCATCCCACTGACATCTCTCTCTGACTCGATTACTGTGATTTATGATATATGCCTGAATTTTTTTTTTTTTTTTAAAGAGGGAAGGATCTAATCTGTTTAATTTTCTTCAACTCCAAAGCTTCAGAAGAGAGGAAGTGTTCCACGTAAATGAACCACGGCCTGAATTTGGAAGAGGTTAGTGAAAAGCCGCATCTGCTGGGTCACCCAACCAACCGTTTATACAGTTTGCATAGGAGATTTAACACCGAAGCAGAGAAGGGCACAGCTCTGTGTTACTGAATCTGTACTCGTTGCAAGACTGAAAGCTGTTTTTGGTTTCCTCTTGGTTCTGGCCATTCCTCTCCCTGTTCACCTAAGCATCTTTCTAGCTTTTGCCTTCTCTGCTTGTTTGGCCACCTTAAGATCATCATATATGATCACAACCAGGTCTTGCTCCTCTTTTTTTTTTTTTTTTTTGTTACATTTGTACCCCACACTTTCCCACTCATGGCAGGCTCAATGTGGCGGGCAGTGGAGGGTTAAGTGACTTGCCTAGAGTCAGAAGGAGCTGCCTGTGCCTGAAGTGGGAATCGAACTCAGTTCCCCAGGACCCACCACCCTAATCACTAGGCCACTCCTCCACTTTTGTCCTCCTTGTCCTGTATTGACAATATTACCACCAGTAACCTCTCAATACACACCCCAAATCTAACTATTCTTTGCAGCAGATTTCATAAATAGCATCGTAAATAACACAGACCTTCTGTTCCCTTTACATAATCCATTCTTCCGCCTGAATCTACGCTGCGCTCTGTTCTGCTGAGAAAAGCATCGCGTTTCCACATTTTATTGTTTCGAAGAGAAGTAATCTTGCAGAACGACGATAAGTGTCACTGTGGAGCAGCAAACTCACAATAAACATGGCCCGTGACTGTGTGAATACATGGCCTTCATTTTGCTGCTCAATATTTATAAGGACTAGATTGCTTCCTGATCTGGGGGCCGGAGCTGGTTATTGGATAAACAAATTAAAGAAGTGTCAGTAGGAAGAGGTAGAAATGCCTAATCCCACCGGCCCATTCTCTTGCTACAAACTCGGACGTCCAAACCACCAAGAGATCAGTATTCAAAAGATTTCTCCAGGTAGCGTTCAGAGTTACCTGGACAAAATTTTGCTTCTCTTCCATCTGACTGTTTTTTTGTGACATAATCAGGGGCATCCCAGGAGCACAGACGACAAAGAGTGGGCAGAGGCTACCCTAAAGTTAAATTTATTTATTGCATTTGTATCCCACATTTTCCCACCTCTTTGCAGGCTCAATGTACATAAGTACATAAGTAGTGCCATACTGGGAAAGACCAAAGGTCCATCTAGCCCAGCATCCTGTCACCGACAGTGGCCAATCCAGGTCAAGGGCACCTGGCACGCTCCCCAAACGTAAAAACATTCCAGACAAGTTATACCTAAAAATGCGGAATTTTTCCAAGTCCATTTAATAGCGGTCTATGGACTTGTCCTTTAGGAATCTATCTAACCCCTTTTTAAACTCCGTCAAGCTAACCGCCCGTACCACGTTCTCCGGCAACGAATTCCAGAGTCTAATTACAATACATCAGGAATTGTGGAAATATATTAGAAAATAGACATTTAGTGTTGCAGAAGGATCTTGGGCAACATGATGATGATAAGACATGATAGTATAACAAGCAGAAATTGTAAGACAGTTCTGAATATATGTGGAAATCGTTTTTAAGTTGCGTGGCAATGCGTTCCATAGCTGTGTGCTCAAGTAGGTAAAATTTGACGCGTGCGTTAGTTTGTATTTCAGACCTTTGCAGTTAGGGAAGTGCAGATTCAGGAATATGCGGGATGTTCTTTTGGCATTCCTGGGTGGTAAGTCTGTCAGATACATAAGTATTGCCACACTGGGACAGACCAAAGGTCCATCAAGCCCAGCATCCTGTTTCCAACAGTGGCCAATCCAGATCACAAAGACCTGGCAGAAACCCAAATAGTAGCAACATTTCACATAGAACCCCAAAGAGTAGCAAGATTCTAGAATTCTAAAGAATAACAAGATTCCATGCAGAATTTCAAAGTGTAACAACATTCCATGTAGAACTCCCAAAAGTAGCAAGATTCCATTCAGAATCCCAAGTACATAAGTATTGCCATACTGGGACAGACCAAAGGTCCATCAAGCCCAGCATCCTGTTTCCAACAGTGGCCAATCCAGGTCACAAATGCCTGGCAAGATTCCCCCCAAAATAGTTTAGTACGTTTTATGCTACTTATCCCAGAAATGAGCAGTGGAGTTTCCCCAAGTCCATTTTAATAATGGTCTATGGACTTTTTCTTTAGGAAGCCATCCAAACCTTTTTTAAAGCCCGGTAAGCCAACCGCCTTTACCACATTCTCTGGCAACGAATTCCAGTTCATCAGACATCTTTATCCAGTTTCATTCAGCATTTCAGAAACATCACTGAATATCTGGACTAAGTTAATGGAAAAAAAAAATCCACATTTAATTTGGCCACTCCCTGGGCTGGTGAATATTAGGCCCCAAGAGAAGAGATCGTGCTTGGAAGGCCCCCCCTGAATTTGAGTTTGACTGCTGCCTCCAGGGCTGATCTTAAGCAGGATGCAGGGCCAGAGCAGAATGAGCCAGAGGAAACATTCTTGTGCCTGAGGACCAGGGTCTGGGGGAGTAGAGGGGACTCATTTGGGTAGTCTAAAATTGAACTTCTGTCGCTGCTCACTCAGTACTATGGGAATCCTCTCATTCACCATCAGCAACTGTGGGAAGCAAGCAATGTCAGACCTGATTCAAGTGGATACAGCTGCAGTGGCTCCAGCATTCTTTCCAATGTTCTGTCTAACAAAAATAAGCAAAATTTCAGAAGCCCTAAAAAAAACTACAAAATCTGGCAGAGTACCAACCAAAA
Organism: Microcaecilia unicolor; assembly: GCF_901765095.1. NCBI lineage: Eukaryota > Metazoa > Chordata > Amphibia > Gymnophiona > Siphonopidae > Microcaecilia > Microcaecilia unicolor. The sequence continues at coordinate 5,700,606 of NC_044033.1, forward strand.
CACATGGCAGGGGGGTGTTTATCTATCATGCCCAATGTACTCCAATTTCCCAGTTTCAGAAAGCGTTCAGAGTGCATTTCAGTCACGGAGAAGAGCTTAAGATGGAAGGACCAGAGGGAACCTCTATAATGCTCCACAGCCTTGATTTATTGACTCACTTCTCACCTCTTTTCAAATGTATCCTGGAACACGAAGGCTTTATTTTTCAATGCACATAACCTGCTTTATATGAAGTTAATAACGGGGACAAGAGGTTTATGGAACCTCAGAGAGCCTTGAGGCAGGCTAATGAAAGCCATTGATCACTGCTGTAATCCTCCTTCTGGCCCAGTGATTTCCGAGATAATTATATTTATGACAATCAACCTTATGGTCAGAAGTGATGCCTGAGGCCAGGTTCTTATGGCAGCAGCATCTGGATAAAACATTTGTCAGCTGAGCAGGAAATCACATAGGAAAAAGTTATATTCTCTAGAATGTCTTTCCCTTGCTGCTTCCAGAATGGCTTTTTTTTTCCTCTGCAGTATTCACATTTTCATTGTCCCTCTCAAGATGAACACACCTTGGAAAGCACAAGCTCCGAGCGCTGCAGAAAGATGCGTTTCTCTAGGTGGGTGGAACTACATGGACAGTGGCTGGATGGCTCCGAATGTAGAGGGGAGGGGTTGAGGGGGTCGAATGTGGACACCATGAGAAGCTTGTATAGGAGTGTTTGGCTGGCCGTGCACAGGTAGCGTAAAATGTGGCTGCACAGCAGGCCCATCCTTTTGTTCCCTCTTCTATGACCTCCCCTCTCCCTTCCTGTTTTTTTCTTACTCGTCTCAAACTAGGCCTCATCTTTTCCTTTGGGAAGCTGGCACTTGACACTGAAGTGACGGCAGAAGAAGACCTGTACAGTCCATCCAGTCTGCCCAACAAGATAAACTCATATGTGCTACTTTATCTGTATACCTGACTTTGATTTGTATCTGCCATTTTCAGGGCACAGACTGTAGAAGTCTGCCCAGCACTAGCCCCACCTCCCCAACCACTAACCCCGCCTCCCACCACCACCAGTGCTGCCACCCAATGTCTGCTAAGCTTCTGAGGATCCCTTCCTTCTGAACAGGATTCCTTTGTTTTCATCTCCACCACCTGCCGCGGGAGGACATTCCAAGTATCCACTCCGTGAAAAAATACTTCCTGTCATTTTTCTTCAGTCTGCCCCCCTTAAATAGAAATAAATAGAAATGAATCCACTCTCATTCCTTGTAGGTCTTTCTAAACCTCACCCCTGTACCACTTGTTAGATAACCAACTCCCAGTCCAAGGACAATTGTCAAAGCAATTTTCTGAGGAATCAAAAGACATCCTCTTCAGATAGTGTGAGGTTTCTAATGATGGTATTATTTTAGCCAGATTAAAAAAAGGGCTACGGGGGGTGGGGGAGGTCTAGGTTGATGGAATCAGGTATGCATATTGAACAGTAATCTTCAAACATGTCTGCATACTTTACCCTTCCCAACTGTATCAATACAAAAAAGGTGTGAAATCCATGTGTACATCTATCTCTGTATGCCAGGGGTTCTCAACCAAGTCCTCAGAACCCTACCCCCCCTCAAACCAGTAAGGTTTTCAATGAATACGCACAAGATGGATGTCCACACAGTGCAGGCTTCATATACACTCTTCAGGTGATTTGGAATAAGTCTTTGTCGAAGTCATGGCATATGAAACGCGGAATACCATAGGGCTCACCGCTTTCTCAGATTCTTTTCGATGTATATTTAAGTGAATTATATCAAGTGTTGAGGCCTTTTAAGATCAAATAGTTCAATATTGCTCAGGGTGGGAAAAGATTTAAAGGATACTATTTCCTTGATGACTAGTGTGTTTGAAAAGATTTCTCAGCGGATGCTTCAAAATGATTTAAAAATAAATCCTGATAAAACGAATATTCTATGGGTAGCAGATAGAGGTTGAAGGGCCACAACTCAGTCAGATTAGCTACTGCAGAAGTTTCACTTCAAATTAATATTAAAATCTTGGGAGTAATTCTAGACTCACAATTAAAAAATATGTTGATAAAATAGTCAGGAAAGTACTCACTAAATTTAAACTTTTACAACAGATTGAACTTGAGAACAGTACTTCAAGCAATGATTATGAGTCAATTAGACTATTGAAATATCATCTTCTTAGGATTACCTGATTCACAAAATAGACAAATCCAAATTGTCCAAAATGCAGCAGCTAAACTAATTCTGGGGGGCAGAGCTACTGATCTTGCTTCCCCGTTGTTGAGTAACTTGCATTGGTTGACTGTAAAAGCAAAAATTGTATTTAAGTTATTACAGGACCCGAGGCAACATGGTTTCACTAGAGGCAGGCCTTTTCAGACAAATCCGATTAATTTCTTTCACTGGGTGACCAGAGAGTTGGATCGAGGGAGAGCGCTAGATATGGTATATTTAGATTTTAGCAAAGCCTTTTACATGGTTCCAGATAGACAACTAATGAATAAACTCAGTGCCTTCAGTATGGGCCCTAAAGTGACTAATTGGGTTAGGAACTGAATGAGTGGAAAATGAAAGAGGGTAGTGGTAAATGGAGCTCACTCTGAGGAAAAGAATGCTATCAGTGGTGTGCCTCATGGTTTGGTTCTTGAGCCGGTTACATAAGTATTGCCACAATGGGACAGAAAGGTCCATCAAGTCCAGCATCCTGTTTCCAACAGTGGCCAATCCAGGTCACAAGCACCCAATAGTAGCAACATTCCATGTAGAACCCCAAAGAATAGCAAGATTCTAGAATTATAAAGAATAACAAGATTCCATGCAGAATTTCAAAGTGCAGCAACATTCCATGTGGAACCCCAAAGAGTAGAAAGATTAAATTCAGAATTCCAAGCACATAAGTGTTGCTACACTGGGACAGACCAAAGGTCCATCAAGCCCAGCATCCTGTTTCCAACAGTGGCCAATCCAGGTCACAAGTACCCAATAGTAGCAACATTCCATGTAGAACCCCAAAGAGCAGCAAGATTCTAGAATTCTAAAGAATAACAAGATTCCATGCAGAATTTCAAAGTGCAGCAACATTCCATGTGGAACCCCAAAGAGTAGAAAGATTCCATTCAGAATCCCAAGCACATAAGTACGTATTAGTGGATATCTGGAAAACTAGACTGGATAGGTGATGCTCAAGAATCAGGTTGAGAACCCATGCTTTCATTGGATCAGAAAAAAAGAGCAAAAGGCATGAGCTTTCGAGATCTCACAGGCCTCTTCTTTGGATGAAGGTCTACAAAGGTTTGAAAGCTCTTAACTGTATCTTTTCTGTGTGTCTTCGTGCAGCTCTGTATCATGCACACCAGGGACTCTTTGGGGTGGGGGTGGGGGGGTGGAAGCAGTCTAACCAAGATAAGTGACTTCTTGCTTTTTTATTTCTTTTTCTCCAGGAACATTCGTGTCTGCATTCACCGTGCTTTGTGGGGCCCGGACAGATCTGCCTGATAGACACATGTGTTGTGTGTTCTGGCTGAACATTGCTGCTGCTCTGATTCAGATACTGACGGCCATCGTGATGGTGGGCTGGATCATGAGTATATTCTGGGGAATGGACATGGTTATTCTAGCCAGTAAGTGACTGCGTTTTCCCACTTTTACTGAAGACTGTTAACCTAGATGAGGCCAGTGGTTGCATAGGAAAAGTGGTATATCAAAGAGTAAAGCAAGACTAGGTTATAGTAATCCAGTCCTGTTTTTATCCCTGTCCCCGCAGTGTAGGCCCTGGAGCCTTCCCTCTGATGTGTTCCCACCTATGCAGAAAAAGGAACTTGTGTCAGAAGGAAAGCTCTGAGGCCAGCACAAACAGCATGTGTGAGTCGCTGCTAGCGACCTCTGGAAGTGAAGTTTTTAAAAAGTACACTGAGGGGTAGGGGGAGAGAGATGTTGGACTGAGGGTGGGAGTGTAGAGGAAATTTCATGCCCATCCACTTTGGGCTTAGTCCCACCCAAATTTGGCCATCTGACTACACTACTGTTGCAGATTCTTAGTGTTCATAGTCTCTTTGAGGGAGGTATTCTTAACCATCCGTGCATGAATGACACCATCCAGTCTGCCATACAGCATGCTGGTACCAGGTTTCAAAGGGTTCCTCTCAGCTGAGGACCCTGGATGCAGTGACAAAGCTGGTGGAAGAAGGAGAGGCAGAGATGAGAGGAAGTTCAAAAGAAGGGAAGACCTTAGAAGCTAGGTGTGAAGGTCTATGATCAGGGCCGTGCCAACACGGTAAGCGAGGTAAGCATGGCAGGAGGGCACAGTCCTCTGGGGGGCGCCCTGCCGCGCCATGCTTACCTTGCCCTCCCGCATCCCAACTGCCCGCCCTCTTCTCCCCCCCAAGAGCCCTTTTAAATTTACCTCCGTCCGGCAGCGAAGGCACGCCACAGCGTCAGTGAAGGAGGCGGCGCTCCCGACGTCTCTACTAGTCTTCCCCCTTCGCTCAGAGTTCCGCCTTCTTCTGACGTCAAGGAAATGACGTCAGAAGAAGGCGGGACATTGAGCGAAGGGGGAAGACTAGTACGTCGGGAGCGCCGCCTCCTTCACTGACGCTGTGGCGCGCCTTCACTGCCGGATGGAGGTAACTTTAAAAGGGATCTTGGGGGGGGGGGCAGTTGGGACATGGGAGCGGGAGGGCAGCGATCATTTTCACGGAGGGGAGGGGGGCGCCAACTGTTCATCTGGCGGGGGGGGGGGGGGGGGTGCCAACTGATCTCCTGCAGGGGGGCACCACAGACCCTTGGCACGGCCCTGTGTATATCTTGAACCCCAGGTGAAGAGGGGGAGGGGGTGCATGAGATAAAGGCCTAGAAAATAACACTTAAAGCTGCTGGGCTATTAAGAAAATTAATAAATATTTTTCCATTATGTCACCAAAGGATCAGTCTATGCTAATGGGTTATGCCTATCTGCCAGCAGGTAGAGGTAGAGAGCAATAATGACCTGTGCTTTATAGGGTATTGTGCAGCCTAGCTCAGCCAGTATTCTCTATCTCCTGCAGGCGGATAGCAGCTCCTGTGCAGCTCTGTGACTGTTCCTTGGTGGTCTCCTATCTTTTCTGGAAGGTTTAGAGGAATTGGGGTTGAGGTACTGGAAATCTTTGGGGTGTAAACCTGGTGGTCCAGGTCCCTCCCTTCTCTCCCACACCCAACCTTTTTTCTGCCTTGTTGCTTCCCTATTCCTCTGCCTCCTTTAAAAAACAAAAAAAGGTTTTGGGCCGATGGGTTTGCCCCGGTGCGGTGACAGAGAAAGGGAGGTGACATGGTTCTGTGATAAGATGAAGGAGATAATGTAAAAGACAGCGATGGTGTTTACCTATGTCTCTTCGGGACCCTTGTAACTATGAGTTATAATCCGGGGTAAAACCCTGGATGACAGTTGTATCAGCTTGACCTAAAAGCACAGTCATGTTTTGTAGCTTAGATATGACCTTAATGTTGTGTAACCCCGTAAGATGAAGGACTGAATAGTAACTATCTGACTCCATATCCATAAGTGATCTTTGGGGATGGAAGGGGGGGATTCAAAACAAAAAGAAAAACTGTCTAGACTACTAGAGGCTATCGGCTCTGTTACATGGTTACTGTTCTTCAGTTGTATTTTCTGGTGTAGCCCTGTATATTGTATCATTATTTCTTTAATAAACAGATTCAAACATAAAAAAACAAAAAAAGGCAAGGGTTTTGGGCAAAGTGCAGGAAGCACGTAAGCCTCTTGGGAAGTTGTTGTCTCTATACCTCAGGGCTAAGCAACCGGCAGATTGATTCTTACATAAGTACATAAGTATTGCCATACTGGGAAAGAACAAAGGTCCATCGAGCCCAGCATCCTGTTTCCAACAGTGGCCAATCCAGGTCACAAGGACCTGGCAGAAACCCAAATAGTAACAACATTCCACATAGAACCCCAAAGAGTAGCAAGATTCTAGAATTCTAAAGAATAACAAGATTCCATGCAGAATTTCAAAGTGTAGCAACATTCCATGTAGAACTCCCAAAAGTAGCAAGATTCCATTCAGAGTCCCAAGTACATAAGTATTGCCTCACTGGGACAGGCCAAAGGTCCATCAAGCCCAGCATCCTGTTTCCAACAGTGGCCAATCCAGATCACAAATACCTGGCAAGATCCCAAAAAAGTACAAAACATTTTATACTGCTTATCCCAGAAATAGTGGATTTTCCCCAAGTCCATTTAATAATGGTCTATGGACTTTTCCTTTAGGAAGCCGTCCAAACCTTTTTTTAAACTCCGCTAAGCTAACCGCCTTTACCACATTCTCTGGCAATGAATTCGAGTTTAATTACACATTGAGTGAAGAAACATTTTCTCTGTTTCGTTTTAAATTTACTGCATTGTAGCTTCATTGCATGACCCTTAATCCTAGTATTTTTGGAAAGCGTATACAGACACCTCATATCTACCCGTTCAACTCCACTCATTATTTTATAGACCTCTATCATATCTCCCCCTCAGCCACCTTTTCTCCAAGCTGAAGAGCCCTAGCCGCTTTAGCCTTTCTTCATAGGGAAGTCGTCCCATCCCCTTTATCATTTTTCGTTGCCCTTCTCTGCACCTTTTCTAATTCCATTATATCTTTTTTGAGATGCGGCGACCAGAATTGAACACAATATTCGAGGTGCGGTCGCACCATGGAGCGATACAAAGGCATTATAACATCCTCATTTTTGTTTTCCATTCCTTTCCTAATAATACCTAACATTCTATTTGCTTTCTTAGCTGCAGCAGCACACTGAGCAGACGGTTTCAACGTATCATCAACAATGACACCTAGATCCCTTTCTTGGTCTATGACTCCTAACATGGAACCTTGCATGACGTAGCTATAATTCGGGTTCCTCTTTCCCACATGCATCACTTTGCACTTGCTCACATTAAACGTCATCTGCTATTTAGATGCCCAGTCTCGTAAGGTCTTCTTGTAATTTTTCACAATCCTCCTGCGATTTAATGACTTTGAATAACTTTGTGTCATCAGCAAATTTAATTAACTCACTAGTTACTCCCATTTCTAGGTCATTTATAAATATATTAAAAAGCAGTGGTCCTAGCACAGACCCCTGGGGAACCCCATTAACTACCCTTCTCCATTGAGAATACTGACCATTTAACTCTACTCCCTGTTTTCTATCTTTTAACCAGTTTTATAATCCACAATAGGACTTTTCCTCCTATCCCATGACCCTCCAATTTCCTCTGTAGCCTTTCATGAGGTACCTTGTCAAACGCCTTCTGAAAATCCAGATACACAATATCAACTGGCTCACCTTTATCCACATGTTTGTTCACCCCTTCAAAGAAACGTAGTAGATTGGCGAGGCAAGATTTCCCTTCACTAAAGTCTCATTAATCCATGCTTTTGAATATGCTCTGTAATTTTGTTCTTAATAATAATGTCTACCATTTTGCCCGGCACTGACGTCAGACTCACCAGTCTATAATTTCCCTGATCTCCTCCGGAACCTTTTTAAAAAATTGGCGTTATATCAGCCACCCTCCAATCTTCCGGTGCCATGCTCGATTTTAAGGATAAATTACATATTATTAATAGCTGTGCAAGCTCATTTTTCAGTTTTATCAGTACTCAGGGATGAATACCATTCAGTCCAGGAGATCTGCTACTCTAGTTTGTAGAACTGCCCCATTACATCTTCCATTTCTGGCACCGGTATCCCACCCAAATCTTCCTTGGTGAAGACCGAAGCAAAGAATTCATTTAATCTCTCCGCTACGGCTTTGTGTTCCCTGATCACCCTTTTACTCCTCGGTCATCTAGCAGTCCAACCGATTCTTTTGCTGGCTTCCTGCTTTTAATATACCTAAAAGTTTTTTTAGGTATATTAACTCTTAATTGAGGTCGCTGGATGAGCTACCTCTCCAGCAGCCAAGGAACAGAAAATAACTGCCTTTTAGAACAAGAGTTTTTGGCTGTTTAGTTTCTACCTCTAGAAAAGGTTTCAAACTGTGGGAAAAATGCCTATTTCTAGAGAGAATTTCTGTTTAAAACTATGGGAAAAGGGTTTGTACAGTATGGCATCTAGTTAATGATGCTTGTGTGTGTGTCTCTCTCTCTCTCTCTCTCTCTCTCTCTCTCTCTCTCTCTCTGTTGATATTTTGTAAACCTGGAGGATGTAATGGGGCAGTTCAGCAAACTGAAGAGTAGCAAATCTCCTGGACCGGATGGTATTCATCCTAGAGTACTGATAGAACTGAAAAATGAGCTTGTGGAGCTAGTGATATGCAATTTATCCTTAAAATCGAGCGTGGTACCGGAAGATTGGAGGGTGTCCAATGTAACGCCCATTTTTTAAAAAGGTTCCAGGGGAGATTCGAGAAATTATAGACCGGTGAGTCTGACGTCGGTGCCGGGGAAAATGGTACAGGCTATTATTAAAAACAAAATTACAGAGCACATCCGAGGACACAGATTACTGAGACCAAGTCAGCACGGCTTTTGTGTGGGGAAATCTTGCCTGACCAATTTACTTCAATTCTTTGAAGGAATAAACAAACATGTGGACAAAGGGGAGCCGGTTGATATTGTGTATCTGGATTTTCAAAAGGCGTTTGACAAGGTACCTCATGAAAGGCTACAGAGGAAATTGGAGGGTCATGGGATAGGAGGAAAAGTCCTATTGTGGATTAAAAACTGGTTGAAGGATAGGAAACAGAGAGTGGGGTTAAATGGGCAGTGTTCACAATGGAGAAGGGTAGTTAGTGGGGTTCCTCAGGGGTCTGTGCTAGAACAGCTGCTTTTTAATATATTTATAAATGATTTAGAGATGGGAGTAACTAACGAGGTAATTACATTTGCTGATGACACAAAGTTATTCAAAGTTGTTAACTCGCGACAGGATTGTGAAAAATGACAGAAGGACCTTACGAGACTGGGCAGCTAAATGGCAGATGACGTTTAATGTGAGCAAGTGCAAGGTGATGCATGTGGGGAAAAAAGAACCCGAATTATAGCTACGTCATGCAAGATTCCACGTTAGGAGTTACGGACCAAGAAAGGGATCTGGGTGTCGTCGTCGATAATACACTGAAACCTTCTGCTCAGTGTGCTGCTGTGGCTAGGAAAGCGAATAGAATGTTGGGTATTAGTAGGAAAGGTATGGAAAACAGGTGTGAGGATGTTATAATGCCGTTATATCACTCCATGGTGCGACCACACCTTGAGTATTGTGTTCAATTCTGGTCGCCGCATCTCAAGAAAGATATAATGGAATTGGAAAAGATGCAGCGAAGGGCGACTAAAATGATAGCGGGGATGGGACGACTTCCCTATGAAGAAAGACTAATGAGGCTAGGGCTATTCAGCTTGGAGAAGAGACGGCTGAGGGGAGACATGATAGAGGTATATAAAATGAGTGGAGTGGAACAGGTGGATGTGAAGCGTCTGTTCACGCTTTCCAAAAATACTAGGACTAGGGGGCATGCGATGAAACTACAGTGTAGTAAATTTAAAACAAATCGGAGAAAATGTTTCTTCACCCAACGCATAATTAAACTCTGGAATTCGTTGCCGGAGAACGTGGTGAAGGCGGTTAGCTTGACAGAGTTTAAAAAGGGGTTAGACGGTTTCCTAAAGGACAAGTCCATAAACCGCTACTAAATGGACTTGGGAAAAATCCACAATTCCTGGAATAACATGTATAGAATGTTTGTACGTTTGGGAAGCTTGCCAGGTGCCCTTGGCCTGGATTGGCCGCTGTCGTGGACAGGATGCTGGGCTCGATGGACCCTTGGTCTTTTCCCATTGTGGCATTACTTGTGTACTTATAAGTTCCCAAAGCACAAAGCAAAATAGCGTTCACTTACCAGAGAAATGTTCTCTTCTCTCGGAACTTCTCTGGTATCTTTTCAAGAAGAGAGCATCACAAATTTGTAAACTCATGTTGAAATGTGAGGTACCAGAGGTGCTTCCAACTTCTGTTTCTTTAAACCTTAAAAATGTTCAGTCGAGCCTTAAGAGTTCCAATGATCTTTCCAACATAGATTTTCTTACATATACTATTCGTTTGCAAGGCTTCTGCCAAGTTAGCAGTGCAAAAAAAAAAAAAAAGTCAATCTTTTAGATCTGGTTACAGTGGTTCCTGTACCACTTCAGGAACAAGGATTCAAAAGGTATTCAATTTATTTTGTGGTGCCAAAGAAGGAGAGCACGTTTCATCCAATCTTGGACCTCAAAGTGGTCAATTTCAATAAATATTTCTTCTGATCATTTGGATTGTTTTAAACGTGCAATTTAAGGCAGGATTAAGACATAGGCAAACTAAGCATATTTAGGACAGGCTGTTTGAGATATTAGTTGAATGGCTCCGAAGGCAGATTTTCGCTTTGATAAGTCAACTGGTTACTGAAAGAGTGATATTGGTGGCCTGGTCACCTTTCCAAGGTTCACTACAATCTAAAAATCGAATGCTTTTGTATTTTCCAGAGACTTGAAGGGAGTGAGAGAGAAACAGATTTTTGCTACAAATTTTACGCATCGGGCCACAAAGATGTGTAATGATCTTCCAGAGTCTTGGAATTTATTAATGATTATTAACGTTTTAGAAATCGCCTTAAGATTTGGCAGTGGTAGAAAGTACTGTATTACAGGAACTGATTGAATAACGCAGTTGTGTACATATATTGCTTCTTCCTCAGGCATGCCTAGGTTTTCTTAATTTTTGAATGTTTGTAAATCGCATTGAACTTGGTATATACAGGATAGAGGTATGGAATTGTTATTAGTATTAGAACCTGTGTTGGTCTGCATAGGTTTCTCTCTTCTCCCCTTGTCCTTTGTTCTCCAGATCAGGAGTAGTTGGCGAACAGGACCTTTTACTTGCTGTTTCTTTGTCTTCTACTTTCCCTCTGCAGTCAGAACCACATGGCCTACATTTGTGGAACCCTAGCGATGGGTTTATATTAGGATGAAGGTGCAACACACTTATTTGCCTAGGGCCCACCAAAGGGGTTAATCCAGCCCTGGTGCTACTACGTAACTTCATGGATTGTCCTCTAGTGTTTGTACCTTTTGAAAGAGTAAAAAAGATTAATTTACGTTTACCTGTTCCACTCCATTCAGGGTTTTATAGACCTGGAATAAGCTTTCTGAGCCCCTACGTCTTACGCCCCATCCTTGGCCACCTTTAAATCTAGACTGAAAGCCCACCTCTTTAACATTGCTTTTGACTCGTAACCACTCGCCTCCACCTACCCTCCTCTCCTTCCTGTACACATTAATTGATTTGATTTGCTTACTTTATTTTTTGTCTATTAGATTGTAAGCTCTTTGAGCAGGGACTGTCTTTCTTCTATGTTTGTGCAGTGCTGCGTACGCTTTGTAGCGCTATAGAAATGCTAAGTAGTAGTAGTAGTAGTAGACCTCCATCTTATCTCCCCTCCAGTGTTCTCTTTTCCAAGCTAAAAATCCCTAACCTCTGTAGCCTTTTATAATATGAGTCATTCCATCCCTTTAATCATTTGATCTCCCTTCTTTGTACGTTTTCCAATTTCACTTTCTTTTTTTTTTTTGAGATGTGGTGACCAGAATTGTACACAATACTCAAGGTGTAGTCTCACATGGACCGATACAGAGGTATTATGAATTGTTTGGTTTTTTTTGGCTGCACACTGAGCAGAAGATTTCAATGCATTGTCTATGATGACAGCTAAATCCTTTTCTTTGGTGGTGACTCCTAATATGAAGCAATAATTTGGGTTATCCTTCCCAATGTGCATCACTTTGCACTTGCCCACATTAAATTTCATTTGCCATTTGGATGCCTTGCAAAAGGGGTCAGGGAGTAGGTGGGTACCACACCAGGATTTTTTTTTTTTTTAAACTTTTGGGGTGGGGAGAGTGGGGGGGGGGGGCTACTGGACCACAGGGACTATTTTTTTCTAAATAAAATAAAACAGGACTGGTGGGGGGATACCACAAGGCAGGGAGGTGTGCGCCAATCTTGTCAGGTTTGGGAGGGTACCAGAGGAGGATTCATGTAAAAATTTTGTGGGCTATAGGGGAGAGAGATGGGAGCCAGTACTGACCATGGGGCATCTCCACCAGTCTCAGACCTGGTGGTAGGTTTCTGGCGTTGAACCCCCCAAGTTGGATATCAGCGCAGGGCCTTGCATTGCTGTGGGGTAACTGATCAGCTCTTTAGCATATATTTTAATAGGCTGTGCGCTGATATCTACCACAGGAGTAAACGTCAGCACAGAAACCTTTTCAGCATGCAGTGACCTTTAAGGAGCAGGTAAACTGCATTGCAGCCCAGGGCAGCTTTCTGCATTGGCCCCTATGTCGCTGTATGTTGCTGTCTATCCTGCGTGGAATCTCATTAACTACTCTTGTAATTAAATAAGGGTGAGGTGACCCAATTAGATACTGATGCCTCTGACAGCCTTTTAGTGCTGAACACACCGGCACTGAGAACAGATCTTTCCTGGAATGAGTTTTAATTATGTTTTCTCTTCTTGTAGCAGTTAATGTCCTTGATAGCCCAGTTTAAAAGAACATTGAGAAAAAGATGTCTGTTAGTTGAAATGTATTACAAACAAGAGAGTTTGGGGAATAGATAGGGATCTTCCTAAGAGGGGAAAAGGCTTTTACGATAATCTCTTAAGGCAGCGGTTGCCAAGCCTGGTCCTGGAGGCAGTGCATGCAAAATCTCTCTCGTGAATATTCATTCTGGATATCCTAAAAACCTGACTGGCTGGAATGTCTCCAGGACCAGGTTTGGGAACCGCTGTCTTAAAGTATTTTATGATGACTGAAATGAAAAGTACGCCAATAGATATATCGGAGGGAGAATGTTCCCCCCCCCCCCCCCCCCCAATATTCCTCTTATTTCACTCTTTCTTCTGTTTCACACTTCTCTCTGACTTCTTTGCTTGCTTCCCCTTTTCTATCCTTCCCTTCTTCTCTCATCTCTTTACTACTTGAAGACTGAAGGATATTTATATTACTAGCAGCCTAGATGAACCCGTCCCAGTCTAGTTAACTCCAAACCATCAAACAGAGTATCTGTCATGACTCTTGGAGCTTGGTAATTAGAAGCCCCAATATCATGGAGTATAACCCTGGCACAGCAATCACCTGAAGTCTCTATTATTTTATGAAGTCTCTTTATTGAATAAATCACAGATAATTTACTCACAGATAGATGTTCAGGATACAGAGACTTCTTAATCTGGAGGCTGTGGGAGGTGGAGATCTGAAGAGAGGTAGTTGTATTGCAGGGGGAGGAGAAGGTAGTTGAACAGGTAGAAATAGTCCAAAGCTGGGTGACTGCAATGTGCAATATCTCATTTGGAAGAAGATATTTACAGGGTAAAAAATCCAGGTTCGTTACAGGGATTTTCAGCAGGACAGAGCTGTCTGGAGTGAGATGGTGTTGGCTCCATGTCCCTGGCTATAATGGAGGAAGAAGCCCCACGTGGCTGAAAGGACAAAAGTGGTGGGGCTTCACACAGGGAGGAGCAGATAGAGACCAATGGGGACAGAGCCTGCTATCGGATAGCAAGGGGTAGTCCTAGAGATAGGAGGGAAAGGTCATACCTGGCTGACCTCTGAGGACAGATAGTAAGACTGAACAGGAAGACAAAAGAGCCAAGCTTGGCAGAGAGAGAGAGAAGGTCTGAGCAGCCTCACAACCAGTGATAGCAGTTCTTACACAGCCAAACAAGTGTGGTTGCACTGCCTGTGAACTACATTACCCACAGTGCATTGCTCATGTATTTTTCCAGTGGGGAAACTGCAGCAATGATAGTCCTTGGGACTGAGAATAACAGTAAAGGCATTGCACACATTTTTAGGATCATGTTATAAACTAGTGCGAGTCTGTCGGAGGACAGAACAGTATCTATCAGTCTTTTTTTAGTTCTTGCTTCTCATTTTGGCACTTGCAGGTCCTAGAATTTCTTTCCCTACCATTTGTTGGTTTACTGTATTAACAGGTATTAAGAAAACCAGATTGTCACTAAGTGTCCTGCGTTGTTTTAGTTAGTTGGCAGCCATCTATAAAAAAAACATTTGGAAAGTGGAGTTGATAAACTTCTCTTACCTGAGTACACAGTTATGGAACACATTACCGCTCAGCTTAAGAACTACTTATGAACTAACTAATTTTCGTAAATCCCTGAAGACCCACCTATTCAACAAGGCATACCAGTAAGAGCAACGACTATAAATGTAATACATCGCAACCTTATCCATTGTATTTTACATCTGCTTGTTGAAACTCGATTACGTTATTTCCTATGACATCTCCACCTTCCTATTACCAACACTGATTTCTACTTATATTTACCTGCTTAGTTTCGATTATGCTATTCTCTATGTAACAATAACTGTTATCTCCTAATCTGCTATCTACCGATAACGACACATTGTAAGCCACACTGAGCCTGCAAAGAGGTGGGAAAATGTGGGATACAAATGCAATAAATAAATAAAACAAACGTGGACAGGCTTCCCTATCCCTCCTGACATGGCATTAAAGTCTGCCTTAGGATATTAATGCTCTGTTTAAATTTTAATTGGAAAACTGACCGGTTCATCTGTAGCCAGGGTTGGCTTAACTGTCAGGGGACAGCAAAAATCAGCTACAGTGATTCTCAACCCAGTCCTTGGGATATACCCAGCCAGTCAGATTTTCAGGATACCCGCAATGAAAACACATGAGAGAGTGTTCCATGTAATTGATGCAATGCATTTATCTCATGCAAATCTGACAGGCCTAGTGTGTCCGAGGACTGGGTTGAGAATCCCTAGTCCAGACACTCACACAAACCTCATCAGACTACCCTTCAGGGGAAAACTTTTATTTTGAGAAGATTTTTTAGAGATTTGGGTGACGTAGACCTCAGAGGCTTCTGAGGACACATACGTTTATCCACAAGGAAGGTGGCTAATTTTCAAATACCTTTTTTACCCAAGTAAATGGCTTTGGACATTCCTTGTATGTATGTATGTGAGATATATAGATAAGGTATAGCTATTTTAAAAAGTTTTATTTCCTTAGCATTCATATCAGACCAATCCAGGACATGTGAGTTGTGCCTGTTGACCAGCAGATGGAGACAGAGAAAACTTAAGTAGTTCTGTGTGATTTGCCCTTCAAGGGCACTGGGCAGCCATGGAATGCTCAATATGTCTCTGTCTCCAGCAGATAGTGACATGCGGACATGACTCCTAGACCAGGTCAGAGGACCTGATATCAGCTGAGCAGGGAAGCTTTAGACTTTGAACATGGGTTTAAGTGGCTAGCTCAGAGGAGTCTGAGATCCCTCTCTGTCCCCTCCTTCCTCTTCACAATCCATCTGAGCTTGGTATTCTTTTAAAAACCAGAGCCTTTTGAATGTTCTCTCCTTCCTGGTAAAATGTATTTTTTTTGTTGCTCTTATCTGAGGTCTCAGAGAGGATTTCCCCTTGGTTTAACAGTCGGGGTTTTTTTTTTGTTTTTTGTTTTGTACAGTCAGCACTTCATACTTGTGGCTCTGTCCAGGAGAGATGAAGCAGAGAATTTTGGCCTACCTGCTAAGCCTTGACACAGCACATTAAACGCTGCTCACAGTTCAGGGGCAGAAGGGCTCTGTTGGGGGACTGTTTTTTCATGTAACAGTTCTTCTCCAATATGCCTGCATCATGGTGGCAGCCTAACTAAAAGGAAAATAATTATCTCTGGGGACAGGGAGACACATTGCAATTTGACTCTCTGTAGGCATGCATTACTATTGCAGCAGATGCAGGAGGAACCACCATTTTACAGAGACCCTGCAGAGGCTAAGACACTGCCTCTGCAGGGTCTCTGTTAATCATATCCTTCAAGCTGTCAGACTCCAGATGAACCGGCTGGAACTGTATTAAAGGTTTCTTGTTGCCTTTTCTGCAGTTTTCTCGGGCTCCTATTCTGCGCTACATGAGCCATATTTATTAAGAGGTACCCAATCCCCATAGGTGGGAAATCTTCTTTCTGCATCTGAACAATCAGTTTTTACCTCGGTTCCTCCACCTTTGGATAGGGAGGATAGAACAATTCCAGGATGGCGAACTCCCTGCAGAAAGGAGGATGACTCCTATGTTGTCCATCTTTTCCAAAGGGATGAGCTTCCAGTGCTAATTCCTAAAAACCTGGAAACTCTGGATACCTCCTTATCTCAAGCCAAGATACTCCTAAAGCTGGCGATCCCATCCTAGTAGGATTAAAGAAACTTTCCAAAATGTTTCCAGTTCATGAAACTATACAGACCTTTTGTGTCTGAGCAGTAAGATGCTCCTGAAGTGTGTCTGAGGACTAAGATGCTCCTGAGTCTGGTCTGAAGGTGGACAGGACCATGGCCAGCTCTATTCATTGTTACCTCAGCATAAGAAGAAATTGAAGCAGCTCTGTGGATACATTGGTGACAGCTGTGGAAGGCATCTCAGCCTTGAAGACTTGCAGGATCACAAACTAGACACCTTGCTTAAGCAAGCCTTTGATATTTCAGCCTTGAGTTTCAGCAGCTATTTCCAACTACCTATGTTTCCAGAGCCTCCCTTCTTTGTTTGCAACAAGGCAGAGCAATTTCCAAGGAGGAGAATTTGCAAGACTCTGCTGATACTGCCCATCTGGAGAGTGATGCATTTGGGAAAGAGGAACCCGAATTATAGCTACGTCATGCAATGTTCCACGTTAGGAGTCACGGACCAAGAAAGGGATCTAGGTGTCGTCGTCGATGATACGTTGAAACCTTCTGCTCAGTGTGGTGCTGCGGCTAAGAAAGCAAATAGAATTTTAGGTATTATTAGGAAAGGAATGGAAAACAAAAATGAGGATGTTATAATGCCTTTGTATCGCTCCATGGTGCGACCGCACCTCGAATATTGTGTTCAATTCTGGTCGCCGCATCTCAAAAAAAGATATAGTGGAATTAGAAAAGGTGCAGAGAAGGGCGATGGAAATGATAAAGGGGATGGGGTGACTTCCCTATGAGGAAAGGCTAAAGCGGCTAGGGCTCTTCAGCTTGGAGAAAAGGCGGCTGAGGGGAGATATGATAGAGGTCTATAAAATAATGAGTGGAGTTGAATGGGTAGATGTGAAGCGTCTGGTTACGCTTTCCAAAAATACTAGGACTAGGGGGCATGCGATGAAGCTACAATGTAGTAAATTTAAAACAAATCGTAGAAAATGTTTCTTCTCTCAACGTGTAATTCAACTCTGGAATTCCTTGCCAGAAAATGTGGTAAAGGTGGTTAGCTTAGCAGAGTTTTAAAAAGGTTTGGACTGCTTCCTAAAGGAAAAGTCCATAGACCATTATTGAATGGACTTGGGGGAAAATCCACTATTTCTGGGATAAGCAGTATAAAATGTGTTGTACTTTTTGGGGATCTTGCCAGATATATTGTGACCTGGATTGGCCACTGTTGGAAACAGGATGCTGGGCTTGATGGAGCTTTGGTCTTTCCCAGTATGGCAATACTTATGTACTTATATATGAGAGATACATGTCTTACATTTCCAATGCATTTTATAATTTAACTAGTAAAAAAGGCCCGTTTCTGTTTTAAAGGAAACGGGCGCTAGCAAGGTTTTTTTTTTTTTTTGGTAACCATACAGTTGTTAAAGTACTATAATGAGAAGGAATAATTGTTAAATTTGTAAATCATCTGTTGCCGTGTTGTACCACCATGTGCAGCAACTGTCTTCCCATGTGCAGTGTGTTTGAGAGAGTGTGTGTGAGAGTGACTGTGTGAGAGAGAGAGTGTGTGTGTGTGACACAGAGATGGATTGTGATAGATATGTGAGAGTGGCAATGTATGGGTGCTCTGAATCGGTCCTTTCTTCCAGTAATATCCACATGAGTGTGGGTATGACAGACAAACAGTGTGTGTGTGAGAGAGACAGCATGTGTGTGCAGGACGTCAGACTCGCAAAAACAGAAGCTTGCGCGGCCGCGTTGCTGATCTGCAAGGGCAGCCTTCTACATGGAATGTTGCTAGTGGAATAGCAACATTAACATTCCATGTAGAATCTCAAATAGTAGCAACATTCCATGTAGAATCTCAAATAGTAGCAACAGAATCTCAAATAGTAGCAACATTCCATGTAACATAGAGGGGAATAATCGAACGGCGCCGGCGAAATACATGGCCGGTGATATATTTTGGCGGTGCCGCAAACAGCTGGCCAGACCCGTATTTTCAAAAAGATGGCTGGCCATCTTTTGTTTCGTTAATACGGTTCCGGCCAGCCAAATGCCTTGGATTTGACCGGGGTTTGAGATGGGCGCTTCGTTTTTTTTAGCAATAATGGAAAGTTATGTTGGCCATCTCAAACCCCGGCCAAATCCAAGGCATTTGGCTGTGGGAGGAGCCAGCATTTTTAGTGCACTGGCCCCCCTGACATGGCAGGACACTAACCGGGCTCCCTAGGGGCCACTGCGGTGGACTTCAGAAAAGCTCCCACGTGCATAGCTCCCTTACTTTGGGAGCTGAGCCCCCCCAACCCCCCCGCCCCAAAACCCACTACCCATAAATGTACTGCACCCACTAAAACTGCTCCAGGGACCTGCATACAGCCTCTAGGACTTATTGCTGCTGTATAACTTTCGCACACCAGTTCACACCTGAAGACTAATCTCTCTGAAAAAGTCCTTTCTTGAAATAAGCACGTTTACTCACAGTTAACTGCAGATCAGAGGTTGTGCCCCACTGGCAAAGAGTCCACTGGTACTAAGATTAGCAGTAGGTCAGAGCTGGCACAGTGGTGTACAATGCCGTCTTTCAGCACCATTCAAGGTAAGAACTACGTTCTCTAACGTGGGTAACACAGGAAAGGGAACTAAAACTGGCTTACAAAAATGGCCACTACCGCATGGACTACAACTGGAAACAAAACAGGGCACACTCTGACCCAGTAAGCAGGGGGAAAGCACCAGGGAAGTACCAACTACCAATACCTACACCCACCACAATGCATTGCTGGTGTGACTCTGCAGTGCAAATAACAGAAAAGGTGTCACACTCACCCCAGAGCCACATCACAAGCAGGAAAAGGCTGTCGGAGGACAGAACACATTCTGCTGTCATGGAGGTGGGTACGGCATTTGAGGCTGGCATACAGGCTGGGAAAAAAAGTGTTTAAAGTGGGGTTTTTTTGGTGGGAGGGGGTTAGTGACCACTGGGGGAGTACGGGGAGGTCATCTCCGCTTCCTTCCGGTGGTCATGTGGTCAGTTTAGGCACCTTTTTGAGGCTTGGTCATGAAAATAAAAGGACCAAGTAAACCCGGCGAAATACTGCTTAACGCCGTATTTCTTTTTCCATTATCGGCGAAAGCTGACTATCTGGTAGCCACGCCCATGTCCCGCCTTCGCTTCACCGCCGACACGCCTCTTTCAACTTTCACCTGCGAGGCAACGGGAAAGTGGCGATGTTGTAAAAAAAAAAAAAAAAAAAAGCTTTCGATTATACCGATTTCGCCACTTTTCCCAGATCGCCGGCCATCTCCCGATTTGTGTTGGGAAATGGCCGGCGATCACTTTCGATTATGAGCTGGATAGTAACATAGTAGATGACTGCAGAAAAAGACCTGCACGGTCCATCCAGTCTGCCCAACAAGATAAACTCGTATGTGTATACCTTACCTTGATTTGTACCTGTCTTTTTCAGGGCACAGACTGTATAAGTCTGCCCAGCACTACCCCCACCTCCCAACCACCAGCCCTGTCTCCCACCACCGGCTCTGACACAGACTGTATAAGTCTGCCCACCACTATCCTCGCCTCCCAACCACCAACCAATCTCCAATAGTAGTAACATTCCATGTAGAATCTCAAATAGGGAAAGGGAACTGGGACTTGATATACTGCCTTTCTGAGGTTTTTGAAACTACATTCAAAGCGGTTTCCATATATTCAGGTACCAGGGGCAATGGAGGGTTAAGTGACTTGCCCAGAGTCACAAGGATCTGCAGTGGGAATTGAAAATTAAGTGAATGTTTTTAATTTTCTTTTTTTTTTTTTCTTTGCTCAAAAAAAAATCATCTAGCAAAAGTCCCAATAACATAATGCCACAAAAAAATCTAAATATGGCCACTTGTTTATGAAATGCAGCCGCTGTCCTCCCGATCTTGTTACTTCCGAAGGGGACCCGTTTTGTCCTCCGTCTTTCTCAAGGGAGATTAAAAGGCATTTTGTCTTCTGTTCCATATCAACTTGGCAGCATCAAGGATACAGGGATATCAGCCAATAAGTGACCCTATAATCTGAAGCTGTAACACCGTCAAAATGTTGAAACAACAACACGTAGAAATTAAGATGGTTTATGAAGACTAAATGATGTCTTTTTTGACACCTAAATGATCGGATTTCTACACGTTGTTTCATCATTTTGACAGTGTTACAGATTTGTTATAGTGGTCTCCCCCAATTGTTTTTCTTTGTCCTTGTGTTGTGCTTTGGGGTCAGTCGTCTTCTTTTTTTTTTTTCCATTTATTATTTGAAATACTGAGCATTCCATGGCCACACAGTGCCTTGAAGGGCAAATCTTGTAGAACTACTTTTTCTCTGTCTCTATCTGGGGGCCGACGTACCAAATCCATGTGTCCTAGACTGGTTTTGTTAGACTAAAATAGAGAACACTAGCAGGTAAGCCATCATTTCTCCGTTTGAAAGTGTGATGTATGTGAGTGGGATAAACACAAAAGATTCCTATATGGAAACAGAATGGAAGCAAGAGGACGAGGCAGATACAGGAATTTACCTACATTGTGGCTGTACGTTCTGACAGCCTCATTTGGTTTTGGTTTCTTGACTGCCCCAACTTGACATTTCATCCTTTAGATTGTAAGCTCCTTCGAGCAGGGACGGTCCTTCTTTGTTAAACTGTACAGCGCTGCGTAACCCTAGTAGCGCTCTGGAAATGTTAAGTAGTAGTAGTTTTCAAGAGATTTTTTTCCCAACCCCATTCTTCGGAGGTATCGGATAGACACAAATTTAACATTTCTTACAGCCGAACCTCGACCCCTGAGTCAGGTGTCATTTGACGCCGAAACACGGTCCATGACGGGTCATTTATCAATAAAATACTCCTGTTGTTTCAGTCTTGAAAGCCCAGTGGTGCTTTTTTTTGTTTGTGTACTTCCTATGTATGCTGATTACCCTCTCTGTTTGGCTTGAGTTTAATTATCAACATCTTGGGGGGGGGGGGGGGGGGAACGGTTCCTGGAGGCCTTAGAATTAATTGGAGGGGTGGGGCAGAAGACTGAAGCTTCACCTAGGACACCTAGCATCCTTCCACCAGTCCTTTCTATAGCTCTGTTTTACAAAGTAACTTAGTAGATGGAGGCAGATAAAAACCAGTATGGTCCATCCAGTCAGCCCAACAAGATAAACTCATTACACATGGTACGAAGTGATACACCATATGTATATCTGATCTTGATTTATCTTTGCCTTTTTTTAGGGCATAGACCGTAGAAGTCTGCCCAGCGCTATCCTTGTTCTAAAATGTCTAAAGTTGTTGTCGTAGTCCCTGAAAAGCTCCAATCCAGCCCATCCAAGACTCTGCAGCCTCAGTCAGGTCACAGTTCGTAGAAATCTGCCCAGCATCGGTTTTCCTACCTAATCTACTACTACTACTATTTAGCATTTCTATAGCGCTACAAGGCGTACGCAGCGCTGCACAAACATAGAAGAAAGACAGTCCCTGTTCAAAGAGCTTACAATCTAATAGACAAAAAATAAAGTAATCAAATCAATTAATGTGTAATCTCCCCTAAGCTTCTTTGGATCCAATCCTTCTAAATAGGATTCCTTTGTGTTTGTCCCACACATTTTTAAATTCCATTAAAATTTTCATCTCTACCACCTAAAGATGTCTAAAGATGTGTTTTCAAGTGATTGTCTTCAATTGCTTTCTAAAGACGTGTTTTCTCTCTTTCTTTTATGTTTTGCCCTTCCTCTGTGGTGAAGTTTCACAGGGTAAGTTCATTTTCTGTGTTCTGCAGTTGTCTTTTTTGTTATTGTTTTTGTTTTCCTAACAAAAACCAGCAGGACTTTTCAGATTCCCTAACCATTTATCACAACTGGCTGATATACTGTAAAGCTATTGTACAGCACAGTTTGCAAAAGTCAGCTGCTTGGCAGTTAGGATTTATGCACCCCAGTTGTATAGCGTTACCCCTTTTTCCACCTTGATTCCTAAGAGGCTTTATGCAGTAGGAGGGGAGAGACCCTGATCTAATGGTGTCTGAGGATTTTCAGGGTAGCAGATCAAAGTGGTGGCTGAAACCAGAGAGATGCTAGGCTGCTGAAATTCCCTCCCGGAGGGAGGTGGTGGTGAGGACCAAAATGGTAACCGAATTCAAAAAATACATGGATAAATGGGGGAACCTGCATGGAATGAAAAACATCGGAGAAATTATTGTGCTTTCAGCATGCTGTCAGTTACACTCTGAACACCTTGCTGGACAGATTGGATGGAACGTTCTGATCATCTGCCATACTTTACTATGTTACTGTGGGGCTCATTTTCAAAAGAGAAAAACGTCCAAAAAGTGACATAAGTCTGCATTTGGACGTTTAACTCACAAAAACGTCCAAATCAGTATTTTCGAAACCTCCTTTTAGACGTGTTCAAGGGCGGGACTTGGGCGTTCCTAAGACTTGGATGTCTTTCAGCCATAATGAAACAAAACAAAAACGTCCAGGACTAAAACTTAGACGTTTTGAGCTAGACCTGTTTTTATTAGGAATAAGGCACAAAAAGGTGCCCCAAATGACCAGATGGCCACTGGAAGGAATCAGGGATAACCTCCCCTTACTCCCCCAGTGGTCACTAACCCCAAAAGTGTGTTGAAGAACATTACTTGCCAGCGTCAGATGTCATACTCAGGTCCATGACAGCAGCATGCAGGTCCCTGGAGTAGTTTAGTAGTAGGTGCAGTGCACTTCGGACAGGTGGACCCAGGCCCATACCCCCACTACCTGTTACACTTGTGGATGAAACTGTGAGCCCTCCAGAACTCATCAGAAACCCACTGTACCCACATATAGGTGCCCCCTTCACCCGTAAGGGCTATGATAGTGGTGTACAGTTGGGGGTAGTGGGTTTGGGGGGGGGGCGCTCAGCACACAAGGTAAGGGAGCAATGGTCGGATGTGTACCTGGGAGCAGTTTATGAAGTCCACTGCAGTGCCTCCTAGGGGTGCCCTATTGCTGTCCTTGGATGTCAGGGGGACCAGTCTACTAAAAATGCTGGCTCTCCCTACATCCCAATGGCTTGATTTCGTGTGTTATACACTTGGACATTTTTTTTTTTTTTTTTTTTCAAAAATGGCCCAAAAACAAAAACGTCCATAGTATTTTCGAAAACAAAAGATAGAAGTCTGTCTTTTTTTTGAAAATGACTTTCTTTCCTGTTTAGAATTTGGATGTTTTGTGCAAAACGTCCGAATTCTGATTTAGACATTCTATCGAAAATGCCCCTCCACGTCATCTTTGATCTAAATGCATCAAGATGCTGTAAGTATTTCTCTTACGATATAAGAGATGTCATGATATAGAGGTTGGAAATGAAATTGAAGAGACATAACGAAAAAGCAAGATGATAAATTGATGCAAAAGTGGTATAGTAATAAGGTTCAGTATCGATTATCCGACGTAAAGAGGGCTGAGCCATTGTCAGGTAAGTGAAAAGTCAGATAATATGGAAAACAATGGTAACCCCTTAAAAAATGCACGGCAGACATACTTTATCAATAAAGAACAACAGGCATAGGGTATCTGTATTTAAAATACAGTATTCATTAACAACACTGATCCAGCTGCATTCAAAGCTGGAAAACAGGAGGAGAACCTGCGCCCTTAACAGCAGTGCGATGACGTCACTGGGGGTGGGGGTCTGTCGGATATGTCGAATGTTTGGATTAGTGAAGGCTGAATAATCAACACTATACTGTACTGTACTTAACTGTTTCATATTTCATTCTTCATACTGTCTCTCATTTCATTCACCTACCTTAGTAAATGACGGCAGATAAAGACCTGAACGGTCCATCCAGTCTGCCCGACAAGATAAACTCATTTTACACGGTATGTGATACTTTATACCCGAGTTGATTTGTCCTTGCCATTCTCAGGGCACAGACCGTAGAAGTCTGCCCAGCACTGTTCTTGTACTAAAAGTTCTGAAGATTCTGGAATCCTAAAGAGTTACAAGATTCCGGAATCCCAGTTAGTAGCAACATTCCATGTAGAACCCCAAAGAGTAACATACTAACAAATAGTAACATAGTAAATGACGGCAGATAAAGACCTGAACGGTCCATCCAGTCTGCCCGACAAGATAAACTCATTTTACACGGTATGTGATACTTTATACCCGAGTTAATTTGTCCTTGCCATTCTCAGGGCACAGACCGTAGAAGTCTGCCCAGCACTGTTCTTGTACTAAAAGTTCTGAAGCTAATGTCGAAGCCCCTTAAAATTTAAACTCAAGCCCATCCATATCTGTTCTGTCACGATCAGGGCGCAGACCGTAGAAGTCTGCCCAGCACTAGTTTTGTTTCCCAATTACCAGTGTCGCCACCTAATCTCTGCTAAGATTCCGAGGATCCATTTCTTCAAAACAGGATTCCTTTGTGTTTATCACACGTATGTTTGAGTTCCATTACCGTTTTCATCTCCACCACCTCCCGCGGGAGGGCATTCCACATATCCACCACCCTCTCCGTGAAAAAATACTTCCTGACATTACTCCTCAGTCTGCCCCCCTTCAACCTCAATTCATGTCCTCTAGTTCTACCCCCTTCCTGTCTCCGGAAAAGGTTCGTTTGCGGATTAATACCTTTCAAATATTTGAACGTCTGTATCATATCACCCTTGTTTCTCCTTTCCTCCAGGGTATACATGTTCAAGTCAGCAAGTCTCTCCTCGTACAGTTTGCAACGCAAATCCCATACCATTTTTGTAGCTTTTCTTTGCACCGCTTCCAGTCTTGTTATGTCTTTAGCGAGATACGGCTTCCAAAACTGAGCACAATACTCCAAGTGGGGCCTCACCAACGACTTGTAGAGGGGCATCAACACCTCCTTTCTTCTGCTGGTTATACCCCTCTCAGTGCAGCCTAGCATCTTTCTGGCCACGGCCGTCGCCTTGTCACATTGTTTCTTCACCTTCAGATCCTCTGACACTAACACCCCAAAGTCTCTCTCCTGACTTGAACTTACTAATCTCTCCCCTCCTATTCAGTATTTCTCTTTTGGGTTTCTGCACCCCAAGTGCATCACTTTGCACTTCTTGGTATTAAATTTTAACTGATATACTGTTAACAGAAACCAAAGTAAAGATATATTGATATCACAAAAAGAAAAAATAAATGTGTAAAATATGCAGAAATATACTTATATATAATATTAGTTTGTGCTCAGTTTTTTCGGTGTATAAACAGTGACCTGGAGGTTCAAAATGTGTATAAACACCGCACTTATATCATTGCACACCCTGCCTCCATCCTAATCGTAGCACTAAAGAAAATAGCAAAATAATTTATCCAAAGAAGCTGATACTATGTTAAAAAATGCATATCAGCTACTTAGCTTAGATGGAGTTTGTTCCTTCTTGATGTTATAGACAGATGTAAGTTCTTGATCACTGCAATACTTTTTAAATCTCAATCTGTGCAAAGGTTTGTTCAAAAATCAGTGTTCAGAGTTCCTAGTTCCTAGGTATCATTGTGGACAACACATTGGAATCTTCTGCTCAGTGTATGGCGGCAGTCAAAAAAGCAAACAGAATATTAGGAAAAGAACACAGAATAAAACACAACATATCATAAATACCTCTGCATTGCTCCACGCTGAGACCTCAATGCATCTCACGAAAGAGATAATGGAATTAGAAAAGGTCCAGAGAAGGGTGAAGATAGCTTAAGGGGAGATACGATAGAGGTCTACAAAAACCTGAGTGCAGTGGAACGGGTGATTGTGGATCTATTGTTAGCTTAGCAGGGTTTTAAAAATGTTTGGATAATTTACTAAAAGAAAAGTCCATTAGCCATTATTGAAGATGGACTTGGGAAAATCCACTGCTTATTTCTAGGATAAGGAAAATGGGGTGTTTTTTTTTTTTTTGCTACTACATTCAAAGTGTTTTACATATATTCAGGTACTTATTTTGTACCAGGGGCAATGGAGGGTTAAGTGACTTGGCCAGAGTCACAAGGAGCTGCAGTGGGAATCGAACGCAGTTCCCCAGGATCAAAGTCCACTGCACTAACCACTAGGCTACTCCTCCACGAAATCTGTTTTACTATTTTGGTATTGTGGCAGAACAGGGGATTTTCATGCTTTTGATTTGTACTACTTATTTTTATGACATTTTCTCTTTCAGTGAGTTTTCCTTGTTTGGCTGGCTGGCAGGTGGTGTCTGACCTCTGCATTATATCAGTAACAGAGACCTGTTTACTTCTTAGTTTACCTTTCCTGAGGTAAAGAACAAATCCCTGGGGGAGAGTAACCTGCAGTGCCATTGACCAGAAACCACTCAGTGCTAATTCTCTGGGCCCTGATTAACCCTGAAGTGCAAGATCCAGCCAGAATATGCTGGAATTCTCCAGTCTCAAAGTGGGAGTGTGGAGAGTGAAGACGATCATTTTTCCTGAACTCCCCAGGTACTTAGAGATTCTGATGCCATCAAGGAATCATTTCCATGAAGAAATCTTAGCTATGTCTTCATATCGCTCTGCCCAGTCTAAGTATAGAGCTTTTATTTGGCGTACTAAATCCTCTTATTTCTATAATCAAATTCTTTCTTTCGGCAACTATCCACATCAACTCTTTTCCTTGGTGAATATGTTTTGTGGCACTGACTCTCAAGTTTATACTCTTCCTTCATATCACCTAGACACATTTGCTACCTTCCTTCTCTGTAAGATTTGCCCTCTGCAAATTACTTCCACTCTCGCTACCCACGCCCTTTTCGCCCCCCCCCCCCCCCCCCCCCCCCCCCTCAGCCTGTTGGCTGCTTCTTCTCCAGCTCTATTAACTACGTTTAGCAAATTCCAACCTTTGTAATTCATTGCCATGGGTAAGCTCATATCATCCATGAAACCCACATTTTCCCACCTATTTGCAGGCTCAATGTGGTGTACAAAGGTCTGTTATGGCTTCACCATAACAGGGTCAATAATATAATTGGTGTTACAGACAAATTAGAGAGAGCAAGAGGATCTGGTCAAGGTGTAGTAGAGTAAGACAATCTGAATAGAAGGTGTTTAACAAGGCCTACCACGAGAACCCATAACTAATTACATCACAACAACTAAAGAGGTATGTTTTCAGAGCTTTAAGGAAGCTATTTAGTTCATTAAAGAATTGTGGTCCTCCTTAGCCCTGATTTTCTTGATATTTATTACCTCCAGCCTGGATGAAGGTGGTATGCCTTTATCTTGGAAAAAAATCCATTATTCATCCCTGCATCAAAAAAATCAAATGCAGACTGTTCTTCCTTTTCAAATTTTAGGCCCATTTGTATGCTCCAATAAGTTTAGAAATTCTGGTATGATAACCTCTTTCACCCTTGCCAGCCGGGATTTTGTGAAGGCCACAGCAGCAAAACCATTCTTTTCCTCCTGTTGCTTAATGATTTAGTTTGCCATCTTCACTCTTCTAGAAGTATCCTTTGATTCAGCTTGATCTTACATCAGTATTTGACTCAATTGACCACTCTCTGCTACTGTCTTGACTCTATGACTCTGGCTTGAGAGGTTCAGTTTTAACTGTTCCGTTCCTATTTCTCCAATCGGTGTTTCCAAGTCTTCTACCATGGCTCTCTTCCCCACTCATTTCCACTCTCTTGTGGTGTGCCTCAAGACGCAATGCTTGCCACCTGTTGTTATCCCCATTTGCTACCCTTGCACAGTAACTACCATTCTTCCCTAGATCCGTCTTTCGCAGCCTAGTGCAATCCCTCGTGCTCAGCCATCTGGATTACTGCAACTCACTATACGCAGGCTGTAAAGAGCAAATACTGAGGAAACTTCAAACAGCCCAGAACACAGCAGCCAGACTCATCTTCGGAAAACCAAAATACGAAAGTGCAAAACCCTTACAAGAGAAGCTACACTGGCTCCCACTTAAGGAACGCGTTACTTTTAAAGTATGCACATTAGTCCACAAAATTATTCACGGTGAAGCCCCAGCCTACATGTCTGATCTAATAGACTAACCACCCAGAAACGCTAAAAGATCATCCCGAACTTTCCTCAACCTCCACTTCCCTAATTGCAAAGGCATAAAATACAAGGCGCTGCACGCATCAACCTTTTCTTACATGAGCACGCAGTTCTGGAATACATTGCCACGCAACCTGAAAACGATTTACGAACTGACCAACTTCCGCAAACTGTTGAAGACTCATCTTTTTGATAAGATCTATTGAAAGGATCAAAACACATGAAGTCCACACTCACTGTTCAGCAATGCATCAATATACTCTCTTCTGAATTCTCATCCCCCGTAATGTCACCACATTCACACCTTTACTCACAGAAAAATGCTACCCCGATTGTTCTCTTGTTATTGTCTTGTTGCTCTATCAGTTTCCCGTTGTTTCTTTCCAATGTTCCATTGCTCTTTTCCATTGTTCTGTTCCCTTAATGATACTTTAACTCTGTTTTCGCATAACTCATCATAATGTAATCCATAACCGAATTGTAACAAATTGTACTCCCATCATTTACAATGTATTGTAAGCCACACTGAGCCCGCAAATAGGTGGGAAAATGTGGGATACAAATGCAATAAATAAATAAATAACTAGGTGTCTTGCCCCACATATATGCTGATGACATCCAGCTTCTTATACCTGGGATTCCACTTTTTCAAGTGGCAGTAAGTTCAGGTCTGGGCCAGTTATGCTCTTGGTTTAGTGTTGACCAGCTTTTTCGAAATCCTCAAAAATGTACGGCTGTCTGGTTTTCTTCACAGGACGCTCCACCGCCCTTTCAGCCGTCTATGGCTGAGGTTCTATTGCCCTCGATGGGTTCAATTCACTCTTTAGGGGTGATTTTTGACTGTCAACTAAGTTTTTCCAAACACGTTTCATCCATGATTACCAGTGTTTTTTATCTCTTAGGAAAAGTTCGTTGTCTTCGCCCATTCGTAGCTACTAAAGCATTAAAAGCACTCATTTATGCATTGATTCTTAATGAGCTGGATTATTGTAATTCCTTATTGACTGGCTTCCCTTCTTATCAGATACATCATTTGCAACTTATACAGAATACTGCTGTGAAGATCCTTTACAATGCTAAAATTATGATCATGTCACCCCCTTTTTTTTATTCGAACAACACTGACTTTCTCTTATTTACAGAATTCACTATAAGATTCTTTCGTTGACTCTCACTGCTTATTACTCCACGATGCCCAGTTGTGTGGCATCTCTGTTATCCCCATACTGGCTTTCTCGCTGTTTGAGATCTGCCGGGTCTCACTGTCAGGAAGTGCCTCTGATGGCATGTGTACGTATAGTCGCTTCTCGGGGAATTGCTTTTACCTATTGTACCCCCTCCTTATGGAATGCTCTTCCCTCAGATTTACGTTAAATCACTTCCCATCCAAAATGTTAAGTCCACATTGAAAACAAGGCTTTTTCGACAGGCCTTTGAATCTTTATTTTGGTGATAATGCTATTTGCTGTTTCTTTTTTCGACCCCTGCTCTGCACTTTCTTTGCTCCTGCTTCTCCTTCCCTATGCCTTTTGTGTTTAGGTGTCTTTCTACATTTAAGTATTGTACTTTGGTAACAACTGTCATGCTACACCACTCTCGCTCTTATGTACTTAGTTTTCCGTCATTGCATGTGATGTTCACCGCTGGGGGGGTCCAATTAGCCTTCATTTCTTTTTTGTAAACCGCCTTGATATCTTTTGATTATTTGGCGGTATAACACATGTACAAAATAAATAAAATTAAATTCAATAAGAGAATTTCCATTTGGTGTTCTGCCAAGGACAAGATCTACCTGTGTTGCCACTAAATGTTATTCTACAATACCTTTAAGCACCTCTATCGATTGTCTAAATAAGGTGGACTGGGATGAATGAATCACGAGTGGTTTGAAGGGGAAAGGAGCACGGACAGGGTGACATGATACAGACGTTCAAATATTTGAAAGGTATTAATCCGCATACAAACCTTTTCTAGACGGGAAGGTGGTAGAACTAGAGGACATGAATTGACGTTGCAGGGGGGCAGACTCGGGACTAATGTCAGGAAGTATTTTTTCACGGAGAGAGTGGTGGTTATATGGAATGCCCTCCCGCGGGAGGTGGTGGAGATGAAAACAGTAATGGAATTCAAACATGCGTGGGATAAACACAAAGGAATCCTGTTTAGAAGGAATGGATCTATGTAGACATTGGGTGGCGACGCCGGTATTTGGAGAATAAAACCGGTGCAGGGCGGACTTGCTATGGTTGCCAGATGGGAAAAATTTTCCCCACCCAAAATCAGCCTTAAACCAGCCCAAAACCCGCCCAATGTCAAACCCCGCCTCCGTCATCGACCCCGCCCCCTGATGTCACCTCTGACGTCATTTCCCCGCCCCCAATGACACCTCTGGCGTCATAAACCCCGCCCCCGATGTTAACCCCGCCCCGGAAAAGCTTCTAATGGACCAAATTGGACCAATAGAAGCCCTGGAAAAGCTTCTAATGGACCAAATTAGACCAATAGAAGCCCCGAAAAAAGAGCCCACACCCTGCACAGCTGCAGTGAAATATAAGCCCAATTTCCCGCAGCCCGCAACCTTCGATAATTTCCTGCATCCTGGCTTAAAAACCAGCCCAATTGGGTGGGAAACCAGCCCACCTGGCAACTCTATCTACGCCCTGAGAAAGGCAGGGATAAATCAAACTCGGATATATATAAATTCATGTTACATGGTATGTAATACTTTATATCTTGTTGGGCAGACTGGATGGACCGTTCAGGTCTTTATCTGCCGTCATTTACTATGTATGTTACTATCAGGAGGGCCTTCAGTTGTGCTATGGTACTCCTTAGTTCTCTTTTGGATTATGTGTTGATAGATTTGGGCTCCAGCTTCCCACTGACTAGTTTTCTCTAAATTTATGAAGGAGTATATTATTCATAACGGACTTCCACTTCAAAAGCCATCATCAACCATGTAGGATCTGAACATTGTGCTTGCTTGCTTGCTTCTTTCGTGAGGCAATTTTTGACCAAATGGAATCCCCATTGCCGCTGGAAATCCAGACAGACTGCCTCGATACTGTCTGGATAGTTCCAG
Source organism: Microcaecilia unicolor (assembly GCF_901765095.1). Classification (NCBI taxonomy): domain Eukaryota; kingdom Metazoa; phylum Chordata; class Amphibia; order Gymnophiona; family Siphonopidae; genus Microcaecilia; species Microcaecilia unicolor. The sequence continues at coordinate 5,731,956 of NC_044033.1, forward strand.
GATGGTTTGAGTGCAGAGTTGACATTTACCAGCTGGTGGCGATATTCAGTTCAGTAACCAGTTAACTAGCAGATAAAGTTAGGACAGTCTCTTTACTATCCTAACTATATCTTGCTACTTATCTAGGTTCCAGTCTAAATATTATTGGTGTCCATATAAGTAGTTCCAACTGAGTTATACACAGTTATTCAGTGCTGGCTGCCTGGATAGCAGTACTCGATATCCAGGAATAAAAACCCCACAGCCTCACGTATTTAAAAATTCTCTGATCACTGCGGGCTGAATATTTTATTTTTGTTACATTTGTACCTCGCGCTTTCCCACTCATGGCAGGCTCAATGTGGTGGGCAATGGAGGGTTAAGTGACTTGCCCAGAGTCACAAGGAGCTGCCTGTGCCAGGAATCGAACTCAGTTCCCCAGGACCAAAGTCCACCACCCTAACCACTAGGCCACTCCTCCACTGTTGCTACTATTTGAGATTCTACATGGAATTTTGCTATTCCACTAGTAACATTCCATGTAGAAGTCGGCCCTTGCAGATCACCAATGTGGCCGCGCAGGCTTCTGCTTCTGTGAGTCGACGTCAGACTCAGAGAAACAGAAGCCTGCGCAGCCTTCTACATGGAATGTTGCTAGTGGAATAGCAACATTCCATGTAGAATCTCCAATAGTAGCAACATTCCATGTAGAATCTCCAATAGTAGCAACATTCAATGTAGAATCTCCAATAGTATCTATTTTATTTTTGTTACATTTGTACCCCGCGCTTTCCCACTCATGGCAGGCTCAATGCGGCGGGAAATGGAGGGTTAAGTGACTTGCCCAGAGTCACAAGGAGCTGCCTGTGCCGGGAATCGAACTCAGTTCCTCAGTTCCCCAGGACCAAAGTCCACCACCCTAACCGAGGATACGTTTTGAAGTCTATCTTAAATTTAGTGTAAGAAGACTCGTTGAGTAAGTAAGATGAGAGAGAAGGATGGAGGCAGAAGGAAAAAGGCCGTCTGATGAATTGAGTTCAGTCGTGCATGAATTATTGGCACAGATTGGCTATTTTGTGACCTAGTGTGCCCCCCCCCCCCCCCCCCCAAAAAAAAAAGCTTAGTAAATTAGGCTTTTATAATAAAATAATATTTTGTCTTTTTGTTGTTTTTTGCTTGCAGGCTACAAGGATCAAGGGATTCCACAGCAGCTGTAATTGAAGTTGACAGAAGATGATACCAAATGAGGTGGAGGGGTTCAACCATAGCACTTTGTTTTATATATATGGTGAACCAGATGGGACGAGCAGATGGTGACCTCTGTGGTGCTAACCTTTCCAAATGAGGGATGTGGAAAAAAAAATATATACAACCAAATCTATCAGGATCAAGATTGCAGTGGGGGAAGTCTCTGAAGCTATCGGACCGGACTGGTCTGTTAGGTGCTGATGAGTTATCCCTAACTGCCCTCCAGATTCACATGCGCTGGAAGCTGTACAAGATTCCTGTCTGAGCACAGCCTGCAGAAACAACATCATCAACCCCCTTAATCTCAGCATCCATTTTACCATAGAATAATTCCCAGCCTTGGAAAATAGATTCAAGTACAGTACTGATAATTGAAATACACCCACATATGGTAACAAAGAGCAACTGTATGTAAATGGTACCTGGAAAGGGTCAGCCTGGGTCTCCTTTCACTGCTCCATCTCCACTGGTTATATGATACTGGTGTCACTTTTTTGAACCTGCTTAAATTTTTTTTTTTTTTTTTTTTGGCTACTGCATTGTACAGATATTGGCCACTCATACTCGGTACCAGATTTTGGAGGGAAGCAGAACTTACTTCTTACATGGTCTATGTTTCCTGCTGCATCACATGACTGCCTTCCCGTGTTCAGGTACAGTAGAAGAACTGTTGTACATGAAGAACCTGGCTGGAAAACACAAACCACATCCCTGGGATGGGAGACAGGACAGATGAAGACCTGGAATGTTCTTGTGTCCTTCACAATTCGAAATCATTTTAGCAAGTTATAAAAGAGAGCATCGTAGTTGCCAGGTTCATCAAGAAATTTAATGCATACACGTAGACTGCTGTTTCATTCCAGGGAAATTCATTTTCTTCAGTTCAACCTGTTTCATATTCCACAAGTGCTTCACGGAGCAAGCTAAGAAGTGGCCCTCGGTGAAAGACGTAAGGTGAGCTGATGAAGACGGGGGTTTGCTGAGGCAGCTGTTTTAAAATGTGTCTCCGGGTTTTTGCTTTGTAATTTAACTACCAGGCTACAGTGTCAATCAAGAGCTTTAGATGTCTCCCATGCAGCAACACAGTGGGAGACCCCTGTTCCTTCCCACTATAATTACAGCTTGTAGTTTGTTTCTGGCACAGCTATAATTGTTTCGAAAGGTACATGTGTAATGTAATTGTTTGATTAGGAATGGTATAAGCAATTCACCTGACTTTTTTTCTTTTCTCTGAGGACAAGTAGGCCAGATGTATTCTCACAGGTGGGTGGCATCAATTGACAGAGCCCGGTGTGGGCGAGGACTAGTGAGATTATTATAGAACTTTCTAGCAGCGTCCCATTGCGCATGCGCTAGTGCCTTCCCGCTCAGTGTACGAGCTTGGGTCCCTCGTCTTTGTTTATCTGCGGAGCAGGGAGGACACATCATTGTAGTCTACTACTACTACTTAGCATTTCTATAGCGCTGCCAGGGTTACGCAGCGCTGTACAAGTTTAAACATGGGAAAGGACAGTCCCTGCTCAAGAGAGCTTACAATCTAAAGGTGACAAACTATGTAGTCAGTGTAGGTATCATGAATGGGGAAGGTGGTTAGGCGCCAAAAGCAAGGGAGAAGAGATGGGCTTTGAGTAAGGACTTGAAAATGGGCAGGGAGGGTGCATGGCGTATGGGCTCGGGAAGTCTGGTCCAGGCATAAGGTGATGTGAGGCAGAAGGGGCGGAGTCTGGAGTTAGCGGTGGTGGAGAAGGGTACAGATAGGAGTGATTTGTTCTGAGAGCAGAGGTTATGGGTGGGAACATACGGGGAGAGGAGGGTAGAGAGGTGCAAAATTTCTCTACTCTCTCTAGTGCCTTCTCGTATGGGTATTTTTTGTCCCTTTCAGTTATTTTTCCCTTTCTCCTAATTTTATTCTATTTCCCTTCTTATTTTTTTGTAGTGTTTTCTGTTCTTAGATTCCTGTCTTTTTTTGCAGGTTGGTAGGCCCAATTACGCCAGAGCACCAACCTTGATCTAAATGCTGCCTCTTTTTACTGTTCACAATTGAGGATTTTAATTTGGTTGCGATTCTTTTCTCGATGTCCAGGAAGACCCCCAAGTAGCTTCAAAAGGTGTGCCCAATGTAATTGAGTGATTTCCATGATGGACCTTCACAGTTGGTGCATCCGGGTGCCTTGGGTCTGACCGTTAGCCCAACTCTTGTTCTCTCTGTTTGCAAATGCAGTTGAGGACACAGAGGATGCAACAGGTTCAACAGAAGAGACTGTTTGGCTCCTCAAAGGCCGAAGCATCAACTTGGGCACCGGAAGCATTTGACCTTGATGGCTGCTAAGACTTCAGCTACCACTGGGAGTGCATCAGCCTTGAGAAGGTCTCCACTTCTCTTGACATTGGACACTGAAAATAGACCCCGGGACCGATCGGCATCGGACCCGACACCTAGGGGGCATACAGGTTTGAAGTTGTCTTTGCCCAAGAAGCATAAGCATTGCTCCTCATCGAAGCACGGTGCCAGGAGCACTAGAGCATCAGCATCCTCTGGTACCTGAGAAGCATCAGCACTAGGAAGAGCAATCCTCCTCTTTGTAACAGGTGCCGATGCATAAGTCTCCAGGCACCCAGGTCCCCGCTTCTGCACCGATACCTTTTGAAGCTGCCTGTCTTCCGGCTCTCCCATGTTTGCCAATGCTTACCTTCGATGAGCGGTTCCGAGCCATACTCCCTTGAGCTGGCTCAGATTCTGCAGTTGCAATCTGCTCAAGTATCAAGGGCACTAGGGCCAACTGTGGGTCAGCCCCCAGTTCTTCCTAAGGCTCCATCCATACCTGTGGAGAGATCCTCGACTCCAGTGCCTCGAAGGGTGTCAACATCAACACATTCAGTACTGCTCTCAACTTTGGGAGAGGAAGCTTCCCTGGAGTCTGAGGATACGGCTGTGTACCTCCGTGCTCATCGGGGTATGGACGTAGATCTACTGAGCCGAAGCAAGCACAGATTCACTAAGTCCAATCAGAGTACATTGAGGAGTCTGAATGGGACCGCTCATGGGACTCAGAAGAAGACCCTCATTACTCCTCGGAGGAGGAGTCTTATGGGGTACCTTCTGATCCCTCCCCACCTTAAGAGAGATGTAAATCTCTACATGAGAGTCTCTCTTTTACTAGTTTTGTGTTATCTGTTCTGGACTGAGTCATGTCCTAAGTAAGAGGTTATGGTACCATTGCACACTATCCTTAAAAGATGCACTGATGAAGAATCTCCCCTCTCAGTTCAGATCGTACCTAAGAAGGTGGATACATAGTATCGTATCCAAAAGGCCATGGGTGTGGGGATGTGCAGACTCTCATGGCTTTGTTTCTCTGACTTAGAACCAGCTGTTCAGGAGAGGTTGGCGGATGTACCTTGCCAAGGAGACAACTAAGCTTCTGAGGATCCATTCCTTCTGAACAGGATTCCTTTATGTTTATCCCACGCATTTTTGAATTCTGTTACCGTTTTCATCTCCACCACCTCCCACGGGAGGGCATTCCAAGTATCCACTACTCTCTCTGTGAAAAAACACTTCCTGACATTTTTCTTCAGTCTGCCCCTCTTCAATCTCATTTCATGACCTCTAGTTCTACCGCCTTCCTATCTACTGAAAAAGGTTCGTTTGCGGATTAATACCTTTCAAATATTTGAATGTCTCTATCATATCACCCCTGTTTCTCCTTTCCTCCAGGGTATACATGTTCAGGTCAGCAAGTCTCTCCTCATACGTCTTTTAACACAAATCCCGTACCATTCTTGCAGCTTTTCTTTGCACCGCTTCAATTCTTTTTACATCCTTAGCAAGATACGGCCTCCAAAACTGAACACAATATTCCAGGTGGGGCCTCACCAACGACTTATACAGGGGCATCAAAACCTCTTTTCTTCTGCTGGTCACACCTCTCTCTATATAGCCTAGCAACCTTCTAGCTACGGCCACTGCCTTGTCACACTGTTTCGCCTTCAGATCCTCAGATACTATCACCCCAAGATCCCTCTCCCCCTCCGTACATATCAGACTCTCACCGCCTAACACGTACGTCTCCTGTGGATTTCTACACCCTAAGTGCATCACTTTGCATTTCTTCACATTGAATTTTAATTGCCAAACCTTAGACCATTCTTCTAGCTTCTGCAGATCCTTTTTCATGTTTTCCACTCCATCCCGGGTGTCTTCTCTATTACAAATCTTAGTATCATCCGCAAAAAGGCAAACTTTACCTTCTAACCCTTCAGCAATGTCACTCACAAATATATTGAACAGAATCAGCCCCAGCACCGATCCCTGAGGCACTCCACTACTCACCTTTCCCTCATCCGAGCGAATTCCATTAACCACCACCCTCTGGCGTCTGTCCGTCAACCAGTTCCTAATCCAGTTCACCAGGTCAGGTCCTATTTTCAGCCTGTCAAGTTTATTCAGGAGCCTCCTGTGGGGAACCGTGTCAAAAGCTTTGCTGAAATCTAAATACGTCAATGATTCAATTCTCCGGTCACCCAGTCAAAGAATTCAATGATATTCATTTGGCACAATTTACCTTTGATTAAATCATGTTGTCTCTGATCTTGCAACTTATTGGCTTCCAGAAAATTCACTATCCTTTCCTTCAGCATAAATAAATAAAAAATTTTGAAAGAAACACGATAAAATCATAGGAAAGATATTCATACATACTTAATACAGACTAGAAAAAAAGACAGGAAATGGACATATAGGTGGCAATGTTCCCCATGGACCAGATGTGATCATACCTGTGCAATCCACTCCAGATGTCAGTTCTGAGTTGGGCATAGCCATGATCTGTACTGAGTAATCTGTATTCATTTGGGAAGGCACATGCTGGGGTGGGAGGTGAAGAACTGATCCTCTGTTCACATGGGGCCTGTGTGGGATACGCTATCTCCAGCATTGGTAAACACATTGCAATGGTCATCTGCAAGGCTGACTTCCCCTTCACCCCGATCTGTGATATCGGTCAACGGCCTGGGGCTCTTAGGGCAAACACTGATGTAGCTGCTGATGTTTCATGTCCTCAAAGAGAACAAGCGTATCACTCTCCTAATCAGAGCAGACTGGAGGTCCCAGGGAGAGACAGGGCAGACCTCTGGGGCAAAAGGACTGGGATGAGGCACAGGAAGGTGGAAGACTAGGTCTTCTGAACCAGGGTTGCATCCCCCCCCCCCCCCCCCATGCTGCTGAAATGTGCCATGCACCTTATCCCGGAGACTAACTAGAGTTGCTTGCTCCCATAGCCAAGATGGATCTGGAAGGAGATGAAGAGGCCTCCAAAAGCTATGGAGCAGCAGCACCTCCATGATGAGTACAAACCCCAGGATGGGTCACTGAAGGCCCACACCACCATCTTGGGCTCCTCCACCTTTGAAGCCAGTGTCGGCAGGAGGAGGGGGAGGCAAGATGAGTGACTTGGGCCCTAGGCTGGCCCTAGGAGCCCATCCTTACCACACCAAGGCAAGCAGGGAAGCCAGGAAGACGTCTGCTGCAGGCAACAGACACGCTGGCCCTGGCATGCTCCTGCAGCCGACACCCTGCCTGGAGCCAGTTGCCCCCCACCCAGACACTTAGGATGATGATCATTAGGGTCCTGAGCCACGATGGCTGCATGAAGTCCAGCAGCAGTTCTTTCTCCTGGAGAGGACCTGCTGCCAGCCTTCATGTATGTGCACCACATCATGGGCCTCATGGTCACCACCATGGAAGAGATGTGGGCTGAGATAACGTGTCTTCATAGAGACCATGAGGCAGCTCAGGGCACATAGCTCTGCCTTTCCCCATCCCAGCCCCACACTCACAATATTAAGGACACCTGAAGATGTAAGTGTTAACTAGCCAAGGGCTCCCATAAGAACACTGCCAGTACACAGCCAGCACCTTACTGCCCAACACAGGGCCAGAGTTGACGTTACGGACCTTAACATAGCAACATTGTGGAATCCATTTTGTCTGGTGTGTGACATGTTTAATTTTCTGTCAGACCCTGTAATTAATCTATCATTAGACAGCTATAAATATATACAAGTTGTTTCAAACACCCCCGCCCCCCCTTAGACACATACTGTCATGCATTACTAACCCCCTTCAAAACAAGTATGAACTATTTACATTTTGAAAACCCTCCCCTGAATACACTCCCAACACTCCCTGTTTTTCCACAACCCCTCCCCACTTTGCACATTGCCCCTCATACATTCATATAATCCCTGTGGACAGGGGTGACACTAGTTACACCACAGTTTCAATCATAAACCCTCCCCCCAACCCTTTCTATACCCCATATCCCCACAAACTAGAGACAAACAGGATACAGATATTGGCCAACTTTTGGGTAATGCTCTTAGATGTCTATCCATTCAGCCTCTGCTGTACTTCCTGCAAAAGGGGTTCGCAGTTTCCACAAAAATTCAACAAAAGAAGGAGGTGGAAAACACAACTTCAAGAGATCAATCCGAGACACAGGGTGAGATGCTCCAGGAAAACTTTATTAGGACCCTAGGAAAACTTTATTATAAAGTTTTCCTGGAGCATCTCACCCTGTGTCTTGGATTGATCTCTTGAAGTTGTGTTTTCCACCTCCTTTTTCTGAGATCTGAGGAGCATAGAGAAGGCAAACATGAGGGCCACCCTTAGAAAATATGCAGGTCTCTTCCGATAACTAGTGCTGTTACAATTCTGGACCTGACAAACCCATTTCCACTTTGGGTGCACTTTTCAAATTTTCTATAGTTTTAGAAATACCTTGATTTGACAAGACCACTCCAGTCAAGGTAGTAATAGGATTATGCATCACCACAATCGCATCCCATAGCGACCCAAGAGTAACAGTCTATGGTTTCTCCAATGGAGATTCTACTACTTTTGACCTTTGAGCTTCCAATATCTGGATAGATTGAGATGAACCCACCACAGCAGACGACCCTGGCATTTCAGAGGGCTTCTCTTCAGCTGTAAGTTCTTCTGAAGGTGCTTCAGCAAGGAGCTCCCATCTGCGTTTTGACACACCATCCTGTGGCTATTTTGACCACTGCTCCCCGCTGGATGAAGCCTTCCCAGGTGGAGGAGGAATGACCCGCGGTTACATAGTAACATAGTAGATGACGGCAGAAAAAAGACCTGCACGGTCCATCCAGTCTGCCCAACAAGACAACTCGTGCTACTTTGATTTGTACCTGTGTTCTTCAGGGCACAGACCGTATAAGTCTGCCCAGCACTATCCCCGCCTCCCAACCACCAGTCCCGCCTCCCGATCTCGACTAAGCTCCTGAGGATCCATTCCTTCTGCACAGGATTCCTTTATGCTTATCCCACGCATGTTTGAATTCCGTTACCGTTTTCATTTCCACCACCTCCCGCGGGAGGGCATTCCAAGCATCCACTACTCTCTCCGTGAAGAAATAATTCCTGACATCTTTCCTGAGTCTGCCCCCCTTCAATCTCATTTCATGTCCTCTCGTTCTACCGCCTTCACATCTGCGGAATGACCCGTGGTTCAAGTCTCAGTGTAGTTTCGAGCGTTCCAAGAGACACCACTTCTAGCAGAACTTGGCCAGACTTTGTGGTAAGGAGCTCCACTATGGTAGATTGCCAGTAGGGGATTGTTACCTGGGCTTCAGAGGAGAAATCCCCGGTCTTCCCCTTATGCTTTTCCCCCATGACTGAGGAAAACTTCAGAGCACTCCTTACTTTGTCCTCCCATCAAGCCGCCTGTATATACATTTTTATAAATAAAATGACCACCTTTGTCTCTTATTTGTTTTAAGATTACAGCTATAATTAATGTACCTCTTATGCAACAGCAGACCTGTTTCATGAGAGACTGTTTTTATATATATATTTTTTAATGTAATCTGCTTTTTACTGGTTGTACCTTGTGGAGTGGAAGAGTGGCCTAGTGGTTAGAGTGGTGGACTTTGGTCCTGAGGAACTGAGTTGGATTCCCACTTCAGGCACAGGCAGCTCCTTGTGACTCCGGGCAAGTCACTTAACCCTACATTGCCCCATGTAAGCCGCATTGAGCCTGCCATGAGTGGGAAAGCGCAGGGTACAAATGTAACAAAAATAAAATAGATACTATTGGAGATTCTACATGGAATGTTGCTACTATTGGAGATTCTACATGGAATGTAGCTATTCCACTAGTAACATTCCATGTAGAAGGCTGCGCGGCCACATTGGTGATCTGCAAGGGCCGACTTCTAGTGGAATAGCAACATTCCATGTAGAATCTCAAATAGTAGCAACAGTGGAGGAGTGGCCTAGTGGTTAGGATGGTGGACTCTGGTCCTGGGGAGCTGAGGAACTGAGTTCAATTCCCACTTCAGGCACAGGCAGCTCCTTGTGACTCTGGGCAAGTCACTTAACCCTCCATTGCCCCATGTAAGCTGCATTGAGCCTGCCATGAGTGGGAAAGCGCGGGGTACAAATGTAACAAAAAAAAAAAAAGTAAAATATAAAAACCTAATCAGTTTGATTTAAAATGGCAGGCAATATTTTACAGGCTAGTAGTACAGCTTTCTCATTAGTGGAATCATATGAGCTCTATTGTCAAAGTTAGCAAGGAGTGTAACTGCCAGATTCTAGACACGATGCAATCTCTTTAGTAGCTTTTGGGGGTGACCCAAAATAGATTTTTGCAAGGGCTTCAACCCATCTGGCTGAATTCTTACACTACCTTGAATTTTCAGTTTGAAGGTGCCAAATTAAATTAAAGATTTATGTAGGGAAAAAAAGGCATGTCCGTCGGTAAATTAAGAAGCCTTTTACTAGTAGAAAAACGACGATGTTTTTAGGATAAATAATAAGGACCGTGGGAAACTCTAGCCTATAATGTTTTCTTGAGCAAATTGAGTTTGAGATCTGATATGTGGCAGGTGTTTTCCCAAGCTATAGAGCTGCACATGACAGCTTTGTCTTATTACATCTTAATTTATCCGTTACTTACATTACAAACCTTGTCCAACGTTAAAAAAATTTAATATGTTAAAAAAAATCTTCCTTCTCAGTTGGCAACCTCAAGGAAAATAAGATTAATTGGGCAGGTTGGCATGGAAACATGCAAATTTCTGCAAGGCTGGGATATTGTAATTATGCTGTTGGATCACTGTGTTATTGTGTTAGCGATGTTGGCAAGAAATATTTTGTATTGCATACATTTAATCCAGCTTGCATAATTCATTATATATTTTTTAAACAGGAGGTTGCATCTAGAAAGGTACCTCTGTTTTTTTTTTTTTTTTGCCTAGTTGGTTTCTTCTCCTGATTTAGGCTTCCAGCTCAGTTGGAACTAGTGTTTATTGATCTTACAGTGCATAAGCCTTCATTTGAAACTGTGCTAGTATTTTCTCATTTTTTAAAATTGTTCTTCCATAAAACACAGCCAGAGATCACAGGCCGTGGTGCCTTCCACTGTTGAGGGAGATGGGAATGGAATGAAGATCACCATCATGACTAGTTGCTGAAATAACCCACTTACCGTACATCAGTACATGCCACACTGGGAAAAGACCAAGGGTCCATCAAGCCCAGCATCCTGTCCACGACAGTGGCCAATCCAGGCCAAGGGCACCTGGCAATCTTCCCAAACGTACAAACATTCTATACATGTTATTCCTGGAATTGTGGATTTTTCCCAAGTCCATTTAGTAGTGGTTTATGGACTTGTCCTTTAGGAAACTGTCTAACCCCTTTTTAAACTCTGCTAAGCTAACCGTCTTCACCACGTTCTCCGGCAACGAATTCCAGTTTAATTATGCCGTCTCTTCTCCAAGCTGTATAGCCCTAGCCTCCTTAGTCTTTCTTCATAGGGAAGTCGTCCCATCCCCGCTATCATTTTAGTCGCCCTTCGCTGCACCTTTTCCAATTCTACTATATCTTTCTTGAGATGCGGCGACCAGAATTGAACACAATACTCAAGGTGCGGTCGTACGAGTTGCTTTCTTTCTGTCTGGACCAGCTGGTGGGAATGGGATTGCTCCTCCTGTGGGAATGCTTCAACATCCTCCTTTGTTTTCCTGGTCTTGTACTTCTCCCTCTGGAAGGGGTTTATGCAACCTAGTGTCCACTTTCTGTCTTGCCTCTGAGACAGAAGTAACCTTCTGGAGGTCTCCTGGGGGGGGGGGGGGGGCGACCCTCGAGTAAATCTTTACTCCCCCAGGCAGAATTCCAGACAAGAAACACTCTGGCTACTAAATAAGCATTATACATAATAAATGTTTATTCAGATTGTCAAAGAAGCCAATCAGTAATTATTGAAATAGTAAGAAATAAACTCCCAATACAGTATAATATGTAGCAAATAAAATCAGAGTTTTCCCTGGGAGCTGTCAATATGGCCATCTGCTAATGTAGGCAAAACACACAGTGGATCCAAAAAAAAGTCCTCTCACAATGAGTGTCTTCCTGAACAAGGTCTTTATTAACAGTAGCAGAATTGACCCGACACGTGACGTGTTTCGGCCGTGAGGCCTGCGTCAGGGGTCTATAAAATAATATACATAGAAATGCATAAAAATACAAATATAATTAAAAACATGAATAAAACATGAACATACAAATAAACTTTTTTATACATGTTTAAACCATTAAAACATCAGAATGAAAAATGAAAAGTGTGTATAATAATGATGAGGACTTCCTCAATCAGTGGTGTTCGATTCTGAACAAGTGTTCTCTTGATCTGATGATTCTTATTATAGAAACGTCAAAAAAAAGGAACGATATTTTAAGACCATCAGTCAATGAAAAATTAGAAGTATTAAAGAATACTGATCCATTTTATTATACACACTTCATTTTTCATTCTGATGTTTTAATGGTTTAAACATGTATAAAAAAGTTTATTTGTATGTTCATGTTTTATTCATGTTTTTAATTATATTTGTATTTTTATGCATTTCTATGTATATTATTTTATAGACCCCTGACGCAGGCCTCACGGCCGAAACACGTCACGTGTCGGGTCAATTCTGCTACTGTTAATAAAGACCTTGTTCAGGAAGACACTCATTGTGAGAGGACATTTTTTGGATCCATTGTGTGTTTTGCCTAACGTTGGTTTTCCTGTGGAGAGCTCACCTTCTGTGGGTGTTTGCATCTGCTAATGTAGACACATTGAGGCTCACCATTCTCAGTTCTGTTTCCTCTTAAATACTTTTTTCTTCCTTTCTTCATTATAATTACCCTTCCTACCTAATGAATATGGATCTTTCCAGAATATTCTGTTTCCTGTTATGAATCATGTTTCATCAAATTTTATCATTTATTCCCTTATTTTATTGGCAGTTAGGGCCTGTCATGCATATAAGCATAAGTTTCGTTAGATAATGGGTAAAATTACTCTGTTACTACCCCCATCCTCTTTCTAAGGCTATAATTTTACTCACACCCACTTACTTCTCCTTTTGATTGTTTATCTGGATACAGCAGAAGGGTGTAATCTACATGGAAAAGCAGGTGCAACCCTAAACAAAGGTTTGAGGGGGCAACCTGCATGGAGTGCTGGGTACTACTGTAGCCACCTTTCTGTACATCTTAGATGGACCATGCTGGGGCTTGGTCAGTGGTGGTTGAAAGCAAGTTACATTCAGGTACTGTAGCTATTACTCTGTAAGAATCTTTTGTGTGACTTATAGTCCCCTTTCTCTATTAAACATTTTTTTTTTTTAGTGTTCAAGAAAATGGGGAAAAAATAATTACTTAGCTCCAGAGAAATGAAGCTGTTAAATTTTGGTGTTCTCTTAGGACAACATCAACTTACCTTTGTAAGAAATTGAAGACTTCTTTATTTCAAAAATATTACTGTTAAAATTGTGTGTGTGTGTGTGGGGGGGGGGGGGGGGGGGGGGGGGGGGTTTAAATGTATTTCTTTATTTTAATTTTGTAACTTGCTTTGAACCAGTTAATTGGGAGTTGCTGGGTTATAAGAATCACATCACTCAAATATCCAACATATTATGAGTATCTACCTTGTAAACAAACTCTGTTTCAAATCTCTGCCTCAGGGATCCTGCACCATCATTTCTCATACCTTTTAAATAAAACATGATGTCCAGGGCCGCTGCCTCCCCCCTCCCCCCGGTGGATTCTAGTAATATTTAATGAATGTCCTGAACATCATTTACACATGTAGTCAGGGCTGTGCCAACACGGAAATGATGTCAGAAGAAGGCGGAACACAGCGAAGGGAAGGCTAGAGACATCAGGAGGCGAGTGCCGCCTCCTTCACTGACGCTGCGCTGCTGGACCGCCACAGAGGTAAATTTAAAAAGAAAAGACAAGAAAAGGGATGTTGGTGGGAGAGAAGAGGGCGGGCAGTAGTTGAACAATGGGAGCGGGAGGGCAGGGGAGAGACGAGTATGGATGCAAAGGGGGAGGGGAGAAGAGGGCGGGCCAGGCCAACTGGGACAAAATGGGAGCGGGAGGACAGAGGAGAGAGGAGCATGGATGCGAGGTGGGGGGGTCATGGAAGGGAAAGAGGGGAATTGCTGGATAGGGATTAATGGAGGGTGACAGAGGAGCATGGATGGGAGGGGCAGGGCTCAGGGACAGAGGGGAATTGCTGGATAGGGAATTAGGGATGAATGGAGGGCACAGAGGAGCATGGATTGGGAGGGCAGGGCTCGGAGAGAGGGGAATTGCTGGAAAGGAATGAATGGAGGGGGCAGGGGACAGAGGAGCATGGATGGGCATGGATTGGGAGGGCAGGGCTCGGAGAGAGGGGAATTGCTGGATAGGGATGGAGGGGGCAGGGGACAGAGGAGCATGGATTGGGAGGGCAGGGCTCAGGGAGAGAGGGGAATTGCTGGATAGGGATGAATGGAGGGGACAGATGGGCATGGATGGATATGGATTGCAGGGCAGGGCTCAGGGAGAGAGGGGAATTGCTGGATAGGGATGAATGGAGGGGGCAGGGGACAGAGGAGCATGGATGGGAGGGCAGGGCTCAGAGAGAGAGGAGAAATTGCTGGACATAGAGGGGAGGGAAGAGAGATGAAGGAGATGAAATGAGGGAAAAGGAAGAGAGGAGAAAAACTGCACATGGATGAAGAAAATAGGCAGAAGCTGAGGACCAGAAATGAAGAAGAAAGGAGGAAAGGAAAGAAATAAATGAAAAGGAAGCCCTGGAAACGGAGTTAAGAGGACAGATAGCAGCAGAATCAGATACTGGGCCACCATGATCAGAAAAAGAAAGTCACCAGACAACAAAGGTAGAAAAAATCATTTTATTTTCATTTTAGTGTTTGGAATATGTCCACTTTGAGAATTTACATCTGCTGTCTTATTTTGCAATGTATAGCAGTTTGTTTCTAAGAATATTGCTGACAATTCCTGTCAGTATGGCAAGTGATGAGTGATCATTTTCACGGGGGGTGGGGGGGTGGCGCCAACTGATAGTCTGCAGGGGGGGGAGCGCCAGAGACCCTAGGCACGGCCCTGCATGCAGTGGGATTAGAGAGTTAAACTAGTACGTTTCTACATGAATTTTCATTATAAATACTGGAAAACCATGTAAAAAGAGCAGTAGAAGCCTATAACACACCTACCCTTCCATAACAGCATGGCCAGGACTCAAAGCACCATCCCTACCTATATAAAGGCAGCCTTATAAACTTTCCAATAGCCCTAGAGAACATCAGTACATCTGGGGAAAACAGATCTCTACACAGCAACTATGTATCATTCCCGTCTCATCTGCCCGCAACCTCGGAGTAATCTTCGACGACTCCTCTCTTTCTCTGTGCATATCCAGCAGATTGCCAAGACCTGTCGCTTCTTCCTCTATAACATTAGCAAAATTCGCCCTTTCCTCTCTGAGCACACCACCCGAACTCTCATCCACTCTCGTCTTGACTACTGCAACCTACTCCTCACTGGCCTCCCACTTAGCCATCTATCCCCCCTTCAGTCCGTTCAGAACTCTGCTGCATGTCTTATCTTCCGCCTGGACCGATATGCTCATATCACCCCTCTCCTCAAGTCACTTCACTGGCTTCCGATCAGGTACCGCATACAGTTCAAGCTTCTCCTATTAACCTACAAATGCACTCGATCTGCAGCCCCTCCTTACTCTCTACCCTCATCTCCCCTTACATTCCTACCCGTAACCTCCGCTCTCAAGACAAATCCCTCCTCGCAGTACCCTTCTCCACCACTGCCAACTCCAGGCTCCGCCCTTTCTGCCTCGCTTCACCCCATGCCTGGAATAAACTCCCTGAGCCCATATGCCAGGCCCCCTCCCTGCCCATCTTCAAAGCCTTGCTCAAAGCCCACTTCTTCAATGTCGCCTTCGGCACCTAACCACTATACCTCTATTCAGGAAATCTAGACTGCCCCAACTTGACACTTCGCCCATTAGATTGTAAGTTCTTTTGAGCAGGGACTGTCCTTTTTTGTTAAACTGTACAGCGCTGCGTAACCCTAGTAGCACTCTAGAAATGTTATGTAGTAGTAGTAGTACTAACAGAATACAAACACAGAAAATGGACCACACATCCTGTTTAGATAAAAATTGAACTGGAAACATCAGTAAGTCAACACTGGAGAATTAAAAACATATTCATTCTTCTTATATTGAACAAAAGACATTAACAGGGCAACATGTCCTAAAACTAACAAATTCCAGTTAATGAATTCAATATAAAATATTTATTTCCACCTTTGTTGTCTGAGCATTTTGTTTTTCCAGTCGTATTGGTCCCAGTGTCTCTCTTCTAACTCAGAGTGGAGGACTGGCCTAATGGTTAATGTAGTGGACTTTGATCCTGGTAATCAGGGTTTGATTCCCACTGCTGCTCCTTGTGACCTTGGGCAAGTCACTTAACCCTCCATTGCCCCAGGTACAAAAACACAGATTGTGAGCCCTTCCGGGACAGAGAAAGTACCTGCATGCAATGTGAACAGCACCGCATATGTCTAGAAATGATTAGTAATAACTTTGTTTGCTATCCAACTGCCATTTCTGCTCTCTTTTCCCACATCCGTCTTCAACGTATTGCAGGGGCGTACCCACGGGTGGGCCTGGATGGGCCCAGGCCCAGCCACTTTTGCTCCAGGCCCGCCCACCCTAACTAGCCCCAACCTAACAACATCGCTGCTTTTGGGTCTGGTCCGGGAGTGTTGCCTGCCTGAAATTGTTCTCCCCGCTGCTGCCTCGGTCCCTGCAGCATTCTTTATTTTCGCCCGTCGGCATCGCTGGCAGCGCTACGATTCACAGAGGCCGCTCCGCTCCCCCCTGCAGCGTCCATCTGGCCCTACGAAAACAGGAAGTGCATCAGAGAGGGCCGGATGGACGCGGCAAGGGGGAGCGGAGCAGCCTGTGTGAATCGCAGCGCTGCGGCGAAGGGCGGGAAAAAAGAATGCTGCAGGGACCGAGGCAGCAGCGGGGAGAAGAATTTCAGGCAGCAGGCACCGAGCAGTGGAAGACGCTGAAGTTCCTTGAGGTAGGAGCAGGACAGGAGCAGGACAAGCTGATGTGATAAATGTTTGGGAAGGGGGAGGGGAGATTCAAATAAAGGATCGCAACAAAGGTAAAGAACTGCATGGAGGGGAGGGGCTGAAAGAGGGTGCTGCACATGGGGAGGGAAGAGAGGATTAATTTTTTGAGGTGAGGGAGGAAGAGATGCTGCATGGGGTGTATGTAAGAAAAAATAATTATTTGGGATGGGAGGGAAAGAGGTGGGGTGGGAGGGAGAGTTGCACAGGGGGTAAGGAGTGAGGGAGAAAGGTGGACATGGGATGGGAGGGAAAGAGGTGGGGTGGGAGGGAGAGTTGCACAGGGGGTAAGGAGTGAGGGAGAAAGGTGGACATGGGATGGGAGGGAGAGATGCTACATGGGTTGGGGGAGACAACTGTTGGAGGTGGGGTGGGAGGAAGAGCTGCTGCATGGGATGGAGAGAGAGAGAGCAAGAGATGCTGCACAGGGGGGTAGAGGTGAGAGAGGGAGAAATGGACATGAGGATGGAGGGGGAGAGAGAGAGGAAGAAATGCTGGATGTGGAGTGGGAGGGAGGGAGAGATGCAGGAGAGAGAGAGAAATGTTGGACATAGAAGTAGGAAAGAGGGAGAGATGCTGTATGGGGAAGAATGAGAGAGATGTTGGACCAAGGGCACAAGGAAGGGAGACAGTGAGAGTGATGTGGACAGAAGGAGAGAGGGAGGAGGAAAGAGAGGTTGAACAATGGGGGTGGATGAGAGGATGAAATGTGGGGGTAACATGTGGAAGTAGGACAGGGGCAGAAAAAATGTTATGCCCATCCAATTTGGGCTCAGGCCCACCCAAAATTGGCTGTCTGGCTACGCCACTGACGTATTGATCTGTTTCTTTCAAATGTTACCTTCTTCCTCACCTTCCAGTCTCCAATCTCCTCCTTTTTTTCACTTTTCACCTACCCTGTGAACTTTCTATCCCTTCCTCTCACCTCCTGCCCAGCCTGTCGCCCCTAATCTTCCAATTTGCCTGGCCTCATATGCCCTTCTGTCTTTCACTCCCCAGGACTACATTTTAACCCTCTACTCATCTTCATTCCAACCCCCACAGCTTCTCCCTTACGATTCTACAATGTCCAGCATCTTCCCTCTCTCTGTCCCCCTTTCTCCCAGTTCCCAGCATCTACCTATCCATTCACTGTTCCCCCTCCACCCCATGTGACGCATTTCCCCTTCCCCTTGTAGTCCTGCATCTCTTCCCCTCTCAATCCCACAGCTTCCTGTCCTCTCCCCCAATCAATCAATCCTACTATATAAATGAGCTTGGACAGATTCACCCGCAAATGCTCAGTAGAGAGCAGCTGTCAACGTTCTGCGCATGCGCAGCAGGTCACAGTGATCCATTACCGGCATCGCTGTCCCACCCCTTCCATCGACAGAGGCTATGTGCGTTGCTAAGGGGAGGGAGACAGCAGAAAGAGCAGCAGCAGCCCCCCCTCTCTGAGAACTGGACGGCCGCAGAGTCCACCATGGGAACCGCCTTTGAGAGCCCGGCGTCCCGAGGTCGCTGGCGCACCAACCTCCCCCCCCCCCCTGACGTAGTCGCTCCTGCCCCCCATGCCAGGCCCCCTAACTACACTGCCGTTTCCACCCCTCCACCCCCATGAGGTCGCCGCCGCTGGCACTACCCCCTCCACCACCCTCCCCAAGGTCGCCGAAGCACCAACCTCCACCCCCTTCCCCGAGGTTACCGCTGCTCCCGCCCCCCTCCGGGCCCCCTGCACTGACATGACAGCGCCTCTCATCTCCATGTGAAAGCGCTGCAGGCAGCAGATAGATCGATCTGGTTCCTGCAGCACTTTCACACGGAGGTGAGAGGTGCTGTCATGTCAGTGCAGGGGGCCCAGCACAGAGGGGGGGGCAGGAGCGGCGGCGAGGAGGGTAGCTGGACATGGGGGAGGGCAGGGGAAGAGAGCAGGGTTGCTGGATATGGATCGATGGAGGGGAGGGGAGGGCAGAGGAGAGTGGAGGGTTGCTGGACATGGATGGATGGAGGTGAGAATTATTAAACAACAAAAACTCGCCCCTCAACTTTCATTTCTTCCTTTAGCTCTTTCATTACCTTTTTAAAAACAAAAAGGTTTTAACGGGCTTAATGGCTAGTCACTTCTATAAGTCAAAAGCAGTACAGGGCATTTGAGCTTTGGTGTTGCAGGTCTAACACGTCCCTTCCCCTTGGTAACAGGAAGTGTTGGAAGAAGTGGAGACCCATCAGACCCAACAGAGCACACGGACAGACTCAAGAGACCCGGTGGAGATTTCAGCCTGCTATCACTTGATGCCTGCTGCCCCATTGAGGCTGGGCCCGGCCAGCAAACTGTACCCCGAATGTGCCGCCCCATGTCGGTGCATGGTTCACACAGTGGGCCACACCAGCCCTGATGATGTCAGTTGTTTATTTCCTTTTGCAGATTTTTTTTGTCTCCCATATGTACTGATAGAATTATCTAATACTAGTAAAAAAGGCCCGTTTCTGTAGGCAAGGAAACGGGCCTTAGGCAGGCAATTACCCCCCCCCCCCCCGTGCCAGCGAAAACTGTCGCCACCGCCGCCGTTGTACTACCTTCTCTTCCCGTAGGTTCCTCAATCATCTTCTTAGAAAGTTTAACTCCGTGCGTCAGACGCACGGAGTTAAACTTTCTAAGAAGATGATTGAGGAACCCACCCGAAGGTAGTGCACAACAGCGGCGGGGGGGGGGGTGCGGTTTTTGGTGTTCGGGGGGGGGGGGGGGGATCGACAGATTCGCGGGAGGGGGTGGGTTTCGAGGGGGGCGTAGCGCGGGGGGGTGACAGCTGATTCCGAGGCAGTAGGAGGAGTAGGGAAACATGCTCCTCCCCTTGCCTTGGAATCAGCTGTGTTGACGTCAGTGACGTCCATGCGTGTCTGCCTCACAGACCACTTGCAGCCAGGGAGCCACGGTCCTAAGCATAGAACGTTGGAGGTGAGAATTATTATATAGGATGAAAGTGGAAGGGAACCTGAGTAAACGGTTAACATGATTTCAGGATTTTTGTTGTGTACTGTGTAGAGCTCGGAAATAGAGGTGTGTAAAAACTGCTCGAAAAATAGGTTTGTAAATTAAATTAGTAAACCTGGACAAATTTAGTGGTTTCACCAAACTTCATAAAATCATTCTTTGAAGAAAAATCCCCCCCCCCCCCCCAAACATGGAAAGCAGATTTGAAAATGTACATCTAAATGAACACTTGTTAATCAATTGTTTTAATCGCTTGCCTTTTCATTAAAAACAGAAAAACAAACCACAGAGGCTTTTGTTGGCTTGTCAAACCCCCCCCTGTTGCTGCCTTCAGATACCAGACTGGTGCTGCCTCACTCGGTGCCTGGAATGGTTTCCCTCAACGCTTTCATCTTCGCTGTCGGACACGTTCAAATCCCGCTTAAAGACCTGACCTGCCTCTTTGAGATTGCTTTCAAATCTTTAAAAAAACTGTGGCTTTTCCTGTTCCTCACCATTTCATGCTAAATATTTGACTAATATTTAAGGGATTATTATAAATTATTTGCCTTGTCTGTGTCTCAGCTAGATTGCAAGGTCTGCAGGGTCTGTCATTTTCATTACTAGCCATAGGGTAACAGTCATGCTAACTGGGCAGAATTCTAAGTGACTTTCTTTTTTTTAACTAGACCAATGTACTACATCTGTTATTAACTTGCAAAAGCTAAATTTCCTTCGTCAAGTGAGTACAGCATGAGTTTAAGGGTGATGGGATGCTGCCCAAACAGTAGCTCCTGAAAGCTAGTTAGTCTAGTAAAAGACAGATCATGTAATGTAACTTGTGGGCTGACCCTTATTTTCAGGCTTGTAAAAATTGCTCCATTAGAATCCTGCTTTTCCCCACAAATTAAGGTGCTGGGTGTAGAAAGTGATATATCCTCGGTGCTCTCCAGTCTCTTAGTCTATAAAAAAATAACCAAATTAAAGATATCCCTATTGGGAAGTTCAGTCACGTCCTTGTCCTAGGTTTAGAATGCATGGATTGGTTTTATGCACGTCAATGCTCTGGGAACATTTGTTAGATATGTTTAACATTAAAGGAGATGGGGTACAATGCACTGCACAAGGTACCTCTTCACCCCCACCCATAAGTGTGAGCGTGTGAATGGAGCCACCCTAGAATAGCTAAGTTAGCTTGCCCTCAAGAAAACAGTTTTATTCCTAGGGCCCTGTTTACTAAGCCATGCTAGAGGCACGTTAGCGTTTTTAGGGTGGGCAGAGCTTATAGATACCCATAGAGGGGCATTTTCGAACGAGCACGACCATCTCTAAGGGTGCCCAACTCTAAGGATGGTGCCGTGAAGGGGCAGGGCAATGCGTATTATCAAAACAAGATGGACATCCATCTTTCCTTTTGATAATACGGTCGGGGACACCCAAATTTTGATATTTAGATTGACCTTAAAGATGGTCGTCCTCTGTTTTTGGCGATAATGGAAACCACTACTACTACTACTACTTAACATTTCTAGAGCGCTACTAGGGTTACGCAGTGCTGTACAGATTAATAAAAGGACAGTCCCTGCTTCAAGGAGCTTACAATCTAATGGGAGAAATGTCAAATAGGGGCAGTCTAGATTTCCTGCATAGAGGTTATGGTGGTTAGGTGCTGAAGGCGACATTGAAGAGGTGGGCTTTGAGCAAGGATTTGAAGATGGGCAAGGAGGGGGCCTGGCGTATGGGCTCAGGGAGTTTATTCCAGGCATGGGGTGAGGCGAGGCAGAAAGGGCGGAGCCTGAAGTTGGCGGTGGTGGACAAGGGTACTGAAAGGAGGGATTTGTCTTCAGAACGGAGGTTACGGGTAGGAATGTAAGGGGAGATGTGGATAGAGAGGTAAGGAGGGACTGCAGATCGAGTGCATTTGTAGGTTAGTAGGAGAAGCTTAAACTGTATGCGGTACCTGATCGGAAGCCAGTGAAGTGATTTGAGGAGAGGGGTGATATGAGTGTACCGGTTCAGGCGGAAGCTAAGATGTGCAGCAGAGTTTTGAATGGACTGAAGGGGGGATAGATGGCAAAGGGAGGCCAGTGAGGAGTAGGTTGCAGTAGTCAAGGCGAGAGGTAATGAGAGAGTGGATGAGAGTTCGGGTGGTGTGCTCAGAGAGGAAAGGGCGAATTTTGCTGATGTTATAGAGGAAGAAGTGACAGGTCTTGGCTATCTGCTGGATAAGCGCAGAGAAGGAGAGGGAGGAGTCGAAAATGACCCCGAGGTTGCGGGCAGATGAGACTGGGAGGATGAGGGTGTTATCAATAGAGATAGAGAGTGGAGGGAGAGGAGAAATGGGTTTGGGAGGGAAGACAATAAGCTCGGTCTTGGCCATGTTCAGTTTCAAGTGGCGGTTGGACATCCAGGTCGCAATGTCGGCTAAGCAGGCCAGTATTTTAGCCTGGGTTTCTGCAGTGATGTCTGGTGTGGAGAGATAAAGCTGGGTGTCGTCGGCATAAAGATGATAGTGGAAACCATGAGATGAGATAAGGGAGCCCAGGGAAGAGGTGTAGATTGAGAAAAGAAGGGGTCCAAGGACAGATCCCTGAGGAACTCCAACAGAGAGCGGGATGGGGGTGGAGGAAGAACCCTGAGAATGTACTCTGAAGGTACGGTAGGAGAGATAAGAGGAGAACCAGGAGAGGACAGAGCCCTGGAACCCAAGTGAGGACAGTGTGGCGAGAAGTAAGTTGTGATTGACCGTGTCAAAAGCGGCGGATAGGTCGAGGAGGATAAGGATGGAGTAGTGACCTTTTGGATTTGGCAAGGAACAGGTCGTTGCAGACTTTAGATAGTGCCGTTTTCGTCGAGTGTAGGGGGTGAAAGCCGGATTGAAGCGGATCGAGGATGGCATGAGAGGAGAGAAAATCAAGGCAACGGCTGTGAACGGGGCGCGTTCAAGTATCTTGGAGAGGAAGGGTAGGAGAGAAATGGGGCGGTAGTTGGAGGGACAGGTAGGGGTCAAGTGATGGTTTTTTGAGGAGTAGTGTGACTATCGCATGCTTGAAGGTGTCAGGGACAGTAGCAGTGGAGAGAGAGAGGTTGAGGATATGACATATTGGGGGGGGGGGGGGAGGGTGACAGTAGGAGTGATGGTCTATCTCAAAAACATCCAAATCCAAGCCCCTTTGGTCGTGGGAGGAGCCAGCATTCATAGTGCACTGGCCCCCCTCACATGCCAGGGCACCATAGGGGGCACTGCAGTGGACTTCAGAAATTGCTCCCAGGTGCATAGCTCCCTTACCTTGGGTGCTGAGCCCCCCCCAAACCCCCCCCCCCCCCCTCCAGGTCCGCCTGCCTGAAGTACATTGCACTCACTACAAGTGCTCCAGGGACCTGTATACTGCTGCGATGGACCTGAGTATGGCATTTGAGGCTGGCAAAAAAGTATTTTTAAACTTGTTTTTTTATGGTGGGGTGGGGGGGGGGGGGGGGTTAGTGACCACTGGGGGGGAGTAAGGGGAGGTCATCCCTGATTCCCTCTGGTGGTCATCTGGTCAGTTGGGGCACCTCTTTGAGGCTTGGTCATGACAAAAAATGGACCAAGTAAAGTCGGCCAAGTGCTTGTCATGGACGTCCTTTTTTTCTATTATCGGCCGAGGACAACCATCTCCTAATCACGCCCGAGTCATGCCTTCACTACCCTGCTGACACGTCCCTGCGACGGAAAGCAGTCGAGGATGTCAAAAAATTGGCTTTCGATTATGCCAATTTTGACAGCCTTGCGAGAAGGACAACCATCTCCCGATTTGTGTCGAAAGATGGGTGTCCTCCTCTTTCGAAAATAAGCGTGATAGTATTCCTATGGGCATCTACACAGTTAGCGCATGCTAAAAACACTAGCCTACCTTAGTAAACAGGGCCTTTACTCTGTGATGAGCTTTTACACTGATGTACATAATATGCTCATCAACTTCTCTTCCCCTCCTCATCTGTGTGTGCACACGTAAGAGATTGCCAGAGAATGTGGTAAAGGCAATTAGCTTAGCGGAGTTTTAAAAAGGTTTGGACAGCTTCCTAAAGGAAAAGTCTACTGACCATTATTAAATGGACTTGGGGAAAATCCACTGTTTCTGGGATAAGCAGTATAAAATGTTTTGTACTTTTTTGGGATCTTGCTGGGTATTTGTGACCTGGATTGGCCACTGTTGGAAACAGGATGCTGGGCTTGATGGACCTTTGGTCTTTCCCATTATGGCAATGCTTATGTACTCTGATTCCCTCAGTTTAATTTCCGACTCAATCCTGCAAATTGCGATCACTGCACAGTTGTTATTGCAATGGATTTGTTAAGAGAAGTCCTTTCTGATTTTTTTTTTTTCAGAATTGCAGTTCTGAAGCGAAAGAGGGCTTGTACTTCCTTTGCCTCTAGACTTCCTACCACATTGTTCTGAGCAGTGGAGAAAAGGGACTGCATGAAGCGACGCAGAAAAAGAAGGGAGAGCACGTCTGTTCACCGGAGCCACCGGACAGCTGCTTCGATGTGGGTGGTGAGGACTTTGGCGTTACCAAAAGTCCCGGTCAAAACGTGGTGGGGAGGGAACTTAGAGAATTGTTGGAAGCAGATTCAAGCGTCTGGGGTGGGCGGATTTGCAGAGCAAATTTTCATTAAAATGTGTGGGAACAGAAGGCGTGTAGTTACTTCTTGAGAAGCTTTGTTTCATCCATTGTATTAGATACTCATAGAAAGGTGAAGCCTGCAATGGGCCTTGAGATGATCCCATTCATCACAGGATTCAGTCTAGCATAGGTGTAAACACTGCACAGATTACTGGAGTCTGCTCAATATTTTGGGGTGCTTGGCAGCCACTGCACACACACAGCTGGCACCTGTGCACTGTCCCCTGAAAATGACCGAGCAGAGTAACATAGTAAATGACGGCAGATAAAGACCTGAATAATCCATCCAGTCTGCCCAAGATAAACTCATTTTACATGGTATGTGATACTTTATACCCGAGTTTGATTTGTCCTTGCCATTCTCAGGGCACAGACCGGAGACGTCTGCCCAGCACTGTTCTTGTACTAAAAGTTCTGAAGATTCTGGAATCCTAAACAGTTACAAGATTCCGGAATCCCAATTAGTAGCAACATTCCATGTAGAACCCCAAAGAGTAACATAGTAAATGATGGCAGATAAAGACCTTACGGTCCATCCAGTCTGCCCAACAAGATAAACTCATTTTACATGGTATGTGATACTTTATACCTGAGTTTGATTGGTCCTTGCCCTTCTCAGGGTAGAGACCGTAGAAGTCTGCCCAGCACTGTTCTTGTACTAAGTTCTGAACCTAACATCAAAGCCCCTTAACATTTACACTCCAGCCCATCCCTATCTATTCAGTCACGATCAGGGCGTAGACCGTAAAAGTCTCTTGTACTAAAAGTTCTGAAGATTCTGGAATCCTAAAGAGTTACAAGATTCCGGAATCCCGGTTAGTAGCAACATTCCATGTAGAACCCCAAAGAGTAACATAGTAAATGACGGCAGATGAAGACTTGAATGGTCCATCCAGTCTGTCCAACAAGACAAACTCATTTTACATGGTATGTGATACTTTATTTGTATACCCGAGGTGACCTTTTCTTCCTAATCTTTACATTCTTCGTTGAGTGCAATCACTTTGGGGATTTTGCTTCATTCTGAATTTGAGACTAGCTGTCTGGGTGATACTGCGTGGAGAATTTAACTTCAGTCCCGTCCCCCAAGAACGCATTCTGATGGCACTGGCTTATTTTTGCAGGGTGCTGTCTACAAGCTCAGATTCTTCTGCCTTTAAATTTAAACATTTTCAGGATGAATTTGTGGTTGGCTGTCCTCATCTACTCAAATGCAGTTGCACCACCAGGGGTCCCCAGAAGTATCCCCCCACACTTGCCAGTCCTCCCGGATGCAAAAATTGAAATATGCTTGCATATTGTACCAAGTTTGTAGAACAAATTTTTTGTATTCATGTTTATATATATAAATATAAAATATTTTACTGTGACTTGACGTGTTTTGATACTGTGGCTGTTTTTAAATTATTTTATTGAATAATAGTAATGTGACAGAACAGACTCGCTCCTGATTCAGCCAGAGGGATGCTTTTGGGTCACAGCTGCTGCCTGGTAGCATTCAAGATGCACGGGCAAGGCCTGACATTTGAATTGAGCTGCATTCTGAAAGCATGTTACGTGGGAACATAAGAGAGGATTTTAATGTCTTGATCCACCTAGAACAAAAATGATCTTTTGGGCAAGATGCAGACAGATTTTGCACCTAGTACAGGGAAGACGTATGATTGTATAGGCTGCTGTGTACGATACTGCATGACAAAACATTTTAGCAGTGCTGAAAGTAATAAGGTACAAAACCACCATCTTTTATGGGGCTGCTGGCTGACAAAATCGCTCCTGACAGGTCAATGCACCGCTGGATTCTTTACTGCATCCGTGAGCTGGTGCTGCGATCGGGCTATGAAGAACCACACAGGGGGTATTGAGTACATAAGTACATAAGTAGTGCCATACTGGGAAAGACCAAAGGTCCATCTAGCCCAGCATCCTGTCACCGACAGTGGCCAATCCAGGTCAAGGGCACCTGGCACGCTCCCCAAACGTAAAAACATTCCAGACAAGTTATACCTAAAAATGCGGAATTTTTCCAAGTCCATTTAATAGCGGTCTATGGACTTGTCCTTTAGGAATCTATCTAACCCCTTTTTAAACTCCGTCAAGCTAACCGCCCGTACCACGTTCTCCGGCAACGAATTCCAGAGTCTAATTACACGTTGGGTGAAGAAAAATTTTCTCCGATTCGTTTTAAATTTACCACACTGTAGCTTCAACTCATGCCCTCTAGTCCTAGTATTTTTGGATAGCGTGAACAGTCGCTTCACATCCACCCGATCCATTCCACTCATTATTTTATACACTTCTATCATATCTCCCCTCAGCCGTCTCTTCTCCAAGCTGAAAAGCCCTAGCCTTCTCAGCCTCTCTTCATAGGAAAGTCGTCCCATCCCCACTATCATTTTCGTCGCCCTTCGCTGTACCTTTTCCAATTCTACTATATCTTTTTTGAGATACGGAGACCAGTACTGAACACAATACTCCAGGTGCGGTCGCACCATGGAGCGATACAACGGCATTATAACATCCGCACACCTGGACTCCATACCCTTCCTAATAACACCCAACATTCTATTCGCTTTCCTAGCCGCAGCAGCACACTGAGCAGAAGGTTTCAGCGTATCATCGACGACGACACCCAGATCCCTTTCTTGATCCGTAACTCCTAACGCGGAACCTTGCAAGACGTAGCTATAATTCGGGTTCCTCTTACCCACATGCATCACTTTGCACTTGTCAACATTGAACTTCATCTGCCACTTGCACGCCCATTCTCCCAGTCTCGCAAGGTCCTCCTGTAATCGTTCACATTCCTCCTGCGACTTGACGACCCTGAATAATTTTGTGTCATCGGCGAATTTAATTACCTCACTAGTTATTCCCATCTCTAGGTCATTATAAATACATTAAAAAGCAACGGACCCAGCACAGACCCCTGCGGGACCCCACTAACTACCCTCCTCCACTGAGAATACTGGCCACGCAATCCTACTCTCTGCTTCCTATCTTTCAACCAGTTCTTAATCCATAATAATACCCTACCTCCGATTCCATGACTCAGCAATTTCTTCAGGAGTCTTTCGTGCGGCACTTTGTCAAACGCCTTCTGAAAATCCAGATATACAATATCAACCGGCTCCCCATTGTCCACATGTTTGCTTACCCCCTCAAAAAAATGCATTAGATTGGTGAGGCAAGACTTCCCTTCACTAAATCCGTGCTGACTTTGTCTCATCAGTCCATGTTTTTGTATATGCTCTGCAATTTTATTCTTAATAATAGCCTCCACCATCTTGCCCGGCACCGACGTCAGACTCACCGGTCTATAATTTCCCGGATCTCCTCTGGAACCCTTCTTAAAAATCGGAGTAACATTGGCTACCCTCCAGTCTTCCGGTACTACACTCGATTTTAGGGACAGATTGCATATTTCTAACAGTAGCTCCGCAAGTTCATTTTTTAGTTCTATTAATACTCTGGGATGAATACCATCAGGTCCCGGTGATTTACTACTCTTCAGCTTGCTGAACTGACCCATTACATCCTCCAAGGTTACAGAGAATTTGTTTAGTTTCTCCGACTCCCCCGCTTCAAATATTCTTTCCGGCACCGGTGTCCCCCCCAAATCCTCCTCGGTGAAGACCGAAGCAAAGAATTCATTTAATTTCTCCGCTACGGCTTTGTCCTCCTTGATCGCCCCTTTGGGTGAGTGCAGACTCTTTGGTTAATTGTGCACTGGTTGATATTCAGACTTATTATTTGTTACATTTGTATCCCACATTTTCCCACCTTTTTGCAGGTTCAGTGTTACATATAACCGTTAACGGCGTTAGCCGATTCCGGTGTGAACAAATGCATGATATGAATGAATACAAAGTGATATTGTGGTAGAATGAGGTACATGTATGGTAGGTACAATTGGGGGGAACTTAAGGAGGGAAAGGTTAGGATGGTGGATAAAGGTACGAGAGTTTTTTTTTTTTTGCTGGCCTTCCTTTAGCCAATTACTTAAGCAGCTAGTGGACTGAATATCACCGCTAACTGGTACGTCCACCCCAGGACTAAATGGTTAGTGCTGTGACAGTCACAGGCAATATTCAGCCTCTCCTGCCTGGTTACACCCTTTTTGAATATTCTTTCCCTTGAATAACACTAATAATGAGCCAAATAAATCAGTAATTACCTGAAATCATAAGGGGAAGAAAGAGCACGGGGAAAAGTTAAATATTTAAAGGAAGAACAAAATCCAGCACTCAAGCCAGCGGACGCAGCACATGCTGCTCTGCTTGGAGCCTGGAGCGCAACCGTGTTAGGCATCCCCCGGTCCAGGATGGATCCCTTTGTGCTCTCTGCTTCCTGATCTTTTCCAGAAGCAAAAGGAGATTGATGAGGAAGGATCTGGCCCTGTATGCCAGGATGCTGGATGTAGTGCACCCTAAAATAACACAATTGAGGAAAAATTAAGCTGAAGCTGCATTAACCATTTTTTTTTTTAAATTAACCCAAAAGGGCGGCAGCCTGGCAAGAGATAGGAGGTAAGGAGAGTGACCTATGCACAACTCCCCTGTACTGACAGCACCATGCCAGAGTTTTGCGTTAAGGTTCTGGTGGTTTTTGGGTTGACTTGTGATAGAAAGCTCCCCACAGAGGTGGTGGTGTGTTTTTAAGTGGGGGAGAGTCTCGTCTTCAAATGGGAGCAAAGCATCGCACCAGTATAGTGCTTAGGTAGGAGAAAGGGGTGAGGAAGTGAGCAGAGGTTCCACCTTGACATGGTATAGAACCGTGTTTCAAGCAAAAAAAAAAAAACAGCACAAAGGGCCCTTTAAAAACAAAAGGGAGCACAGTTCTTTCATTAAAAAATCCTTTAATAGTGAACTTTGATTGAAGAAAGACCCGACACAGGCAGTGTTTCGGTGCTACCGCACCTGCATCAGGGGTCTCCGAATAAAATGCAAAGCTCACACACACCGACAGTGTAAATCGGTGTGTGTGAGCTTTGCATTTTATTTAATGAAAGAACTGTGTTCCCTTTTGTTTTTAAAGGCCCTTTGTGCTGTTTTTTTTAGCTTGGTCTTTTTCTGTACTTGGTTCCCTCTCTTTTTTCACATTATAGAATCATGTTTCAGCAGTCTCCAACATAGTAACATAGTAAATGACGGCAGATAAAGACCTGTACAGTCCATCTAGTCTGCCCAACAAGATACTTTATATGTATACCCCAGTTTGATTCGCCCTTGCCTTTCTCGGGGCACAGACCGTAGACGTCTGCTCAGCACTGTTCTTGAACTTTCCATATCTATTCAGTTACGATCAGGGCGTAGACTGTAGAAGTCTGTCCAGCAACGGTTTTGCTTCCCAATTACCGGCGGCCTTGACAGAATCTGGAGGCTGCAGTCCCAGAGAGGCAGTGGAGGTAAAACCAGAACTGGCTGAGCCTACCAGGGTTAGCCTGAGTCAGGTGGAAAACTCACTCCACTGGGATCCATGATTCTGCATTCATAGGGCAGGGCTAGTGACATCTGTGATTTTTTTGGGTGCTCATTTACAAACATTTAACCCACATGCATAAATTGTAATTGTCTGTAAATGACCACATGTCTGAGGCTCCCTCCCAAGTGAAACATCCTTGAAGACATTAAAGTACCTTAGTGATCTGCAAATACTTCATTCTAGCAGTGAAACGTGATAGCAGGAGTCCTTCTTAACCCTCTCTGACTGAGGCACACCTAATCGGCCCGCTTTTCAGAAATAGCCACAATGAGCATACATGCCAGAGGTCTCCCCTTAAATCTGCCTCATGCATATTAATTGCAGTGTGCCTCCAGAACAGGACTGGGACCTTTGAGGGTTAAGAACAGTAGTGGGGCTGATAAGTGAATCACAAAACAGACTTTTCCAGCAGGGTGGAACTGCAGCCAGGCTGATTTGTAGCTCCCCTCCTGGCATACATCAGGAGCATAGGCGCCCCGTATAAGAGGCTTGGGGAGGCTAAGCCTCCCCGGCCCAATCGTCGACTTCCACTTGTGGTGCAGCCCACCCTCCCGCCCCGCGCATTTTCTTCTTTTATTTCCGTGGCAGCGACGTCAATGAAGAAAAAGACTACAGGCTCGCCGCCAGCTTCTCCCTTCTCTCTGCACACAGTGTCCCGCTCTCGCGGAAACAGGAAATGCATCACCGCAGAAGGCGGGGACACTGTGTGCAGAGAGAAGGGAGAAGCTGGCGGCGAGCCTGTAGTCTTTTTCTTCATTGACGTCGCTGCCACGGAGCGTATGGAGGTAAGCTCCGCCCCCTTCAGCCTCCCCAAACATTTGGGCTACCGACCGTCTATGATCAGGAGGCCTTGGAAAACACAACTGAATTCAGGCAGATAAAGAAATCCTCTCTCGTGGCGACCCTTTTGAAACTTATATGCCTATTATGCAGCTCTATCTGTGCTGCTGAATACGTTGACCATACAGTGCATTTCTTCTGGCCATTCAGAGCAAATTGCCCAGTGCCCCCGTCTCTGTAGCTGTGGCTCTCAGCATTGTACCACGAAAGTGAACCTCTTCTGTCAGCTTAAACTGTGCAGCAAACCAATTCCTTCTAATTGCAGAAATGATTACTGTATGTGCAACAGGAGATTCCTGTGCTGTTCGAGCAGAGAAAAGGCATGGCGTTCCTTTCTGATGGTTTTTTTAAACTATGAAAGACTTAGATGTTTGAATACCTTTTGTTCTTGCCCATCTTTTGTATATAATAAACTTTTAGTGTGACATTTAAGCGTGTGCTGTGTCATGTTGTTTCAGGTCCTTGTAGGGGGTTTCTTGTTCGGAGCTGTTCTGAAAGGTCTCCTCTAGGCTGAGCAAAGCTGTCCTGCTGTTCACACCCACCCTCCCCTTCTTCAAGCTCAAAGACAACAGCTGTTAAATGGTAGGGATCAGCCTACCTCACCTCAGATAGTTGATGGCTTGTTCTTTATGCACCAATTTGTTGGGTTTATGGAGGGAATGAGATTTCCTGGATCCCAGGAGATTCTGTCAGACAAGCAACATTACAGTGGGAGTCCGCGACCTCTCCTAGATCTGCTCTGTGTCGCCCAAAGGCACCCGGTATAAGAGGTTTGGGGAGGCTAAACCTCCCCAGCTGCAAGCAGACCCAAGAAGCCTCCTCATGCTACCATTACAGCGCTGCGCAGCACAAACAACAGGAAAGACAGCAAGAATCCATTAGCGGGGACCCGTCATCATTTTCAGATTTCTTCACCGCCGTATTCCCCCCCACTCCCCCCCCCCCCCCAACTCTCACAAACTGTAGCAGTCGGTAACGACTGCGGCAGGCTTGCTGCAGGAACTCAGCCTTCCCCCCACCATAACGCATCCCACCTCCTCTGATGCAACTTCCTGCTTTCGCGAGGGCAGGACGCATTACAGGAAGAAGGCTGAGTCCTCGAGGCAGGTCTGCTGCGATCGCTAGAGCGCAGACCACTACCGGTTGCACTGCACATTGCAGCAGGAAGACATCTAAGGCAAATGTGGGAGTGCTTCCTTGGGGGAGGGAAAGTGGGAGAGACCGGGGGGGGGGGGGGAGAAAAGATGCTGGATGGAGGAAGAGGAGGGGTGGGTTTAGAGGGAAAGATCAGAAGCTCAGTCTTGGGCATGTTTAGTTTCAGATGGTAATGACGGGGCCGCTGAGAGACTGAGCTGGGGCTGGCCCAGGGCACAATCGTCATCACCGCCGCCCCCTTCCTGCCCACCCAAAGTACCTTGGCTGGCCCCACCAGCTGCAGGCAGCGCACCTCCTTCCTCTGCTCAGCATTGCCTGCCCTTGCAGCTGCTTTCCTCAGGTCGCACATGCTCAGTCTCAAAACTGAGCATGCACGGCCTGAGGGCCCAGCAGCTGCTAGGCAGGCAATGTAAGGGGGGCCCAGCACCGAAGTTTTCTCTCTCCTGTCAGAATGCGTTCACCTGGGTCCCATCAGGAGCGAGAGACTCCTCTGCATGGCCCCCCCCCCCCCTAGAGGCCCAGGCCCGGGGAATTTTGCCCTCCCTCTTGGCAGCTATGGGCAATGAGACATCCAGGCACAATGTCAGACAGGCAGGCTGAGACTTGGGGGCCTGGATTCATGCTGCATCACATGGTTTTAATTTCACAGTAGAAGCGGCATGCTCCGTTGTCCTGCATCGACTCCTGAGCTGGCGTGCTGTGCCTAATGTCTGATAATGCTGATGTTTTTTCACGAATGTTGGATTTGGGGTTCATTTTACTCCTAACCCAAGACATTCTGCAGCTTTATGGTTTCAATTGGAAAAGCTGGACCACAAACCCCAGAATACATTGGAACAGGGGCGTAGCCAGACTTCGGCAGGAGGGGGGTCCAGAGCCCGAGGTAAAGGGGCACATTTTAGCCCCTCCCCAGGCGCCGCCGCCCCCCCCCCCCCTGCTGCCAACTTTGATGACCCCTGCCGATGACCCTCTCAACACCCCCTCCCGCCGCCGTGGGCTACCTTTGCTGGCGGGGGACCCCAATCCCTGCCAGCCGAGGAGGTCCTCTTCTTCCCGTGAAGGCTTCGTTCTGTTTCTGACGTCCTGCACTTTTGTACGTGCAGGACTTCAGACTCACAGAAACAGAACGAAGCCTTGCAGATCAGCCAGCGAGGTCTTCTTCTGGCGCAAGGCTTCATTCTGTTTCTGTGAGTCTGACGTCCTGCACACGTCAGAAACAGCGCAAAGCCTTCGCGGGAAGAAGTCCTCGGCTGGCGGGGATTGGGGTCCCCTGCCAGCAAAGGTAGCCCATAGCGGGGGAGGATTGGCGGCGGGAGGGGGGGTCGAGAGGGTTGTCAGCAGGGGGTCCAGGGCCACATCTATGGGGGCCCAGGCCCCCTGGCCCCACGTAGCTACGCCATTGCATTGGAATGAGAATTAAATCCTGGCATCTGGCTAGGAATGTTCTTGCATTGCCTGACCTGGTAATGTCCTTTTAAAATGGTGCCAGGTTGGGGCCGGTGGCAGTCTCCACCTTCCACCCAAGCTGCAATAGGGAAACAGACGCATGTTCAAGAACTGCTAGGCTGATTTAGTGGGCTGTCTTTGCACAGCATGTGTTAGCTCTCCCGCTACACCCACCCTTCATTTTACCCAGTTAAATTCTGAGAATTCTGTGAAGATTGACGCGCCATCTGTGATTTTGTCAGCAGTGGAATTCTCTGTTCTTCATGAAGAGACAGCTGAGGGGAGATATGATAGAGGTCTACCAAATACTGAGTGGATTGGAACAAGTAGACATGAATCTCTCCAAAAATACAAAGACTCTGGGGCAGGCAATGAAGGCACTACGTAATAAATTTAAAACAAACTGGAGAAAATATTTCTTCACTCAACGAGTAATTAAACTCTGGAATTCATTGCCTGAGAATATGGTAAAAGCAGTTAGCTTAGCAGGGTTTAAAAAAAGGTTTGGGTAACTTCCTAAAAGAAAAGTCCCTAAGCCATTATTAAGATGGTCTTGGGAAAATCCAGTGCTTATTTCTAGGATAAGCAGCATAAAATCTGTTTTACTGTCTGGGATCTGACCAGGTACTTGTGCTCTGGATTGCTCACTGTTGGATTCAGGATACTGGGCTTGATGGATTTTGGTCTGTCCCTGAGTGGCACGCAGTACAGTACTTGGGGTTGAGGAGGGACAGCACACCAGTATTTTGGGTGCAAATTAGTACTATGTTTGCTCTTTTATTTGCCAAAAATGACAGCCTAGAGCATGGTGCTCAACGGGGACATTTTCTTTAAAGGACAGTAAATGTTAGGTGCCAAAAATCTATACGCTATGAAAGTTTTCTAGAATTGGCCTCTGGGCAGGCCATTTTCATTGTAGAACAGAGCATAAATTCATTCTCTATCTCTGTGGATAACACACATCCTCCCTGTCTCATCAGCTCATAACCTTGCTGTCTTTTTCTCTGTACATATCCAACTGACTGCTAAAACCTATCATTTCTTTTTTTTTAAATTTTTATTCCTTTATATATTTTACAACTCCAAAAGAGATGATACAGAAACTGGAAAATAACAACTTAAATCTATTATACATCAATCTATATAAATGAGCTTGGACTGACTCACCCGCAAATGCGCAGTACAGCCTGAACGTTGAAGCCCCGCCTCCACCAGAACCAGAAAGGAGGAGGAGTCAGAGGCGGGGCGAGGAGCGGACAGTACAGAAAACAGCCCGAACGTAATGCAAACATTCTGCCTCTCACACACATGGAACTCGGAAGGGGAGGGAGGGTGGAGGGAAGGACGGAGCGTGGGAATCGGAGGGGGAGGGAGGGAGGAGGGCAGGAGGGGGTGTGGAAATCAGAGGGGGAGGGAGGAACGATTGGAGGAGGGGGCGTGGGAATCAGCTGTCATGAACAACCGGTGTCGCAGTCAAAAGGGAGGCTCTAGGGAGGGAGGGAGGGAGGCCAGCACCAGGAGCACTTGAACTCAACCAATAGGAAGGAACTCTGGCAGAAACATCAGATACAGCACTTGAAGCCGCCCCTGCATTGAAGCCACCCGCGGCACCCGTTGCAGAAAGCCAGGAAGAATCAGAAGAAGAAAATGGCGCTGCCTCCACAAATTTTGGACGCTTCTGCAATGGGCCGTTAAGGACGTCCAAAACTGGATGTTTCTATGAGAAAGATGTCTTTCTCATAGAAACATCCAATTTTCGATGTCCTTAACTGCCCATTGCAGAAACGTCCAAAATTTAGACGTCCTCTACTGCCCCGTCACAGAAACGTCCAAATTTTGGACGTCCTCAACTGCATTTGCATGCTGGCAGGCCCCCATTCCCCCCGATGACGCAAACCACCCCCCCAGCGACGGGAGTGGAGGTCTGGCAGACCTTCGGTCCCCCTGATGATCCAACCCCCCAGGTTCAGGGAGGGTTGGAGATCCGGTGGGTCTCCAGCCCCCCCAACCCCCCAGCAAATGGTCCCTGGTGGTCCAGTGGATGCCGACCGAGCCCCCCCCCCCAGCAACAGGGAGGCTGGAGGTCCGCTGGACCGCCGGTCCCCCCTCCTCAGCCCAACCCCCAGCACTGGCAAGGGTCCCTGTGTGATGGTGTCACTCCATCCGCCGCCTGCCCCCCTACCTTGGTTGGAGGAGGGACGCAGCCTGCCTCCCTCCCTCCTCTTCCTTCAACGCCGCAAATGGTGGCGTCCAGCCCTGCCCAGTGCATCCTGGGATGCGCTGGGTGGGGCCACACACCATATAAGGGAGATATGGTGTGTAGCTCTGCCCAGCACATCCCAGGATGCAGTGGGCAGGGCTGGGTGCCGCCATTTGCAGCGTCGAAGGAAGAGACAGGCTGTGTCCCTCCTCCAACCAATTACTGCAATTGGGCACACATAGACACTTACGCAGCTTAGTAAAAGGGCCCCATACTTTGAAATGTCTATATGCGAATGCCAGGAGCCTAAGAAATAAGATGGGAGAGTTAAAATATATTGCACTAAATGAAAAATTAGATATAAAAGGCATCTCTGAGACCTGGTGGAAGGAGGATAACCAGTGGGACACTGTCATACCGGGGTACAAATTATATCGTAGTGATAGGGTGGATCAATTGGTGGAAGGGTAGCATTGTATATTAAGGAGAGCCTGGAATCAAATAGATTGAAAATTCTGATGGAAACAAAACACTTCTTGGAATCACTGTGGATTGAAATTCCATATTTAGTACAATCACTGGTAATAAGTCATCTGGACTACTGCAACGCACTATATTCTGTATACTAAAAAAGGAGGATGGAAGACCAAATGACAGCCAGCATGGTTAAAAAGTGAAGTGAAGGAAGCTATTAGAGCTAAAAGAAAATCATTCAGAAAATGGAAGAAGGAACCGACTGAAAATAATAAGCAGCAGCATAAGGAATGTCAAGTCAAATGCAAAGCGCTGATAAGGAAGGCAAAGAAGGACTTTGAAAAAAAGATTGTGTTGGAGGCAAAAACACATAGTAAAATCTTTTTTTAGGTATATTAAAAGCAAGAAGCCAACAAAAGAATCACTTGGAGGGGCATTTTCGAAAGAAACGTCTACGTTGGAATTTGGACGTCTTTGTAAAACGTCCAAATTCAGAGGCGGGAAAAAGGTCATTTTTGAAAAAAGATGGACGTCCATCTTTTGTTTCGAAAATACCAAGGACGTCCTTAGACTTGGACGTCTTTGATTTTCGGCGATTTTCGAAACCAAATACATCCAAGTCTAAAATGTCCAAATGCAAGCCATTTGGATGTGGGAGGAGCCAGCATTTGTAGTGCACTGATCCCCCCGACATGCCAGGACAGCAATGGGGCACCCTAGGGGCCACTGCAGTGGACTTCATAAATTGTTCCCAGGTACATAGCTCCCTTACCTTGTGTGCTGAGCCGCCTAAAACCCACTACCCACAACTGTACACCACTACCATAGCCCCTACGAGTGAAGGGAGGCACCTATATGTGGGTACAGAGGGTTTCTGGTGGGCTTTGGAAGGCTCGCTGTTTCCTCCACAAATGTAACAGGTATGGGGAGGTATGGGCCTGGGCCCACCTGTCTGAAGTGCACTGCACCCACTTAAATTACTCAAGGGACCTGCATGCGCTGTCATGGACCTGGGTATAACATCTGAGGCTGGCATAGAGGCTGACAATATTTTTAATTATGATGGGGGTTAGTGACCACTGGGGGAGTAAGGGGAGGTCATCCCCAATTCCCTCTGGTGGTCATCTGGTCATTTCGGGCACCATTTTGTGCCTTATTCGTAAAAAAAAACACGTCCTGGTGAAAATGTCCAAGTTTTAGTCTTGGGCGTCTCTGCTTTTTTCCATTATGGCTCAAATATGTCCAAGTCTTAGGAATGCCCTGATGTCGATACCGGACAAAATGGTAGAGAAAATTACAGAGCATATTCAAAAGCATGGATTAACGAGGCAAAGTCAACATGGATTTAGTGAAGGGAAATCTTGCCTCACCAATCTACTACATTTCTTTGAAGGGGTGAACAAACATGTGGATAAAGGGGAGCCGGTTGATATTGTGTATCTGGATTTTCAGAAGGCGTTTGACAAAGTACCTCATGAAAGACTGCAGAGGAAATTGGAGAGTCATGGGATAGGAGGTAGTGTTCTATTGTGGATTAAAAACTGGTTAAAAGATAGAAATCAGAGAGTAGGGTTAAATGGTCAGTGTTCTCAACGGAGAAGGGTAGTTAGTGGGGTTCCCCAGGGGTCTGTGCTGGAACCTCTGCTTTTAGAGATGGGAGTAACTAATGAGGTAATTAAAATTTGCTGATGACAGAAAGTTATTCAAAGTTGTTAAATCACAAGAGGATTGTGAAAAATAACAAAAGTGGATTTTACAAGACTGGGAGACTGGACATCCAAATGGCACATGACATTTAATATGAGCAAGTGCAAGGTGATGCATGTGGGAAAAAAGAACCCGAATTATAGTTTCGTAATGCAGGGTTCCACATTTGGAGTCACCAACCAGGAAAAGGATCTAGGTGCCATCGTTGATGATACGTTGAAACCTTCTGCCAGGGCCGTGCCAACACAGTAAGCGAGGTAAGCACGGCAGGAGGGCGCCGTCCTCTGGGGACGCCCTGCTGCACCATGCTTACCTCGCCCTCCCGCTCCCATGTCCCAACTGCCTGCCCTCTTCTCCCCCCACAACAAGATCCCTTTTAAATTTACCTCCATCCGGCAGCAAAGGCGCAGCATCAGTGAAGGAGGCGGCGCTCCCGACATCTCTACTAGTCTTCCCTTCGCTCAGTGTTCCGCCTTCTTCTGATGTCAAGGAAATTACATCAGAAGAAGGAGGGACATTGAGCGAAGGGAAGACTAGTAGAGACGTCGGGAGTGCTGCCTCCTTCACTGACGCTGCGCCTTCGCTGACGGACGGAGGTAAATTAAAAAGTGATCTTGGGGGGGGAGAAGAGGGCGGGCAGTTGGGACATGGGAGCGGGAGGGCAGGGGAGAGAGAAGAGTGGATGGGAGGGCAGCGATCATTTTCACGGGGGAAGGGGGCGTGCACGCCAATTGTTCGTCTGCGGGGGGGGGAGCGCTGGGGGCGCCAACTGATCTTCTGCAGGGGGCCGCCACAGACTCTTGGCACGGCCCTGCCTTCTGCTCAGTGTGCTGCTGCGGCAAAGAAAGCAATAAGAATGTTAGGTGTTATTAGGAAAGGAATAGAAAACAAAAATGAGGACTTTATAAAGCCTTTGTATCAATCCATGATGCGACTGTACCTCGAATATTGTGTGCAATTCTGATCACTGCATCTCACAAAAGATATAGCAGAATTAGAAAAGGTACAGAGAAGGGTGACAAAAATGATAAAGGGGAGGGAATGACTTCCCTATGAGGAAAGGCTAAAGTTGATAGGGCTCTTCAGCTTGGAGAAAAGGCGGCTGAGGGGAGATATGATAGAGGTCTATAAAATAATGAGTGCAGTGGAATGGGTAGACGTGAATTGCTTGTTTACTCTTTCCAAAAATACTAGGACTAGGGGGAACGCAATGAAGCTACAAAGTAGTAAATTAAAAACGAATCAGAGAAAATATTTTGTCACTCAACATGTAATTAAACTCTGGAGTTCGTAGCCAGAGAATGTTGTAAAAGCAGTTAGCTTAGCAGGATTAAAAAAGGTTTTGATAATTTCCTAAAAGAAAAGTCTTAAGCCATTATTAAGATGGACTTGGGGAAATCCACTGTTTATTTCTAGGATAAGCAGCATAAAATGTACTGCTTTGGGATCTTGCCAGGTACTTGTAACCTGGATTGGCCACTGCTGGAAACAGGATACTGGGCTTGATGGACCTTCGGTCTGTCCCAGTATGGCAATGCTTATGTTCTTATCGTAGTATGCAGCCTGAAAAGTGGAGAAAGAAGGGAGTGTTCTCTGTTCAAGTTCAGATAGTTAATCTGGTCCCTTTAAAAGGCATCTTGACTGCAATTCTCCAAAGGCTGTAGGCTCTGAATTCAGCCAGCTGTAAGGAGATCAGCTGGGCTAATTAGCATTGCCTTCTTGGAAAGAGAAAGAAGGTAATTTAGAAGGTTGTGAAGGGAGGAAACACACCCAAAGGGGTAGAGCAGCACTCCAGGGTTACAGAGAGGCTCCACAGGGCTGCTGGCAGCTGTGTCTGGAGTGGAGGAAGGAAAGCTCTCCCTAATAAGCAGGGCAGGTATCCATTAGGCAGAATAGGCACCGTGCCTAGGGTCCATGAAAATGTTTTGATTTTTTTTACATCGTAAAGAATAAAAATAGAACTTATTTATTTTCATGCCTTGCCTTTTGGCCTTCAAAATATACACAATAGAATTACACATATATACATACACAACAGCAGATATGCCAAGTTACCCATTCCAGGGGGGAGACTTTTTGGCCAGTCCTGGATTTCTGCCAGCTTCATCCTGGTGCATTATGGGACCTGCAGCACTGATTTCAATGGACAGAATCATGGCCTACAAATACTACACTGCTTTGGGATGTAAGGTTAAGACCAGGGACTGGCCAAAACGTCTCCCTCCTGGAATGGGTAACTTGGAAGCACTGCAACAGAGGTATACGGGTTGCCAAGAGGTCAAAGGTAACCTGTGTCATTATTCTGGGGCTCAAAAGAGCAGGGGATCAGGACTCCAGAGGGATTAATATTTTGAACCTTTCTGAGTGCCATCATGTTGTTTGACCCAATTGGTCCGAGGATATTTGGTGCTAAGAGCAGCAAACATGTCAGTGTTAATTGTCCCATGAAAGTGAGACATAGTTGGTTGATCCCAGTATTGATATGGAAGAAGATGATCCATTAAATCTTCATGATAAAGGGGATGGGACGACTTCCCTATGAGGAAAGGCTAAAGCGGCTAGGGCTCTTCAGCTTGGAGAAAAGGCGGCTGAGGGGCTCCATCTCTGGGCATCTTCAAATCTAAGCTAAAAGCCCACCTTTTTGATGCAGCTTTTAACTCCTAACCCTTATTCACTTGTTCAGAACCCTAATGTCATCATCCTCACTTTAATATTCCCTTATCTCTTGTTTGTCCTGTTTGTCTGTCCTAATGAGATTGTAAGCTCTGTCGAGCAGGGACTGTCTCTTCATGTTCAAGTGTACAGTGCTGCGTACGTCTAGTAGCGCTTTAGAAATGATAAGTAGTAGTAGTAATGCTGGGACACTAAGGGGCTCATTTTCAAAGCACATAGACTTACAAAGTTGCAAAAGTAAGCTATGGAAC
Source organism: Microcaecilia unicolor (assembly GCF_901765095.1). NCBI lineage: Eukaryota > Metazoa > Chordata > Amphibia > Gymnophiona > Siphonopidae > Microcaecilia > Microcaecilia unicolor. The sequence goes on from NC_044033.1 coordinate 5,772,560, forward strand.
TTTGCAGGTGTAAATGCTTTGAAGACGAGCCCCTCGCTCACCTGGCAAACAGCTTTGAACACTGCCCTTCCCATTGTCAAGGAGTCCTGAGTATGACATGTTCCAGCCTTCGAAACAGCCAACCATACGAATCTCATAAAAACAAAAGACATCTTTCTCAGAGTGTGAAATGTGAATGAAATGACTGTTCTATGCTTTTGTGAAGGGTAAGACACCTCCATGACCGTCCTGGTAGGGAGGGGGAGGCAGGAAGCAAGTGTCTAGGACGTGTACACCATATCTCCGAGGCCCATGGGATAGGGAAGCAAAAAATATAAAAAGTCTGCAGTGACTCAAAGCTTCCACAAACACTGAAAACACAAACAAACAGCAGTACGTAATCAATGCAGTGTCTTCTGTGACCAGCAATATGAACAATTAATTTGGCTCCTGGCATTCAGCAGTGTCTTGCATTTTTCCTGTTAATCGTCTGTTGTGTCTTAGATAATACTTTACATATTTTTTTCCCTTAGTTGAACAGCCTAAATGCTTAGATACTTTGACTTAATTGATTTGTAACCTACAGTGGTGGAAATAAGTATTTGATCCCTTGCTGATTTTGTAAGTTTGCCCACTGACAAAGACATGAGCAGCCCATAATTGAAGGGTAGGTTATTGGTAACAGTGAGAGATAGCACATCACAAATTAAATCCGGAAAATCACATTGTGGAAAGTATATGAATTTATTTGCATTCTGCAGAGGGAAATAAGTATTTGATCCCCCACCAACCAGTAAGAGATCTGGCCCCTACAGACCAGGTAGATGCTCCAAATCTACTCGTTACCTGCATGACAGACAGCTGTCGGCAATGGTCACCTGTATGAAAGACACCTGTCTACAGACTCAGTGAATCAGTCAGACTCTAACCTCTACAAAATGGCCAAGAGCAAGGAGCTGTCTAAGGATGTCAGGGACAAGATCATACACCTGCACAAGGCTGGAATGGGCTACAAAACCATCAGTAAGACGCTGGGCGAGAAGGAGACAACTGTTGGTGCCATAGTAAGAAAATGGAAGAAGTACAAAATGACTGTCAATCGACAAAGATCTGGGGCTCCACGCAAAATCTCACCTCGTGGGGTATCCTTGATCATGAGGAAGGTTAGAAATCAGCCTACAACTACAAGGGGGGAACTTGTCAATGATCTCAAGGCAGCTGGGACCACTGTCACCACGAAAACCATTGGTAACACATTACGACATAACGGATTGCAATCCTGCAGTGCCCGCAAGGTCCCCCTGCTCCGGAAGGCACATGTGACGGCCCGTCTGAAGTTTGCCAGTGAACACCTGGATGATGCCGAGAGTGATTGGGAGAAGGTGCTGTGGTCAGATGAGACAAAAATTGAGCTCTTTGGCATGAACTCAACTCGCCGTGTTTGGAGGAAGAGAAATGCTGCCTATGACCCAAAGAACACCGTCCCCACTGTCAAGCATGGAGGTGGAAATGTTATGTTTTGGGGGTGTTTCTCTGCTAAGGGCACAGGACTACTTCACCGCATCAATGGGAGAATGGATGGGGCCATGTACCGTACAATTCTGAGTGACAACCTCCTTCCCTCCGCCAGGGCCTTAAAAATGGGTCGTGGCTGGGTCTTCCAGCACGACAATGACCCAAAACATACAGCCAAGGCAACAAAGGAGTGGCTCAGGAAGAAGCACATTAGGGTCATGGAGTGGCCTAGCCAGTCACCAGACCTTAATCCCATTGAAAACTTATGGAGGGAGCTGAAGCTGCGAGTTGCCAAGCGACAGCCCAGAACTCTTAATGATTTAGAGATGATCTGCAAAGAGGAGTGGACCAAAATTCCTCCTGACATGTGTGCAAACCTCATCATCAACTACAGAAGACGTCTGACCGCTGTGCTTGCCAACAAGGGTTTTGCCACCAAGTATTAGGTCTTGTTTGCCAGAGGGATTAAATACTTATTTCCCTCTGCAGAATGCAAATAAATTCATATACTTTCCACAATGTGATTTTCCGGATTTAATTTGTGATGTGCTATCTCTCACTGTTACCAATAACCTACCCTTCAATTATGGGCTGCTCATGTCTTTGTCAGTGGGCAAACTTACAAAATCAGCAAGGGATCAAATACTTATTTCCACCACTGTATGTTTCCTTATCTGGTGGTCTACCTCTTGCACAATTTAACTTCCCACTTTGCACGCTTAGGTATTCCTAGTTAAGCGGTATATCCCATAAAGATGATACTTGAACAGCGGTACGAAAACGGTAGACCTGGGGGTGAGCCAATGCTTATCTTTGAGGAGAGGGAGCATGAAGATTTAGGGCCCCTTTTACCAAGCTGCGGCAAAAGGGGGCCGGCACTGGCTTCGGTGCGTGTTTCACATGTGCACCAAGGACCCCTTTTACCGCAGCTGGTAAAAGGGAAGGTCTCGCTTTCCTGCAGGAAATGGCCGGGCGGCAAGTAAAGCACATGTCGCATGGCCATTTCGGGGCGGGGGAGCCCTTACCACCACCAATTGAGGTGGCACTGCCAATTACCGCCAGGTACAGTCCGGCATTAAAAAAATACATTTTTGTAGTGCTGGAAATGATGGCGCAGTAGGGATGGGAGGTACCGTCGGACTGCTGCAGTAGCCTTGCGGTAATTCTGTTCTAGCGAGTGGTAAGCCTGCGTTGGGCTTACCGCCGCTTAGTAAAAGAATCCCTCACTAACTTTAAGGGTTCTGTCACCGGGACTGGCCACTGTTGGAAGCAGCAGCTTCGTTCTGACCCAGTATGACAAGTCTTATGTTCTAGCAAGAAGAGCAGCTTGTAAACTCAGGGACCCTTTTACTAAGCTGCGTAAGCATCTACGTGCGCCAAAATGGAGTTACCGCCCAGCTACTGCGTGTCCGATACAAGTGGCTGAAATTTAATTTTTCGTTTCAGATCTATGTATCAGACATGCGCCAAGTGGCATTTGATGCATGTAGGTCATTACCGCCCGGTTACCACGTGAGACTTTATCGCTAGGTCAATGGCTGGCTGTAGGGTCTCAGACCCAAAACAGACATGCGGCAATTTTCATTTTTCCGTAAGTCCATTTTTACATAGTAACATAGTAAATGACGGCAGATAAAGACCTGTACGGTCCATCCAGTCTACCCAACAAGATTAAAACAAAAGAAAAAGCAGACACAGGGCGGAAGCAACATCAAATCCAAATTACCAACCCAAACGGAGAGTAAGAAATCCACAACAAGTTTATTAGGACCCAACTAGAAATACATCGAACTTGTTTTGAAGCTCTTACTCTCCTGTTTGGGCTGCTCATTTGCATTTGGGTTTGCTTCTACCCTTTCTCTGCTTTGCTTGCGTTTCTGAAGACGTAGACACCCCTCCCCCCCCCCCCTTGTTCCTGTTTCCAAAAATTGAAAAAAGGCATTTTTTTTGCAGGTGCGCTGAAAAATGATTCTGAGCATGCCCAAAGCACGTGCCTACACTACCGCAGGCCATTTTTCACTGCACCTTAGTAAAAGGACCCCTCAGTGGGTCTTTTACTAAACCACGGTAGCACTTTTGGCTCACGGTAGAAATCAGCTGGTGGGAAATGCCGAGATTTCTACCAGGAGCTAAAAATGCTACTGCAGCTTAGTAAAAGACCTCCTCAGTTATATAAGAGAAATAAAAGTAGCAGGTCTGGCAGCTAAAAAAAAAAAAGGCTGAATTCAAATGTTATTAAAAGGTCATCAAAATAACAGTTTTCCAGACCAACAGTTGTAAAAACAGCCCAGCGTGTTTTGGAGTTCACAGCGCCTGCATCAGGAGCAAATGTTACGTTAAATGTATGCCGGATTGTAATATATAATCCACGGTACTCACCCACGCTGATTACTGTAATAGTATCTTCGTTGGATGTAAAGCCCGAATCATGAAAAAAACTTCAGACTGCCCAGAACACAGCAGCTAGACTTATCTATGGGAAGCCTAGATTCGAAAGTGCAGCACCCTTCCATATGAAACTTCATTGGCTCCCTATTAGAGAACAAGTCAACTTTAAGGCCATCACAATAATCCACAAGATCATCCATGGAGTATCACCAAGTTACATGGTCAATCTATTAAACCTTCCGACCAGAAACATGTCAACATCTTCACGATCATACCTTAACCTCCACCTTCCCAATTGCAAAGGACTAAAGTACAAAACATATCATGCATCTAACTTCCCCTACCTTGGACCCCAACTCTGGAATGCTCTACCCAGTGGCATAGGAAGGGGGGGGCGGTGGGGTGGTCCGCCCCAGGTGCACGCCACTGGGGGGGGGGGGGGGTCGTCTCAGTTGGGTCCTTGCTCCCTCTGCCCTGGAACAGGTTACTTCCTGTTCCGGGGCAGAGAGAGCAAGGAACCAATGGAGCCGATGCAGCTCCCAGCGACATAGGCTTGGGGGTGGATCGGCCCTCCCGGCGTCCCTCGCTGCCAAAGTAAGCTACAATGCATTCCGGCGGGGGGGGGGGGGGGGGGGAGGGTGCGTGGCGGTGACCCACCCCAGGTGCCAGCCGCCCTCGCTATGGTACTGGCTCTACCCAGATACATTCGGTCAATTAGTGAATATCTTCCCTTTAGGAAACTATTGAAAACCCATCTATTCAAACAGGTTTACCCAATGACTTGACCTACCATAAGCAAACATAAGCAACCCATCTATTTACCTGTTCGACTAATCATTAACAACAATGACTCAGAAAATATCTCCTACCAACCTTCTTACCCTCCATGCTCTTCCCAACTTCTCCTTTATCGTCCCACTTCCTTACCTATCTCTATCCTTTTTCTCACACCTCTTCTATCCCATCTACTCCTTGTTCATTTGTCCTACCACAGACCTCCTTTGTTGATTCTGATACTACAGATTGTATTCTCTTGTTACTATGTAAGCTGCATTGAGCCTGCGATGAGTGAGAAAGCACGGGATACAAATGTAATAAATAAATAAATATATGCACCTGATATAAAGACAGAGCCCTTAAGTAATACTACAATAAAAGTTCAAAGCAGCTTTTCCAGCTTGTAGCAATGTGCCCAGCCTGGTGGACGTTAGGAAGCCTGGCAGTCCTGAAAATCATAATTTAAAAATACTGATATAGAAGCAGTTTTGAAGCTAAATCCATAAACTGAATTGATTTCATATCATATTGAGTAACGTGATGCAGCCCTGTTAGTCCACTTTTAAAAGTAATCAAAACAGAGAAAAGAAAATAAGATGATACCTTTTTTAGCTTTCAAAGGTAACCCTGCTTCACCTCAGAAATAAGCAAATGATTTATATTTGGTAATACCGTAAAGTTCTAAGCAGATCACAGTAAGAGAGTTAGGAACTGACAACTAATAAACATATATATTGAATCTGAAAGCATGTTAAGGAACAAAAAAGCTTTAACCAATCTTCGGAAAGTTAGATAATCCGAAATTAACTGTAAATCTCTGGGGAGTTTTTGACAAATTTTTGTGGCTTGGTAAACAAAAGAAATACGAAATAGGACAATTGATCTCTTACCTTTAGATGTTGGGAAAGCAAAAATTCCATTACTACATTTCCTTCGCAGCAAATGGAAATGAGTAAACATATATGCCAGTAAACTACCATATAAAAGTTGATGAAGAAAATTTGAACTTGATTCTCCTCTCCTCTACTGGTAACCAGTGCAATTTCAGATAAGAAGGTGTAATTCAACTAACCTTAGGCAGAGAAAAACAAAAAAATCTGTCGAAGTGAAGTATTTTGAATTGTTTGCAGTTTTCTCATCAAATTTTTTGAACATCCCAAATAAATAAAATTACAATAATCAACCTGTGATAATAATAACACTTACACCAATAGCCAAAGTTGGTGATGCTCAGAAAATGTACGAATGTACCGCAACTTGTGCATACGTAAAAAAGTTTTCTTAATAAGCTGGTGGACTTGGGGTTCTAATGACAGCATCTTGTGAAACAGGATTCCTAAAGTGTTGATTGCAGGTGACAATTGGTAGTCTTTATTATTCACTCAAATATAATGATTATATTTCAACTCAAATGAGAAGATAGTTCATTTCCTAACAGAAATTTGGTTTTATCCTTATTAAGTTTCAACAAGATCCTATGAGTACCAGACATTTCTGAATTTGAGGTAGATCCCACCAAAGAATCCCTTATTATAGAAAGAACGACTTTAATATCATTGGCGTATATTTAAGAACAGAAACCTACACTTTCTAATTCATAACCCAAAAAATGCATAACCTTTTTGGCCTGTGTGAGGCCCAGGCCAAATGGCCCTGCTTCACCTTCCCCCCCCCCCCCCCCCCCCATATGCAAATATTTAGCTGCATACTTTTCTCTGCAATGTGAAAGAAAAATCACAGCTAAGTGCCACGAGATGAGGACCAATGGCTCAAAGAGAGGTAGAGTAAGAGCGCCATCTAGTGCTTATTAGAGAAACAGCTGGAGAGAGAAAGGAGGTGGTGGGTGTGTGAAGAAAGTAGAGCTTTCTTTTCCTGTAAGAAGGGAGAGGGAAATGGGACTTGATATACCACCTTTCTGAGGGTTTTGCAACTACATTCAAAGCGGTTTACATATATTCAGGTACTTATTTTGTACCAGGGGCAATGGAGGGTTAAGTGACTTACCCAGAGTCACAATGAGCTACAGTGGGAATTGAACCCAGTTCCCCAGAATCAGAGTCCGTTGAACTAACCACTAGGCTACTCCTTCACTAGCAACATTCCATGACGTCAGACTCACAGAAACAGAAGCCTGTGCAGCTGCGTTGCTGGATCCGCAAGGGCAGGCTTCTACATGGAATGTTGCTAGTGGAATAGCAACATTAACATTCCATGTAGAATCTCAGATAGTAGCAACAGAATCTCAATAGTAGCAACATTCCATGTAGAATCTCCAATAGTAGCAACAGAATCTCAATAGTAGCAACATTCCATGTAGAATCTCAAATAGGGAAAGGGAAATGGGACTTGATGTACCGCCTTTCTGAGGTTTTTGCAACTACATTCAAAGCAGCTTCCATATATTCAGGTACTTATTTTGCACCAGGGGCAATGGAGGGTTAAGTGACTTGCCCAGAGTCACAAGGAGCTGCAGTGGGAATTGAACCCAGTTCCCCAGGGTCAAAGTCCACTGCACTAACCACTAGGCTACTCCTCCACTCAATGGAGGATAAAGGATAATGAATGTCTGAAAGAAAAATATACACTTATTAACCTTTTTTGGTCACAGCACTTAATCTTGTGATTAATCTTAATCACTAATCATGTTAGGCTAATGGGTTATAAATTATGATTCTTGTCTTCATTATAGGAGACGCCCTCTAGTGGTAAAGTGGAAATACTAGTTGTATGCAAAAGTTTAGACACTTCTGCTCAAACTGTTATGTTTCCAGGACTCCTCCCTGGCTGGACAGAAGCTGACACAACCTCTACATTGTGCAAAGTTAAACATCAACAAAAATACAGAGGCTGCCCTTAAAAATAGCTTGGCTGATTAATACAGTCCAATAAACCAAATCAACCAATCAAATCAAAGATAACATAAAGGTCCACAAATATGAATGCATAAAATGTTTTGTTTCTATTAAACTTTGTGACCTATTACCTTTGATTTGGTTCTGATAGAGCTACCCCAAAAAAGCAGAATCCGTAGATCACTGCACACTGGACTAATTATCCACAGTGTTACTGACATAGCAATGATCTTCATGGGAGAGTTGTCAGAAAGAGACTTTTTCTCCAAATATACCCTATGTGGTTGTGGTTGGACGGTTCAATTTTTTTCAAAGCTCTTTGATCTAAAAGGTTTGAGGCTTATCGAGGTTCTCTTCTGCATACTTCTGATAATATACATAGTAACATAGTAGATGACGGCAGAAAAAGACCTGCATGGTCCATCTAGTCTGCCCAACAATTTAAACTCATAATACACACTAAGTGTAATTAAGATCCCACATAAAATAACACATTTATGGCATAAACACACACTAACATTGTAGGTCACTTTGGTAACTTCAACTATTAAATTGTAAGCCCTCTGGGGTCAGAGAAATACCTACTGTAACTGAATGTAATACACCCTGAGCTACAAATATCGGGGAAAACCCCCACACCTTTCCCCCTTTCCTCCAGAAGTGCTGATGGAGGTAAGATGCAGCCTGCAACAGCCCCACCTAACTCTGTGCTCACTGTCACTGAGCCCAGTCAGCAGCAGGTGCGGGGAGGCTGCCCTTCTGATGGCCAAAGAGGTAAAAGGTCAATCCGAATCCCACTGCTGTCAACACTCACTCCTCAGATCTAAAAGAAACAGAAAATGTTTGATGGGTCAGCTTTAGTTATATCAGAGTGTCAAAATACTGCTTTCTTCTTGTTATTATTTACGAAAAAGTGTTGTTCAAGTGAAGTGATGCAGTCTTACTTCAAAAAAAAGGGCTATTTGGAATAACGAGGAAATGACGTCACGGGGCTGAATGGACGCCTGAGAGTTTAGCTCCTGCACTACCCTGCTTTTCATTGCTTCATCCACCAACATCTACTTCCTTATCCGTTTCTACTTACCTGGGAAGGTTCGTGGTGAGTTCTTGGTAGCCATGAGTAAGCTTTCTTCGTCGCAGCATAAGGAGGGTGAGCGCCACTCGGTGAGGCAGCTGGCTAAGGGCCTATCGCGCCATGCGTCTCCTGCTCGCTCGTCAGAGTCAGACTCAGCCTCTTCCCACACGGCCCTGCGTCATTCTCTCCCCAAGAAAGGCTTCCCGAAGGAATTAGCAAAATGCCTCAAGGAGATCCGTGCAGATATTAAGGCCTCTAAGGTCGAAATCTTGGAGCACATGGACGTCATCAGTCTGGATTTGCGCGAGCTCGGGGGCAGGGTGGAGGTTTTGGAGGAGCGGGCTGACGAGCAGGCTCAGCGAGCGGCAGTTGTGAACACTCAGTTTTCTCAGTTGTTGGAGCAAACTGAAGAGCTTTGTTACAAAGTTGATGATCTTGAGAATCGGGAACGCAGGCACAATCTCTATTTCCAGTGGGGTGCCGGACAAGGTAACGTGGAAGATGTTCCCACAGTGTGTTTACTGTGTGTAAAAATCATGGGCAACACTCTGGATTCAGGTGCAGTGAAAATAGACCGGTTGGGGAAGACACTGATGTTGTTGATGAGGTTGTAGTAAAAAAAAAGTCTTGCCAACTGTTAAGCACCAGGTTAGAACTATTGGGTTTTACAGTTGTGTTGCAGGTGGTGGCACAGAAAATATTGTGTGGGAGGAAGGAAAATGGATTCATGCAAATATTAGCATAAATGAACTCAATGTGAGTGTCCAGGTCTCTAAGGTACATGTTGAGGTTTCTAAGCCTGTCCCTATATGTTTTACAACAGAGACACTAATTTTGTAGCCGCCCTCTGGACCAACTCCATCCTGTTTATATCTTTCCCTAGGTGCGATCTCCAGAATTGTACACAGTATTCTAAATGGAGCTTCACCAGAGACTTATACAAGGGTCTTATCACCTCTTTTTTTTTTCCTGCTGGTGATCCCTCTCCTTATGCAGCCAAACACCTTTCTGGCTTTGGCCATTGCCTTTGGTCCAACATCTCTCCCTTTCACTTCCCTCCCTCCCATCCATTGTCCACCATCTCTGTCTCCCTCTTCCCTCTGCCTCCAGATCCAGCATCACTAACCCTCCAACGATCCCTCCCTCCCATTATCCAGAATCTCTCTCTCCCTTCACTCCCCTTCCCCACTGTGGTGTAGCATCTCCCCCCTCCCCCATCTATATTAATATGTGTCTTTGTGTTTTGGGATTGGCAGCAATTCTCTTACTCTGTCTGCAGCTGACCCTGGAGCCTTCCCTTTGCTGCATCCCACCCCTGCAGAAACGTGAAGTTGCGTCAGAGCAAGTGAGATGCAGCAGAGGAAAGTTGTTGGGACGGCTGCAGGAACCATGAATGAATCGCTTCTACTGCTGGCAACCCCTATAAACAAAAACACGTATAAGGTAGACTGGGGTGGGGGGGAGATAATGCACCACAGGGTTCCCCCCCAGGGCGCCTCCCCTCCATGCCAGCCCTGACAAGGGTGCATTGCTGCTGGGGGTGGGCTTGAGTTGAATGTGCCCACCCATGGCTATGCCTCTGATTGGATACATAAATTGCAAAGAAAGAGGTCAATGAAACAGCATTTCCAGAGGTAGAATGTGCTGTGGTCCAGCCTATCAGCTCAGAAGAGAACTGAGTAGTTGCATATTTACCTCAATTAAAGGCATAAAAGAAAGGAGATGAAGCAATAAGAAAATGTTCACAATGATGTGGATACTGAAACGTGTAAAACCATATCTACCCCTGAAAACATTCCAGAACTTGGTGCAATCCACAGTACTTACCCACGTTGACTACTGTAACAGCATCTTCATAGGCTGCAAAGCCCACATCCTGAAAAAACTTCAGACTGCCCAAAACACAGCAGCAAGACTCATCTTTGGCAAATCACGCTTTGAAAGTGCAACTCCTCTCCGTGCAAAACTACAGTGGCTCCCCATCAAAGAACGTATCAACTTTAAAGTCCACACATTAATCCACAAGATAATACACGGCGATTCTCCGGCCTATGTGACAAATCTAGTTGACCTCCCAGCAAGAAACATGTCTGTATTCTCGCGAAACTTCCTCAACCTACACTATCCCAACTGTAAAGGTCTCAAGTACAAAACTTATTATGGATCCAGTTTCTCCTTCCTGGGCAGCTAACTCTGGAACGCCCTCCCTAGACATATCCGATCAATCTATGACCATCTGCCTTTCAGGAAAGCATTAAAAACCCATTTATTCAAGCAAGCCTACCCTAAAGACCCTGATTTCTGCCTCGCCTCACCCCATGCCTGGAATAAACTCCCTGAGCCCATAAGCCAGGCCCCCTCCCTGCCCATCTTCAAATCCTTGCTCAAAGCCCACCTCTTCAATGTCGCCTTCGGCACCTAACCACCATACCTCTATTCAGGAAATCTAGACTGCCCCAATATGACATTTCATCCTTTAGATTGTAAGCTCCTTTGAGCAGGGACTGTCTCTCTTTGTTAAATTGTACAGCGCTGTGTAACCCTAGTAGCGCTCTAGAAATGTTAAGTAGTAGTAGTAGTATTACATATAGCAGTGATTTAACCAGAGCTGAGATTGTGATGTCATAATGCCTCATTCCACCAATGCCTAAGAGCCAACCTCATCAGTGATGTCACAATGGCTTGACTGTCCTATATTTGTCTCACTCTTATCTATTAGATTGTAAGCTCTTTGAGCAGGGACTGTCTCTCTTTGTTAAATTGTACAGCGCTGCGTAACCCTAGTAGCGCTCTAGAAATGTTAAGTAGTAGTAGTAGTAGTATTACATATAGCAGTGATTTAACCAGAGCTGAGATTGTGATGTCATAATGCCTCAGTCCACCAATGCCCAAGAGCCAACCTCATCAGTGATGTCACAATGGCTTGACTGTCCTATACTTGGCTCATAGCAGTGATTTAACCAGAGCTGACATTGTGATGTCATAATGCCTCATTCCACCAATGCCTAAGAGCCAACCTCATCAGTGATGTCACAATGGCTTGACTGTCCTATATTTGTCTCACTCTTATCTATTAGATTGTAAGCTCTTTGAGCAGGGACTGTCTCTCTTTGTTAAATTGTACAGCGCTGCGTAACCCTAGTAGCGCTCTAGAAATGTTAAGTAGTAGTAGTAGTATTACATATAGCAGTGATTTAACCAGAGCTGAGATTGTGATGTCATAATGCCTCAGTCCACCAATGCCCAAGAGCCAACCTCATCAGTGATGTCACAATGGCTTGACTGTCTACATAGGCTTACTTTTATTACATATAGCAGTGATTTAACCAGAGCTGAGATTGTGATGTCATAATGCCTCATTCCACCAATGCCTAAGAGCCAACCTCATTAGTGATGTCACAATGGCTCGACTGTCCTATACTTGGCCCACTTCCCCCCTTAGTGTGAAGAGTTTGTCTCTGGTATCCAGAGCTGATATTGTGATGTCATAATGCCTCATTCCACCAATGCCTAAGAGCCAACCTCATCAGTGATGTCACAATGGCTCGACTGTCCTATACTTGGCCCACTTCCCCCCTTAGTGTGAAGAGTTTGTCTCTGGTATCCAGAGCTGATATTGTGATGTCATAATGCCTCATTCCACCAATGCCTAAAAGCCAACCTCATCAGTGATGTCACAATGGCTTGATTGTCCTATATTTGTCTCACTCTTGTCTATTAGATTGTAAGCTCCTTGAGCAGGGACTGTCTCTCTTTGTTAAATTGTACAGCGCTGCGTAACCCTAGTAGCGCTCTAGAAATGTTAAGTAGTAGTAGTAGTATTACATATAGCAGTGATTTAACCAGAGCTGAGATTGTGATGTCATAATGCCTCAGTCCACCAATGCCCAAGAGCCAACCTCATCAGTGATGTCACAATGGCTTGACTGTCCTATACTTGGCTCATAGCAGTGATTTAACCAGAGCTGACATTGTGATGTCATAATGCCTCATTCCACCAATGCCTAAGAGCCAACCTCATCAGTGATGTCACAATGGCTTGATTGTCCTATATTTGTCTCACTCTTATCTATTAGATTGTAAGCTCCTTTGAGCAGGGACTGTCCTTCTTTGTTAAACTGTACAGCGCTGCGTAACCCTAGTAGCGCTCTAGAAATGTTAAGTAGTAGTAGTAGTGATTAAACTTATGAACCGATCTACCTAACGAACACCGAAGAAGCAACGACAACGACATTGACCCAGACTACATCTCCCACATCACCCCCCACCTCACCTATCCCTACCAACCCATCCATTCTTCCACTTCTCCATCCAATCACTACCCCATATCGCCTATATTTACCGACCCATCCAAGCTATTCCTATGCTTCATTTAATTTTCCTACCTATCTAACAAAATTCTGTATAACCTAATACTATATAAGTCGCATTGAACCTGCTTTTAGTGGGAAAGCGCGGGATACAAATGTATTAAATAATAAATAATAATAAAAAGAGGAGGCAGAAAAGCCAGGGGTTTATCTAACCATCTTCTTCTTTTGAGATGCAGTAATCTAATCTTAGCTCCCAGTAAAAGGAAACCAGGCCTTTGGCAACACTTTCACTGTAGCGTCTGCCCAGAAGGATCTCGGAGAGGAAGAATTAAGTATGATTTGTGCATTAACGACAATCTTCCCAGTGACATTTAAGGCTGATGTTTAAGGAAAGAGACAAGAATTTCTCAGTAAATACCATATGCATCTGTTAAAATTCAGTTTTTGGTAGTTTTGCATCATAAACTAGTGGTTTTAAGAGTACAAATCTATTTAGCACATGACAAACAGAATTTGGAAACTGTGACTAATGCACAGAAATATAAATGCGTAAGGTATTCTTATTATTAGCCTTTAGTAGCAGATGACCACAGAGCTGTACAAAGACATGTATTGAACTCACAGTCTAAACCAGAGGGTCCTCAAATCCAGTTCCTGAGGTACACAACCAGGGGCGTAGCCAGACAGACAATTTTGGGTGGGCCTGAGCCCAAATGGATGGGCACAGAATTCAGCTCCTCCTGACCCCCCCCTCGCTTTCCACATTCTGCCTCTCCCCCTACCCTCAAACGCAAAATATGAAACACCTGAACGGGTGGGGGATCCCCAAACTGCACCAGCTGAAGATTTCCTCCTCCTCCTCGGGCAGCCAGTGCTCTTCAAACAGCAGATGGCAGCACTTGACTTGAGCTGATGCCACTGAGAGTAGTCCTTGCATGGTCAGTGCTTTCGCCTGGTGAAAACTGAGCATGTGCAGAGGGGCCAGTGTGTGGTGCCAAGTCCCATTTGGAAGAGCATTGGCTGCCTGAGGAGGAGGAAATCTTTAGCTGGTGGGGTTTGGAGATTCTCACCAGCCACAGCAAGAGTGCCACAATTTTGGGTGGGCCAGAGTGCAAATTGGGTGGGCCACAGCCCACCCAGGCCCACTTGTAGCTACGCCACTTTACAGAACCCAGACTGTTTTTCAGGATTTCCATAATGAATATGTATGAGTGGAAGCACTGAATGCAAATAAATCTTAATATACATATTCATTGTGGAAATCCGGAAAACCAGGCTGGATTGTGTCTCTTGAGGACTGGATTTGAGGACTCCTGGTCTAAACAGTCTAATCAAGACAAATGAGCCACAAAACAAGAAGCACAACAAAAATTAGGAAAGAGGGGGGGGGGGGGTCCTGAGTGCCACCCCCTGGTTTATTTTAAAGGTTGTGGGACTTAAGAGGCAGAGGAGGAGACTAAAGAGGACAGTGGCAAAAAGGGAGTCTGGAAGAGGCATATGAAGGTTTACAAGAAGACTTTTCTAGAAGCTAAGGTTTCATTTATGACTAGAATGGTTGAAGGGGTAGGAACGAATTTTAGCGCTTTGTTCTCATTAGTTAAGAGGTGGATAACTCGCTGTCATTGACAATGTAAGGATACTACATTCGTGATCTTGCGAATCAAATTGTACTTATTCTCTGTGGATAAAGTGGAATTTAATCTGATGTGGGAGGGAGGGGGAATCAGCGGAGTAGATGGACAGGAATTGGGCGGTAGGAAGGGTGTTCATTCGGAGGTCTCTAACGCTCAACAGTCATCTGGAAGTGAGGTCAATGGCGTGTGTTACCATAATACACAGAATAGACTCTGGATGCAAGAGGAGCTTATGTTGGAGATTTTGAGAGGCCTTAACCAACCACCAATGACTATGACCCTCGTCCACCAACTTTATTAAAGGTTGTTGGGATCAGAAATACAATATAATGTTATAGCCCAAGCATGGAATATGGACTTGGGTCTAACACTGCCTGAAGAAATATACAGAACGCACATTTTAAGCATGAGAAGGTCAATGTGGGCCCAGTCGCACTGGGAATTACAATATAAAGTGGTACTGCGCTGGTATATCCCGCCCAGAAGAGCTTTCCATATGGGAATATCGCCAGATGGCGCCTGCCCTAAGTGCGGGGGGGAAGGTGCAACTTTAGGACACATGTTTTGGACATGCCCACATATCCAACGTTTTTGGACACAAGTTACACAACAAGTGAGCAGATGGTGGGCGACAAGTTGGAAACTGGACGCCGAACTGTTGTTTGGCCGACCGGCTTTGGGAAAACCAACACCAAAAGGTTTGAGAGACTTTGCTGTGCGGACTACTGTTATGGCAAAAAAGGTTATCCTCATAAAGTGGCTATCTGCAGAGGAACCAAATGTCCAACAATGGCGAACACAAATGATCACACTATTGCGCCTGGAGAGAGTTGGAGTGGGAGATATATCATCATCAGCAGGACAGAAATTTAAAACACGGTGGGCTCCGTTTTGGATGACTTTGTCCCCGGCGGCAAGAAGCCGCCTGTTGAACATTTGAACATTTATAGATATTAACAGTGACAATCAGGCCTGTGGCAACCTTGAACTGGAAATAATGGGGAGAGGGGAGGGGAGGGAGAGGAGGGGGGAGGGAGGGGGGGACAAGGGAGGGGAGGGGGGGAAAAAGGGGGAAAAAGAATAAGATGTTCCAGTTGTGGGAGTTCTGTTTATGTATAACACAGTGATAACTTAATGGAAGATAAAACGGAAATGTTATGATTGTTTGGAAAGTAGAACATCAATAAAAATGATTGAACTATAAAGGTTGTTGGGACTGGGGTGATAGATAGACTAGCTCAGATTATGAATGCTTCTTTCAGTGGAGGAAGATACCAGAGATGCTTAAGTAACAACAAAATGGAGGAGTGGCCTAGTGGTTAGATCACTGGTCTTGACAGCCAGAGGTGACTGGTTCAAATCCCTCTGCTGTTCCTTGTTATCTTGGGCAACAAGTCACTTAACGTCCATTACCGCAGGTACAGAATTAGATTCGGAGCCCTCCAGGAACAGGGAAATACCCAGTGTACCTGAATGTAACTCACCTTGAGCTACTACTGAAAAAGGTGTGAGCAAAATTCAAATAAATAAAGGCGTGCCCTATCCTTAAAAACCCAGCCTTATAGACTAATCTCCAGTCTCCCCTTTTTCAAGAAAGATATTAGAGAAGATGGTGGCAAAGTGGTTGATTGCATTTTTGAACAAAGTGAAGGTGTGTTAGATGAGTTATAATTCAATTCAAGATGTATCACTTGCTGGAGATGCTGCTTATATCACTCTTATATGAAGCTCTTCTAAAAATGGATAGAGGGTTGAATATTGCAATTGTCGTATTTGACCTCTCTTCTGTGTTTAATACCATCTATGTGGTGAACCATCTGAGGGAGAGGGGGCGGTCAGTGGGGTTGTTATGGACTGGTTTATTCCTTCCTTTCAGATAGATCCTAGAGAGAACAACTGGAAAATTTCACTTCCACACCACAGTAAGTGTGTTGGGGTTAGCCATAGGGATCTATTCTGTTGAGGGGTAGACTGAGGAGGGACTTACAAGTCAGAGGACTGGCTGAAGAGCTCGAATTAGGAAAAAGTCAGAACTGTTGAGATATGGGACAAATGAAGCACCTTCCACACTTCAGGTGCAACTTGAAGGTGCTCCGATATCAGTTAATAGATTTATAGGGGATCTTAAGGTCAGTAAAGCAGAGCTAAATAAATAGTTTGCTGCATAAGTTGCTTAGACAACCCAACAGCAGCAGCAGTGATCCATGGAAGGATGAAAAGGCAAGAGTGCATCCAAATAAAACTTTAATGGAAACAGGACCCAACCTGGCCAAGTTTTGGCTTCCCACAATACAAATGCAGGAATAATTGTGCTGCAGTTCCTGCATAAAATGGTTCAAATGCCAAAACTCAACTGCTAATTCTTTAATGACATCGGGGCACCAAGATTCCATGACAGAATTCTAGCGTAAATGGACGTCTGCATGGCTACGATTAAGCTCGTCCACTTACACCACATCAATAACACCTGTGCACGCCTAAATACGACACTTTAGCACCAAGTTAAAATATTGCAGCATACACACAACCACAAGTAGGTGCAGTGTCCTACATCAATGATCTTATGGCGAGAATACTAAAAGTGACATCTACCAAGGCTTTGAACTTGCTAAAAACATATAATCACTTTGCAAATTTATCAGACTTTACTAAGTCAGGTCCCAAACTAAAAATAGTTTGGAATTGTATTTTTGCACATTGAAAATTCTTCAAAAAATATACAAAGTAAAAGAATTGATGAATATAACCTTGAACAATGAAAAGAAAATGGAGGTTTTTTAAGACTCATGAGGAAGCTGCTCAGTCACTAGTCCAGTAGGTTGAAAAGCAGGACAGATAAATGAATTTCCGCCATTTTGATATCTTCATGTATGAACTGTCTTAGTAAAGTTTGATAAACTTGCATAGTTAGGGGAGTGAGAATATTAAAAGGAAATTTAAAGACAATCCAGGAACGTAAGACATTTGAAGTCAAAATGATGAGATATTTTGACACCCATCAGACAGGACTTGACAAATATCTGAGTTTTCTAGTCCATTATAAACCACTCTCTTATCACCCACCCAGCTCTCCCAGTCTCTCACCTAACCCACCGCACCCTCTTCCTGTGAGACTGTCATTGGAAGGCTTTTGTGTTCACTTATATATTCTGATATTCGTCAACATTTGCTTATTTCTGATCTGAAGAAGAAGGGTTTCCTTTGAAAGTAAATCAAAAAATATTGTTAGTCCAAAAAAAGGTATCATCTTACATAGTAACATAGTAAATGACGGCAGAAAAAGACCTGCATGGTCCATCCAGTCTGCCCTACAAGATAAACTCATATGTGCTACTTTTTGTGTATACCCTACTTTGATTTGTACCTGTCCTCTTCAGGGCACAGACCGTATAAGTCTGTCCAGCACTATCCTCGCCTCCCACCACCGCCTGGCTCTGCCACCCAATCTCGGCTAAGCTCCTTAGGATCCATTCCTTCTGAAAAGGATTCCTTTATGTTTATCCCACGCGTGTTTGAATTCTGTTACCGTTTTCATTTCCACCACCTCCCACGGGAGGGCATTCCAAGCATCCACTACTCTCTCCGTGAAAAAATACTTCCTGACATTTTTCTTGAGTCTGCCCCCCTTCAATCTCATTTCATGTCCTCTCGTTCTACCGCCTTCGCACCTCCAGAAAAGGTTCGTTTGCGGATTAATACTTTTCAAATATTTGTACGTCTGTATCATATCACCCCTGTTTCTCCTTTCTTCCAGAGTATACATGTTCAGGTCATCAAGTCTCTCCTCATACGTCTTGTAACGCAAATCCCTTACCATTCTCGTAGCTTTTCTTTGCACCGCTTCAATTCTTTTTACATCCTTCGCAAGGTACGGCCTCCAAAACTGAACACAATACTCTAGGTGGGGCCTCACCAACGACTTATACAGGGGTATCAACACCTCCTTTCGTCTACTGGTCACACCTCTCTCTATACAGCCTAACAACCTTCTAGCTACGGCCACCGCCTTGTCACACTATTTCATCGCCTTCAAATCCTCAGATACTTTCACCCCAAGATCCCTCTCTCCGTCTGTACCTATCAGACTCTCCCCATCTAACACATACGTCTCCCGTGGATTTCTATTCCCTAAGTGCATCACTTTGCATTTCTTCGCATTGAATTTTAATTGCCAAACCTTAGACCATTCTTCTAGCTTCCGTAGGTCCTTTTTCATGTTTTCCACTCCCCCCGGGGCGTCCACTCTGTTACAGATCTTAGTATCATCCGCAAATAGGCAAACTTTACCTTCTAACTCTTTGGCAATGTCACTCACAAATATATTGAACAGAATCGGCCCCAGCACCGATCCCTGAGGCACTCCACTACTCACCTTTCCGTCCTCCGAGCGAATTCCATTCACCACCACCCTCTGCCATCTGTCCGTCAACCAGTTCCTAATCCAGTTCACCACTTCGGGTCCTATCTTCAGCCCATCCAGTTTATTTAAGAGCCTCCTGTGGGGAACTGTGTCAAAAGCTTTGCTGAAATCTAAGTAGATCTTATTTTCTTTTCTATGTTTTGATTTATTTCTATTTATTACATGTAAATAATTTGAAATCATTGTATGCAGCATATAGATTAAAGTCTTTAAAAAAACAGCTAGAAGTTTCTGTGGGAAACGTTTGAAGTAATTAATCTGTTTTATCAAACCCACTAACCACTGGAAAAATATCGCTCTACAATAAGATCATTCGGGCTTAGAAAGAACTGTAAACTTTACATTTTTTGAGATTTTGTTTAGTTTAAAAATAAATGTGCTATGTGCTGAATGGATTAAATTGCTTTGTAATTTAGAAGACTAATTAAACCTGCTCTACATAAAAGGTTTTCTTATAAACATATTGCGGGGAAAAAGCCGTTGATTAATCCAGTTGTCTATTACTGTTGGAAGTCTACTTAAGAAATGCAAGCTATTGTCATTTGCGCTTAAATTAAGAACACCCATGTGTAATGTAATGCTGAGACATTTCCACTTAAGTTCAGAATGTGAGTATGCAAGAAGTAATACAGTGTAGTAAAGGCGGTTAGCTTAGCGGAGTTTAAAAAAGGTTTGGACGGCTTCCTAAAGGAAAAGTCCATAGACTGTTATTAAATGAACTTGGGGAAAATCCACTATTTCTGGGATAAGCAACATAAAATGTTTTGTACATTTTGGGGATCTTGCCAGGTATTTGTGACCTGGATTGGCCACTGTTGGAAATGGGATGCTGGGCTTGATGGACCTTTGGTCTGTCCCAGTGTGGCAACACTTATGTACTTATGTGCTTGGGATTCTGAATGGAATCTTTCTACTCTTTTGGGTTCCACATGGAATGTTGCTACACTTTGAAATTCTGCATAGAATCTTGTTATTCTTTAGAATTCTAGAATCTTGCTGTTCTTTGGGGTTCTACATGGAATTTTGCTACTATTGAGTACTTATGACCTGGGATTGGCCACTGTTGGAAACAGGATGCTGGGCTCGATGGACCTTTGGTCTTTCCCAGTATGGCAATACTTATGTGATAATCAAAATTAGCAGAGAGTAAACTGTGATTATTATTGGGTCCCTGGAATTTGAGTTCTCCTCATAGGTCTTTCTCTCTTCATCACATTGATGCACAGCTGAAAGTCAAGAAGAGTTTTATAGTAAGAGACAAAAAGTATTTGTTGGAAGATTTCTCTAAATCAAGTTGGGGTTCAACCAACTCAAGTTCATGCAAGCAGGGGCATAGCCAGACACCCAATTTTGGGTGGGCCTGGGCCCAAGATGGGTGGGCAGAAGAACTCCGCCCTGCCCCACAAGTGATTTGGTCTCTCCCTCTCTCGCCTGCATGCCATATGGTCTCTCAAACATCCCCCTCCCCCCCATACCTTTTAAATAGCAGATTTTCACTGGCAGCAAGCAGCAAATAATACACACTGCTCATGTTGGCTGTACAGCCTTTCCCTCTGATGCAACTTCCTGTTTCCGCATAGGCATCAGAGGGAAGGCTGGTATGCAGGAAGGACAGGAATTGTCGGCTGGTGGGGCTTGGGAATCCTGCCAGACACTTCATAGGTGTGGTGCTGCTGGGTGGGCCTGAGCCCAAAGTAAGTGGGCCTGGGCCCACCCAGGCCCACCCTTTGCTATGCCACTGCATGCAAGTGAAAGGTAGGTTCAGCCTCTGCTGGTTCTCTCCCTTGTTTCATTGCCTTCTTGGCTGTAGTCTGTCTGCCTCAGCCCTTCTCCACTCTCTCTCCCGCTGCCAGGCCTGCCAGTTCATTTATACATCGTAGAGACCCCTAAGGCAGTGCTTCTCCACTGAGTCCTCACTGCACAGCCCACCAGTCAGGTTTTCAGGATATCCACAATGAATATGCATATGATAGATTTGCATATCAAAGAGGCAGTGCATTGTGGATATCTTGAAAACCCGACTGGTGGGCTGTGCCCTGAGGACTGGGTTGAGAAGATTCTACCAATTTAGAGGGTAGAGACCTTGAGTGGTTCTGCTAATTATTGTATGTGACCTTTGAATGCCTCAGTACTTTTCAGAATCGGAAGGGTCTCCTTGTCAGTCAGTAATAGCTGGAGGAGACTTGGTATTGGAGATTGGTACAAATACCAGCCCAAAAGCGGTTTCCTTGTCTTTGGCTGGCTAAGCCTCATGCCACTACATGCTTTTGCCAACTATACCACAGGGCATATGCTTCTCAGAGGGGCACAGCCAGGGCACTAGCCAGGACCTTGAAGATTTTTTTAGCTGGCTAAGTCAATGCCTTTGTATCAGTGAAGTATATAGTAAAGGAGTCAGGGGCATGGGAGGTTTCCACGGATCCTGGGAGGTACTTATTACCCGTCTAATTATCTTAGGCTTTTTAATGCTGTCCGTTTTAGTTTAAAGTATGTTTTCTGGTATATGACAACCAAGTGGCCAGTGACTAACATATATTTCAGTTCACCCCTGTAAAATCTTCTTGAATGCCAAACTGTTGTTTTGAAACTTTACTATTTTACTGTTAAAAAATTAAAACGTATTGGTGACTTATAATATGCACATTGGGCCCGATATTCAGAGCACGGGAGGGAGTCTGGATAACTCTCACGGTTGGCGGTCAGCCCGGATACTCAATGCTGGACCATATCTAGTGACCAACATTGTTTTTTTAATTGAACCAGCCAAGCCGATATTTACTGCTGGCTGGTTAAGTTTAAACAGCAAAAGATATTCAGCGCATCGCCAGCTAAGTTTGGCTCGGCAAAATAGCAAGAAGGTTAGTGGATAGCTGGTTATATCGTGCGATATAACAATTATCCGCTAGGCGCTAACAAGTAATATTCAGTGGGAGATAACCAGCGATCTCCCGCTCAGTATCGTGGCTAAGTGCCATTTAACCTGCCAGGAGCCGTTCTTGGTCTGTTAAATGGTTTTAAATATCGGAAGGTTTCACATCAAGCTCACGTGCAGCACTTTTGCTTTCAGGCTACGAAATGCTCAGTTTTCTCAATGGGAAACAATCTGAAGCGTAGCCAGGATGCGACACCAGTGGGAGCGGAGAACGGACTGCGTAGAAGCAGTGGCGATCCTAGGGCGGCTGCCACCCGGGGTGGATCGCTGCTGCACACCCCCCCCCCCCCGGGTGCAGCGGTGTCTGTCCCCCCATGGTGCAGCACGACACCCCCTGGCACATCAAGCCCCCCCCCGGCGCAATCACACCCCCTCCCTGATGCATCAAGCCCCCTCCCCCCGGGTGCATTCTTGACTGCTGGAGGGTTCAGAGAGCAGCCGTGCACCTGTCGGCTCCACTGGCTCCCTGCTCCCTCTGCCCCGGAACAGGAAGTAAGCTGTTCCAGGGCGGAGGGAGCAGAGAACCAGCGGAGCCGACAGGTGCGCGGCTGCTCTCTGTACCCTCCAGCAGTGTGCACCCGGGGCGGACCGCCCCCACCAACCTGCCTTGCTACACCACTGCGTAGAAGCGACGGACTGCCTGAAAAATAGGTGTCGTCGCAAGTCGCTCCCCTGGTGCCCCACCTCGCTACACCTCTGGAAAAGGTGACTAATGGACCATCCCAGGGATCTGTACTGGAACCGCTGCTTTTTATCTATCTGCGCCCTTGCAGGAGACTCACTTTTCCTAGTTTTCAATTGTACTTTTCCTACTTTTTAAAACATTTTTAAAAATAGGGGTCTTGTTACCAAAGGTGTGCTAATGAATTTAGTGCACATAAATGATTAGCGTGTACCAGGGGCGTAGCCAGACTTCGGCAGGAGGGGGGTCCAGAGCCCGAGGTGAGGGGGCACATTTTACCCCCCCCCCTGCACCGCTGACCCCCCCATGCCATTTTTGACCCCCCTGCCACCACCACCTTTGACCGACCCGGCATCAACCCTTTTGACCCCCCTTCCGCCATTGGGTACCTTTGCTGGCGGGGGTCCACAACCCCCGCCATCCAAAGTCCTCTTATCCGGCACGGCCGCATTGCTGATCTGCAAGGGCAGGCTTCTACATGGAATGTTGCTAGTGGAAGAGTAGCCTAGTGGTTAGTGCAGCAGACTCTGATTCTGGGGAAGTGGGTTCAATTCCCAGTGCAGCTCCTTGTGACTCTGGGCAAGTCACTTAACCCTCCATTGCCCCGGTACAAAATAAGTACCTGAATATATGTAAACCGCTTTGAATGTAGTTGCAAAAATCTCAGAAAGGTGATATATCAAAGTCCCATTTCCCTTTCCCTATTTGAGATTCTACATGGAATGTTGCTACTATTGAGATTCTGTTGCTACTATTTGAGATTCTAAATGGAATGTTGCTAGTGGAAGAGTAGCCTAGTGGTTAGTGCAGTGGACTCTGATTCTGGGGAAGTGGGTTCAATTCCCAGTGCAGCTCCTTGTGACTCTGGGCAAGTCACTTAACCCTCCATTGCCCCTGGTACAAAATAAGCACCTTAATGTATGTAAACCGCTTTGAATGTAGTTGCAAAAACCTCATAAAGGCAGTATAAAAAAGTCCCATTTCCCTTTCCCTATTTGAAACTATTTAAAGATTCTAGATGGAATGTTGCTACTATTTGAGATTCTACATGGAATGTTAATGTTGCTATTCCACTAGCAACATTCCATGTAGAAGCCTGCCCTTGCAGATCAGCAACGCGGCCGCGCAGGCTTCTGATTCTGTGAGTCTGCCGTTGGGTCTTTGGAATGATGATCTGTGTGTTAAGTGTCACCTTTCTTCATTCCTTCTTGGAATGCCCCTCTCTATCCGCTCTATGGACCCAGTTCCTTCCAGTCATTGAAGATACACTGCAAGGCTCGTTTGAGTGGTCGTACTCGGTGCTGATTCTGGGAAGTGAGAAGCCTCTTCACAGGGGTGGCCTTTCTAAAGTGCAATCTAGATTTGAGTTACTTGCTGCCTTATTGGTTTAAAAATGCATCTTATAGTCTTGGGCAGAGACAGTGGCCCCTTCCAGAGTCACTTGGCACAATTCTATCAGTGAGATGGCCGATTGTCTCGTAACCCAGTTCCACGTCTCCTCTCTGGGGAAGCGTCAATATTATGCTCTTTGGTGCTATTACCTCAAACGCATTGTATGGGGGGGGGAGCGGAGAAGGGGGGATTTAAAATCTAAAATGGCAGAGGGAGGGTGACAGTGTTATCTACTGTATGGATTCCTTTGAATTTATAGGACCTGTTGGTTTTGTTTACTGCTCGTTTATTCTTCCTATGCTTATAACACATCTCCACCTTACCTATAATCAGAACTGCTTTTTCTTATACCTGCTTGTTTAATTTTCTATTATGTCATTCACGGCCATTACGTAACACTAATTGTTATCTTCCAATCTTTTATCTACCAAGAACGATACATTGTAAGCCGCATTGAGCCTGCAAAAAGGTGGGAAAATGTGGGATACAAATGTAATAAATAAATAAAAATAAAATAAATACATTTGGTTGTTTGAATTGTAATTTGTATGGTGTACTCACTCTTGGATTCTAATTAAAACAAAATCACTGCTTTAAAAACACTGGAAATCACTATAAATGCTTTAAAAACTGATGCATTCCAATGGCGTGATTCTGACGTCATTGGGACTAAAATGCACAGAGACAGATGACTTCTTAAATACACTTAGGGGCCCTTTCACAAAGCTGTGGTTGGGCTACCGTATGGGCAGCACGTGGTGCAGTGCGGTACTTCTGTTTTTGCTGCCAGAAAATGTTTTTATATTTTCTAGCGTGAGGGGCAGAGAGTAGGGCAAGACCTGGTGGTCATCGGCCATCGGCACACACTGTCCAATTACTGCCGGGTTAGCATGTGAGCCCTTCCCACCTACTAACAGCAGGTAGAAAGGGCACAGGCTGTAAATTGGCGCATTTCTTAGCGCATGGCCATTTAAAACAATGCAAATTGCCGCTGCGGTAAAAGGGGCCTTGGCGTGCGGCAATTTTCATGTGCCCACGTTACTGAAGGCCACTTTTTTCTGCAGTTTTTTTAAGACGGCCCCTTAGCAAGCTTATTTAAATGAGTAGAATGTGTGAAAATCCTTATTAAAACTTCATAAAAGACTGAACCCCCCCTCAATACAAATAATTTAAAGCACATATTGCTTAAAAAGCATGGTGGTTTCAAAACACATAAAAATAAGTTATAAGCAAATAATATTTTAAAAAAACGATGAAAATCTAAACCAAACACACATTAAAAGGCTTAAAAATATATTGTTTAATTAGTGACCAGAAGGTGTTCCAGATTCCTGTCACAAATACACGCTCAAACCCAACTCTTCATTCAGTCCACTAGGAATTACAGTCTTAAACTGAAACATAAATCTTCGCTCTGTTCCCTCCGTGATATCCGAGTTCTAATTAGCACAAAGTCCTGAAAGGAATGATTAAACTGAACTGAGGTTTCTTCTAATTGCGCTGTGGCGTTCAATGAGTCTTGCACACAGTACATCAAGCCCCAGGGGCATAATCCTGCATAAATTACTCTCATTTTTACAATTACAGACGGCTCTTCAATGATATGGCTTCCCCGTGGCTGGAAGTACTCCGGTTGCATTAACTGGCCAAATAGGACAGTGCTTGTTTGCCTCTCGTCGCTGGCTATGTTTCTCTACACCAGGTGCACTTAGATCGCAGGTACTCTGAAATGCTGAGGGAACAATAAAAGTCCTTCACATTTTTTTTGCTTCTACTAAGAGATCTTTGTTTCCAAAAGAAGAATTGTTCTATAGTAGAGGCCAATGTTTTCTTAATATTTTCACAATGTCATTGGAGAACTGAGTAAATTCAACGGTGCACACAATCCTCTATTCCTTCATTCCATCACAAGATCTGGCACTTAAAACCCTGTTCAAGACATTTCTTGGCATAACCCCTCTCTGAAAACCTTCCTTTCATATCATCTGCCTGTTTCATGAACTGATTCCTTAACCTCAAGTCCTTTTTCAAGCTTCTGCTGTGACTGCTCTCAAAATGTAGTAATTTATTGACATCTTTCTATCAGTGGTGTAGGCAGACCCAGTATTTTGGATGGGTCCTTCCATGCCCCCCCCCCCCCTCCAATATCTTCCTGGAGATTATATATATTACAGGTTTTTCCTCCTACTTCATATCTAACATCTCTCCCCTCTCTTCTCCGTGGTGTCCTGGCCTCAGCCCCCCATCCCTCCCTGGTGTACTTTACAGGTGTCCCTGGTACCTTTAATTCATTTTTGCTGCCTGCATCAGCCCCGCAGGCTTCCATGTGGCACGTCTTGCCCTTGCTGACATCATTGTCTGTTTCCTGTCTGGCAGGACGCAGCAGATGGAAGCAAGTGGGGCCAGGGCAGGCACCAAGGATGCCTGTAAGGTACACCAGAGATGGACAGGGGGGCAGATGCCAGCATCCCGCAGAGGAAAGAGAGGTGAGAGCAATGTGCCCACCCATGGTTACACCACTGCTTTCTATAAATGCTAGTGCATGTGTCGAAGAAGTGAGCAAGGACCGAGGGGTCCGAGGGAGGGACAGTGTCTGGTACGTGGCTGTTTCTTCCCTATTAATATTGGGGAAATGGGTTCAAAGTAACAGTGGACATGAGAGGCAGGTGGCAGATCAAGCCATGGGCAAGATTGGTGTGCTCAGGGTAGACTATGGCCTGCCTTCGCTAGTAGGATGGAGGCTTGTGGGGCAATATGTTGGGTACCAGTGTCAAAATATAGCTCAGGCATTGCTATTTTAATAGTGGGAGAACACTGTACCTCCTGGGAAAGGAACAGGTTTGGGTGCAGCTGTCCAAGGAGGGCAAAAGAATGAAAATGTGTGTGTGTGTGGGGGGGGCAGAATCAGATAGAGGTCCATCAATATTTGACTAGGAGAGCAGCACTTGGCTGGCTGTATTGGAAGGACCTTAGAGGGAAGAATTGCAGGTCAGTCCCCCAGAAGGAGTGTCTTCCTCTTAGCCACAGGAAGTTCAGGAAGAGGTGGTGCAGTTGGATGATACCCTGTTGATGTTGGGATGTGCTCAGGCTAGTTAAATGTAACAGTTGATGCTGCTCACTAGGTAAGTTATGGGCTGCCACCAAAAGATGGGGGAGGCAGAAATCTCCAGCTGGGGTATCCTGCAGGTACAATGGGTAAGCATCTCTCACAGTGCCATTTTCTCGTGCAGGTTCCAGAGAGTGGATGCTCCCATCTAGCACCCCTGGTAATAGCTATCAAAGGGCCCTGGGCATCAGGCATGGAAGTACAGCCTGACGGGATAGCAGTTGTCATGATGACAGAAAAAGAAAAATGAACAGAGCATTATCAAAAAAGGGCATTTGTCTAGAGAGGCAGCAGGCATCGCAGGTGTCTGCAATGCCCCAATAAGAGATCTGTGAGAGGCTGGACTGTTCCAAGCTCTGTTAACTTGACTCACGCATGAGTGGAGCAGCTGGAACAAGTCAACCACACAATCAGGTAAAGCAGGGATGGGCAACCACGGTCCTCGAGGGCCGCAAACCCAACTGGTTTGCGGCCCTTGAGGACCGTGGTGCCCACCCCTGGTCTAAAGGGTCCGGGATGCTATCCATCACCAGCTGATGACTACGGACTTAAGGAGAATATCATATGATGGTGTACCTCTGCCCCTAGGCTGTGGCGGATACTCAAGCCTTAAGCCTACTCCTAGGGGAGAAGAGGATTGGAGTCACCTGGTTGACCAGATGGAGATGCTTGGGAAAGGAATGTGGGATGGCAGTAGACAGCCAAGCTAGGCGCTGTCCTAGCCAGGAATGGCAAGCTGACGGGCATACAGGAAGACTGACTGTCTAGTTGGGCCATTACTGCAAAACCAATAACACTGTGATCTTGTAACCCCAAGAGTGAAGAGTGTGCAAGCAATTATTATGGGGGGTGGGGGGGGAGATGATCAGTGTATATTAGGAATTGCATCTCACCCAGCCCTAGAAGGATCAACCTTCTTGTTTAAATTCTGACATGAGCTACTAAAGAGCACCCCCTAGTGGTAAGGAAGTGAGAGATGTTGTAGGTTTCTTTCAACTGAAAGGAAGCTCTGGAACGAAACAGCATAAGATGAAAAGGAGACAGACTCGGACGTAAACTAAAGAAATACTTCTTTATGGATGTGATGGATGTTTGTACGTTTGGGAAGCTGCCAGGTGCCCTTGACCTGGATTGGCCGCTGTCAGGGACAGGATGCTGGGCTCGATGGGCCTTTGGTCTTTTCCCAGTGTGGCATTACTTATGACCTCCTGGAGGAGGCAGTAGAGACAGGGACTGTCTGAGTTCAAGAAAGTGTGTGACAGGCACATGGGATCTCTCAGAAACAGATAGTGGGCAGCCTAGATGGACCATGTGGTCTTTTTCTGCCGTCATTTTCCATATTTCCATCAGTCACACTCTCACCACAAGGGGGGGTTTAGTAATACTCGTTCCCACCCCATCACCACATTAAAAGACAAACCCAAAAATAGCTTCAATATGCCTTTATTTTAAAAATACAGGACTGAGGCACAGTGTTGGTGTTTATTTTCAAATCCCTTTACATTTTTTCTACACATTATCCAATAACCTGAAAAACAAAAAATTCACAGCCAGTGTTTCAGAAAGGCACAAACAACTGTGAGAGCCCCAAAAGCATAAGCCAAAAGCAAGGACCTGCATTGTTATGTTTGGAGAGCGGCCAGGAGAAATGCAAGCTACTGCATGCGATCCAATTTCAGGAAGTGTAAAAGAACATAAAATCTAAAAAAAAAAAATAACAAGAGGAACACATGCAATGAACATTAGTGTTTCTGTGCAAGTAAAACAATGAAATAAATAGAACACAACCATCTACCCCGCAAGCTTCCTGTTAATCTGATGGGACAGAGCCCCGGATTAATAAAGGCACTTTAGTTCTGTGGCACAAACACATCTTCATTACTAAAAGGTGCAACCGAAATCCAGGAGCTCTTTTTGCTTCAATAGAAAGCTTGCAGTGCGCTGTGAATTATAAAGTTTAAAAATGGCCTAAAATCTAAGCAATTTATGCGTCTATATTAAAAAAAAACATTTTGTAAAATGGCCCCTTCCCAGATCTCTCTGCACTCCTCTAATAATGTGACTCTTGGGTTTATTTCGAGGGAACGGTGATAGTTCGATTCCTTCAAAAAGGTTTTAAGCAAAGACTACCTAAAAGGCTTGGAAAGAAGCTGGTGCCGGTGTCGGTAAGTACAAGATTGCCCAAGCTGGTGAATTCCAGGGTTTGTACACACTCAGTAGGGTTCCAAGATGGCACCAGGCAAACAGCAAGGTAGATGGATGAGTCTTACAACAAGAAATCACACGTAACGAGAGGGGATTCTCAAAGTGTGGTTTATTGGAGAACAAAGGACCTCACACGGGATCGTGTTTCGGCTTAAAAAAGCCTGCCTTAGGGGTCTTTTGATAAGTTGAGTATGATCAAAATCTCCAAAAATATCAAACCACAGCAAACTTCAGTTGACTAATGGTACGATGCTCACTCTTTAGTGAGCTCAAGCCATCTTCAGCTTTGAGTGCTACAGAGTGAGCATGGAACCATTAGTCAACTGAATTTTTTTTTTTTTATCTCTCTTAGCGTTCACACTGAACTCTGTTGTGATCTCTCAAAGACATTTAACACTTTTACACTGGGTTGCGGAACGTTTTTTCGACACGAAGCAATTGTAAGACTCGCAAAGCATTTATCTTGACCCCTGAGGCAGGTGCTGTTGAGCGCTGAAACGTGGACTGTGTCAGGTCCTTTGTTCACCAATAAACCACATTTTGAGAATCCCCTCTCGTTACGTGTGATTTCTTGTTGGAAGGCTTATCCATCTACCTTACTGTTTGCCCGATTCTACAGTCTCCATAAGGTTCCTTTCGTTCCTCCACTCCGGTGGTATCTCCTCTTTTGCCACATTGTGGCAGACAGGACAAGCTGGTTCTGCTTCTACAGTCTTTTTCTTTCATAACAGGAATCCCAAAGGTGTCATGGGCTAAAACTAAGACCAGCTTGGCCAATCTCTAATGACCAGTAGCCACCTGACAAGCAGCATCCTGGGTGACCCAACATTTCATTTTGGCAGAGCCCTGATAATTTCTCCTTGGAAGTGGGGAAGAGCCCCCCCACTAAGCAATCTGGTTCCATCTAAATCAAAATTCTGCAGCGGTTGGACTGTGTTGACACCAACACCAAAGCCAAATGCCAAGTCCTACTGCTGGTAATCTCTCATCACAGGATCGAATCGAGAACAGTCACAGATCCAAAAATGAGACAGAGGCACAAAGCCATCAAAAAATTATATAATACTACTGAAACCCTAACAGAGGGCCCTGGGTACCAACCTCTGAGCGACTTTGGGCTGTGCATGTTCTCTGGAGCAGCACCAGGAGCAGCTCAGGAAGCACGGCTCAAGCCTAGCACAGTATGTCCATGTTGAAGGTTTAAGGTTTAAATTTGAGACTTATGAGGCAGGACTTTAACTTTTTTTTTTCCTTGGCGTAAATGGAAAAATCTAATCTGTGTGCATCTGTTTCTCTAGTACTCCAGAGGGAACCTCAACAGAACAATGAGCAGAAGTTCAAATGGTGAAACTAATTAAAAACCATAGAAAAGAGAGTATAAAAGCAGGATGGCTCAAGGCTCCTCAACTCAACCCCTTCTACAGAAGGGAGGGGACAAGGGTCTATAGCAAAGGACTGAAGACACTCACTGCTCCAAATCAGTGGACAACTACGACATCGCGGTTACCCCTCCAGCACCTATAAAATAACCTGAATTAAACCTTTTATTCTCTTGGCTTGTCTGATTGTCTCGGATGCTCTAGTGAATCCATGTGTGAACCAGTCACTGTGCAGCCCTCAGAATCTAGAATAGGGTTGTCCAACCTGTGTCCTCGAGGGCCACAAACCAGTGGAGTTTTCAGAATTTCCCCAATTAATATGCATGAGATCTATGGACACCCCTGGTCTAGAATAAAATACTCAGATATAACTTCTTTCCGGGCTCTCTGTAGCAGATGTGGGAATTCCAGTGACAGTCTCAAGGGGTTAGCCCTTTTCATTATTTGGGTTTCTGGCTTGGCCACTGTTTGGAAAACAGGATACTGGGCTAGATGGACCATTGGTCTGATCCAGTACGGCTTCTCTTATGTTCTATTAGTCAATACACCTTGAGACCAGGCGTCATTAGAATGGTTTTATGGTTCACGTCTATATTCCGATGTTGTCATCTTATGCTCATACTTTTCTGACCTGAGGAAGGAGTTTTTGACCTCCCCAAAGTAGTTAAAATATATTATTCAAGGATCATTCATTTCTATTTTTATTTAAAGAGGACCAGCACAGCTGCTATGCTATTTTATCCACCATGGAAAATCTCCTTCTCTAAAGACTAATAATTACTGTAAGATGGTGATGAAGTGGACTCTGGTCCTCAGGAAACTGGTTCAAGGTGCCACCTGCCTCTGTCACACTGTTTGGAGTCAGTTTCTACACTTGGGCCTATCGGATACAAACCCACAGGATCACAGTGTGTCTTGCAGCTGCCCACAGGCCAAGATGACCTACGATAGGGCAGGTACCCTTAACTCCACTCCTTCTGGGATTTAAATCCTCGCTCCATCCTGATGAGGAACACAAACCCAGGAAGTTCACGATAGGTGAAAAACTAGAACTGGGACAAAATGTTTCTTGTTCTCTGGTCCCACCTGGTCACCCCAGTGGACGGCTGTTTGTTCTTGTAAAAGATGGCTGCTCTTCCTTTGAACATTACAGACGTAATCCAAGCCAGAATATTTAAGTCAGCTTGAACGGAGGTCTCTGTCAAATCTGGAAAGGAGAAACCTTCAAGAGTGTTACAACATATCACTTAATGAACATATCTTTTGGTCTGCTTGAGATGCCAGTGACTAGAAGGAAAATTCTTTCTAAATCTTTTGATCTATAGGGTCAGGATTCCAGCACCTTGGCTACCTTTGCTGGAACTAGCATGACTACGGTACTGTTGGCTCTAGATCAGATGTTTGCTCATTATTCAAGGGTTTATTTGATGTGTACAGCACAGACAAGTGACCACACCTAGTCACCTCTCATTGCCAGTCCTGGCTGCAGGTAAATCCCACCACTGCACTTAGGAATGTGTCAATCGAAGTCTGACCTTAACCTCCTGTTGAAGACTCTTGCATATATGGAATTAACTTTTGGGTTATGCATTTCACCGATATGTTAAAGGCTCCAACTGGAGGTTCCTCCCACTTCTGGTGAGATACTGTGCAGAGTCTAAGCAAACACCCGAGTTTGGCCCTTTTCCTTGCCGTTTCATGAAGTCTCATTTCTGTCACTGTGGGCTAATCTGAAAGATGGCAACGAGGCCAACCCAGTGGTTCAGTGGCAGGGCTGCAGGCTGCCAGGTGCAACATCCTAGGTCAAGATTTTGGTTCCCAAACTGGAGGATAGGGACAAAGTGTTCGTAACCCCTGCTCACAGTGACACCTAGTGGCCAGACTGGACCCACACTCCCAGGTTCCAAAGGGAGCTGCGCTCTATGGTCTCCAGTTTATGGAATGACTGGACTAAAGTAAGCTGGAGAACAGAGGGTTAAAATAAAATAAAAATCTCCCAGTAGTGTGAACAAAGGCTCTGAGGAAAACCCAAAAGAACAGGAAAAGACGTTGAACCAAAAATATTTAAAATATCGTTAACTAAGGCCAGGGAATGTGCTCTAAAGAGAGGCATGCTGGGACAGTATTTAGGTGCCAAAGCCAAGTTGCTCTCCTGCATTCTACTGCAAAACCCACTTTCTGTTCCAATGCTTTCAAACTCCAAAGCCCTTTCCTCAAGCCACAAGTCCCACATGACATGTTGCAGGAGCAGAACATTGTGCCCACTCCCTCCACTAGAGGGCAGCTTTCCATACCGATGAAACGTAAGCAAGAATGCCTCAGGTAACCAGTAAAATTCCACTTCTGGCCAGTGTGTGAGCCAAAGAATTAAATCAATCTGAGGAGCAGCCATCAAATTATTCTGTCCAGTGGATACCACATCAACCAGGACAAGCTAAGCCATACACCACTTCAAGTCCACAAATGAAGTGCAGTGGCTTAATCGTATTTTCATATCAACATCTTGGGTTAGGGAAGAATCCAATCTAAAAGTATCAAGTAGCCATTTTGGGTTTTTATTATTTCTTTTGGCAAAAGGTGGTCCCCTGTTTACGCAGGGCCTGGGGCATTGCACCTTCTGCCCATAGGTAAACGGCTGGGTTAAAACGTCACGTTATCTACACACTATTAAAACTCTCATTAAACTCATCATTATCCACTTCTCTCCCTCACTACTCCTGTGAAGGGGGATGGAATAAAATCAAATCAGAGAAGCTCAGCCAAGGCTTGCTAAAAAAAAAAGAAAAGAAGAAAATCCTGACTGGGATAAAAGGTAAAATGGCATAAACAGAATTAAATTTAAGAACACAGGGTTTTTTTTCGCTTTCTACATTCCACGAACATCATATATATAGTATTTATGGCCAAGATTACTTTTACCTGTCCGAGGTTTAGTTTTCTTAAGCTAA
Source organism: Microcaecilia unicolor (assembly GCF_901765095.1). NCBI lineage: Eukaryota > Metazoa > Chordata > Amphibia > Gymnophiona > Siphonopidae > Microcaecilia > Microcaecilia unicolor. The sequence goes on from NC_044033.1 coordinate 5,806,157, forward strand.
GCTGAAGAGACAAGCTAAAAACAGGGAGATCACAAATATCAGGGGAAGGGGGACAGGCGAGTACCAGCTCAAAGTGAGGGGAGAGGACAGGAACTCAAACCTCTCCCCTCGTCAAAGCTTGAAAGATCCCTTCTCACAGCCTTTTCTAGACAGGAACAGATGAACATGAGGGAAGAATTGCCAGGAATTTGCACAAGCCTGTGTCGTTCCCCTCCCCCCCCCCCCCAACTCCCCGTGAGTTGCTTAAAAATGAAAGGTAAAAAGATCAAAGTCTGTACTGCGAAAACCAGCAGCTTGTTTTTCTTCCTAATGACAGTATTTGCTATTTACAAAACCTTAATTTAGGGTGCCTGAAGTTTCTTTAAAAACGTTTGCCGTTTAAAAGTGTCTTGTAGTGCAGATCTCCAGAGTGTCAGTTTTGGGGGACGAAGGACGGTGGGTAACGCTTTCACTGAAGGTCTTCTCGGTGGGACAGGGCAGTCAGAATCTCAATGAGGTTGTCTAGTCCCCAGAGGTAGCCGTCCTCCCGGTTCCCTTCCACCCACGAGGCCCTGTGGCTCAGCACCTGGCCCTCTGGCAACGGAGTTGTTTTCCCAAAGTCTATCATCCACACTTTGGCCTGTTCCTTCGTGTCGTGGATGAAGAGGAGGGAGCTTCCGATGACCTGAGGAGAGAAAAGCACTGGACTTGTAATCATGTCTAGACAGAAATGAATTCCTCATTTAGGAAGGAACTGAAAACTAGCTCTTTTTTTCTGATATACTTGAGCCTTGAGGTACAATATTTAGCTAATTGTTTGATGCTAATAGCGTATTTTAATTGAATATTTATCTTTTTATAGTAATCTCCTCACTGGCCTCCCACTCTGCCATCTATCCCCCCTTCAATCAGTTCAGAACTCTGCTGCGCGTCTTATCTTCCGTCTGGACCAATATGCTCATATCACCCCTCTCCTCAAGTCACTTCACTGGCTTCCGATCAGGTACCACATACAGTTCAAGCTTCTCCTTCTTACCTACAAATGCACTCAGTCTGCAGCCCCTCATTACCTCTCTACCCTCATTTCCCCTTACGTTCCCGCCCGTAACCTCCGCTCACAGGACAAATCCCTCCTCTCAGTACCCTTCTCCACCACCGCCAACTCCAGGCCCCGCCCTTTCTGCCTCGCCTCACCCCATGCCTGGAATAAACTCCCTGAGCCCATACGCCAGGCCCCCTCCCTGCCCATCTTCAAATCCTTGCTCAAAGCCCACCTCTTCAATGTTGCCTTTGGCACCTAACCACCATACCTCTACTCAAGAAATCTAGACTGCATCAACTTGACATTTCGCCCATTAGATTGTAATCTGTACAGCGCTGCGTAACCCTAGTAGCGCTCTAGAAATGTTAAGTAGTAGTAATCTGTTTTGATGTATTTCTTTGTCTAAAGTGAACTATCAAATATTAATAACTCAATCAAAGCAATAAGCACTACCAAAAGCTATTTCGGGTAGGGGAAGCTTGCTTTGTTTTTTTTATTTTTACTGATTCAGCTACTTAAAATAGTCCCTCTCTTCTGTGGAGTTTCTCTATTAACATCTACGAAAGATGCTGAAAGAGCTGTGAAAAGACGGCTAGATGAAAACTGGAAGCTGCTTTTCGGGTGCAGATGCGCCATGCGTTAAAAACACCCAGATGAAAACTGGCAGCTGCTATTCGGGTGCAGATGCGCCATGCGTTAAAAACACCCAGATGAAAACTGGCAGCTGCTTTTCGGGTGCAGATGCGCCATGCGTTAAAAACACCCAGATGAAAACTGGCAGCTGCTATTCGGGTGCAGATGCGCCATGCGTTAAAAACACCCAGATGAAAACTGGCAGCTGCTATTCGGGTGCAGATGAGCCATGCGTTAAAAACACCCAGATGAAAACTGGCAGCTGCTTTTCGGGTGCAGATGCGCCATGCGTTAAAAACACCCAGATGAAAACTGGCAGCTGCTATTCGGGTGCAGATGCGCCATGCGTTAAAAACACCCAGATGAAAACTGGCAGCTGCTTTTCGGGTGCAGATGCGCCATGCGTTAAAAACACCCAGATGAAAACTGGCAGCTGCTTTTCGGGTGCAGATGCACCATGCGTTAAAAACACCCAGATGAAAACTGGCAGCTGCTATTCGGGTGCAGATGCGCCATGCGTTAAAAACACCCAGATGAAAACTGGTAGCTGCTATTCGGGTGCAGATGCGCCATGCGTTAAAAACACCCAGATGAAAACTGGCAGCTGCTTTTCGGGTGCAGATGCGCCATGCGTTAAAAACACCCAGATGAAAACTGGCAGCTGCTTTTCGGGTGCAGATGCGCCATGCGTTAAAAACACCCTCTCACCACACTGTTCTCTCTGCCAGACCTAATTGTGCAGAATACCTGCTTCCAGTCTTATCACCCTCCACTGCATGCCTGTCATGCAACCGCAGCACGGAACTTTTCGCCACTATAAACCCTTTTGATATTTATCAGAGCTGACAGAGTTAGCCACATTTAAGGGGTCTTTTATTACAGCTTAGCTCGAGTTATCTGCTGCAGGGCCCATAGGAATAAAACGGGGCCTGCTGCCGATAACTCAAGCTAAGCTTTAGTAAAAGACCCCCTTAGTTTAAGAAGCAGCACAAAAAGCTATGTCTGATGTTTTAATAGAACGAGTTTCCTGGGATGGAGTCAGACTGGAGGCCCACAAGGTGGCGCTCTTTCATTACGTTTATTTATTTATTGCATTTGTATCCCACATTTTCCCACCTTTTTGCGGGCTCAAAGTGGCTTACAATACATTATGGAAATGGAAATTACATTTTGTTCCAATTCGGTTATGGATTACATTGTGAAGAGTTATACAAAACAAATCAATCAAATCAAAGTATTGTTAAGGAATATATCAATGGAAAAGAACATAGAAACATTGAAAGGAAAACAACGAGAAACTAGAGATTCTGAGGACGTAACTTGTCCAAAGCATCGTTGGCTACACAGACTTGCTCATGATCTGACCTTGTTTAGAAACATCGACTGTCCAATGCTGATGATTGTAACCTTTATTTTGTACTTTACTGGATTTTGGGGGAGTTGGAAAGGGAAGTTACATTCCTTACAAATATGTCAGACTATCAAATCAATCGATCTAACATATGCATTTCCTTTTTACAAATGCAAAAACTGTTCCTAACTTTGCCCATGTTTGAAATTGTACTATTTGATAGACTAATTTTGATACGGATACAACATTTCTATTGTTGGGAAATACTGTTTCTCTGATTATGGTATTTATATTTTCAGAACTTAATAAAAAAAATTTTTTTAAAGAAGGTTTTAATTTTAAAGAAGGAGTGGAGGAGTGGCCTAATGGTTAGGGTGGTGGACTTTGGTCCTGGGGAACTGAGGAACTGAGTTTGATTCCCGGCACAGGCAGCTCTTTGTGACTCTGGGCAAGTCACTTAACCCTCCATTGCCCCATGTAAGCCGCATTGAGCCTGCCATGAGTGGGAAAGCGCAGGGTACAAATGTAACAAAAATAAAATAGATACAATTGGAGATTCTACATGGAATGTTGTTGCTACTATTGGAGATTCTACATGGAATGTTGCTATTCCACTAGCAACATTCCATGTAGAAGGCTGCGCAGGCTTCTGTTTCTGTGAGTCTGACGTCCTGCACATCAGACATAGTAACATAGTAGAAGCAGAAGCCTGCGCGGCCACATTGGTGATCTGCAAGGGCCGTGATCTGCAAGGGCCAACTTCTACATGGAATGTTGCTAGTGGAAGAGCAACATTCCATGTAGAATCTCAAATAGTAGCAACAGTGGAGGAGTGACCTAGTGGTTAGGGTGGTGGACTTTGGTCCTGAGGAACTGAGTTCGATTCCCACTTCAGGCACAGGCAGCTCCTTGTGACTCTGGGCAAGTCACTTAACCCTCCATTGCCCCATGTAAGCCGCATTGAGCCTGCCTTGAGTGGGAAAGCGCAGGGTACAAATGTAACAAAAATAAAATAGATACTATTGGAATTCTACATGGAATGTTGCTACTATTGGACATTCTACATGGAATGTTGCTATTCCACTAGCAACATTCCATGTAGAATCTCAAATAGCACCAACAGTGGAGGAGTGGCCTAGTGGTTAGGGTGGTGGACTTTGATCCTGAGGAACTGAGTTTGATTCCCACTTCAGGCACAGGCAGCTCCTTGTGACTCTGGGCCCCATGTAAGCCGCATTGAGCCTGCCTTGAGTGGGAAAGCGCAGGGTACAAATGTAACAAAACAAATACCAGTTTAGGGTTTTTTTTCCCTAAAGAAGCTGATTTACTGTTTCGATTGTGTTTTGATGGTGAATATTTGATATTATTAAACCACGGACTCATTGGAGCAAATGTTTTATTTTGTTACTATGTATAGATTTTATCATGTATGTTTTTCTGTAATTCACCCAGAAAGGATATGAAATGCACACGAAGGCCACACTACAACTTCCATACAGGGACTGGTGGTTGGGAGGTGGGGATAGTGCTGGGCAGACTTATACGGTCTGTGCCAGAGCCGGTGGTGGGAGGCAGGGATAGTGCTGGGCAGACTTATACGGTCTGTGCCAGAGCCGGTGGTGGGAGGCGGGACTGGTGGTTTGGAGGCGGGGATAGTGCTGGGCAGACTTATACGGTCTGTGCCAGAGCCGGTGGTTGGGAGGCGGGGCTGGTGGTTGGGAGGCGGGGCTAGTGCTGGCCAGACTTATACGGTCTGTGCCCTGAAGAGCACAGGTACAAATCAAAGTAGGGTATACACAAAAGTAGCACACATGAGTTGTCTTGTTGGGCAGACTGGATGGACCATGCAGGTCTTTTTCTGCCGTCATCTACTATGTTACTATGTAATGAGCCTCAGATCCGTGCTGTCAAACCCAATGATGTTTCTTACATTTGTACCCCGCGCTTTCCCACTCATAGCAGGTTCAATGTGGCTTACATATTATATACAGGTACTTATTTGTACCTGGGGCAATGACTCCGGTGCTGCACAGAACAGCGCCCAACTCCCTCATGAGCCAAGGTAATAGTATGCAAATGATATGCGTTAAGCACAACTTTTGAATGCATGCCCAGGATGCGGGCTATCACTGACAGCCCTGGGGGTCCACTGGACCTCCCCATGCCCCCATCGGTAAGGCCGTGGGAGTACGGTGGACCCCCGCATGCAAATACAAAAAAACCCCACCTTTGTGGCCCAGTGGGACCTGTCTTCCTGTCCCTCACTTCCCCCGTGACAGGGTGCCCGACCTGTCCTGCCTCCCCTTGAAAGCTTTCCCTGGTGGGTTAGTGGTGGAGGGGTCCTCTCAACCCAACCCCCTCCCCAGTATCTTCAAAGTTGGAGGAGGACGGACTAGCATTCCATCCTCCTCAGCGGGTGCCACCTTAAAATGGCGGCGTCCTGCCCGGTGCATCCTGGGATACACCAGGCGGGGCTTAGCTTCCATATCTCCCTTATAAGGAAACTAAACCCTGCCCAGTGCATCCCAGGATGAGTTCTGCAGTATTCCCTGGCACGCTACAGCTCTCCGATCATTCTGTGAAAGTAAATGTGGGCGGTAGTGGCCCTTTGATCATCTGGGCCTCAGAGTGGAGGAGTAGCCTAATGGTTAGTGCAGCGGCCTGAGAACCAGCTCCTCGCGACTCTGGGTAACTCGCTTAACCCTCCATTGCCAGAGTGATGTTCAGCAGACAGGTGGCTTCTCTATAAGGACTGCAGGTACCAAGTGGCCACATTTTGCTCTTGCCTTATTTGAGGCCAGTGAAACGCAGACAAGACAGCGTCCGTACATTTAAAGACTCAAAAACAGCCTTTTAAAATGCAGCTCAAGGGCATATGTGCTAAGCCACTGTGAGGGGGATAATTTTCAGTCAGGGCAGTCGAGCTGGGTCAATGCCCCGTGAAAACTGTCCTCATCGAGGTCAAAAACACCCACAAGGCACATCAATTCTCTGCAATGCTACACACGCACTGTAAACGTGTAAAATCTCTCTGTGCTTTTACGGCAGAATCTACCTGATCTTCTATTCTACAAAGGGCCACTTAACCCACACAGCGCGGATCTGCGCAAGGGGTCAAGCACAGGGGAGGAGCAGGACCAAACATGCACAGAATTTACACACATCACAACTACATTCAGACAGATCTGTGGCTGGCTTTTGATTGTGCCCAAGTGCCTGAACACACAAACACACACATATACCTGGTTATTCAGATGCCCACAGTCCTTTACAAAATGGACTACCACCATATGCCCTTTCAACCCCCTAATAGGAGACTAGAGTGCAATTCATTCCCCGGACTGGCATTGTGGGGGCACAACCAGGGAAACTGCCCCGGGCCCCAGCACACCTAATACCTCCCCTGCTCAACCTCACCTTCCTAAGGCTCTTTCCCATGTGGAAGCAAAGAAAACAGCAGATCACTAGGTGGTATTAATACCACCTAGTGATCTGCTCTTTTCTTTGCTTCCACGTTGGATTTTGCAGATCATCTGTCTTCTTGTTTTCTTAGGCTCTTTCCCACGGGCAGAGGGAAGGGCACTGCCTCCCCTGTGCAGTGTTACAGGAGCGGGACTGTGAAACTTTTTTCTGGACCGTTCTTCAGAGGGGATAATCCACCTGAGTGTCCCATGTACTACTGTGCATAACAAGCTTAAAGATGCCACAGCACAGTTCATCAGCTCGGGGGGGGGGGGGGGGGGGGGGGGGGGGGGGGGGGGGGGGGGGTGGGGGGGGGCTGACTGGGTAGGGTAACCATGGCATTTCTGTAAACTGGTACATCTAAATGGTTTATACAAACTCATTTAACAAAGCAAGAGCTGCAAACAGTGAGGTCATTTTCTAAAATTAAACCAAATCCTCTTTACTAACTGGAAAGAAGTGGGAACGGGCAGGGGGGAGGGGGCTGAAAGGGCTCTTAATGAAGGGAGGAGTGCGGTACTGTGGAGAGAGCGAGGGAGAGAGGCCAGAAGCTGGTGGGCAGATGGAAGTAGTCTGGTGAGGGGGATCTTGGACGCTTCAAGAAATAAAACTGCACTGGAGGACAAGATTCTACATTTAAAATGTGGAATGGAGTTACACACATAGACGGGGCCAGTGGGGGTAAGACTGAAGGTCACAGAAGCCGATGATGCCCCGACCCCAGGAATGATAGCTTCACTTTCTGACACTGTTTCTCCATGAAAAAAAAAAAAGCCGGCAAAGCTTTCACTGCAGAGTCCGCTGCTGTCCTGCACTTGCTCACATCGGGAATGGCCACTTGCCATTTGCAAATTAAAGTTTTGGCAGGAACAGGGACTTCCAGGTGCAAAGGATGTGGTTCAGGGACATGGAAATGTTCTCTTCCCAGTCTACTGTGCAGGACGATCCGCAGAAACCAGTTCCAACCAGTACAGCATCACATTACTGAAAAATGGAGATTAGAGGAATAAACCGGTTGCAATACTGTTGATTGGACTAAGCTAACAGGTCCGTATTTTTTTTAATAGTCACAGGCCATGTGCAGAGAAACCTGTCTATGCAGGAGCTGAATCTACTACTACTTATCATTTCTATAGCGCTACTAGACGTACGCAGCGCTGTACACTGGACATGCTGCTCGACAGAGCTTACAATCTAATTAGGACAGACAAACAGGACAAACAAGAGATAAGGGAATATTAAAGTGAGGATGATAAAATAAGGGTTCTGAACAAGTGAACAAGGGTTAGGAGTTAAAAGCAGCATCAAAAAGGTGGGCTTTTAGCTTAGATTTAAAGACGGCCAGAGATGGAGCTTGACGCACTGGCTCAGGAAGTCTATTCAAGGCATATGGTGCAGCAAGATAAAAGGAACGGAGTCTGGAGTTAGCGGTGGAGGAGAAGGGTGCAGATAAGAGAGATTTACCCAGTGAACAGAGTTCCCGGGGAGGAATGTAGGGAGAGATGAGAGTGGAGAGGTACTGAGGAGCTGCAGACTTTAGGAGAGATGTAAATGACGTGCCCCCTGCAACACGCAAGCTGCATCATTTCTACCACACCCGCACTTGTCCTGGTAACAAAAACAGCTAAAACCAAACGAAACGTTATCCAGGCCTCCCTGTCCTCTACCTTTTCGAGCTCTGTGGAGATCTTCTAACACTCAGAGCTCATTTAAGCATAGTAACATAGGGACCTTATACTGAGCTGCGTTCTGTACTAACAGACACCTAACGCAGCTTAAAATGGCGTACCGTGAACGCGCTCAGTAGACGTTAATCCACGCACTAAAACATTTTCTGGTTTTTTTTGGAGGGGGCATTTCTATACTAATCAGCGCAGCTACGTTAGCGCGGGCTGACAGGTAAGCAGAGGATTACTGCGTCAGACCTTACTGCCTACCAACTCTGGCTGGCGGTAAGTGTTTACGAGGTCACATTTTTCAATGTCTGTGCTGATAACATAAGCATTCTTGATCTTGAGCCGTCCTTGTCGGGGCACAGAAGTCTGCCTTGCGCTGGCTCGTTAAACATGTTAACATGTTTTGAACGTTTCCCGCAGTTTTATGCTTGGAAGTTTCTTGCTTTTGCGTTAACACAGTGAAGGCAGCTCACAATATGAAATAAAAAATAAAAAGCTGCAAATAAATAAATAAATAAATAAATAAAAAGCCTCCCCCCTTTGAATAATTCCAGTGGCACAATTAAAAAAAAAGAAAAGTGTTTCTTTATTGAAAGTGATCCCACCTTTCTGGGATCCTAGGATTTCTCCAATGTGAAGCCGGAAGGGAAGACGGTCACCAGGGAATCCTGCCTCTGCCTGGCACCCAATCCCCGCATGGTATAGGTCAAAACAGCCTTAGTACAATTCTGAGCTGCTTAGGTTAAAGGGACAAGTGTTGCCAGAAATGCTGTGGCACAGAAGCCGGGTCAATCCAATTTATCCCTTTGTAAACATCTGAAGTCTCAGTATGAATTCAACCAACCAACCCAGGCCTCCTTCTCCTCCTTTCCTGAGATCACCGAGGATGAAACCTCCCGCCTTCTTTCCTCCTCGAAATGCACCACTTGCTCCTCCGATCCCATCCCCACCAACCTACTTAACACCATCTCCCATACTGTCACCCCCTCAATCTGTCGCATCCTTAACCTTTCTCTCTCCACTGCAACTGTCCCTGACACCTTCAAGCACGCCGTAGTCACACCTCTCCTAAAAAAAACATCACTTGACCCTACCTGCCCCTCCAACTACCGCCCCATCTCTCTCCTCCCCTTCCTCTCCAAAATACTTGAACGCACCATCCACAGTCGCTGCCTTGATTTTCTCTCCTCTCATGCCATCCTAGATCCACTTCAATCCGGCTTTCGCCCCCTACACTCGACAGAAACAGCTCTCTCTAAAGTCTGCAACGACCTGCTCCTCGCCAAATCCAGAAGCCACTATTCCATCCTCATCCTCCTCGATCTATCCGCTGCGTTTGACACTGTCAATCATGACTTACTTCTTGCCACATTGTCCTCTTTTGGGTTCCAAGGCTCTGTCCTCTCCTGGTTCTCCTCTTATCTCTCCCACCGCACCTTCAGAGTACACTCTCATGGATCCTCCTCCACTCCCATCCCACTATCTGTTGGAGTTCCCCAGGGATCTGTCCTTGGACCCCTTCTCTTCTCAATCTACACCTCCTCCCTAGGCTCACTGATCTCATCTCATGGTTTTCAGTATCATCTTTATGCTGATGACACCCAGCTATATCTCTCCACACCAGACATCACCGCGGAGACCCAGGCCAAGGTATCAGCCTGCTTATCCGACATTGCTGCCTGGATGTCCAACCACCACCTGAAACTGAACATGTCCAAAACCGAGCTCCTCGTCTTTCCACCTAAACCCACTTCTCCTCTTCCTCCACTTTCTATCTCTGTTGATGGCACCCTCATCCTCCCCGTTTCATCTGCCCGCAACCTTGGAGTCATCTTCGACTCCTCCCTCTCCTTCTCTGCGCATATCCAACAGACTGCCAAAACCTGTCGCTTCTTCCTCTTCAACATCAACAAAATTCGCCCTTTCCTATCTGAGCACACCACACGTCCAAGCTCTCATTACCTCTCGCCTTGACTACTGCAACTTGCTCCTCACCGGCCTCCCACTTTGCCATCTATCCCCCCTTCAATCCGTCCAGAACGCTGCCGCACGTCTTATATTCCGCCAGAACCGATATACTCACATCACCCCTCTCCTTAAGTCACTTCACTGGCTTCCGATCAGATACCGCATTCAATTCAAGATTCTCCTCCTTACCTACAAATGCACCCGGTCTGCGGCTCCTCACTACCTCTCTACCCTCATCTCCCCCTATATTCCCACCCGTAACCTCCGCTCCCAGGACAAATCCCTCCTTTCAGTTCCCTTCTCCACCACTGCCAACTCCAGGCTCCGCTCATTCTGCCTTGCCTCACCCTATGCCTGGAACAATCTTCCTCAACCCCTACGCCAAGCCCCTTCCCTACCCATCTTCAAATCTCTGCTTAAAGCTCACCTCTTCAATGCTGCTTTCGGCACCTAACCTTCCGTGAAATATAGTATGCCCTATCAGACGGACTCTACACTTGTCTTTAGATTGTGCACCTGTCTTTTAGATTGTAAGCTCCTTGAGCAGGGACTGTCCTTCCATGTTAAATTGTACAGCGCTGCGTAACCCTGGTAGCGCTTTAGAAATGTTAAATAGTAGTAGTAGTAGAATTCAGGATTAAAAGGAAGCATATATCTAGTCTGGGCAGCAGAAGCTCTAAGGATACACAGCTGCTATTATACCCTTTCCAGTTTATAACGGTGTTTTTCTTACTGAGTAAATCATTAACATTGTAAACTGCCAAGACAGTAATTCCAAATGGCAGTATATCAAGTCTAAATAAACCAATCCGCTGCTCAGACTGCCATTTCCAAGGCTGGTGGAGGTTTTTGTTTTTAAGGCTTCCATTTACTGGACCTGGAGGAATTTGACCATATGCATCACTTTTTCCTACCTCCCCAGGGGTACTTGGTCACTGTTCTCCTCACCCTCCATCACTCTAGTAGCCCCTTCCCACAGGTCACCTCAGTGAAGGCACCTTCAGCCCCACTCTGGCCATCGTAGAAAAATTCACCTTGAAAATGGACGTGAAATCTTTAAATCTATAAAAACCTTCCACAGCATCCAATAGCCTCGACTGGCCAGGGCAGGAAATGCCCCCTACGTTTGCTAGAGTTACTTCAGGTCCAATGTTCAGCTTGTGGTCGCCGGCCTTTTCTAAGGTGCTGACCACCGCGTGCAGAATTTGAGCTGGATATAATCCAGGCTCCAGCGCGGAATCCAGATCTTGCTTGGCCGCTGGGAATTACCCAGCCCTGGCAGATATTTAGACCTAGTACCTGGGTAACTACCCACTTTTTCACTGTCCTAACTTTATCCGGGCACTTACCTGGTTAGCGGACTGAAAATAGTCTTTGCCCAGACTCCACTAACCAGACTCTGCCTCAGTAATCTCCCCAGATTTTCAGTGACGCTGTTGAAAATCCGCGCATCACATAGCCAGCGCGAATTAACCAGTCTGGAGCCATTTTCTTTTTACTCTGTATTTTTAAAAATTTGTCTTAATTTATTGTTACTTTTTAATGCTACGTTATCAGCTTTGGCATTTCATTTCGGTTTATAAAGGAAAAAAAATATAAGTGTTGAAATTAAATACTGCACTGCACAACATATGGCCAAGGACCGTACCAGGCCCTAAGGAGCCCTGGTCTCCACACTAAGGACCATACCAGGCCCTCAGGAGCCCTGGTCTCCACACTAAGGACCAAGGACCGTACCAGGCCCTCAGGAGCCCTGGTCTCCACACTAAGGACCAAGGACCGTACCAGGCCCTCAGGAGTCCTGGTCTCCACACTAAGGACCAAGGACCATACCAGGCCCTCAGGAGCCCTGGTCTCCACACTAAGGACCAAGGACTGTACCAGGCCCTCAGGAGCCCTTGCCTCCACACTAAGGACCAAGGACCAAGGACCGTACCAGGCCCTCAGGAGCCCTGGTCTCCACACCAAGGACCAAGGACTGTACCAGGCCCTCAGGAGCCCTGGTCTCCACACTAAGGACCAAGGACCGTACCAGGCCCTCAGGAGCCCTGGTCTCCACACCAAGGACCATACCAGGCCCAAAGGAGCCCTGGTCTCCACACTAAGGACCATACCAGGCCCTCAGGAGCCCTGGTCTCCACACCAAGGACCAAGGACTGTACCAGGCCCTCAGGAGCCCTGGTCTCCACACTAAGGACCAAGGACCGTACCAGGCCCTCAGGAGCCCTGGTCTCCACACCAAGGACCATACCAGGCCCAAAGGAGCCCTGGTCTCCACACTAAGGACCATACCAGGCCCTCAGGAGCCCTGGTCTCCACACCAAGGACCAAGGACTGTACCAGGCCCTCAGGAGCCCTGGTCTCTACACCATGGACCATACCAGGCCCTCAGGAGCCCTGGTCTCCACACTAAGGACCAAGGACCATACCAGGCCCTAAGGAGCCCTGGTCTCCACACTAAGGACCAAGGACCGTACCAGGCCCTCAGGAGCCCTGGTCTCCACACTAAGGACCAAGGACCGTACCAGGCCCTCAGGAGCCCTGGTCTCCACACTAAGGACCAAGGACCGTACCAGGCCCTCAGGAGCCCTGGTCTCCACACCAAGGACAATACCAGGCCCTCAGGAGTCCTGGTCTCCACACTAAGGACCGTACCAGGCCCTCAGGAGCCCTGGTCTCCACACTAAGGACCAAGGACCATACCAGGCCCTCAGGAGCCCTGGTCTCCACACTAAAAACCAAGGACCGTACCAGGCCCTCAGGAGCCCTGGTCTCCACACCAAGGACAATACCAGGCCCTAAGGAGCCCTGGTCTCCACACTAAGGACCATACCAGGCCCTCAGGAGCCCTGGTCTCCACACCAAGGACCATACCAGGCCCTCAGGAGCCCTGGTCTCTACACCAAGGACAAGGAACTGGGAGCACCAGTCTCATCACAGCAGCTCAGTCCCAGGCCAGCCTAGAGGAAGTTCTAAAGTTTGCGATGGGAAAGACTGTGAAACCCTCCCCCCTCCTGTTTTTAGAAGCAGAGTGTCTGAATTTTGGGTCTCCTACCTCATGTGTCTGAAAGAAAGAAGACGTTTCCAGTGTGGCTCTTATCTCTCTCAGTCGATTAAGGTAACAATTCTGAAATAAAGAGAGAAAAAAAAAAAGATGCTTAGATCATCAACATCAATTTTTATACCATTTGTGGGGGGGGGGGGGGGGGGGGGGGGGGGGGGTGGGAGGGGGGAGGGAGAGTTAAGACAAGTTTTACTGTTAACCAGGGTTATTAGTAATTAGGGGCCCTGTTTACTAAAGTGTGCTAGTGTTTTTAGTGCCTGCTAAATATGAGCATACGCTAACCTTGTAGACGTCCATAGGGATATTATAAACATGGTTGGCGCATGCGTCTAGCACAGCTTAGTAAACAGGGCCCTGAGTCTCACTGCGTGAAATGAGACCTAATAGTACGAGTTCCAGTAAAACTGCCATTTTAATGGCAGCCCATGTTGATAACCCCCCCCCCACCTCACTTAGTGAACCAGGTCAATTCAAAGTGGTTCCCAATAAAATGAAACAGATGCAGTCAGAGACACTTTCCCCTTAAAACACTGCATCAGTGGCATACCAAGGGCAGGGTGGTGGGGGCGGTCCACCCCGGGTGCACGCTGCTGGAGGGTGCAGAGAGCAGCCACTCGCCTGTCGGCTCCGCTGGTTCCCTGCTCTCTCTGCCCCGGAACAGGTTACTTCCTGTTCTGGGGCAGAGGGAGCAGGGAGCCAGCGGAGCCGAGAGCTGCATGGCTGCTCCCAGCAGCAAAGAATGCACCTGGGGGGGGGGGGGGTCGTGCTGCACCTGGGGGGGGTGCGCATTGGCAATCTGCCCCAGGTGGCAGCTGACCTAGGCTCGTCACTGCACCTCATCTCTCATTAATCCAAAGTCCATCCATGTAAAAAGGAAAAAATATCTTTAAGCCCTTCCAAAAGGACCTTGAGGTCATTTAGTCCAAAACTTTAAACATGATGCTAAAAGTTTTATTTCTGTAGCTAATTCAATACACTGAATTTCTAACAACTTTCTAGATCAGGATCTCAAAGCACAAACCGGCTCAGAATGAATTTACTTCAATAAACATCCAGAATCCACTGTAATACCGTGTCTGATCCTCTCTTACAAAATACAGAAGCCACTGGATCTATCCAGGAACATTTATCTGTCAGTGTCTTGACTAAAAGCTGAATTCTTTTCAGAGAAACGTCACTGAAGGGGGACTGCGCTAGCGTGTTTTTGATATGGGTAAAAGGCTCTCTTTTTTGAGGAAAAGAACTGGCCGTGCGGTAAGTGGAACAGTCACCACGCGGCCATTGGGGGGGGGGGGCAGGGGGAGCCATTTCCACCACCCACTGAGATGGTGGTAAGGGCTCCTGCGCTAACCTTGCAGTGTTTATTTATAGCATTTGTAGCCCACATTTTCCCACCTATTTGCAGGTTCAATGTGGCTTACATTGTTCCATAATGGTGATCACCAATTCCGGAAATAGTAAAATGGAGGTAACAGAGTGGATTAAGTAGTCAGATAAAGAAAGTTCATTTTCATAATAAGTAATAAAAGGTATTGGATTAAATTTCAATCATGACAAATTAGCTTAAACAATCAGGAATAAAGAGTTATGATTTGTGTAATTCTGGTGTAAATTTTGTTATGGTAGTTAGGATGGATCTTTGTTTCCCAATTATCGCTGGTTTATTTATTTATTTGTGACATTTATATCCCACATTATCCCAAACAAGTCTGAGTTCAACGTGACTTACAATACACAGTATAGGATACATAACAAAGAGTAATGCATAAGAAAGTAATTTGTTGTAAGAATCCAATTTTACAATACAGTATCACAAACGTACTGGGAAGTTTAACATTTAGAAAATCTATTATGAATGAGAAATTGTACATGAAGCAAAGAGAACGTTAATGGTAAACAGAGTAATAACCAATTCAGGTAATAATTAATTGTTTGAGATATGGTCGTTGTTTGTGAGGGTTTGTTTGAATAGAAACGATTTGAAGATTTTGCGGAATCTAGTATATTCCTGTATATTTCTTTTTTGGGGTGGTCAGGAGTTCCACCATTTGGTAAGTGAAGTCTGCAGAGTGGACAGTTTTGTAGATCACTTTTTTCACAATTTGCAAAATTTTCCAGAGCACTGTCCAGTGTATCCGCTTTCAGTAACTGGATTGCAAAAATAGTTTTGCCACTGTATCCCATCTCTGACAGTTCCCTGCATACCTCCTAAAATGTACGCCCTGGTAAAATTTTGCAAACCTGGTCAGTCACTTTAGGGCCCAAACCGAGCCTAATTTTATAGAGTCAGTCTCACACGTTTGTGAACACAACACATATGTAAATGACGTCTTATAAAAATACCAAACTAGCATCAACGTATGTTCCAATGACATGGTGGACACATTGTCAATGGGCTGTAGAGGGGCGGAGTTCGGGCAGAGAATGGGCGGAGTTAGCAAGTACATGCATAGGTTATACAACACCCGACTCTACAAGAGTACAGAATCCCCCAAATTCTATGTACGACGTAGGTGCAAATGAACTGAACGAGCCCTTAACCATCAATAACAGGGTAGTAAGAACCAATCAGTGATGTTAATTGCACTCATTAATATTTGCATGCACATCTGGCTGCACTCTATTCTATAAGACATGACCCTAACTACTGACGTGTAACTGAAAAGGGGGTGTGGCCACGGGCATTCCAAAAATCTACACGCGTTCTTAGCATTTCCACCAGGTTTCAGCAGGCGTAAATCTGGTGCCATTTATACAACTTGCACCTATGGGGCTCATTTTCAAAGCACAGAGATGCCACAAAATGGCAAAAACATTTTTAAAAAGTCCATCTTTCAAAAACATCTAAATTTCAATTTTGGAAAGGCAGAATTCGGACGCCCTAGACCACGGGCGTAGCCAGACCTCGGCAGGAGGGGGAGCCAGAGCCCAAGGTGGGGGTGGCACTGTTTAGCCGCCTCCCCCCGCCACCGACCCCCCTCCCGCCACTTTGGACCCCTCCTTCGCCACTGCAACCGCCCCCCCCTGCCACCGCCGCCCACCCTCTGCCCCGCCACCGCATCAGGTATCTTGTTTGCTGGCGGGAGTCCCCAATCCTCGCCAGCTGAAGAGTCTTCTTCAGCGCTGGTCAACTCCGGCGCCTTTGTTGTGTGATCATTTGTTTCTGACACCTTACATCCTGCACGGGGCTACATGCATGGTGCAGGACGTAAGGCGTCAGAAACACATGATCACACAACAAAGGCGCCAGAGTCGACCGGCGCTGAAGAAGACTGTTCGGCTGGAGGGGATTAGGGACCCCCGTCAGCAAACAAGGTCCCTGATGATGCAGCGATGTGGGGGGGAGGGCGGGCGAACGGCGGCGGTCAAATGTAGAGGGGGCCAGGACGTAATCTGTGGGCGCCCATGTTCCTGTGGCCCCATGTAGCTACGCCCCTGCCCTAGACTACAGTTTGTCCAAAGAGAAAGGAGGCCTGTTACGGGTGTGTTTTGGGCAGGACTAGGAAAGGCCCAATATTAGGACATCCAACAGTGGTAAGCCACATTGAGCCTGCAAATTGGTGGGAAAATGTGGGATACAAATGCTACAAATAATAATAATAATTGAATGGGAAGAAATGTCCAAATCTATTTATTTAGACCTGTTGCAATCACATCCAGGGTTCAAAAAGATGCTCCGATTGAGCAGCTGATCACTGGAGGGTTTAAGGTGTGACCCCCCCTCCTTAAACCCTCTGTGGTTGCTGTTCCCCTGCCTCTCCCCTGAAAGAGGAATTGGAAAGGGGATACCAGGCTTTGTGACAGCTTCAGGTGTTATGGGAATTCTGAAAAGAGTAGGAAGCAGGTCTGAAGAGTGGCCTAGTGGTCAGTGTAAACCAAGAAACCCAGGTTCAAAGCTCATGTCAGCTCATTTTCTTCTATTAAATTGTGAGCCCTCCAGAAACAGACATATACCTACTGTACTTAAATATTTATGACATGTGCAAACCTGAAGGCTATTGAGGTGGTGTAGGGTCAAGCACGGTGGGTATTTCCCTGTTCCTAAAGGGCTCAAAAAGAGTTGTACCCTGTGTGCCCTGGTTTACAGTGCAGTCCACTGGCCACTAGGCTGCCCCTCTGCTCTGCAAGGGTGTCTGTTTGACCATTTCTGTTAGGGAAGGGAAATGGGACTTGATATACTGCCTTTCTGAGGTTTTTGCAACTACATTCAAAGCGGTTTACATATATTCAGGTACTTATTTTGTACCAGGGGCAAAGGAGGGTTAAGTGACTTGCCCAGAGTCACAAGGAGCTGCAGTGGGAATTGAACTCAGTTCCCCAGAATCAAAGTCCACTGCACTAACCACTAGGCTACTCCTCCACTAGCAACAGTCCATGTAGAAGCTTGCCCTTGCAGATCAGCAATGCGGCCGCACAGGCTTCTGTCTCTGTGAGTCTGACGTCCTGCACGTACAACGTGCAGGACGTTAGACTCAGAAACAGAACGAAGGAAGAAGAGGACCTTGGCTGGTGGGGGGGGGGGGGGGCTAAAATGTGCCCCCTCACCTCAGGCTCTGGACCCCCCTCCTGCCAAAGTCTGGCTACGCCCCTGCCATGCACCACCTGGTTACTGCTGGGTTAGCGCAGGAGCCCTTATCATCACCTCCCCGCTGCATGGCCATGCGATAAGAGTTCTCTCACCAAGTGGCCATTTTTTATTTTTTGGCTTTTACTGGCTGGGGACAAAACGGCCCCCGCCTGTGGGAAAAACAGCCCCCACTGCTAGTGTAGGGCCCTTTTCCCCACAGCTTAGTAAAAAGGACCCCTGTGTGTATAAATATGTACACACAGCCCCAAATGATGAGGCCACTTTCCAAAAGCCTTCCCCCCCCCCCGAATAAATGGCCTATTTGACCTCCTTGCAGGTGAAAAGTAGGCCCCGATGGACCCTTGACTTTCAGTGGCTGTTCGGATCTCTTATTTTGTTTCGACTGCAGCTGCAGCCCTAGGCCACTGCCTAGATTAACCGACAGTTAACACCAACCCTGTTCACAACTCACCAGAATGTTCCGGTTTCCTTTAATGAATTCCCTGAATGCTTCCGTCACCTGCTCCTTTGTTTTTGTCTTCTTAAAGTCTCTGTTAACTGTGCCGTCCTCCTTCTAGAAGGCAAAGAAAGAAATCCAAACAGCAAAATGAACACTTTTTCCACCTCTTCACAGCAAGAAAATATAAGCTCAGTTTTTTTCTGTTTGAGGTGGTGGAGATTTTTTCTTTTTAAATCATTCACTTGTATTAAAATGTGTGATTGGTTTAACAAAAAAACACAACAGGAACTTAAAAGGCAAAAACACTAAGAACACAACAGACTAAGGGGTAGGTTTACTAAGGGATATTATAGGCGTGTTAGCGTTTTTAACACATGTTGATGGTTGGCATGCAGGAAACGCTAATCAGCCCAGAGGAATGTATTGGCATGTTAGCGTTTAACACATCTTAACTTTAAAGGCGCATTAAAAACGCTAGACGCCTTGGTAAACAGACCCCTATATCTGATAGGGGCCTCCTTGATTCATGAACTTTTAGGGTTCTGCTTTATGGGAAAAGGTTAAAGCCCTCGATACAGCTGTGACTCAGTAATGCCAGAGAGTGACTGCGTCAGAGTGCTCTGCAGGATTTGGGAACGGCTGTTCGATGGATTCTGTCCCTTGCTCATTTCTGCACTAGGTTAGTGGCCACCAGTTCACTCCCACCCCAGAACTGTTACCACAGGAGCATCACCCAGTACTTCTCACCCTGATGGATCAGGCCACATTCCGCATCAGTTCAGGTGGTGAAGGGAGGCGAGACTGCGTAAAGTGCTGTGGAAACCTTAGAGCACAATATACAGAAAAACTTCCGGTCAGGGCCTTAGCCACAGGCCCAGGCCTCCTGTCCAATTTTGCTTCAGGCCCATCCAGCAGCGGTGCCCCCTTGTCACGGATCTTCAAGCCCCATCAGTTTAAGACATCTGAAGCCTGCTATAATTCCCTTCAGACAATCTCGGCAATCAGTGGCAGCACCCCCAAGCCGTTCACGCCAGCACTCTGAGCATGCTCAGTCAATATGTGAACTGCTCACTGCCACAGTTGTCCGAGGGGAATTATATCTTAACGTAATGGTTCTGATTTCTATTTTTAAAACTGTGCTTGATGTATTTCTGGGCCTGTACTGCCCCCCAATGGCAAAAGGAAGCAGCTGCCTATTTTTTTACTGAAGCACTTGCTTCCTTTCGCCATTGGGGGGCAGTATAGCCCATTGGTTCTTTCCCTTATTGAGATCCGCCTTGAGCTAATTTCTGGTTAAGCAGAATATAAATATTCAATACCAGCAGGGGCATAGCTACGGGTGGGCCTGGATGGGCCCAGGCCCACCCAGTTTTGTCTCAGGCCCATCCTCACCTTCTCCCACCCCCGCCGTAGCGCTGCCTCCTCTCCTGCACTTCACGGTCTCTGTCTCCCACCCTCGCGGCAGCGCTTTCAATTTGCTATCAGCGCTGCCTGCCTGCCTGCCTGACAGCTGACAGACGCGGCGCGACGTCCTCCTGCTCCGGGGCCTTCCCTCTGCTGCGTTGATTCAACTTCTTGTTTACACAGGGTGGATTGCACGCGGCAGAGGGAAGGTCCCGGAGCAGGACGTCGTCGCGCCGCGTCTGTCAGCTGTCAGGCAGGCAGCGCCAATAGAGCGCTGCCGCAGGGGTGGGAGACGGAGACCATGAAGTGCAGGAGAGGAGGCAGCGCCACGGTGGGAGAAGGTGAGTGGAGGCAGCGCTGATAACTTTAAATGTGCTGGACAGACGCGCGCGCGTGTGTGTGTGTGTGTGTGGGGGGGGGGGGGGTTGTAGTGCCCACCCATCCAACCTGCTGGCCCACCCAAAAATTGTCTTCTGGCTACGCCACTGGATACCAGGCTTCATCAGCTAATCCATTTCAAATTTTTAGTTGGGAGACAAACAGGAAACGGATCATGTCCATCCATCTGGTTAAGCCACTGCTTCTGGTCTATTTGGTTTCAACATGACCATCCTGCTATGAACCACCAGAGTGAGCCTGCAACAAAGCCCAGGACTCCAGTATCCTCCTGGCGTAACCAGACTCCCATTCAAGGAACGTGCAGAGCCAGGTTCAGTCCTTAGGTCAGCAAGGCTGAAGTGCTTCGTGGAGACACGAACTGGATAAACGCAATGCGCAGTCTGCGCAGCCTTCCAGGTTCAAGTTAGAGCAGGGGGCTTGCAAGTGACTAACTGCTGGACCAGGAGTGAGAAGAGAATCAGACTGACTTTTTGAAGAACGCTTTAAAGGTTCCTGTTCAGTGCGTCAGCAACCTATGTTCAAAAATCAAGATACGACAGGTCTAAATCAATCAAACGAAAAATATGGAGCTTCCTTGTCTGCTGTTTTTTATCCCACACGTTTTGTCAGTTCTTAATGCACTTAGAACATTTTATGTTTATTTTACACCTAAACTTCATCTAAAAGCAGCACAATATAAATCTTTAAAATGGGGTGGTTGTGTCATGTTTATCTACTGGGATACAGAAAAATAAAGGTCAAATAATCTTTATATATTTATACCTGAGTTTGATTTGTCCTTGCCATTCTCAGGGCACAAACCGTAGAAGTCTGCCCAGCACTCTTCTTGTACTAAAAGTTCTGAAGATTCTGGAATCCTAAAGAGTTACAAGATTCCGGAATCCCAGTTAGTAGCAACATTCCATGTAGAACCTCAAAGAGTAACATAGTAAATGACGGCAGATAAAGACCTGAACGGTCCATCCAGTCTGCCCAACAAGATAAACTCATTTTACATGGTATGTGATACTTTATACCTGAGTTTGATTTGTCCTTGCCATTCTCAGGGCACAGACCGTAGAAGTCTGCCCAGTACTGTTCTTGTACTAAGTTCTGAAGCTAATGTCGAAGGCCCTTAAAATTTACACTCCAGCCCATAATCTGAAGACAAAACCTATTTGTGACTGGCCTCTGGCATCCCCTGCCTCAGCTTCAACAAACATGTGCCCCACAAAATAAGAGGCATCCTGTAGCCATGGGGGAAGCGGGGCTTTGGGGGCCTGAACTCCCCCCCCCCCTTCACTTTGGGTTCAAGCTCCTTTCACAACTGCAGCACCAGCTGCCTGTCCCCACCCATGCTGCCTGAGCAGTGCAAAAACTGGTGGAATGGTTCAGCCACCGAGGCTGGCACCCTCGTGCAAGCTTCCGAAGGGTGGGGACTCAGGCAGTGGACCTCTTTCATTGGCAGGGCTTAGGCTTTCTTGCCAGGAAAGGTACGATTTAAGTGTGTGTTTGTGTGTGTGTGGTGGGGGGGGGGAGCTGAGAGGAAATAAATGGCCCTCTCAGTCTACCCCCTGTGTCCTCCCCCCAAAGTACACCTCTGACTGGTCCCATGTGGCTATTGCAATTCGCTCTGCACAGCCCCTCGACACTGTGGGTGTCCAACTTGCACACAGGAGGCTCCCCCCAGACCCACGGGGGGGATGTATTAAGCCCCTACACCTACAGCTCTCAACAGATGCAGGAGATGTCCTGAAGCCACCGTCAGATCCATATCGGAATCTCCAGTGAATGGGCAACACGAGACGTCCATCTCCTCCAATTTTACCTGAACATTATCAGCACTTACTTACTGTGCTGCTGAATGTATCCGAATATTCAAACCTATGTCTCACCACTTCCATTCCTCTCTCTCTCTTTCCAAAACAACAAATTATTATTTTTTTTTTTTGCTGTCATTGGACCCCCCAAGTGGACTGAATGCTGCTCAACGCCTCTCTGGCAGTTTTAACCCTATATGGGTGGTCGACCTGGCTGCACTAGTCTCTGGTCTTTAGAAGGCCGAGTATTGAAGGAAGCGGTGATCGTTTTTTTTAGTATTTGAACGTGTGCAATCAAACGATACAATAACCACGTCAGAATTTCAGTCACAGTGAATGCTCAGTGTCCACCCTCAGCGGCTTTGGGAAGTCCTTAACAGCCTTGTCGAACGGTCCCTATGGCAGGCTGTCCCAGATCATCTGCAGCACTTCCTTGAGTTTGGCCATTGTTTGCGGCTTTGGGTGGAGCTTGTGATGGGTCTCCAACATTGCTCCCCAGACAAAAGTTTACGTCACTGACGTTATTAACAGTAAGCTGGTACATGGTGCATGCAATCGTTAGTTTCTCTCAGGCAAGCCGGCTTTTAAAATCTGCCACTTACAGTGTAAACGTTTTTGAATATGTGAAAATTGCTGGGTGGTCCCGCTAAAAGGTCTAACTTCACCATGTTTAAAGATAATTTCATTCCACTTAGCACATTAATGTAGATAATGACAAATATAGCTGTAAAAGTTCACGTTGAAATTCAAAACAGTTGCTGAGAAGATGGCAAAAGTACATAAGTATTGCCATACTGGGAAAGACCAAAAGTCCATCGAGCCCAGCAACCTGTTTCCAACAGTAGCCAATCCAGGCCATAAATACCTGGCAATATCCCAAAAAAGTACAAAACATTTTATACTGCTTATCTCAGAAATAGTGGATTTTCCCCAGTCCATTCAATAACAGTCTATGGACTATTCCTTTAGGAAGCCGTCCAAACCTTTTTTAAACTCCGCTAAGCTAACCGCCTTTACCAACTCTAGGGGGAGTTAGTTTTTTTGTTGCCTCACCCTGTACACAGACTGATTTGTTAGATATTTTGTTTCTAGATCTGCCCTGTAAATTTTTTTATTGTTTGTGTGTTTGGTATTTTATGTATGTTTTAATTCAGGGGTTCTCAACCCAGTTCTTGGGACACATCTAGCCAGTTAGGTTTTCAAGAAATCCACAATGAATATCCATGAGATAAATTTGCATACAATAGAGGTAGGGCATGCAAATCTCTCTCATGCATATTCATTGGGGGGGGGGGGGTAACTTGAAAACCTGACTGGCTAGGTTTGTCCAGAGGACTGAGTCGAGAACCCTTGTTATAACTGGAACCCACCTAGAACATTAGGCTACAGCAGGCCATATTAAAAAATAGATATTAAACTCCCATACCCAAATACCAGATTCTTTTCATCCTTTGAAACGGTATCCCTGGGAAAGGTGCAAACAGAGGTTGCATCTTTTGCAGTGTAACTTCTAGAAAGATTCTTAGCAGTGGTACTAACAAGCTCCCTGATTAGGAAAGAAGGCTGCAAAATGCCCTGTGTGTACCAATACTTAGGGGCATCGTTATTCAGTGGGGCGCTTCTCCCAGAAAGGCCAAGCATACTGCGGTTTATTAGGCAGTGGGTTTCAAGCCTTGCAAGTTCTGGGAAAGCATACTGGGCTGGGCAGCTGGGACCAAATGGCGAACTCTCCTTCCCACCCGCACCTGCTCGTGTTGTTTCATTTTCAGATGTCGCAGCTTTTGTGGCTAAAGAGTACCCGAGACTGGGTTGTTGATCAAGTTGAACAGCCTTTGCTGTGTACTGGGGGCGTTCTGTAATTTAGGGGGTCCTTTCACTAAGGTGTACGCAAATGCTGCAAAGCCCACTGTATACCTCTGGTCTGCAGGGCGTTTAACACACACTAATTCATGTAGTAAAAAAGACCCCTAAGTGCTCTGAAGATGCGTCGGTCTTTCTTATAGTGGAGAAGTAGCCTAGTGGTTAGTGCAGCGGACTCTGATTCTGGGGAACTGGGTTCAATTCCCACTGCAGCTCCTTGTGACTCTGGGCAAGTCACTTAACCCTCCATTGCCCCTGGTACAAAATAAGTACCTGAATATATGTAAACCGCTTTGAATGTAGTTGCAAAAACCTCAGAAAGGCGGTATATCAAGTCCCAGTTCCCTTATGACATCACAATATCAGAAGTGAACCAAGTATCGGGCAAAGAAGCCATTGTGACATCAGTGATGAGGTTGGCTCTTATTGGTGGAAAGAGTGGAGGAGTAGCCTAGTGGTTAGTGCAGTGGACTTTGATCCTGGGGAACTGGGTTCAATTCCCACTGCAGCTCCTTGTGACTCTGGGCAAGTCACTTAACCCTCCATTGCCCCTGGTACAAAATAAGTACCTGAATATACTTTGTAAACTACTTTGAATGGAGTTGCAAAAACCTCAGAAAGGCGGTATATCAAGTCCCAGTTCCCTTTCCCTATTTGAGATGCTACATGGAATGTTGCTAGTGGAGGAGCAGGCTAATGGTTAGTGCAGCGGACTCTGATTCTGGGGAACTGGGTTCAATTCCCACTGCAGCTCCTTGTGACTCTGAGCAAGTCACTTTACCCTCCATTGCCCCAGGTACAAATAAGTACCTGAATATATGGAAACCACTTTGAATGTAGTTGGGACTTGATATACTGCCTTTCTGCGGTATTTTCCATTTCCCTTTCTCTTATATGACAGCAGACTGCATTAAGTGTTATGTTAGTTCTTTGCAGTCTCAAGTTGGCTCAGCTACCCTGACGATTTTGAGTGCGGTTATATAATAAATCTGCAGACAAGTTGCTACCATTTGAATTCAGGCGTTTATGTGCTTATTTTAATATAATACGGGATACAGCAGGGCTGGGTCAGGGTGTCATGGCTGCCTATGTAACTAGCTCTTTGTTCTCCACGTCGAGGAACGTGAGTGGGCAAGCAATGGGGGAGGGGGGATTCCTGTCAGAGCACGTCAGAGCCCAAATGAAAGTATGCAAGGAGGAAGGAAACAAGGGCACAGGCATGCTCTGAAGTTCAGAGTATCCTTCCTTCCTTCCTTCCGAGCTGGAAATAAACCTTTGTGACATAATGCAGTTCCTGGTGATTAGGGAGCGGCAGCTGTTCACACTCAAAAATAGTGTAAAGAGAGAATCACAGGGCTGTGGATGAAGCCGGATGGACGTTAAGGACTAGATTCATGTATCACATCTAAAACTTTGCTGCCAAAATGAAATTCGCCCAAGCGCATTTTAGAAATTACGCCTTAATTTAGGATTACCCCCCCTCCCCCCCGTTTACCAAGCTGCACTAGCGGCTGCTGCGTGGCAACGCCGACACAGCCCACTCAAAGTGAACGGGCTGCGTCGGCAATAGCGCACGGCAGCTGCTAGCGTGGCTTTAGGAAACAGGGGGAAAAGCCTAAATTTCCACACACACATCTAAAAAATGTCTTGTCCTCCCATTTTTTTCGTTAGATTTCGATGACTTGTTGAAGTTCTATTTTTATTGTGACTCTGTAACATCGAAGAAAAGGCTAAAAGTACCTTCAAAGCTGTTGGGTTGATTTACTCTTTTCCTAGATTCAAGTCTATTACTCTGTACTTTCTTGACTTACGTTGGTTACCTATAGAGTCCAGAGTGCAATTTACCATTACCCTGCGTGTTCAAGGAATATAAGACCATGTATGCTTCCACCTTTACCTACGTCAGCACTCACTTGCGGAATACCCTACCAAAGTCAGTGAAAACAGTTCAGGATCATCTGATTTTTAGGAAATCACTTAAGACATGTTTATTTGAGCAAGCCCGCCTCAGAGATCCTGTCCACCCTCATTAATCTCAGGAAGCCACCAGTATGGAGTGACACTACTATTGAGGACTGACCCATCTACTTATCTTTACCTCTCTACCCTACTTGCCCCCTTTCCAAATATTGTACCCTATCTGTTATTCAAATGTTGTAAGCCACATTGAGCCTGCCAGAGGTGGGAAATTGTGGGATATAAGCACTGTAAAATAAATAAATAATTAAATAATTTGTGCTCTGGTCTTTAAATTTATTTACGGTTTGGTACCTTTGTACATGGTGAAATTTTTCCCCTGTTAAAGGCTGATTCTCCATATAACACTAGAAATTTATTATTTTATTTATTTTGTTACATTTGTACTCCGCACTTTCCCACTCATGGCAGGCTCAATGCGGCATGGAATCCAATTCCTTCTCAGTTTTCCTACTTTACGCCAGTGGCATTCCTAGGGGGTGGTGGTGGGTGCGGTCCGCCCCGGGTGCACACCGCTGGGGGGGGTGCCACGCGCCTGTCGGCGCCGCTCGTTCCGTGCTCCCTCTGCCCCGGAACAGGTTACTTCCTGTTCTGGGGCAGAGGGAGCATGGAACGAGGGAAGCCGACAGGAGCGCGGCACCCCCCCCCCCCCCCCAGCAGGTAAAAATGCACCCGGGGGGGTCGTTTTGCGGGGGGGGGGGGGGAGGCGCATCGGCGATCTGCCCCGGGTGTCAGCCGCCCTAGGAACGCCACTGCTTTACGCAATATCAAATCTCACAGGCTAATGACGACTTCGTTATCTTATAAGGCTGCTCTTCCCTTTGCTATTAGAATGACTTGTGAATACTCCATGATTAGGAAATCATTAAAGTCCTTTTATATTTCTGAACTATCTTATAAAAGTAAACTCTGATAAGGTCTAGTTAACTTTTATTTACTATCGCACTATTGTGACTGTATTTTAGAAAAACAAAGTGGGAAGTGGACCAATGACTTCAGGACGTCAAGACTATGCTGGTATAAAGAGGAATAAACTTTATTGTAGACTCGACAGAGTACTGTGTTTCGGCCACCGGCCTGCCTCAAGAGTCTAAAAAATCATTTAAAAGAAAAAGTGTTTTATAAAATAATCATGACATAAATACACAAAAAATATATTAGTGACATAAATTCAAAAAAAATTATTGAAAAAAATATAATTCTAAAATTCGTGGGGACAAATATGTATACAGTTATGAACTTTGTTTTTCTGTATCTGCACCCCATGGGATTTTTGTGTTCATCCATCCCGTGGATATCCTTCCCTGAGACTGTATTTTAGAACCAGGTCTGTAATTCCTGAATTGTTATCCAGATGTCTTGGTGTTATCTCTATTGAGTATATGTGGGTTATAAATCCTTATATAATGTAATGTAGCAATTTTTTCTTCCTTTTGCATCTTTGGTTTCCTGACTACTTTACCTGAGTGTCTTAGCTTTTCCAGATATTGCCAACGATGTGATTTCTCCTAAGCCTATTTCCTCTTAATTTTGTCGTATGCCCCCTCATTTCAGGGTTTTCCCTTCATCTGAAAAAGGCTCACTTCCTGTACATTAATGCCCCTAAGTATTTGTTCACAGAAAGGGTGGTGGAAGCGTGGAATGGCCTCCCGCTGGAGGTCATGGAGACGAGGACTGTGTCAATTTAAGAAAGAATGGGCCAAGCACGTGGGATCCCTTAGAAAAAGGAAGAGTTAGTGGTTACGGAGGATGGGCAGACTGGATGGGCCATTTGGCCTTTATCTGCCGTCATATTTCAATCATTCTACTAAACGATAGGTGCATGAGCAGAACAAAGTCTAGCAAATAGCTATTTTCAAAACAAAAAGTTGGTTTGAAAACGGCCCTGTTCGCTACTGGATTTGTAGATTGATTTAGACGTTGTATCGAACATGCCCATCCACGTGGCTAGATTATATCATCATACTTGATTTCATTCTTTGATTTTAAATGAAACGTAGCTGTATGGGGATAATTAGCATCCAGCGGATTGTCGCTTCTTGGCTGCTGAAAGTTGGTTGGGAAGTACATCGGCATGCAAGGGATAACTTCAGCTTTTCCATTAAAATGAAGACAGGTGGGCTGACAGTCAGAGTGCGGGAGTCAGACTGGTTAACTCCCGCGGTCAGTGCTAAGCCTGGATATTCAAAGCCAGGCTGTTTCCGGTGACCGACAATGAATATCTGGTTTATTTTTGGGTGGTTTAAAGATAACCGGCTAAGTCAATATTCAGACTTAGCCGGTTATCTTTAAACTGGCCAAAGATGTACCAGGTACACTGGCCGCAAAACCCAGTTTTAAAAAATTGGCAGATAGCCGGATAAACGCTATTTAACCAGTCAGCAGCTGTTCTGATCGGTTAAATAGCACTGAATTATCAGGGGAGAATTTTTTCATGAAAGGAATATCCCAAAGAGAAGAAAACCCTCAACCGTCAGCAGCTAAACCTTGATCTCTCATAAAATTCACAGTCGTAGAGCCCAAAGAGCTATGTTGAACCACGCTGCAAAGAAATTCATGTGCACTTCAAAAACTAACACAAATTACTCTATGCAAAGTGAACTGCAGTTTCCACTTCCACATATTTATAGATGTAAATACATGAAAATGTCCTTCAGTCCCACTGACTGAACACATGACGGCAGATACAGTGTGTAAGGCTCACCCTGTCTACACCGTTTGCTTCCTTTTGTGGTGTTGCTCACCCTGGTTCATAGAATAAGGATGTAATTAGATCACAGAACCCTGAAAACAAATCAGGCCGATCGGTAACCTCACAATTAGCTCAGTAAAACGTCCCTCTTATGCAAACGGCGAGAGGATTCCTGTCCTCCTCAGTCGCCAACTGTACAGTGAGTTACTGGACCAAAGTAAAAATGATACGAAGATGCTAAGAGAAGGCAAAATATAGATCCTCACAATTCTCATATCTTTCCACATTTTACTGGGTAGGGTGTTTTGAACTTTACCTTTATCCCCTCAATCCTGAAGCCAAGTGTGGCTGTAGAGCTGATGGTTTCTCTCCACTGCATATAACGAGGTTTGGTGACGGCCCGTAGCGTGTTCTCTTCCTCGGTCGGTGCCTCCGGGTCCACTTCAACCATCTTCTGATACATGTCCTTCCGAAGGCTGGGTTTCTTCCTGGCTTTTGCTAATTCATCTTCCAGGTATGTCCTGTGCAGGGGATAGGGGGAGGGGAAGGAGGAGAGGAATCACAATATTGGCACGTTCAACTTCAAAGACTTTCTACATTGAGCAGGTCGCCATCCATCAGCACACTGAGGTCAAGGTTTGAAAGGGGCCAGCCCTCTACTCCAAGTTAGAAAACCGAGTGAAAAACTGACCAAGGGCAAAATGGTAATCTGGGTGGCTTTAGGTGCAGAGTCAGGTCAGGACAAGTTAAAGCACCCAAACTTAAGCTTAGGGATGGCTGTCCTAGATCTAGGTACTATCCTCGTACTCCCAAGACTGATGATTACAACTCCCTTTCCCCTGGTCTTCTCCCTCAGACCCTGATCTTTTCTTAATCTAGTCCAGCTGGTGACACAAAGACCACCCTGTTCTTATACTGTGGTGACTGGCAATCACCTCCCTCCCCCAAATCCTAATTTGTCCTTAAACCTAGCTCAACATTTGATCCCCTTCCTCCTACCAGCTCCATACTACATAGATCCTCCAGCTGCCCCTCACCCCTGCAAGGCCCAACCTTTCAAGTGCTAACTCATGATTTTGGAGGGTCTAGTTTCTTCACAAGTAGGAAGGACACAATCTTCCTCTTGCCAGCACTGCAGAACTTCATAGAACACCACCGACAGTGGCATTGT
The DNA here is from genome assembly GCF_901765095.1 of Microcaecilia unicolor. NCBI lineage: Eukaryota > Metazoa > Chordata > Amphibia > Gymnophiona > Siphonopidae > Microcaecilia > Microcaecilia unicolor. The sequence continues at coordinate 5,835,661 of NC_044033.1, forward strand.
GACATGCTGGTCAACAGGGTCATTTCCTTGCAGTTCCCTTATGGGTAACAGAAGGAAAATCATGTTCCTCCTGTTGGCAAACACAAGAAACCCTATAGACTCATGACCTGAGATTGAAGAGGATGGGGAGAGGGGGAGTCCCTGAATCTTTCTGGGAACAGGTGGGGAGAAGACGGGGGATCCTCAGTCTGCCAAGATTTTCTGAATAACACACAGTACTCCCCCCAAAGAGATAAATAAAAACACTGTACAGTACATTATTTATTTATTTATTGCATTTGTACCCACATTTTCCCACCTATTTGCATGCTCAATGTGGCTTACATAGTACCGTCAAAGGCGTTTGCCCAGTCGGTGTGTAATGGTATCAGTTTATTATATTTTGCTGGATTATATATACACCAATATATTTGTGCAGCTTTTATATATTTGACACTGCAGCAGAGAGAATAGTTTCATTTCAAGCCCCTCTCTCCCCATCCCTTTTTCTGGGAACTTCTGATAGCAGGGACAGTTAATTACAAACACTTAACAAAGACAAAAGAGAGATATATAACTCTCTCTGCCCTCCCACCTAAAAGGACTGAACAAAAGCATGACTAAGGTGGGTACCTGGACGCTCATCAGGACATCTCTGAAAACCAAAGACCCAAGAGACCGAAAGTCTGGAGAGCCCATTGAAGACAAAGACTTCAGAGGGGAAACCATAAACAGGACATTTGCTTGTCAAAGGTATACCTGCCCCTCCCATCAGCTTTCAGACATGTGCAGAAAGGAAGGACTTATAATGTGGTCATGTGAACAGACTACATTAACCATAATGCCTTGCAAAATATCCAGGACATGCACACACCATGCTTCTCTGCTAACATTATAAAAGGCCTGGAAACAGCCCAGCTCGTCCTCTTGGGACCTGCCTCCTCTTGGGACCTGCTGCTCTCTTTGGGGTCTGCAGATGCCTTGCTCCTGAAACATGTGCTCATCAATCAGCTGGACCACAGCATGCTTGTAACAAGGACTTGTAAGTTAACCTACCTGCTACTTTGTTCTATTTTAAGCACAGATTACCTGTAAAGATTTCTTAAAACCTACCTCTCGTGTGCAATTGTATATTAAATCAACCTTTTTGAAGCTAAAAATACGGTCTCTTTGTGTTCTGAGTATATGGTATCTTTTATATATACTTAATTTATTTAATTTATGGCAATTATCACCTTTGGTGATTGGTGGAGAAATTAATATCCTAAAACTTATACATACAGCACCTGCTCTTAAATTATAAACAGTAGTGAGTGCTCTAGAGCTCTTTTCCCCAAGATAAATCATTTCTTGTAACAGGTGGATAACAAATACAAAGTTGTATAGTGATCGTATGAGGTATAAGTGGAGGGTCGGAATGGATGAAGATTGCGTGTTGTCCTGTTCGATCATAGTCATGCTGTGCTGGTAGCTGAAGAGGGTTACGTGGGGTCGTTGGGGTAGGCCTTTTTGAAGAGGTTGGTTTTTAGTGATTTAATGTGCAACAATAGAATGGAATCAATTAAAATTAGGCAGAAGACCTTCAGTAAGAATCTCAATCAGTAGCAAAAAAACCCCTACTAAATACCACTGCAGATCTGAATTACCACCATCAACACTGCCCGTGCTATTTGGCTCTAAATGCATCAGAGGTCTATGGACTGAACTGAAAAATAAATGTGTACAGTACATCACAGTCAAGGTGCGTTAACTGGGAAACCAACACACACTGTCAGAAACCAGGCATGGGAGAAGGATTGACGTTCCCGGAACGACTGAACGCTGGTCTCCCATAAGAATACGGACATGGTGGATACGTTTGTTTGCTTCTTCTCTGTCTCTTTAATAATATACCGCCGAAAATATATTTATTCAAATAAAGAAGGTACATAAGTACATAAGTAATGCCGCACTGGGAAAAGACCAAGGGTCCATCGAGCCCAGCATCCTGTCCACGACAGCGGCCAATCCAGGCCAAGGGCACCTGGCAAGTTTCCCAAACGTACAAACATTCTATACATGTTATTCCCGGAATTCTGGATTTTTCCCAAGTCCATTTAGTAGTGGTTTATGGACTTGTCCTTTAGGAAAATTAATATACAATAAATTCAGCAACGGTAGCAAAGATTAAAAGAGTAGCTGAAGGAACGCAAAGGCAATAAGCTATTATTATTATTATTAACATTTATATAGCGCTACCAGACGCATGCAGCGCTGAACATCCAGCTCAAAAGCTACGAAGAAAACACAACCTGAAATACAAGTTTAAAGCTTGCAAAGGACTCCTCAAGCCGTAAAACGGAGAGGGGGGGGGGGAGGGAGCATCCCACAAAGCAGGGCCTACCACACTAAAATATGGCAGTGGGAAAGGTTATGACACAGGGAAGGGACTATGAGGTTATTGGCCTGGGAGGAGCGGAGGGTCCTAGCAAGAGAGATGGTTACACATGGTATAGTCTCTCAGGACTAAGACCGGCTGAACCTCCTAACAGGACCTTATCCTCTCCTGCCCTGTACCTTTCTGACGTGCAATTTTTCTTCAAGTTAGTCCCCTTGTTTTCTATCTAACTATCTTGTTTCATCTCCACTTCCACCGTTTGTTATCTATTAAGATGTGTTTTGTTTTTTTTTATAATAATTTTTATTGACAAACATTGTAAGTAGCACGCTGCACCATAAAGTGTAATATTTTTACTTTTAACTGTTTGGCTTATTTTTTTTTGCTATACATTGCTTCGGGTGAATTTCTTTAAAAAGGCAGTAAATAAATCCTAATAAATCTGCTTGTTTCTCATCAATACTTGCCTGCCTAAGGCTTGAAATACAAATCAGTGCACTCATCAACCTTTTCCTATACAAGCACACAGCTCTGGAACTCACTGCCACGTAACCTGAAATCAGTCTACGAAATGACCAAATTCCGCAAACTCCTGAAAACTTATCTCTTCAACAAAATATATCATAAGGAACAACACGCATAACTCTACTTTCTTTAAGATATCCAGGAACGTTCTCTAATGTCTTTTGCTTTCACACTATCATGTATTTCACCATCATGTACCCAAAACTCAGGTTCCAAAGGTTTCCGAGAATTTCATAGCTAGTGTTTGGCATTAGGATGCTGGAGTCCACTATTTAGCTCATTTTGTGCATCAAAATTCATGAACAGCGACTGCCAAAGGAAACAAACAGGATCCAGTGGAAAAGCAAAACAGCTGTTATTTGTAAAACAAGCTGGATTTGCAACAATCCATTTTCAGAATATTTTCCCCTGTAGAGGGGCGAGGTAGCTTGGTGGGTACAGCACTGGGCGGAGAACCAGGGAATTCCGATTCAAATCCCACTGCTCATAGTGAGTTCAGAGGTCCTGTTGAACCTTGTGGAAGTATGAATGTATGTGAAGACTTATCCCGGGTGAGGGGGGGAGGGCAGGGTTACAATCCTATGTTAAAAATCGAAAAAGATTGAAGTTACTTGGGAAATTGGTTAAAGATGTTACATTAAATGTTTGTTAGAATAGAATGTTGGGTATTATTAGGAAAGATATGGAAAACAGGTGTGAGGATGTTATAATGCCGTTGTATCGCTCCATGGTGCGACCGCACCTTGAGTATTGTGTTCAATTCTGGTCGCCGCATCTCAAGAAAGATATAGTAGAATTGGAAAAGGTGCAGCGAAGGGCGACTAAAATGATAGCGGGGATGGGACGACTTCCCTATGAAGAAAGATTAAGGAGGCTAGGGCTATTCAGCTTGGAGAAGAGACGGCTGAGGGGAGACATGATAGAGGTATATAAAATAATGAGTGGAGTGGAACAGGTGGATGTGAAGCGTCTGTTCACGCTTTCCAAAAATACTAGGACTAGGGGGCATGCGATGAAACTACAGTGTAGTAAATTTAAAACAAATCAGAGAAACTTTTTCTTCACCCAACGTGTAATTAAACTCTGGAATTCATTGCCGGAAAATGTGGTGAAGGCGGTTAGCTTAGCAGAGTTTAAAAAGGGGTTGGACGGTTTCCTAAAGGACAAGTCCATAAACCACTACTAAATGGACTTGGAAAAAATCCACAATTCCGGGAATAACATGTATAGAATGTTTGTACGTTTGGGAAGCTTGCCAGGTGTCCTTGGCCTGGATTGGCCGCTGTTGTGGACAAGATGCTGGGCTCGATGGACCCTTGGTCTTTTCCCAGTATGGCATTACTTATGTACTTATGTGTTAATACAATGGGTGCTGTAACCTTATGTAACCAATGAGACAAAATATTACTTGTATGGTACGGAAGCAAATGTGACTTGTTTTACTGGTGAATAAAGACTTCTTGAAAATCAAAAAAAAAAATCCCACTACTGCTCTTTGTCATCTTGGGTAAATCACTTAACCCTCCACTGCCTCAGGTACACGACTTAGATTCAGTCCTCCGGGGACAGGGAAATACCATCGTGTACCTCAATTAACTTGCCTTGAACTACTGAGAAAAGCGTGAGCTAAATCCTCAGCCAGTCCAAGAAAAACAGAGGATGCTTATTCAGTTGTGCAGCTGTCGGCTCCATTGGTATCCTGCCCCCCTCTGACATTACTTCCTGTTCTGGTGCAGGGCACCAGTGGAGCCAACAGCAGCGCGATTGCTCCGTGTACAACACCGTGAGAATGATTTGCTATGGAGGAGGGGGAGGTGGGTGATGCGCTGGGGAGGGCGGGGGTAGCGGTGATCTGCCCCCGGTGGCAGACAACCTAGGTACGCCACTGCTAGAGGTCAAGGAGGTTAAACTCATTTTGGATTTAGCTCACTTTTTCACTCGTAGCCCGAGGCAAGTTCCATTAGGTATTTCCTGCCCCTGGAGGCCTCACAATATACAGGGTACTTTTACTAAGCTGTGCTAAACGGTGGTCTGCAGCAGTGGCCTAGGCCCACCCAGCAGCAGCAGAACTGTAATGTGGCTGGTGGGGATCCCAAGCACTGCTAGCTGAAGATTCCCGGCTTCTCTCCCTATCCGCCCCCCTCCCCAGGCGATTGCTGGTAAGGATGTTACATCGGAGGGAAGGCTTGAGGCCAGCATGAGCAGTGGTTATGAGTCGCTGCTAGCATAGAAGTTAAAAGATATTCATAACCGCTGAGAGGGGGGGGCAAAATTCCCCGGGCCCAGGCCTCCAGGGGGGGCCCGGTGCATGGGTCTCTCCTGCTCCTGATGGGACCCGGGTGATCGTGTCCCGACAGGAGCAGGAGAGAGAAAACTCCAGCACCAGGCCCCCCTTGTATTTCCTGCCTAGCAGCTGCTGGGCCCTCAGGACACGCATGCTCTGTTTTGAGACTAAGCATGTGCGACCTGAGGAAAGCAGCCACAGGGGCAGGCAATGCTGGGCAGAGGAAGGAGCCGCACTGCCTGCAGCTGGCAGGGCCAGCTAAGGTACTTCGGGCGGTGGAAGCAGGGGCATATCTGCGTGGGGCCACAGGGGCCTGGGCCCCCGCAGATTTCGCCCTGGACCCCCCTACCACAGACCCTCTCCACCTCCCCCTCCCTCCCGCCCGCCCGCCACCAACCCGTCGCCGATCTTTGCTGGCGGTGGACCCCAAGCCCCCGCCAGCCGAAGTCCTCTCTTCCGTGCAGGATGCAAGTTTCAACGCTTCCTGTTCTTCTGAGTCTGACGTCCTGCATGTACAACGTGCAGAACGTCAGACTCAGAATTTGGAATTCAGTCTGACGTCCTGCGCGTTGTACGTGCAGGACGTCAGACTCAGAAGAACAGGAAGCGTTGAAACTTGCAGCGGCGCAGCCTGCATGGAAGAGAGGACCTCGGCTGGCGGGGGGTTGGGGTCCCCCGCCAGCAAAGGTAAGTGACAGCAGCGGGGGAGGGTGTCATTGGTGGCGAGGGGGGGGTCCGGAAATGGCGGGGGGGGGGGAATCGGTGGCGCCGGGGGGGGGGGGCTAAAATGTGCCCCCTCCCTCTGGCTCTGGCCCCCCCTACCGCCCAAGTCCAGATACGCCCCTGGGTGGAAGGAAGGGGGGGGCAGCGGTGATGACGATTCTGACCCGGGCCTGGCAGCGGTGGCCCTGCCCCAGGCCAGGTTAGTCTCTCGGCGGCCCTAAAGATACTGGAGGGATGTGGCTCTTGTGCCCACCCACATGGGTGTCTGCCTACGCCCCTGGTCTGCAGTATGACTAGCACGTGGATTTCCCCATACACTGAGGCCATCTTTAGCGCAACTGTAAAATTGCTGAGTTTTCATTTCCTCAATTAATGACCAACACACGTTAATTTCCCAATTAATAAATGACCCCTTTAGCCTTTAAAGGACATCTGCCTTTAAACTCCTAATTACCAGCAGCTGTCTAGACTTGTTTAAAGTTCCAACACATTAATAGAAACCAAAAGGTCACAGCAAAACCTATGAGAAGCAGGGGAGATTTATTTAAAACAGAAGCCAGTTCTGCGTCAGTTTGGAGGCCTCTAGCTTATGAAACAGATGAACACAAGGACCGTGGAGAGTTCAGCCCATTTTTAGATGGTAGGAGTTATTCAAATCATGGCTAAAGTTTGGCAAAACTACTTTCAAACAAGTCCATCACGACTCAAGAAGAAAATTCATGTCAGGAAATTTAAAAAAAAGCAGCTTGACCTCTACTGTACAAACTTGATAAATATTGTGCTCTGGAATGGTCTTCAACATAAATCAGTCCTCCCAGAGGACACTCCATTCCCTACCATGACAGTCTGCTATTCAACAGAGCTTCTTCTGGGCATTCGCATCGGAAGAACCACCCACACACGAGGTCTGCTACCAACAAAGACAGAGTTGGTATACAAGCCAAGTCTTTCATAGTTCACACTAGTAGAGGAGAATGTTGACTTGGACTATCAGTCAGGATGAAACGTTAATCTCACAAGGAGAAAAGACATCTGAAAATCTGCCACTTTCTTCGAGTCGAACAGATCAGCTTTCCCCTCCGACTTCTGCTGGGTCTGCAGTATCAGGATGGTGATTGACATTTCCTCATTGAGCAGTTCATTGCTCTCTCACGGCCACCGATTGAGGTGCTCCCAGGGAGGAAAAACAGTACCCTCTTGGTCAAGGCGGTGCCAGAAAATAACCCTATAATTTCTAGTTGCTGTCTCCTCCCGAAAATCCCTTTACTATGTACTAAGATGGCCAGGTGTCCTACTGTAGAAGTTACTGAACAACTTGGATGTAATAATTTGTCAAATGGAGGAAGTTTGGTTCAAGTATTTTGTTGTATAGAGAGTGAGGGATCGAGAGTTTGGGAGGGGGAGGGGGCTGCAGGAGTGAAAACGAAGCCATCACCACATGTTTTACTTGGTCCTATATCTATGGTTCATGTTTACATTATGTTATTATTATTCAGCTTTGGATGGGAATCTTCTTTAACAAATATATTTAAGCATAAACACAGCATTTAAAGTAAGAGGGTGCATAATTGTACTGTTTAGATCTGGTTGAATTTTCAAAAAGGAGACACTGATATACTGCATCACCCCCGTGCAGAGACAGGTAGTAACCAGGGGCGTATCTGCGTGGGGCCACAGGGGCCTGGGCCCCCGCAGATTTCGCCCTGGCCCCCCTCCCCGCCGTCAACCCTCCCCCGCTGCTTACTTTTGCTGGCGGGGGGCCCCAACCCCCGCCAGCCGAGGTCCGACCCGCAATCTCCATATTTCGTCTTCCTCCGTGGCCGAACTGGATTCAACGAATCAGCACTGCAGCGTTACTTCCTTGAAGCACATGTGCCCCCCCTCTCTGGCTCTGGCCCCCCCTACCGCCGGATTCCAGATACGCCCCTGGTAGTAACAGAGTACTTGTACTTTCTTACAGTACTTGGCAGTTCTTTTACTTGTAAGGAGTTACATTTAAGCTGTACTTTTGTACTTAGTAAATAGTTTTTAAAAAGTATTCTCCCCCGCCCCACCTCTGCTTCTCCCCCTCCACAGGCTTTCCAAGTGATGTCAGTCGCAGCTGATCTGGGACCAGAAGTTCAGACCCAATCAGATGCAAGCCATGGTCTGACATCACATGTAAATCCTAGTCCCCGCCCTTTACAGCAGGTGATTGGTTCTTACTTTGTTGTTCTCAGGCTCAGCTGACTCCCCATTCTGAACTGCACCTTTACTGCACGCAGGGCTCGCTCCCTCTCCCCTCCCGTCCACCATGGCCCTTCACCACAGTGTTGCTCCCTCCCTCCCGTTGCATCTCTGCTGGGCCTCCTCTAATATAAACTTCCAGGACTGGTGTAGGAAGCACTAGCAGTGTTGCAGAGTGGTGGGTTCCGTATACCTCCCATGGTAGTTTATTAACACAGGCCCAGTGGAGGTGCATGACGGGGGAGCGGATGGGGGGGGGGGGAACAGAGACATTAGGCATTCACTTTAAAACGTCAATGGAATGGCCATTTTGTACACAGTGTATATAGGAAAATCGACTAGATCACTGCATGCGAGAATGACCGAACATAGTTCAAGAATATAGGGGCCCCGTTAGTTCAGCACTGTGTACAAAATGGCCATTCCATTGACGTTTTAAAGTGTACGGTGATTGGTCAAATATGTCCAGCGTCAAGGGGTGGTGATTACAATAGAAATTTGCTGCAGAGGGAGACTTACTGGATTTACCATTTGAACACTCTAGAGCCAGAAGGGTTAAACACATATTTACACTGGGGGTGTTTCATTTGATCATAAGTAGACATCAGGAAGTGCGTAGAGAGATCAGCTGTTTCCGGTTTAGCTGGTACAAAAAGACGCCGCCGTCATAACGAGTCTCTGAATTTATAGCGACAAGAAGGCAACAAGAAAGCGAGACGGTGAGCCAGGGGCTTATTTGAATGGGAGTATTTCTTATAAGCTGTTGGCCTAGGATTTTCTATACTTTATGTATCATTGCAGGTCCGCTGCTATGATTCCCCTTGACAAAGCTTGAACAGCGAAACAGGCACCTGTCGGGGAATGAGAGCACAGCGGCAGATACAGGTAAGTGTTGTTTAACCGCCAGCATTACTACTACTACTATTTAGCATTTCTATAGCGCTACAAAGCATACGCAGCGCTGCACAAACATAGAAGAAAGACAGTCCCTGCTCAAAGAGCTTACAATCTAATAGACAAAAAAATAAAGTAAGCAAATCAAATCAATTAATGTGAACGGGAAGGAAGAGAGGAGGGTAGGTGGAGGCGAGTGGTTACAAGTGGTTACGAGTCAAAAGCAATGTTAAAGAGGTGGGCTTTCAGTCTAGATTTAAAGGTGGCCAAGGATGGGGCAAGACGTAGGGGCTCAGGAAGTTTATTCCAGGCGTAGGGTGCAGCGAGACAGAAGGCGCGAAGTCTGGAGTTGGCAGTAGTGGAGAAGGGAACAGATTACTACTATTATTTAGCATTTCTATAGCGCTACAAGGCATACGCAGCGCTGCACAAACATAGAAGAAAGACAGTCCCTGCTCAAAGAGCTTACAATCTAATAGACAAAAAATAAATAAAGTAAGCAAATCAAATCAATTAATGTGAACGGGAAGGAAGAGAGGAGGGTAGGTGGAGGCGAGTGGTTACGAGTCAAAAGCAATGTTAAAGAGGTGGGCTTTCAGTCTAGATTTAAAGGTGGCCAAGGATGGGGCAAGACGTAGGGGCTCAGGAAGTTTATTCCAGGCGTAGGGTGCAGTGAGACAGAAGGCGCGAAGTCTGGAGTTGGCAGTAGTGGAGAAGGGAACAGATAAGAAGGATTTATCCATGGAGCGGAGTGCATGGGAAGGAGTGTAGGGAAGGACGAGTGTGGAGAGATACTGGGGAGCAGCAGAGTGAGTACATTTATAGGTTAGTAGAAGAAGTTTGAACAGGATGCGAAAATGGATAGGGAGCCAGTGAAGGGTCTTGAGGAGAGGGGTAGTATGAGTAAAGCGACCCTGGCGGAAGATGAGACGGGCAGCAGAGTTTTGAACCGACTGGAGAGGGGAGAGGTGACTAAGTGGGAGGCCAGCAAGAAGCAGATTGCAGTAGTCTAAACGAGAGGTGACAAGGGTGGGGATGAGGGTTTTGGTAGAGTGTTACCTCAGAGTGAGATGATTACCAAAGTAAAGTCTATAGCAAATTAAGTTCTCTGAATCAAGGAAAGGTGGGGGGTGAGTCTATGATTAAAAATGCACACACTGGCATAGGTTCACCGTTCGGGAGAAGTGAATTCGGCCGTGGTGAATATATGAGATTCCTCCCTGATTATCAAAAAGAGAAATCCTCACAGAGGTGGCTGGTTATTACTCCGAGTGAGTGCTCTACTCCCTTTGATTTTGTAAGTATTTCTAGGATAAGCAGCATAAAATCTGTTTTACTGTTCTGGGATCTTGCCAGGTATTTGTGACCTGGATTGGCCACTGTTGGAAACAGGTTACTGGGCTTAATGGACTTTCGCTCTGTCCTAGTATGGCAATGCTTATGTTCTTATGTGCTTCCAGGTCTATTGTGCTATGGGGTCATTAGCGTAGTCAGGAGGTTTCCCCCATTTCTCATCCCATTCCAATACAGAGTCCAGTTGTTGCAGAAGGTCCATGATCAGGGATTATGTACAAAGTCTTTCTAGCCCACTTATGTCTGGGTATTAGGTATTGTCATTGCAAGATGAATGGGACCCCCCTCCTCCCACTCTGCCTCGGGACTGTGAATGCCATTTCTACAGCATCCCCAGCTGGCCAAAGGACCAGAGAATCTTGGAAACGGAGCCTGTGCAGACCAGAACCACCGAGCCTCCAGAGCAGCCTAAAAGCTTAGTGTTAAGCAAGGTTGAATATAATCTCTCATTCCCTTCTGCGTGTCTGCTATATGAGAGCTTGCATTCATTAGATGTTACCATAGGCCAAGTAATTGTGACATGGTTATGCCAATTCCTAGTATCAGATCACCGATATGAGAGTAAACAATGTACTAGCTTATATATGCAAGTTTAAGATATGTAAGTGTGATTTTAACTTATCATGGTAGATAACAAAAACCACACACACACACTCTCAACCATGCAGTCTGCATAGTATTTTGAGTGCACACTGAGGATATAGCCCACAGGAAAGGGTTATGTGAATTTCCAGAATGAAATATCTTCTGATTTAGGGGGGAGGGGGGAATTTTCGCACCTACAAAAAATCACTCAGCATGTAAACAGTAGGTTGTTATTAAAGGTTGTGTTCCAGCCTTTAGAAGCAAAGGTCACGCAAGCAAATTTTAAGGAAATTATTTCTTACAATCTTGCCAACAAGAAGCAGTGTTTTGTTTTTAACAAAGCACCATTAATGCTGCTTAGAATATTTTCCATTGGCTCCATCCTGTAATTTGAGGAATCCCACGGGCTTTCCAAGTCCTCGTATCAGGGTTTGCTTGACAGGGTCTGAGGGAAGCTAATCACATGCCAGGCTATACTAAGTGGTCAGGTCTCAAAGGGAAGCCTGTGTGTGATCTAGGGCTTACCTGTGACACACTCCCCCCTCCCCACCCCAACAGGCATGCTGTGTTTTTGACATGCAGGAAGGAAAGGGGGGGGGGGTACGAGCATACACAGGGCGTTTCGCTTTATTCATTTGTTCGACTAGTTTTCATCATACAAGAAGAAAGCTCTTTTTTTTTTGTTTTGTTGCATTTGTACCCTGCGCTTTCCCACTCATGGCAGGCTCAATGCGGCTTACATGGGGAAATGGAGGGTTAAGTGACTTGCCCAGAGTCATAAGGAGCTGCCTGTGCCGGGAATTGAACTCAGTTCCTTGGGACCAAAGTCCATCACCCTAACCACTAGGCCACTCCTCCACTGTTGCTACTATTTGAGATTCTACATGGAATGTTGCTATTCCACGTACGTGCAGGATGTCAGACTCACAGAAACAGAAGCCTGCGCAGCCTTCTACATGGAATGTTGCTAGTGGAATAGCAACATTCCATGTAGAATCTTCAATAGTATCTATTTTATTTTTGTTACATTTGTACCCTGCGCTTTCCCACTCATGGCAGGCTCAATGCGGCTTACATGGGGCAATGGAGGGTTAAGTGACTTGCCCAGAGTCACAAGGAGCTGCCTGTGCCTGAAGTGGGAATCAAACTCAGTTCCTCAGGACCAAAGTCCACCACCCTAACCACTAGGCCACTCCTCCACCCTCCAAAAGAAAGATGAAGAAATAGTGATTAAGCACAAGACAGCTTTTATATTGAAAGCTCCTTGAATGCCTTCATTTGAAATGGATTAAAAAAAAAAAAACAGGTGCTAGCGTATATGCTGAGATTTTCTAAGAAAACCCACTGGTTTCTTTTTCAAAAATGGGAACAGAGCCTGCACAGACTATATCGAACTGTACCTCACACAGGACAAAAGTGAACCAAGTACAAGGTAGTCAAGAGGGAAGGCGGAAGAGATGAAAAGCAGGAATTAGTTGAACTTACTCAAACTGACTGGGTATTAACCAATTATCTATTATCCCTTGCGTCTTGTCCTTGTAGGGAAAAAAAGTATGGACGTATTCTTAGTGAAAGCCCGGAGTCCAGAATTCCTGCCTCGCCTCACCCTATGCTTGGAATAAACTTCCTGAGCCCTTACGCCAAGCCCCCTCCCTACCCATCTTCAAATCCTTGCTCAAAGCCCACCTCTTCAATGTTGCTTTCGGCACCTAACCTTTATACCTTTCAGGAAATCTAGACTGCCCCAATTTGACTGACTGTACATTTGTCCTTTAGATTGTAAGCTCTTTGAGCAGGGACTGTCTCTCTTTGTTAAATTGTACAGCGCTGCGTAACCCTAGTAGCGCTTTAGAAATGTCAAGTAGTAGTAGTAGTATTACATATAGCAGTGATTTAACCAGAGCTGAGATTGTGATGTCATAATGCCTCATTCCACCAATGCCTAAGAGCCAACCTCATCAGTGATGTCACAATGGCTCGACTGTCCTATACTTGGCCCACTTCCCCCCTTAGTGTGAAGAGTTTCAGTCTCTGGTATCCAGAGCTGAGATTGTGATGTCATAATGCCTCATTCCACCAATGCCTAAGAGCCAACCTCATCAGTGATGTCACAATGGCTTGATTGTCCTATATTTGTCTCACTCTTGTCTATTAGATTGTAAGCTCCTTGAGCAGGGACTGTCTCTCTTTGTTAAATTGTACAGTGCTACGTAACCCTAGTAGCGCTCTAGAAATGTTAAGTAGTAGTAGTAGTATTACATATAGCAGTGATTTAACCAGAGCTAACATTGTGATGTCATAATGCCTCATTCCACCAATGCCTAAGAGCCAACCTCATCAGTGATGTCACAATGGCTCGACTGTCCTATACTTGGCCCACTTCCCCCCTTAGTGTGAAGAGTTTCAGTCTCTGGTATCCAGAGCTGAGATTGTGATGTCATAATGCCTCATTCCACCAATGCCTAAGAGCCAACCTCATCAGTGATGTCACAATGGCTCGACTGTCCTATACTTGGCCCACTTCCCCCCTTAGTGTGAAGAGTTTCAGTCTCTGGTATCCAGAGCTGAGATTGTGATGTCATAATGCCTCATTCCACCAATGCCTAAGAGCCAACCTCATCAGTGATGTCACAATGGCTTGATTGTCCTATATTTGTCTCACTCTTGTCCTTTAGATTGTAAGCTCTTTGAGCAGGGACTGTCTCTCTTTGTTAAATTGTACAGCGCTGCGTAACCCTAGTAGCGCTTTAGAAATGTCAAGTAGTAGTAGTAGTATTACATATAGCAGTGATTTAACCAGAGCTGAGATTGTGATGTCATAATGCCTCATTCCACCAATGCCTAAGAGCCAACCTCATCAGTGATGTCACAATGGCTCGACTGTCCTATACTTGGCCCACTTCCCCCCTTAGTGTGAAGAGTTTCAGTCTCTGGTATCCAGAGCTGAGATTGTGATGTCATAATGCCTCATTCCACCAATGCCTAAGAGCCAACCTCATCAGTGATGTCACAATGGCTTGATTGTCCTATATTTGTCTCACTCTTGTCCTTTAGATTGTAAGCTCTTTGAGCAGGGACTGTCTCTCTTTGTTAAATTGTACAGCGCTGCGTAACCCTAGTAGCGCTCTAGAAATGTTAAGTAGTAGTAGTAGTATTACATATAGCAGTGATTTAACCAGAGCTGAGATTGTGATGTCATAATGCCTCATTCCACCAATGCCTAAGAGCCAACCTCATCAGTGATGTCACAATGGCTCGACTGTCCTATACTTGGCCCACTTCCCCCCTTAGTGTGAAGAGTTTCAGTCTCTTGTATCCAGAGCTGAGATTGTGATGTCATAATGCCTCATTCCACCAATGCCTAAGAGCCAACCTCATCAGTGATGTCACAATGGCTTGATTGTCCTATATTTGTCTCACTCTTGTCCTTTAGATTGTAAGCTCTTTGAGCAGGGACTGTCCTTCTATGTTAAATTGTACAGCGCTGCGTAACCCTAGTAGCGCTTTAGAAATGTTAAACAGTAGTAGTAGTAGTATGTGTCCAACTCTGCTAATTCCATGTACGGTTTTGCCATTTACCACCTAACCCAGAGCAACCTTGGCGGGCTGATTCAGCTCCAGTTTTATCCACTGCATGTGTGACGCTATGGGCCTGATTACCTGATAAAAATCCAAAACTAGGACTGCAGGTAACGGCAAAAACAAGAAACGGATCTAAACTGGATGCATCTGTCAGGGTCAAACAGGGTGAGGTAGTGAGCACGGTGTCATGGATTGGAAACTGGTTGACAGACAGATGGCAGAGGGTGGTGGTAAATGGAATCCGCTCGGAGGAAAGGAAGGTGAGCAGTGGCGTTTCTCAGGGGTCGGTGCTGGGGCCTATTCTGTTTAATATATTTGTGGGACATATTGCTGAAGGGTTAGAAGGAAAGGTTTGCCTTTTTGAGGATGACATGAAAAAAGCCAATAGACTGGCAGTCATCGTGGATAGGACGTTGAAATCTTCCACTCAATGTGCTGCGGTGGCCAAGAAGGCGAACAGAATGTTGAGTATTATTAGAAAAGGGATGGAAAACAAGCATGAGGATGTTACAATGCCGTTATATCGCTCCATGGCGCGACCGCACCTGGAGTATTGTGTTCAGTTCTGGTCGCCTCATCTCAAAAAAGATATAAAGGAATTGGAGAAGTTGCAGAGAAGGGCGATGAAAATGATAAAAGGGATGGTACGACTACCCTATGAGGAGAGGTTAAGACGGCTAGGACTCTTTAGCCTGGAGAAAAGGCGGCTGAGGGGTGATATGATAGAGGTCTACAAAATAATGAGTGGGGTAGAGCGGACAGATGTGAAGCATTTGTTTACGCTTTCTAACAATAATAGAACTAGGGGACACAAGATGAAATTAGAATGTGGTAGGTTTAAAACATATTGGAGAAAGTTTTTCTTTACTCAGCGCATAGTTAGACTCTGGAACTCATTGCCGGAGAAGGTAGTGACGGCAGCTGGCCTTGCTGAGTTTAAAGGGGGTCTGGATAGATTCCTTAAAGAAAAGTCTATTGATCGTTATTAAATTTTGGGGTTTTGCCAGGTTTTTGGGGCCTGGATTGGCCGCTGTCGGAGATGGAGTGCTGGGTTTGATGGACCTTTGGTCTTTTCCCAGCGTGGCAGTGCTTATGTACTAAGGGAGTAGAAACGATGAGAAGAGACCTCCAAACGTTAGAAGAATGGTTGAGGGTCTGGCAGTTAAAATTTAATCACTACTAAATCTCAAAATCAATTAACAACAATCATCACTATCATATCATATATTTGTTTGTTCTTCCAGTTGTTTAGTTAATTAGTTAAAATTTAATGCCAAGAAGTGTAGAGTGATGCACTTGGGGTGCAGAAACCCGAAAGAGAGATACTGGATAGGCGGGGAGAGATTAGTAAGCTCGAATCAGGACAGAGACCTTGGGATGTTGGTGTCGGAGGATCTAAAGGTGAAGAAACAATGTGACAAGGCGACGGCCGTGGCCAGAAGGATGCTAGGCTGCGTAGAGAGGGGTGTAACCAGCAGAAGAAAGGAGGTGTTGATGCCCCTCTAGAAGTCGTTGGTGAGGCCCCACTTGGAGTATTGTGTTCAGTTTTGGAGGCCGTATCTTGCTAAAGATGGAAAAAGACTGGAAGCAGTGCAAAGAAAAGCTATGAAAATAGTATGGGATTTGTGTTGCAAACCGTACGAGGAGAGACTTGCTGACTTGAACATATGTACCTTTGAGGAAAGGAGAAACAGGGGTGTCATGATACAGACATTCAAATATTTGAAAGGTATTAATCCATAAACAAATCTTTTCCAGAAACGGGAAGGCAGTAGAACTAGAGTACATGAATTGAGTTTGAGGGGGGCAGATTCAGGAGTAATGTGGTGGATACATGGAATGCCCTCCCACAGGAAGTGGTGGAGATGAAAATGGTAATGGAATTCAAACATGCGTGGGATAAACACAAAGGAATCCTGTTTAGAAGGAATGGTTCCGTGGAATCTTAGTGGAGATTGAGTGGCGACGCCAGTAACTGGAGAGTAAAACCAGTGCTGGGTGGACTTCTACGGTCTGCGCCCTGAGAATAGCAAGGCCAAATCAAACTCGGATATAAAGTATCACATACCATGTAAATGAGTTTATCTTGTTGGGCAGACTGGATGGACCAATCAGATCTTTATCTACCGTCATTTACTATGTTACTCTTTGGGGTTCTACATGGAATGTTGCTACTAATTGGGATTCCGGAATCTTGTAACTCTTCAGGATTCCAGAATCTTCAGAAGTTTTAGTACAAGAACAGTGTTGGGCAGACTTCTATGGTCTGTGCCCTGAGAATGGCAAGGACAAATCAAACTCTGGTATACATATAAAGTATCACATACCATGTAAATGAGTTTATCTTGTTGGGCAGACTGGATGGACCGGTCAGGTCTTTATCTGCCATCATTTAATATATCACTGTGGGCCAGATGCACTAAACCTAACGAGCCTTTAACAAGCCATTAACGAGCAAGTAGCAAACCCTGGCATGCACTAAACACTTTTTTCCGAGGACGGTAGAAGCTAACGAAAACGGAATGCAGAAGAGCAAATCATGTAGAAACCCTATTGTAATGAGATGCACTAACCTCTTCCGATTCCCTAAACGCTGGAAAACGCTGGAAAATCTAACGAGAGGTCTGTACCTCTCGTTGGGGCTGCACGGGATTGGAGCTGCTCAGTTACGCTATTACTTACTTGTTCTGGAGTGCTGTATTTTGTTATGCTGTTTTGATAAATGTTCAATAAAGACTTCATACAACTTAAAAAAGTGGGGAAAAAATCCAAGTGCGCATCCTTTTTTTTTTTTTTTAACAAAACTATTAGTGGGATTTGAACCCGCCACAAGATCGCTGCTCTAAGAACTTGGCCACAACTATACTTACTTGGATGTCCCTCCCTTATTTCCAAGTCTCTCAGCTGAGTGAAGCATGACCAAAAAGGACGTTTTTATTATTGCCGAGGGGGGGGGGGGGGGGGGGGGGGGCCACCCAAAATGGATGTTTTTTTTTAAAGCAAAGCTTTATTAAAAAAAAAAATCAAACAGGCTCCGATGCTGTAGGCTCTTTTTTGGACATCATTCAAGCCCGGAATAATAAAATCGTCCTTTTTGGCCGTGCTTCACTCAGCTTAGAGACCTGGAAGTCTCTGAGCCAATCACAGCACGTTTAGCTGAGCTAAGCAGGCTGTGATTGGCTCAGAGACTTCCAGGTCTCTGAGTTGAGTGAAGCATGGCCAAAAAGGACGTTTTTATTATTGCGGGGTTGAATGTCCAAAAAAGAGCCTACAGCATCGGAGCCTGTTTGATTTGACGAAGAAGGGCAACCTTCGAAAGCTAATCAAGAAATGTATTAAGTTATGTCCAATAAAAAAGGTATCATCTTATTTTCTTTTCCATGTTTTATTTTGTTTGATTTCTATTGATAACCAGAACAAGTAATAGCATAACTGATCAGCTCCAGGTCTCTCTCGGCCAATCCCAGCGCGTTTAGCTGTTACACGCTGTGACTGGCTGAGAGAGACCTGGAGGGAGGGACGTCCAAAAAGTTTTGATTTGTGTCCTCTCACGTCCCGATCCTGGGGGGCGCAAGCTGAAAACTGCTTAAGCGTCGCTTGCCTTTGTGCCAGGCTGAAAGAAAATAAAAAGCAGCTTTTCTGGGCTGGAAGGCTCCTCCGTATCGTCAGGTTAGTTTTTATTCTCTTGCCTCTAAACCGTACATTAGCTTGTAGCCTGTAAAAAGAACGTCTTTTTAGAGGGAGGTTTTTTTTAATAGTGGAGGACATCCATAAAGGACGTCCTTGGCATGCGCAGAGCAGCCAGCATAACGCTTGGCTGCTCTGCGCATGCTCGACCGGCCGACTGGCTGACTGTTTAACGACGGAGTAGAGAATGCAAGTGAGCTACAACGAGCAGCTCATTTGCATTCCTATTCCTTGATGCAATTCCCGTTCCTTACCGATTCGCTAAGGGAATCAGTAAGGGAAAGGCTCTAACGATTGATTAGTGCATCTAGCCCTGTGTCAGAAGGAGGTGATACTCCTGGGTTATTTGTTTTATTGGTATTTCTATGATTATTATGTCTGTATTGTTGTAACCTGCTGTAATCATTGGATATAGTGGGATATAAATTTTACTAGTTGCAACAATTGTTACTTCTACACAAATACATGGAATTACAAGAGGTAATTCCATGTAGCCAGAAGGTTGTTAGGCTATAGAGAGAGAGGTGTGACCAGCAGAAGAAAGGGGGTGTGGATGCCCCTGTATAAGTCGTTGGTGAGACCCCACTTGGAGTACTGTGTTCAGTTTTGGATGCCGTATCTTGCGAAGGATGTTAAAAAAATGGAAGCGGTGCAAAGAAAAGCTATGAGAATGGTATGGGATTTGCGTTCCAAGACGTATGAGCAGAGACTTGCTGACCTGAACATGTATACTCTGGAGGAAAGGAGAAACAGGGGTGATATGATACAGACGTTCAACTATTTGAAAGGTATTAATCCGCAAACGAACCTTTTACGGAGATGGGAGGGCGGTAGAACGAGAGGACATGATATGAGAGTGAAGGGGGGGCAGACTCAAGAAAAATGTCAGGAAGTATTTTTTCACGGAGAGAGTGGTAGATACTTGGAATGCCCTCCCGCGGGAGGTGGTGGAGATGAAAATGGTAACGGAATTCAAGCATGCGTGGGATAAACATAAAGGAATCCTGTGCAGAAGGAATGGATCCTCAGAAGCTTAGCCGAGATTGGGAGGCGGGGCTGGTGTTTGGGTGGTGGGGCTAGTTCTGGGCAAGACTTCTACAGTCTGTGCCCTGAAAATGGCAGATACAAATCAAGGTAAGGTATACACAAGAAGTAGCACATATGAGTTTATCTTGTTGGGCAGACTGGATGGACCGTGCAGGTCTTTTTCTGCCGTCATCTACTATGTTACTATGTTACTATGAGAAAGTAAACTTGCTAAAACTCCCATCATCCTAACAGCTTGTCAGGTGACCCCCATACCTCCATCCACTGTACCCAAGCTTCACGAGACTTCTGTCCTGGCTTCCTAGTTACTTTAAATGCACCAGGACTAAAAAGGTGCAGAGATGGGCGATGAAAATGATAAAGGGGATGGGACGACTTCCCTATGAGGAAAGGCTGAAGTGTCTGTGGCTCTTCAGCTTGGAGAAAAGACGGCTGAGGGGAGATATGATAGAGGTCTATAAAATAATGAGTGGAGTGGAACAGGTAGACGTGAAGTTTCTGTTTACGCTTTCCAAAAATACTAGGACTAGGGGGCATGCAATGAAGCTACAAAGTAGTAAATTTAAAACGAATCTGAGAAAATATTTCTTCACTCAATGTGTAATTAAACTCTGGAATTCGTTGCCAGAGAATGTGGTAAAGGCGGTTAGTTTAGCAGGGTTTAAAAAAAGGTTTGGATGGCTTCCTAAAGGAAAAATCCATATACCATTATTAAAATGGGGAAACTCCACTGCTTATTTCTGGGATAAAGCAGCATAAAATGTTTTGTAGTTTTTGGAATCTTGCTAAGTATTTGTGACCTGGATTGGCCACTGTTGGAAACAGGATGCTGGGCTTGAAGGACCTTCGATCTGTCCCATCCGAAGGTGTCTCCTTGCAGCTGAAATGCTACAGTCATTGAACAGGTAACATACCTCACACCCATCTTGCAGTCCATGACACAGGGAGCATCAAACTCGGCCAGTAGGTCGTCCATCTGGTTATATCGCTCCCCATCCTTCACCACATCACCATGGTAGGCGGGAACGAAGGGCTTTAGGACATCGTTCATCAGGCGGTCCAGGCAGCGCTGTTCGGCCTCACAGTGCTTCTTCAGGATTCTCCCATTGGCAGCAGCTTTAAAACTACCTACAAAGCACAAAGTGACACAATGACATACTTGCTTTCACCTGCACTAAGGGCTGGATTCGGGAAATGGGGCTGAAATTCGCATTCGGAGCTATTCTACATAGGATGCGCTTTTGAGAGAATAACAGTGTGCATTCCGGAGCCCAAGCTTGGGAGCAAAGACTTACACCTGAAACCTGGTGGGAATCTAGGCACGCAACGAGGGTGTGCTGCTTCCAAATTCTAACACACAGCACGTGACCCGCCCATACTCCTCCCATAGCCACGCCCCTATGGCGTGGCTATGGGAGGAGCATGGGTGGGTGGAGTGGAGGAGTAGCCTAATGGTTAGTGCAGCGGACTTTGATCCTGGGGAACTGGGTTTGATTCCCACTGCAGCTCCTTGTGACTCTGGGCAAGTCACTTAACCCTCCAGTGCCCCTGATACAAAATAAGTGCCTGAATATATGTAAACCGCTTTGAATGTAGTTGCAAAAACCTCAGAAAGGCAGTTCCCTAGTTGAGATTCTACATGGAATGTTAATGTTGCTATTCCACCAGCAACATTCCATGTAGAATCTCAAATAGGGAAAGGGAACTGGGACTTGATATACTGCCTTTCTGAGGTTTCTGCAACTACATTCAAAGCAGTTTACATATATTCAGATACTCATTTTGTACCAGGGGCAATGCCCAGAGTCACAAGGAACTGCAGTGGGAATTGAACTCAGTTCCCCAGGATCAAAGTCTGCTGCACTAACCACTAGGCTACTCAGAGCATTTAAACATTTATCCCGCTTGAATTTAAATCTATGAAAAATAATTATGATTCTCTCTTCTTTCTTTCAAGGTAATAGTCATGTAAAGCCTTTGAAAGTTCCAGGGGCCCAGCAAGTGTAACACCCTGGTTTTTCCATGGACAAGCAGGCTTGAGTCAGGCACCCCACTGAGCCATTCAAGCACAGGGGCTGCTCAGGTTCACACTGCTATAGATGGGGATTAAGCACATCAGAGTTGCTGCTGTTCCGGTCCTTTCCAGAGCCCTCAGCCAAATACAGCACAACCCTAGTGCTCTGATGTGACCCGGGTTTTTGAAGGACACTGTTCTAGCCAGGGATGTAGCCAGACCTCGACGGGGGGGGGGGGGGGGGGGGGGGGGGGGGGGGCCAGAGCCCAAGGTGTGGGGGGGCACATTTTAGCCTGCCTCCCCCCCCCCCCCCGCTGCAAAAGTACCTTGACTGGCGGGGATCCCCAACCCCCACCAGCTGAAGCGTTGGTCTGTCCAGCGCTGGTCTCGTTTTGCCTCTCCTGTTTTCAGCGCGCCCTGCACGCTCATTTTAATGAAACTGAGCATGCACGGCGCCACTGAAAACAGGAGAGGCATAACGAGACAACACGAGACAAACGCTTCAACTGGTGAGGGTTGGGGCCCCCCGCCAGCCAAACCAGGGCCCCAGAGCCAATTTGGGGGGGCACAGGCCCCCGTGGCCCCCCTTAGCTACGCCACTGGTTCTAGCTAACCGACGTCTCTCAAACTGTGAAAGCTGCAGCACTGATGGCAAATGACAGCAGGACTACAAATCCCACAATGCACGCAGATGGAAGTTTATAAACCAGGTTTGGCTGAATGTCTAAAAACTGGGTCGCAGCCTCTGTACCATTTTACTCCCCACAAGGACATTCAGTCGTCTCTTCTCTGGTTTGCAGAACATCCCGAGCATAAGGTCCCTAACTGCACCTGCTCCTTCCAGCCTCAGCCCACGGTCCGGCCCAGCTCTTCCACAGTACCTGCATGTCCTGCCAGCTGGATCCACGGGTACTTTTTCTTGAAGGACATGACAAAGGGGGACCAGTGTACCATGTTCTTGATCTTCCGCCATGATTTGCTCTGTAAACAAAGATAAAAGGACGTGACATGCCAAGAAAATAATTCACAGCTTTTCTGTCTCTATAGGGTGTTTCACGGTGTTTCGGAAAAACTTGTGCCTGAGCTGCTGAACCTGAGCCGTTGCCAAGGTTCAGTTTCAGACCTGCCGGGAAAAAGCGTGAAACCCAATGAGGTGGGGCCAGCAGATGGGTAACATCTTTTTCTGTTTAACAGTAGAATTTGTTTCCAACCCAGAGCTCCTAACAGGTGTCTCTGCTCATTATGAAGTAATTCACAGATGTGGGGAGTCATTTTAACAGGTGCCTCGTCTTATTTTATTTTTAGAAAACAGGCCCCCGGATCCAGCCTTGGGAGCACTCCGACCAGGGTGTAAATGTTTAATGTCCTGTGCCTATGACACATATGTTACACCTCTGCCGCTGCTCAAGGCCACTTACACACGCAGGTGCAATGCTTTCCTGCATCTGCTTTCCACACGTATGTTTTAAAGCCCTTCTCCACGTGTACGAACAGGCTGTACACACAGAAAAGGCTCCATGATCATGTTTATTGAAAAACGGCCTACAGGTCACAGTGGTTTTACAGACTAAAACAATGGAAAGAAAACTCCGGAATCCATATGCCAGGAGACAACAGAAAGCAAAACATCTCAAAGGCCAGGCCCATTTCGCACAGAGAACACAGGGACACACAAAACAATTATGTCAGCCACAGCAGAGGGTCAACTGCGTTAAAAGGTGTCATTAGCCCCACAATTCTCTTCTCTTTTCCCACCATTCCTCATTCTCCTGGTAAACAGGCCCAAAGCTCTCTGGGCAATGCAAGCTGGGGCAGGACCTAGAGGGTAGGGTTACCATACGGCTCCAGAATAAGCCAGTCCAGGTTTTACTTCCATTGAAGCCAACGGAAATGAAACCTGGCCTGGCTCAATCCGTCCCCCCTATCTGGAGCCAAAATCGCTTTCGGCAGGCAGACTGCGCCAGACCAGTATCAGTCATCTGCCCTTCTACATCGTGCTGGGGTACCCCATCCTGACAGAAGCGGGGGGCAGGGGGGGTCCCCATAAAATCAAACTGCTACTGAAGAGCTACTGTAAACATTAGCACACGTTCCGATGTGAGGAGATTCTACTTCCCAGAACAAACCACCTCAGTCTGGACCCAGAGAAAGGAACGGATTTTAAATCCTCAGAATGGAATTTAGATACCTTTCTAACAAGGATGGATCTGTGTTTTTACTTTCTTCCTTGATTTCTCTGGATGAGCACTGGTGGGGGGGGGGGGGGGGGGGGAGGTCCACCCTGTTCCCAGTACTTGTGTTACACCCCGGTTGCTCTCCTCCTTTCAGGTGAAGATTTTCTGTGCTTACCTCCGGCTTTTTTTAAATTCTGTTACCATCTGTGTCCACCTCCTCCAGGAGACACTATTCCACAATTCTCCACCCTTTCCAGAAAGAAACATTTCCTGCTGTTTTCTTGGAGTCACATACTGTGACCTCATTTTACAGCTTTTCATTGTAAAGTAGTTCCTTCTTGTCCGTTATCCCGTTTCTCCTCTCCCCTAGGTAGGCACATTTCTATACTTAACCCTGACTTAACCTTTGTATATTACCATCTGTATCTAGTATCCTATAATGAATATGCCATAACAGATCTCTGTAAGCCACATTGAGCCTGCAAATAGGTGGGAAAATGTGGGATACAAATGCAATAAATAATAATAAGTCCTTAAGTCTCAGCTGCTGTTCTTTCAACCAATTTCCAAATCACCTCATTTTCATAGTCTCTGCAACACCTAATCTAAGAATAGTCATAGTGCGTCAGATCAAAGGTCCATCTAGCCTAGCTTAGTTTCCAACAGTGGCCAGTCCAAGCACTGTTCCTTCTAAGCTGAGCGGGAGTCCACCATTACAGCCCTGCCAGCGGGGGGTGCTGTTTCACCATCACATTTTCAATTGGGAGGGACAGGCAAGTTCTGCAGGACTCCAGGGAACCTGTCTGTCCCTAGCGATTGACGACACAATATTGCAGTAGCATCTCCCACTGGCAGCGAAGTTGGAGGACTCCCCGTCAGCTTACAGGGAACAGTGCCTGGAAGGATCCCAAAGGGTAGCAAGATTCCACATTACCTACTCCCAGGGATAAGTGGAAATCAGTGAGTTCTTGTGTCTTAGTATATCACCTAGTCCAACCTTGTATCCACAATTCAGCTTGTGTTTGTAACAGTGGCGTAGCTAGGTGGGGCCACGGGGGCCTGGGCCCCCCAAATTTCTTATGGGCCCCTGGTTTTGCTGGCAGGGTTCCCCAACCTCCACCAGCTGAAGCCTTCATCCAGCGTCAGTCTCCAGCACCGCCTCGTTGCCTGCCCTGCTCCGTCTTCTCCTCACGTCCGGCACGCTCCTTTTAGTGAAACTCAGCATGCTCAATTTCACTAAAAGCATGCAGGACGTGAGGGGAAGAGACAGCAGGGCAGGCAAAGCGGTGGCGCTGGAGACCGGCGCTGGATGAAGGCTTCAACTGGCGGGGGTTGGGGACTCCCACCAGCAAAGGTATCTGTGGCAGGGAGTGGCGGGGCAGCAGCGGGGGGGGGGGGGGGGGGGGCAGTGAAGCAGCATACCAAAATGTGCCCCCCCCCACCTCAGGCTCTGGCCCCTCCCACCGTGAGGTCTGGCTACGCCCCTGGTTCGTAAGTGCCAGGATATGGCTTCTATACATTTCTGCAGCATGCAGTGAAAGGCTTGTCCGTTTTCCCCCTCCCCCTCGGGTTCCCTGAGCACTAAATCTTAATTACATTGTTAGGGCAATTTTCAAAGGAGTAGCCTAGTGGTTAGTGCAGCGAACTCTGATCCTGCAGCTCCCACTCTGGGCAAGTCACTTCATCCTCCATTGCCCCAGGTACAAATAAGTACCTGTATATACTATGTAAACCGCTTTGAATGTAAGAAAAGACAGTATATTGAGTCCCATTTCCCTTTCCCTACTTGAGATTCTACATGGAATGTTGCTACTGTTGGAGATTCTGTTGTTACTATTTGAGATTCTACATGAAATGTTAATGTTGCTATTCCACTAGCAGCATTTCATGTAAAAGCCAGGACATGTAGAAGCCAGGATGTCAGACTCACAGAAACAGAAGCCTCCGCGGCTGTGTTGCTGATCTGCAAGGGCAGGCTTTTACATGGAATGTTGCTAGTGGAGGAGTAGCCTAGTGGTTAGTGGGTTCAATTCCCACTGCAGCTCCTTGTGACTCTGGGCAAGTCACAACTCTCCATTGCCCCTGGTACAAAATAAGTACCTGAATATATGTAAACCGCTTTGAATGTAGTTGCAAAAACCTCAGAAAGGGGTATATAAGTCCCATTCCCTTTATAAGTCCGCCTGTGTTTTCTGTCAGTCATCCTGACTAAACTGTCCCTCTAAACTGGCTTTTTATTGCTTCTCTGGTAGCAGGAAGGGAAGACGGCCAGCCAGCGCTCATTGGCAGGCAGAAGGCTGCCCCAACCTTCCTGCCAAAAAAAGGGAAGACTAACAGACATTTTAAAGTACATATTATTAGCTCCCCTGTCCGAGAGCTGTACTGAGAGTCCCTGTGTACAGTCCAGGTCCTGGTACTGTCCAGTGTGAATGTGCATTTGCTGGAGGGCAATGTGTGGTCAGATTGTTAAAGCTCCTTAAAACTGTAGTGGAGATGACGCTGTCTCTAAATACGGCCAGAAACCGCTCTGAAACTACATTTTCCCCTAGTTCTTTTCCGATCCTCTTTCCAATTCTATTCCCATGGCACTGGAGAAAGGAAAAGAGGCCTGGGCTAGCAACCATGAGTTTTCCATGGCAGAAAAAATGAAGATTGCACAGCCAAAAAGAAGGACACCCAGATTTACTCCCGAGACCTTGGGGAGGTTAAACAAAACTGCGAGTGTAGGTGGGTGACGCAATCTCTGTGACCATTCACCCAGAACAGAGCCCAGTAAGGGAGACCCACCTACTTCGGAATATAAATATCTTTATTCACACCCTTCCAAATAAATGCCTGAATAGCAACTCAGTTTCCCCTTTTACAAAAGCATATTGTGAGGGGGAAATGGGACTTGAGATACTGCCTTTCTGAGGTTTTTTCCAACTACATTCAAAGCGGTTTACATATATTCAGGTACTTATTTTGTACCAGGGGCAATGGAGGGTTAAGTGACTTGCCCAGAGTCACAAGGAGTTGCAGTGGGAATCGAACCCAGTTCCCCAGGATCAGAGTCCGCTGCACTAACCACTAGGCTACTCCTCCACTAGCAGCATTCCATGTAGAAGCCTGCCTTTGCAGATCACCTATGCGGCCGCGCAGGCTTCTGTTTCTGTGAGTAGAATAGCAACATCCCATGTAGAATCACAAATAATAGCAACATTCCATCTAGAATCTCCAATAGGGAAAGGGAATTGGGACTTGATATACTGCCTTTCTGAGGTTTTTGCAACTACATTCAAAGCGGTTTACATATATTCAGGTACTTATTTTGTACCAGGGACAATGGAGGTTTAAGTGACTTGGCCAGAGTCACAAGGAGCTGCAGTCGGAATCGAACCCAGTTCCCCAGAATCAGAGTCCGCTGCACTAACCACTAGGCTACTCCTCCACTAGCAACATTCCATGTAGAAGCCTGCAGGACGTCAGACTCATAGAAACGGAAGCATGCGCGGCCGCGTTGCTGATCTGCAAGGGCAGGCTTCTACATGGAATTTTGCTAGTGGAATAGCAACATTAACATTCCACGTAGAATTTCCAATAGTAGCAACAGTCCATGTAGAACTAGGGAACAAGAATAAAGCACCTTGACCTCTCCTCCCCCACCCCCCCATGACCCCAGTCTCTGCCCTTGGCTCCTCAAAATATAAATACCTGAGCTGGTGGGGAAACCAAGCCCTGCAAGCTAAAGACCTCTTCTGCCTGAGTTGCACCTGCAGCAGCACTTACTCAGCAGGTACACTTTGCCGCTAATGCTGGCTCTCCAGCACATGCTTAGTTAGACCTGAACTGAGCATGCGAGACAGCTGGCTGATTAAGTGCTGCTGCAAGTGTGACTCGGGCAGGGGAGGTCTTCAGCTGGTGGGGCTTGGCTTCCCTGCCGGCAAGGAAAGCAGAGGGATCCAGAGACTACCCCCCCCCCCTGTGGCTACAACACTGGTTGAAGCTAGTTGGGGAGTAAGACTACTGAGAGCAGACCTAGCCTGGGACAGAACCAGGTCTTTCATGGGGAATCCTACACACACACACACACACAAAAATTCCAAGTAAAAAAAAAAATAGAAGACTTAAAAAATGTGTGTAGCACTTCCCCAGGATAAGTAAGCACTACTGGGTTTAGAAAAGGTTTGGAGAAGTTCCTGGAGGAAAAGTCAAACCATTAACAAAGAGAAAGCCACTGCTATCTGTGGGAGATGAGCAGTATGGATCTACTTTTTGGGATCCTGCCAAGATCCTGTGACCTAGACTGGATACTGGGCTTGGCGAGTGTGATGAAACAAGGGACTTATGTCTGTAACTTCTTATGTGAATGCATGATATTTGTTCCCCAGTGCACTTCCCTTGTTTGACCAGCACATGGTGACCATCTTTTTCTTGTAAAGCTGTTACAGTTACCTGTTATTGCCTGTTACTTTCCCATCTGTTTTATATGGTTCACTGTTCTAATTCTGTGACAATAAACCTTGTTAATTTATTGGCTCTGTTGTCCTGGACTAAGAATCTGGTGGTTTGTGTGTTGGGTCTGTGGGTGCTTTCCAGGAACTGTGGGAACCCTGAGAAATCACTGGGGAATAACTTGAGTGGGAGACTTGCCCAGAGGCAAGTGGGACTCAGTGGGTGGGAGGAGGATGTCAGTATAGAGCACATGCCCAGGTGCAGGCAGGCCTGAGGTGTGCTGAGTGCAGACCCTCCAGGTGGCCACATGGTTAACCCCAGGCGGATGCTAGGCATTTCGTGGCAATGGGTCTTTAGTGTGACCCAGTATGGCAGTTCTTATGTTCAGTCTGCTTTTCAGTGCATAGTTAATAAAACTGTTTGATTTGGAGCCTGCAAATAGGTGGGATAATGTAGGATACAAATGCAACAAACAAATAAATAAATAAATAAATAAAATCACCACCCAAATCCCTTTGTTTGTAGTAGGTTGAGAGGCCATTTTTGGATTATACAAAATCCACAGATAGGATGTGTGATTGAGAATCTCAGGGGCACTTCCACAATGAATATGCATGAGAAATTTGCATACAAATCTACCTTATGCATTCATTGTGGGTATCCTAAACCTGGCTGGCTGGATGTGCCCCAAGGAATGCGTTGAGAACCCCTGGACTGTGTGTGTGGAGTGATGGTGGGGGTCGGGGCTGCCTGCAGAGGTCTCTTATCCCCACCCTTAAGCATTGTCTCCAGTACTACTTACCTGCTCCTTCCTTCTCTGCCAGTTTCCCCTTGTATCAGGGAGTAACCACTGGGGGGGGGCTAAAGCAGGCCATGGCCAGTGGCGTAGGAAGGGCGGGGCGGTGGGGGCGGTCTGCCCCAGGTGCACGCTGCTGGAGGGTTCAGAGAGCAGCCACACGCCTGTCGGCTCTGCTGGTTCCCTGCTCTCTCTGCCCCGGAACAGGTTACTTCCTGCACCCTCCAGCAGCCAAGAATGCACCTGGGGGGGGGGGGGGGGCTTGATGCGCTGGGGAGGGGGGTCATTGCGCCGGGGGGGGGGTATTGTGCTGCACCCTGGGGGGACGGACACTGCTGCACCCTGGGGGGGGAGGGGGTGCATTGCTGCGATCCGCCACAGGTGGCAGCTGACCTAGGATCACCACTGGCCATGGCCTTTCCATATTGGAGTCAGGCACACCCAGTCAGCGGCAGTGACCTTAACTGCTCGGGACTGAAACCTCTATGATTAATGTTGTTCTGGTGTACCTAGGCTGGCTGCCACTGGGGCAGGTCACCGCTACACCTCACCGCCTGGGAGTGCATGGAGCAGTCACGCAGGTGTCGGCTCTGCCGGTCCTCTGCCCTGGAACAGGAAGTAACATCAGAGGGGGCAGGAAACCGGCAGAGCCAACAGCCGTGCGACTGCTCCATGCACCCCATTGCCCCCCCCCCCCCTTGGTAAGCTACTGCCACTAAGACTTTTTTATGCATCCAGCTTTTTATCTGTTGAGATGGGGGAGGTCCCAGGTGATCATAACCTCTTCGTTTCCCACAATTCTCTCTTAGGGTCATGATCTCAATGCTTTTCCGGTACTCTGATGTTGTAACATTTACAGAGTTTCCAAGATGAGACGCTCCACCTTATTGTGTCTCTGGATAAAAACTCTGTCATCAGCGCTTCGCAGCTAGCTACGAGAAGAGTGACTGTTTCCAGCTCTTTCGTATCTAATCTATAAATGTTGAGCTTTCTCCTGCATATTCTGTTGCTTCCATTCCTGTATGTGTGCAGTAATAACACAGTGTCCTTCCTCAGGGGCTTTACTGTAAATGCAGTAACTGAACAGGAACTGCTCAACATGACAAAAAAAAACCTTTAACCTAGAATTCAGGGAGGTTGCCCTTTTTCATTCCAGAAATGGCCAAGTGATTCACAAATAGCCTCAAAGGCAAGCCAGTGGCAGGGCGGTCAGAATCAGAGCAGTGAGTTTCTTTAAATGGTCCATGCTGAAAATAGTCTTTCGGAGGTTCCACGTTAAAAACAGACTGGATTAAACTGAACTTCCTCAAAGCTAAAAATTCATCACTCAAGAGAAATCCCCTTAACTTGTTGAGTGGCAAGAGTCAGATTTTTCAGTGGATTTGTTCCCTAGTGGTTGAAGCACCAGGGTAAACAGCAAAGAAGCCACAGTTCAAATCTCATCGACTCTCTCTGATCTTGGATATAGTGGAATTAGAAAAGGTACAGAAAAAGGCGACGAAAATGATAAAGGGGATGGGACGACTTCCCTATGAGGAAAGGCTAAAGCGGCTAGGGCTCTTCAGCTTGGAGAAAAGGCGGCTGAGGGGAGATATGATAGAGGTCTATAAAATAATGAGTGGAGTGGAATGGGTAGATGTGAAGCGTCTGTTTACCCTTTCCAAAAATACTAGGACTTGGGGGCACGCAGTGAAGCTAAAACAAATTTGGAGAAAATATTTCTTCAATTAATGTGTAACTAAACTCTGGTATTTTTTGCCAGAGAACGTAGTAAAAGTAGTTAACTTAGTGGGGTTTAAAAAAGGTTTGGACGGCTTCCTAAAGGAAAAGTCCATAGACCATTATTAAAATGGACTTGGGGAAAATCCACTGCTTATTTCTAGAATAAGCAGCATAAAATATATTGAACTTTTTCAGGATCTTGCCAGGTACTTGTGACACGGATTGGTCACTGTTTGAAACAGGATGCTGGGCTTGATAGACGTTTGGTCTGTCCCAGTGTGGCAACACTTATGTACTTATGAGCTTGGGATTCTGAATGGAATTTTTTTTACTCTTTGGGGTTCCACATGGAATGTTGCTACACTTTGAAATTCTGCATGGAATCTTGTTGTTCTTTAGAATTCTAGAATCTTGCTATTCTTTGGGGTTCTACATGGAATGTTGCTACTACTGGGTACTTGTGACCTGGATTGGCCACTGTTGGAAACAGGATGCTGGGCTTGATGGACCTTTGGTCTGTCCCAGTGTGGCAACACTTATGTACTTATG
Source organism: Microcaecilia unicolor (assembly GCF_901765095.1). NCBI lineage: Eukaryota > Metazoa > Chordata > Amphibia > Gymnophiona > Siphonopidae > Microcaecilia > Microcaecilia unicolor. Next base: position 5,866,612 of record NC_044033.1, read on the forward strand.
TGCTTGGGATTCTGAATGGAATCTTTCTACTCTTTGGAGTTCCACATGGAATGTTGCTACACTTTGAAATTCTGCATGGAATCTTGTTATTCTTTAGAATTCTAGAATCTTGCTATTCTTTGGGGTTCTACATGGAATGTTGCTACTATTGGGTACTTGCGACCTGGATTGGCCACTGTTGGAAACAGGATGCTGGGCTTGATGGACCTTCGGTCTGTCCCAGTGTGGCAACACTTATGTACTTGGGATTCTGAATGGAATCATTCTACTCTTTGGGGTTCCACATGGAATGTTGCTACACTTTGAAATTCTGCATGGAATCTTGTTATTCTTTAGAATTCTAGAATCTTGCTATTCTTTGGGGTTCTACATGGAATGTTGCTACTGTTGGGTACTTGTGACCTGGATTGGCCTCTGTTGGAAACAGGATGCTGGACTTCATGGACCTTTGGTCTGTCCCAGTACGGTAATAGTTATGTATTTATATGAAAGTCAGGTCACTCTCCGCTGCCTCAGTGTAAACATTAAAGGTTGCTCTACAACCATCAGGTGTGTGTGCCTTGCACACAATTGCAACAATTAGCATCGCGTATACAACCAAATGCACTACCCACTATTCTTCAAGAAAGTGCAGGGCCACACACGTGAGCATGCATGGTACTATTGTATGTGTAGAACTTACAGAATACTGCATGGTGTACCTAGGCGTGCCAGCTAATGCCACGGGACCTGGCGTAAGTGGGGCACATCGATGCTGACTCACACTAGCATTCTAGCACTCAACAACAAAGTTACAGAATTACCCCATTAGATTATAAACCCTTTGGGGACAGGTAAAAACTTCCTATATATGAACTAATGTACCTTGTTCTACTGCTGAAGAGTCATGTGACAAACCTTAGCACAAGACACAGGAAAGATACAAGCAGTTAAAATCGAGATCCTATCAGGCAGGGCCACAGTTCTGTCTAAAGAGTGCCCTTTCTTCGGGCTGTTCCCTTTCCCAGGAGATCCCTGAAGTTGTGAATCCTTTTATTGCCTTGTGATAAACAGGGTAGGTCTGCTGCACAAGCAGAGCGACAGACTGCAAATCTCCAAGCTCCAGCATTCATGACATCCTGGATAAGTTATAAAATACCTGAGCTGGAAAACAATCACTTGATCACTTGTTTTTCATGAAAGATTCACCAGGGCTAGATCTTTCTCAAAGAGTAACTTAAAGCTTCAGCTTAACCAGACAGACCTCAACTTTTGAACCAAGAGTTCTTTCTCCAACTGGTTAAACTTTGACAGGCCAGAAAGCCTAATGGTTATTTTTTTTAATTTTTGTTACATTTGTACCCTGCACTTTCCCACTCATGGCAGGCTCTATGCGGTGGGCAATGGAGGGTTAAGTGACTTGCCCAGAGTCACAAGGACCTGCCTCTGCCGGGAATTGAACTCAGTTCCCCAGGACCAAAGTCCACCACTCTAACCACTAGGCCACTCCTCCACTTAGAACAGTAGGCTGGGAACTAGATAAGCCAGGTTCAAATCCCACACTGGCTCCTTCTGATCTTGGGCAAGTCACTTAGTGGCCCTTTTACAGAGAGGCGGTAAGCCCAACGTTGGCTTACCGCTCGGTCTTTCGGGACTACAGCCGGTCCAACGTGGCCACCAGCGGTAGCCCTGTCTCGAGTGTATGCCATTTTGAGTGTGTGCCTTAGGAGAAGGCCGGCCATCTCCCGATTTGTGTCGGAAGATGGTCGCCCTTCTCCTTCGAAAATAAGCAGCATAGTAACAAAGTAGATGACGGCACAGAAAGACTTGTACGGTCCATCCAGTCTGCCCAGCAAGATAAACTCATATGTGCTACTTTTTTGTGTATAAAACAGATAGAGAGGGTAATACAGCATACATAGAAAGTATACAAAGAAAAAAAGCAACACTGGGCCTTCAAGACTGAGACAACAGTAGTCCTTTGACAGGTGACCCGAAACGGGCCGTGTTTCGGCGTGAAACAATGCCTGCCTCATGGGTCAAGGTTTGGTTCTGCAGTATGCAAAGTGTATGCATCCAATGTCTCAAAGAATGAAAAGGTTCTCATTTTCCCCCCCCCCCCAAACCCACCTCCCCGCGCCCCCCGTTTTCTATTTCTGTTGATGGCTCTCTTATTCTCCCTGTCTCCTCAGCTCGAAACCTTGGGGTCATCTTTGACTCTTCTCTCTCCTTATCTGCTCATATCCAGCAGATTGCCAAGACCTGTCGTTTCTTTCTTTACAACATCCGTAAAATCCGCCCCTTTCTTTCCGAGCACTCTACCAAAACCCTCATCCACACCCTTGTCACCTCTCGTTTAGACTACTGCAATCTGCTTCTTGCTGGCCTCCCACTTAGTCACCTCTCCCCTCTCCAGTCGGTTCAAAACTCTGCTGCCCGTCTCGTCTTCCGCCAGGGTCGCTTTACTCATACTACCCCTCTCCTCAAGACCCTTCACTGGCTCTCTATCCATTTTCGCATCCTGTTCAAACTTCTTCTACTAACCTATAAATGTACTCACTCTGCTGCTCTCCAGTATCTCTCCACACTCGTTCTTCCCTACACCCCTTCCCGTGCACTCCGCTCCATGGATAAATCCTTCTTATCTGTTCCCTTCTCCACTACTGCCAACTCCAGACTTTGTGCCTTCTGTCTCGCTGCACCCTACGCCTGGAATAAACTTCCTGAGCCCCTATGTCTTGCCCCATCCTTGGCCACCTTTAAATCTAGACTGAAAGCCCACCTCTTTAACATTGGTTGTGACTCGTAACCACTTGTAACCACTCGCCTCCACCTACCCTCCTCTCTTCCTTCCCGTTCACATTAATTGATTTGATTTGCTTACTTTATTTATTTTTTGTCTATTAGATTGTAAGCTCTTTGAGCAGGGACTGTCTTTCTTCTCTGTTTGTGCAGCGCTGCGTACGCCTTGTAGCGCTATAGAAATGCTAAATAGTAATAGTAGTAGTAGTCGTCACTAGTGAGCGTATCTGTAAAAAATTATTACAGCCGTGGTGTGAAGATTAAGCTCCTTTAAAAGCCTTCTCATTTACATAAGTAGCTGATAAGAGCGGTCAAGCACTGCAGAAAGATGCGTTTCTCTAGGTGGGTGGGACTACATGGACAGTTGTTGGATGGCTCCGAGTGCATGGGGGGGGTGAGGGGGTCGAATGTGGATACCATGAGAAGCTTGTATAGAAGTGTGTGGCTAGGCGTGCACAGGTAGCGTAAAATGTGGCTGCACGGCAGTCCCATCATTTTGTTCCCTCTTCTATGACCTCCCCTCTCCCTTCCTGTTTTTTCTTGCTCGTCTCAAACTAGGCCTCATCTTTTCCTTTGGGAAGCTGGCACTTGACACTGAAGTGACGGCAGAAGAAGACCTGTACAAGTCCATCCAGTCTGCCCAACAAGATAAACTCATATGTGCTACTTTATCTGTATACTTGACCTTGATTTGTATCTGCCATTTTCAGGGCACAGACTGTAGAAGTCTTGCCCAGTACTAGCCCCACCTCCCCCCCACCGGCTCTGCCACCCAATCTCGGCTAAGCTCCTTAGGATCCATTCCTTCTGAACAGGATTCCTTTATGTTTATCCCACGCGTGTTTGAATTCTGTTACCGTTTTCTTTTCCACCACCTCCTACGGGAGGGCATTCCAAGCATCCACCACCCTCTCCGTGAAAAAATACTTCCTGACATTTTTCTTGAGTCTGCCCCCCTTCAATCTCATTTCATTTCCTCTAGTTCTATCGCCTTCCCATCTACAGAAAAGGTTCGTTCTTTCACATTTTGGGGGGGTGGGTGGAGGGGGTCATTTCTTTAATTCTCCAGTGGTCATCTGGTCATTTAGGGCACTGTCTTGGGGCTTAATCATTATTAAAACAGGTCTAGCTCAAAACGCCTTCATTTTGGTCCTGGACATTTTCGTTTTGTTCCATTACGCCTGAAAAACATTCATGTCTTAGGAATGCCCAAAATCCCACCCTTAACATGCCCCTTTGAGATCTGGATACACTGCAGATGAACTGCATAGAAAAATGTCTGTAAAATCGGTTTTGAAAACACTAATTTGGACATTTTGGTGAGAAAAACAAATGCTGTTTTGTGCCACTTTTTAGACGTTTTTCTCTTTTGAAAATGAGCCCCTATTTTTGTACTATTTGCACTTCTAGAGGGCTGGCATAGGGCTAGAAATCCTGGGATGTGACTTGAGCTAGCCTAAGTAGAGGAGGCTATCGAGTATTTTCAGAACCCTTAGACGTACAAAGTTACACAGAGTGCTTTGAAAATCAGCCCGTTGTGGTCCAGCCAATACCGAGGACTTCATTCCCTTATATAAAAGTTACACTTGCGAAGTCGGTGTACATTCTAGCCCTCAATTGTGGCGACATATTTTGTTGGTACTATTGAGTTTCTCTTCAGTCAGAATTTAATACTGGAGGTACCTGATAAGTCAGCAGAAGAATTTTATTAGAAAGTGATAAGACGTGATAGTGGTAGCCGTGCTTTTCGTGTTTCCTAGGTCTAGTTTGACAGCTGTATTCTAGACGTTTTGAAGACAGGTGTCTTAAAGCCTACGTTCTTGATATAAAGCTTTTTAACACTCCATGGCACTGATCACCAAAGCATGTACCAAGACTGGGGAGCGAGTTGATGAAGAGCGGGAAAATAGAAGAAGTCATTTTAGTCTCTATGGAAGCAACATATTTGCGTTACAAGACGTATGAGGAGAGACTTGATGACCTGAACATGTATACTCTGGAAGAAAGGAGAAACAGGGGTGATACGATACAGACGTTCAAATATTTGAAAAGTATTAATCCGCAAACGAACCTTTTCCGGAGATGCGAAGGAGGTAGAACGAGAGGACATGAAATGAGATTGAAGGGGGGCAGACTCAAGAAAAATGTCAGGAAGTATTTTTTCACGGAGAGAGTGGTGGATACTTGGAATGCCCTCCCCCAGGAGGTGGTGGAGATGAAAACGGTAACGGAATTCAAACGTGTGGGATAAACAAAGGAATCCTGTTCAGAAGGAATGGATCCTAAGGAGCTTAGCCGAGATTGGGTGGCAGAGCCAGCCGGTGGTGGGAGACGGAGATGGTGCTGGCCAGACTTATATGGTCTGTGCCAGAGCCGGTGGTGGGAGGCGGGGCTGGTGGTTGGGAGGCGGGGATAGTGCTGGGCAGACTTATACGGTCTGTGCCAGAGCTGGTGGTGGGAGGCGGGGATAGTGCTGGGCAGACTTACACGGTCTGTGCCCTGAAAAGGACAGGTGCAAATCAAGGTAAGGTATACACAAAAAGTAGCACATATGAGTTTGTCTTGTAGGGCAGACTGGATGGACCATGCAGGTCTTTTTCTGCCGTAATTTACTATGTTACTATGTGTGAGGAAAAAGAGAATGTCATCGAATGTAATAGCTAAAACCTTTAGTGTTGATACAGTTGGTGTGTCAGTATCTAGGCTTCTTCTGATCAGAACTAGGCTGGGATCAAGCATTATAAGCCTCCAACCAAAATTACCTCTTCCTTATTGCCCTCTGTGAGGGATCCACTTCCCCTTAAGGACATTTCTTCAGTGTCGGAGCCACCTTAAAAATGCAGTCCAGCCATTGGAGGGGGGGGGGGGGGCACACAGAAGGGCAGAGCCAGGAGGGCATGGTCCAGGAATCTCAGGGAATGGCTACTACTACTACTATTTAGCATTTTTATAGCACTACAAGGCGTACGCAGCGCTGCACAAACATAGAAGAAAGACAGTCCCTGCTCAAAGAGCTTACAATCCAATAGACAAAAAATAGGCTAGGTTAAGGAACGTCCAAAGTGAAGCAGCGAAGACCCACTGCACATACTTCCACCACTTAACTGTGAACTGTAACTGTGACAGCCAGGTAGGACAAGTTCAACTTTGACCAGGCCAAAGGCTGGTTGGTAAATGTTGACTAGATACAGTAGTGCAGGCTGTGGCCTTGAAGGAGCAGGACCATGGGAGGACCTTGCTTATATATATGGACTACTTAAGTTATTTTTCCCTTGCCTGTGACACTAACAGGACCCCCATACCTACTTCTTTTACTAAAGTAGTATTTTTCTGTTCACCTGAACCCACTGGGTGGCTCTGCTTTGTCCAGGCTCCGAGCCCACCTTTCTTCACGTTACCACATCTTCCAACCAGCAGATGGAGACAGGAACCCATACACCAGATCACTTCTATTTCCATCTTGGATGCTCTATCTCCAGAGAGTGCTTCTGCACTAGCTTACAATTTTGATTTCTCTTCCGGAAAACATCCGTTTCTCATTCTGAACCTACTTCAAGAGGAAGAGAGGAATGACAGGACCGGGGATGCCAACTATGGATGGACCTTTTGCAAGCTTCACTACATGACCTAATGAAGGATTGGTTTGCTCTCAGAAGAGGCTACCATATGAACGATCTGGGCTCGATTCAGGGTAAGGGCCAATCCCCCCTGTATTAGTCAGGACTGAGGATGCTGTGAAGCAAAAGTAATATGGTGGTTGAGATGAGAATACAAACAACACAAAAGGAAGTGGAAAAGAAACCAAATTCAAGAGATCAGTCCAAACACCAACTTCCGTGTTTTGGCTTTAAAAAGCCTTCATCAGGGGTCAATCGATGAGTGCTCAATTTTATACCGACTGGTGTTTGGACTGATCTCTTGAATTTGGTGGAAAGTGTGAACCCCATTTGTTTTTTTTCGGTTGAGATGAGATGACAGCTTACATGTGAGACCTGATAGACCTACCACCCAGGAATGCTAAAAAATCATCTCGCATATTCCTTAATCTTCATTTCCCCAACTGTAAAGGTCTAAAATACAAACTAATGCATACATCAACCTTTTCCTATATGAGTACGCAATTCTAGAACGTGTTGCCACGCAACCTAAAAGCGATCTATGAACTGACCAACTTCCGCAAACTACCGAAGACCCATCTCTTTGACAA